>NC_069382.1:132921285-133521285 GCF_027475565.1 Acinonyx jubatus | reverse complement strand
TAGAGTTTTTTCACTGTGAAATGTGTGTTGGACACCTCAGGTGCAGAGTAGACAGTACTGAGATAAACAGGTGAAGGTGACAAGGAGGTAGAGGTTCCACTGGCACTATGAAAGACTTGACAGAATTTTTATGTAGATTAAACCACTTGTTCAATTAATTCATTTAAGAACTTTGTGAGGTCCACCAACTATGTTCCAAGAACATAGACGATATACGAATGATGATGAACAATGAACTGAGAATATAATGATGAATATAATGTTCCTTCCATTCATGGAGCTTAAAGTATAGTGAGGGGACATATGGTAATCAAATACCTGCCTCCATAATATACAATGTATACCATGTTGACATGGAGGAGAAGAAAGAAGAGCTATAAATCTTTTAGTGTGGGCATGGTAATAAAAGAGGATCAAGCAAATTTCTCTGCAGAAGTGACATTTAAGCTAAAATATGAAAAGTGAACAGACATTAGCCAGGAGAAAAGAAGTATATGATATGAGAGGGGGCCTTCTTGCAGAAAGAACAGCATGTGCAAAAGCCCTGAGGCAGGAAAGGAAACTGAAAAAGGCTGGTGACAAAACAAGAGCAATAAAATGAAGAATGGTGGTTGCCTGGGGCTGGGGGCCAGAGGAGGAATTCAGCTGCAAAGAGGCATTTGGAGAATGTTTTAGAGAAATGGAAATGTTCTATATGTTAATTGCAGTGATGGTTACATGACTATATGCAGTCATCAAAATTGTATTGCATATAAGTTATTCCTCATTAAAACTTGGGGGTCAGGGACAATAAGCTTTTCAAGTCATTTTCTTTTCAAGTCTCAATTTAAGGTTAGTATTAACCTGACTTAATCCTATATGAAAACAAAGCAGAGAAACACACAGAACAACTAAATTAAATGCCTTTGTTTCAGAATTTAGTTACTTGTTCATTTGTTCATGGCTCATATATTAAAAAAAAGATTTTAGGGGCACCTGGGTCGCTCAGTCAGTTAAATGTCCAACTTTGGCTCAGCCTGATGTCAGTCTCTGTGCTGACAGCTCAGAGCCTGGAGCCTGCTTTGGATTCTGTGTCTCCCTCTCTCTCTGCCCCTCCCTCATCTCTCAAAAATAAATAAACATTTAAAAGAAATAAAAAAAATAAAAGTGAAAAAAAGATTTTAGTTGGAAGGGGCAGATTTAGGATTCTAAGAGCCATTTGATACTTATATTTTCACTTCTGGGATTAAGGCACTTGAACTTCTGAGCCTCTTTCCTCATCCGCAAAAATTAGGAGAAAAACATTTCTCATACCAGGTTGTTGAATGAATTATCTCATTTAATCTCCTTGGAAGATGTCAGCTCCAATGGATATAGTGTAGGTCCTCCTTCACCACCATTCTTTTTGGTATCTAACAGGCAAGCACATTGCTAAGTTTTTCTGATAAAATCTGCTTCCAGGAGAGGTGATATGTGACTGTAGGTATTGTTCTGGCTGTGGGGTACCTCTGTGGCAGGGCCCTAAGGGTGGACAGAGCTGAAGCAGTGGGGGATAGGTACCACTGGACCTTGAGGAGGTATCATCTCTACCTTAACTTGTTGCCTGCCCCATCCCAATATGGCAGAAACATTACTACTCAGGGGCTCAGCACACCTATCTTCATCCAGAACATGTCTGAGATCACATCCATGTGAAGGGACAGAATCAAATGAGAAATGTTCCAACCTCTCCAGAGAAAAGTGAAAGAAAATGGCAATAAAACTATTCAATTCAGATGCAAAAAATAATTGCACACCTAAAGAGCCTCTTGAGTTTTATCCAAATTCTCTTTTCTCTCTTCTTTCATCCTTTATATTTTCTCTTTTTCATTTTCTTACTTTAACTTTCCAAGTCCTAAAAATAAAATTTCTAACTTTCTAAAGTCAAAAATAGAATTCATTGTTAAAGCCTGAAACAATTCACTCTGACTGCCTTTAGTTTTCACTTACCCAAGAAAACCTAGTTTTCAATGGATAAAGGCCACCCTTTCAACCAAGTTGGGGTGTCTCTGGAGCAAGGAATTGTGCTGATCGTCACCATAAAAATGCACAGGCAGAGGGCAGACAGGCAGATAGCTTTTGGGAGACTTGTAGACAAAGGAGGTGTTATGTGTAGTACAACCATTCACTGCAAAGGGATTGTTTAAGTGGAGATGGCTAGTGGACATTCACACAAGAGGGAGCCTTCATACGTAAATAAAGGCTGGCTGCCGTAGAAACCCCTCCATCTGTTGCCGCCCGTTGCCTGACTTCTAAGGCGCTGGCTGCACTAACTGAAAACATAGATGGATTTGTGCCCCACATGTTCACTTTTAGGAATCGCTGAGAATTTTGTTTTTTTGTTTTTCTTCAGGTAGGACCGGCCCCAGCTAACTCCCCTGCTCCTCCATGCCAAAGGGATATCCATTTGGGGACTTTATAGCTGCTGTTGTCTTGTGACCATTAATTCTTGATGCTTTTCCTCACTGAAACCTTCCCCCTATTTGGATAGCTCTAACCATAAATATGGCTAGTGATTTGTTAAGCTGCTAAGCTTCTTTTAGTTTAGGGCACAATTCAAGGCAAGGCATGAGTAAATAGATCTCCTTCCTCTGTAGAGAGAAAAAAAAATGAAATTGAGCATGGATGTGAGTTCTGGAGAGGGTACTGTTTTGGCCTTGCAAGCCCTGCTGTGCTCTAAAGGTATTAATATGTCCTCGGTTTCAGTAATTAGAGAGTAGAGGATCCTGGGCAATGGCAAACCAGCTGCATGAAATAATACCAGCCTCCACTTAAGTTTCCTTCTCCTTCCAGGCTAAGGCCAAACTCGAGGTGTCAAAGCAAAGGCAGACACAGATCATAAGCACTAATATTGCTGGAGTATGCACAGAAGTTTTGAACTGAAAACTGTTGGCAAACTGGCTTTACCCCTCCTCTCCATCTGATGGAGATAAGACAAGTATATTTGTCAGCCCTGTTTTGCACCTGAAGGAAACATGACACAAGTGTGCAAAATAATACATACAGTCTCAAAAAGAATAGCTAATGGACTCAACTCCTCACTAATAGAGTTCTTTCTGTTAGGTTATACAAACTTTAAAATAACCACCTGGCTCTTCCAAAAAACCTCTGTGCCTCCCACAGGACAATAAAGTGGTGGGGGTGGGGACAGAATCTGAATTCATGTTTATGCTGCCTAATGCTGAATCACATTCATGAGGTACTGTCGCCAGGAACTAAGAGATTTCCATTTATTTGCTCGAGGAAGACGGTGTATTACAAAAGCTGCATAAAGATAGAATCCAGAAATCAAAACTTTTTTCTGCGGTATCTCTCAATGCTTTTGATCAGGCCACCTGAACACACTCTGCCTTATAGGAAATGTAAAGAAAGAACTGTCTTCTGCAAAGGAGAGTTCTATAAGATATGTGTAGCAAACAGAGCTAATTGGTTTAAATTACTGAAGATCCTATTATCTAGCATCTGTTTATTCATACAATGATACTTATTGAATAAATGCAGGCAGTTATGGTTCTTTTTGATGCATTCTGAAACACCTGACTTTTATAGGGTGGGTAAATGAAGTTACTTAGCCCTGAGCCAGCTTTGGCTTCTAAATGAAAGCCAAAAAAGAATTAGCAGGGATGCTGGAAGTCACATAAACACAGCTGAAGAAAACATATTGTCTTGATTTCAGCTTGAAATCTGTGCTAAATTAGTAATAGGAAGTTTAGCAGCAATGCCTCATTTCTTAAAACATCAATTGTTTTTAGGTTTTATTGCAACCCTATTCACTTTTGTGGGAATGAAAATACTGAATACATTTTAAGCTGGAACTAAAAACATAATCATACATCCAAAAGATGCATTCACTAACTTTGTTTATGTTCTATTTTCTGGATAGGCAATAACCATGTTTATTTGTTAATAGTTGATACCAATATTATAAACAAAAAACTGTTTTGAGATTTTTCAAAAATCCCCAATAACCTCTTAAAACATTTAGTGTTAAAGTACACTATGTAGATGTCATTGGAGTAATTTTAGGGTCCTAAAGATATTTTTTGACAGGGAACCCAAATCAGGATTTACATAATACATTTTGATCTTGTAAAAGGTACTCATAACTCTTGTTCAATTTCTGCCTGCTTTTTCAAGTTCACAAAAGCTAAGAAATGGGGGATAATCCAAGATGAAAGTAGGAACAGAGTGATTGAAGTGTTCCTCTATTTTGGGGCACCTGGCTGGTTCAGTCAGGAGAGCATCTGACTCTTGATTTCATGAGTTCAAGTCCCATGTTGGTCATGGAGCCTACTTAAATAAATAAATAAATAAATAAATAAATAAATACATACATACATACATACTTCTCTGTTTTGATAAGGGCACTGGGTTAACATGCAACTGCCACTGTTGACATCAGCGTCACAAACTAAAGATGAACATGGGTGGGCTGCTCTTCAGATTCAGGTGACATTTTTACTTGTTAATGAGGATTTCTTTTTCTGCAAAAGGAAGAAAAATTTCATTTTTAGTTTTAGGGCTTCAGGCCAAGAGAGATCTTTTCTTCCTTCTCTGTTGCCATGCTTTGACAAAAACAACAAAATTCCTTCTTTTTCATATTTACCTTTGTATTTTTGTTAATATCCTTTGACTTCCATCTCATTATGACTTTTGTACCTCCTACTAATATAGAGGAAAAATAGAGTCACTTAAATTAATGTGTGTTTTAATTGTTTATTTTAGCCTTTCTCTTGAAACCCACATTTAAACTGAATCATGACTGTGAAAGGTACCAGGTTTCTTGGGTCTGAAGCTGTTAGCTGAGGATAATTTTGTGACTATGTCTCTACAGACATTTAAATTTTTTTTCTTTTGTTTGGGTGTGGTTTACTTTACCACTACCTGGTTGTTGAGTGAAGTAAACCTAGTCATTTGTTCCTAAAAGAATGTGGTTATTATCCATATCCTTAGACTACAACACTAGCTTCAAAAAAATGTCTGAGTAAACCAAAATCTCTGCAATAATAATTGGATCTGGATTTACAGAATGTATTTTGGTGACCCCTTCTTCCTATCAAGAGAAACATATGTGGTAAGAGATGCTTTTCCCCTTTAGCAGACAGAGGAACTGTTCCTACCTTGATGGGATGGTGCAATAGAGTAGAAAACCAACCAGGCATTAGAAAACCTTCTGATTAAGCCATACGCTGCCATTTAAGACCATCTCTTCTCCACCAAGAATCTCTTTTGTTATTATTCTTAATTCCTTGACCACATCTTTGGAAAAAATTAAGTCTGCCAAATACATGGTATTTGCAAAGCAAAAATTAAATATTTATCTCATTTTTCTGTAATAAACAATCTATACTGAGTATATACCCAATCAAATGAATATTCCACACAGCCCAAGATGACCATGTTACCATTCTAAGCAGCCACAAAGCAACAAATTTGATGTTATAATTATCTTAGGTAGCTTGATTCTTGACTGAAGGTAACTGTATGATTTCCATTAGGCTTCTTGAAATATTTAAAATAAGTTCTGATTTTCTATTTCTATATTCTCATACTCCACATGAATCCAAAGCCCAAGGTTGGGAACCACTGGCCTCATTTATCTGAACCTCAGTTTTATCTTCTTCAAAATGGAGGAAAATAATTGCTTCCAGGCTTACTTACCTCATGGTTGTTATAAAAAAGGAAATAAAATCACATGTGTTAAAGAGCAGTCATGTTTGTACTAGTTAGTCTCCCTCCTTGCCCACAGATTATTGGACCAGGAGTGGACACCTGTCTCATAGGACAAACTGAGCTCATCAGATCCTCTCTCTCATAAGATTTTGAACTACAACACTCAAAATCTCGTTAAGTGATGATGGGCACTTGCACTAAAAGGGCATAGAGAGTCATTCAGTCACTTATTCATTTCCAAAGCAGACACTAATTACCTGACAGAAATTAGGCACTGGGTTGAGTCAAGGATAGAGTCCAAATGAGCCAGAATGTATGGCAAGAAAAGCAAAGATCATGCATAATGCAAAATTATGGGGAGCAAGCATTAAGAGACTACTACAGAGCAGATTTGCAGACCTGAAGGCAGAACTGACATGGCAGACAAAAGCAGAGGGAAAGACCTGCTGAGCAGCTGCCTGACAATTTCCACCTTTCCAGAGTCCTATCTGCATTTCCTGCTCTTAGCTTCTGTAACATTCCCTGACATCCTTTTAATAAAACCCATCTTTGCTTAAGCTTTCTGTGTGGGGCTTGGTTCCTTACAAACAAATGCACCCTGACTAAAAGAGGTGGCATTGTTAATTTTTAATGTAAACTTGAAACACTTAAAAAATATATATGGTCTAAAAAGTAGAGATGTTTTAAGGCCAAAAGCATTAAGGTTAGTAATCAAATTCAGCTTTGTTCTTCTCTCCTACTACTGACATGGTCCCCCAACTTCTCACCCTAGAAAGTGCGTGAATGGTTTGGAAGAGGGGGTTAGCATATCATTTCCCTGGGTCCCAACATTGGGGCAAATGGGGCTAACTACCAAGTGACCCAGCCGACAAATTCCATTTCCGAGCAAACACATCTCCTCCAGCACAGGAAGATTCTGATTTTATTTAAATCCTGCTCAGAATTAAATCCCTGCAACATCAAACTGAAAGGAGAGCTGGGTGTGAGATGGAGAGAGAAGAGGCTTCCTAGACCAATGCGTCCTAATGAAATGGCATGCATGGGGTGACTGCTAAGTGCCTGGAAAGGGAGGTGGCAGGGGGCAGATCTGATGGGTTGCAGGCACCTGGGGGAGAAGCCAAAAAAGGCAGGGATTTATTGTGTTTGGTTGTCTTTCTGAACACATCTGTCTTTGAATCACCAGCCTGTGTAAATAGGTCAGGATGCAGATTTTGTGAAGAAAGTCATAACCAATTCAGTAAGGCTTCAGGGATTTTAAGTGATCATGGTCAAAATGTTCCTCTGGGCTGACTTGCCAATAGGCCCTAAAAAGTGATGGATTGTAGTTAAAATCCCTTTCAGGTCATAATGAGAAGGGGAAAGCAGGCTTTAAAGTTGTCTGCTCACTCTTAGCACTTTCTCATTCCTAGTTCATTGCTTGCTCCACTTCTGAAGGCTATCTCCCATTGTCTTAGGTTTCCAGTGTGCTAGTGAAATCATATATATACCTCTCATAAAATTCTGATATGTCCAAAAAGTCACTCACATCTAAGCACAAATGACTGATGAGGTTACAGGTGAAAACACTCCTAGAATCATGCATTTTAACATAAGACAAAACTGACAAGAGAATTGCTCTATTATAAGGGTTCAAGCATCTGTGAGCTGCAGAAAGATGTATAGAAGTGGGGAGGGATCCTCTTGAGGTTAATGTGAGGGACTGCACCTCTTCCAGTGAGGCAGCATCTGAGCAAACATCCAGCTACACTAGAACCTACTAGATGCAGAGAATGAGAGTGACCAAGAATCACAGGAAACTGGCCCCTGGCCTCACTCCTTCCCTACCCCCCAGGTTGCCATTATGGTGGCATCTTCCAGAACTCCCCAGCAATCCACAAAGAAAGAAACAAACTCCTTGAAAAGCTTTCCTATCAGATAAACTCTGGAAAATCACTAACATTCAGGTTCAGAATGCTGAAGGAAGACGGAGTAGTATTAAAGTATTTTGTTGATGTTCATCAATTGGCAAAATGTAAAAAACCATTGATTTTGAATGATGGGAGGTTCGCAGCAACTCCTGGCCCTCCTCCTTCCCATCCATGGTACCAGGAATCCCACCTCTCCCAAGTGTTCCCTCATCCACATCCACACTGCCATCACTTCCACTCCACCGCCCTCACTAATACACATAGTGTCCTTATACTAAAATCAAAGCAAGCATGTTGCAAAAAATCCATCCGAAGTTTGAAGTTAGGATGAGGCAAGGGTCCAAATACTATGAGGGGAAAAATGAGCTAGTAATTCACATGCACAATTATAAGAGTGATTCACAAAGTGGTACTGTGCTCTCCGGGGTTTTTGACTCATGAAAGCAAAATCTGTTTCCAAAGCAGGATAAGCCAGATCTTTATGATACATGCTTTCTCACATATGACAAATGTTCAAAAATTAAGTCTATGCCCGAAAAACTGAAAAGTCTGTCACTGTAGTTTATGTTCCCCGGTAGGAGATGCAATTCCATTGTTTAGAGGCAAACGGAATAATCCTTTGCATGATGATTCTTTCAGAAGAGATTTGCTCTCATGTTTTTTGAACATACCTCCAATTGATTTAATAGCATCCTGGTCAGGGGGGTTCACTTCCTCTTTAAGGCAAGGTGAATTTTCATGATGTAAGGTCACAAGAAAGAGTTTCCAAGGACAGCAAGTTATCAGTCTTCAAAAAAAAATGGAAAGGAGATTTGGGTTTTGTTATTTATTTACATGAGGTCCAGTGCTAACGACCCTCTACCTCCATTATTCCGCCTGTATAGTATTTGGGGGGTTCTTTGGGGATAAACTTTTCTGCCCCTACCTTTAGCCACAAGGTAAAATCAGAGTGACAGCACCAAGGCTTTCTGGCAAAGACTGCAGTTTGTTCTGGATAACACATATCAAACTAATATGATGCTGCATACTCCCTTTATATATGATCTTCTGCATTCTGGTCCTTATGGACCCTCAGCTGGTTTCCTTCTTTTCATTTCCATATCCCTCATTGCTTAGAGTATTCTTACAAGGAGAACCTATACAACAAAGAGGGGAAACCCCGATACCATCATGTTTGGCACCACAACCATAACCACTGTGAAACCATTTATAAAAAGCCTATTATTCCATTTATAATCTGCTTTCGTGATTGCTTTTAACTAACTCGAGGAGTAGCTGCACTAAGGTAGAAAGGTTTGTGACCCATCTGTTGAGTGTATAATTTCCTTTTCATTGGCTAGCAGAGCCCTATAAAAAAAATATTATTAGGTGCACTAACTCAATCAGCAAACAAATGACAGGCAGATGGTCTTCAAAAGCAATACTGACCATGAATGCCACAGAGCCACAATGCTGGTCTCAGCTTTTAGGCAGCCTTTGTCTGAAAACACTCCACTGGGTTAAGTGATGCAAAATAAGACAGAAAGAGAGAGAAGCTGTGTGTAAATGAGGGAGAAGTTAACGGCCTCTGAAGTGCTCCATGAAAGGCTATGATAATTTTACTGGGAACAGGAAAAAAAAAGGCATCTTACTTAAATAATATCAGCTTGAAATGGTGCTGAAATCCAATAGATCACATTCACATGATACTTCTGTTCTCTTTATTTTAGTCAGAGTTATTTTCTCCAAAGGGCCCTTTATCTGACACAATTTTTTTAAGTTTTGTCTTAGCTGAATGATGCAATTTGGTGAGTAAAAGTTTTTGTTATGAGAGAATTTCACTGGAAGGAAGGAAGGAAAGAAGGAAGGAAGGAAAGGAGGGGAGGAAGGAAGAGACTTTTAGAAGCTTTTGAAAAATCAGTGAGGTCAGAAACTGGTATGAGTAATTTCAAAGTTATGAAGGATTTATATATATTATATATGTAATATATAATATATATATCTTTCTATCTAGAGAGTATAGTACATTGCTTGTTATATAGTCAGCTCTCAATAAGTTCTCAATGAAGATGACTTGTGCATGAATTAAATATATATATGTATATATGTATATATACATATACATGTATATGTATATGTATATATATATATATATATATATATATATAATAGAGAAAGAAGGTATATAATAACCTTTAATGGTTAGTCATAGTGAGCAGGTAACTAGCTCCATGTTCTGGACAGCCCACCATTCTCAGGGCATGAGCTTTGGTTTGTCTGGTCAACAGTAGTTCAGGATATGAATTCAATATCCCGCACGTCTTCCTTGTAAGTGGTGGCATGCCTGCTTTCTGTAATCTCTAGACCAGTATCCCTGAAAAAAAAAACAACTATGTCTAGCTGACATATAAAAAGTGGTTTTTTTCTTATAAAAAGATGCAAGCTTGAAGTAAAAAAATTAAAAGTACAGAAAAAAGTCACTTAAATCCCACCACCTAGAATAACTCTTAATAACATGTAATATATTCTCCCAGTATTTTTTCTTTGCACTTGTTACATATTTGAAAACATTTCATTTTGCGTTTTTTACTTAGACTTATATCAAAGCTCTTTATAAATATTATTTTAAATGGCTGCATAATATTTCACTGTTTATGTAGAAGACGATCTTTTTAACATCTTTTTTTAATATGAAATTTACTGTCAAATTGGTTTTCATACAACACCCAGTGCTCATCCCAACAGGTGCCCTCCTCAATACCCATCACACACACACCCCGTCCCTCCCACCCTCCATCAACCCTCAGTTTGTTCTCAGTTTTTAAGAGTCTCTTATGGTTTGCCTCCCTCCCTCTCTAACTTCTTTCCCTTCCCCTCCCCCGTGGTCTTCTGTTAAGTTTCTCAGGATCCACTTAAGAGTGAAAACATATGATATCTGTCTTTCTCTGTATGACTTATTTCACTTAGCATAACACTCTCCAGTTCCATCCACGTTGCTACAAAAGGCCATATTTCATTCTTTCTCATTACCACGTAGTATTCCATTGTGTATATAAACCACAATTTCTTTATCCATTCATCAGTTGATGGACATTTAGGGTCTTTCCATAATTTGGCTATTGTTGAAAGTGCTGCTATAAACATTGGACAATCTTTTTAACATCTTAAGGAAACGTGTGGTAACCTCTGTAAATTTGGGAAACAAATATAATCTTCTGAGCCTCAGTTTTCTCATTTGTAAATAAATATAATAAAAATATCTACAAAATTATATTGCTGTGAACATTGACTTAAATAATCCATTGTAAGAGTTTAGCACACTGCCTGATACACAGTAAGCACTCAATAAAAGTTACCAATGATGATGACTTGGGCATAAGAATTATTGTTCACATTTCAGAGAATTGCCTTAAGAAAGATTCCTAGATATGAAATTAAGGACAAAAGATTTGAATGTACATATGATCTTAATATATACCATAAAATTCCTCCATGCCCCACTGGCAATACATAAGTAGCCACCTTGCCAAGGCCTTACCTATAATGGGAATCATTCTTTTAAAACTTTGCTTATATAGGTTAAAATATTATATCATTGCTTGCTAAATTTGGGGTTCCTTGTTAAAATGCAGAGTTTGTATTTCTAATAAACTCCCAGTTGATATTGATGCTGGTTTACTTTTCAATCTACTCAGGTACTAGGGGTATCCTGTATTTGACCCAAGCTATTAGAGCCCAAGAAAAGCATCTCCCCTTCATTATTTTCCATTTTTAAAGGGAAAAAGCTGCAGATGGATAACACCAAGAGAAGACAGCCAGCTGCCAAAAGACCTCCCAGAGTGTAAATATGCATGGTCCATGGTCTAGAAATGGTAAGGTCTGAAATTTTCCATTGTAATGACTGATGTCAGGATTTTAATCACCAGTTATCAATTAGTTTTGATTTATAAGCCCATTGATACCCTGGCATCTAACTGTTTATCTGCCAGATCAACTAGCTATCATCACAGATCTTTGGGCTCTGGTATCCTGCTAGCCACTCTGGCCTTACTACCCATTAAAATAATTAGCTATGCTTAGGTGATTAAATGTTATCACATGCCTTCTGTGTTCCAGGGAGCTCCATTTCATGGTTCATGCAGGCTGCAAACGAAGCTACCATTGAGCTTCTCAAAGATACTGGAGGTCTCTCACCAGTGAATTCCATACTGCTTCAGGGAAAGTAGTGTCTTCCATGGCCTCCCAGAAACCAAAATGGGGTGGTAGAGTCTCTGTTCTCACACATCAATCCATTCCAATACTCCCACCTTCCTGGGCCTCTTACTCCTCCTGTAACACCTTGCCAATGTGGTCTGCGGTCCTACCTCATCAGCATGTCCAAGTATCAAGGGTCATAGTAGGACCAATTCTAGGTGTTCTTGTCAGTACCCTGAACCTCTCAAGTCATGGGTGAGTGCTTCCATGTCAATACATTTTCCTCTTTCTAGCTATAGACTCTATTTCCCACCACCCCCATCCAACATGATGTTATTCAAGTTCATGAATATTAGCCGGGATGGGAAGGTCTTTGGTGTTTCAACCATTTCCTCATAGACTATGAACAGTACTTTACTGTTGGAGCTATGCAAAAACCGAACATTCTTTCTTGGTCTAGAGGCAATGAAGGAAGACAAGGGCAGATCATGAGCAGGGCAATGGCATCTTGTGAGACACCCGCCTCAGATGAGGTCTTTGCAGGGTCTCCAGGCAAGGGGAGGCTGGTATCTTCTTGTGAGAGGAGAGGGGGCTGTTTCTGCCAGACTAAAGGAGATAAGGAACCTGGGGAGTTAAGATATTCAGGCTTATCTACCCAAATATCCCCAGATCAGGGCTCAAGATCCCACTCTTCTATTATAAGGCCCTGACTTTGTCATGTAAGATTTGTCAAGGCTGTGCAGTCAGTATCCTTTGCTGTTCAGCTACCCTTACAAGTAGATCCTGGATCTGATTTTCAGTGGCTAAAGGAGACAAGGGCCTCCTAATCACTAGCCATAGAGGCCTTCTGATTTTCATATCATACCTGATCTTTTCTCTTTTTGAAGCTTTTAAAGGAGTTAACAAATGGCAACCATAAAATTACACAACTCTTATTGTTACCATAGCCTCCATAACACTCAGGTGCCACAGCCTTAAATAAACCGGCACCTCATCTCAATCCACTATAGGTAGCATAATAATCTGAGCAATTATGATGCTACAACATGTTATCATCACTCACTTAAAATTAGCAATGGGTTTTTCTACAGTCTGACTAGTGAGGGATCCAGCTTAAAAATCCCATCCAAAGAATATACATTCTGGGAACTCTCCCAGTACCAACTGTCTAAGCTTGAGGTTCTCTGAAAGTCATGCCTGAGACAGGCAATTTATTAAGAATGTGATTCCAGAGTCAGGTATATTAGGATGAAGGGACAGGGAAGGAAGAAAAGTCCACACAGGGATGTGGCTTTTGTATTGGCCACTGCTATAGCCTACTGATTCTCAATTCCATGGGACCATCTGAGGATTCTTTTTTATGTTCATTTATTTTTGAGAGAGTGCAAGCAGAGGAGAGGCAGAGAGAGTGGGACAGATGATCTGAAGTGAGCTCCGCACTGACAGCAGTGAGCCAATGTGGGGTTTCAACCCATGAATAGCAAGATCATGACATGAGCCGAAGTCGGATGCTCAACCAACTGAGCCACTTGGGCGCCCCCATCTGAGGACTCTAATAAGATGTGTGTCCAATCTGTCAGCCCAGATGGGGAAGCATGTATCCATCAGTTCCCGTCTCTTGCAGGTCAAAGGGGGCCTCACAGGTATTAACTCCCTCAGACTTACAGGTCATGTAAGCGTAAGTGCTGAGCAGGTTCCTGTGAGCACCCAGGAAGCCCTTGCTTATATCAAACCCATCAGAAAACGGACAACTGCATTATCTTCTTTAGGTAAATGGCATCTCCTATCTCCATACATTTTCTGGCATTGGCCAGGATAGGAATGGTTGAAAGAAAGTTAAAAGTACTAGGCTTTATTTTGTATTGTATGCACATTAGGTATAACCTGTCTGCAAAGTTTATGATCCATTTTTCCCTGTTCTAGGTTGTGTCCTGATAGGAGCATTCCTTATATCTTTTAAAAGGCTCAGCTCTGCCATGATGATTCATACAACCTTGGCTTTTGTTATGTGAGACTTTTAGTAAATCTCAGGTTATTCTTTGAAAATTTTCTACTGAAAAGGCCTTTGGCCAAGGTTAGAAAGTTCTCTTTAAAGAAAGGGAAGCCACTCTGCTTCTTCCAGATATTTATTTCACTAAAAGTGCTCATTTCAAATTAGGGAGCATCCTTCTCCTTCTTTCTTTCATTCTTTTCCTATCTCAACCTTCTACTTCTCACTATGTAAGTTCTAACACTCCAGAACATGTGTCCTTTTAGCATCTCAGGCTGAAATGAAAGAGTCAAGCAAAGAGAACATTTAAGTCATCATTACTCACATCTAAATATCTATGATTAAAATGTGCACATGGGAACAATCATGTTTAATTCCAAAATTTTATAAGAACAAATGTGGGGACTATCAGAATATTCATTAGGAGAAGGAGAAAAATAAAACAGGCCTGGGAGACAGATTTGTAAAGTGTGGATGTGCAGAGCCAACACATGAGCCTGACGCCTCTGAGCGTTAACACATGGTCCCTCCATCAAAGGTCTGTATATGCAACTCAGCTGCTGGACTGACAGAAGATTTGGGGTTGTTAACACACACTTCATTAAAATACCAGCTAAGATCCAAGTTCAAAATCCCACAGTTTGTGTTAGTTGATAAAACTCAATTGCTTCTAATTACTGTTAGTGCAGCTTTAAAATAATATTTTGTTGTAATAAAGGATTCAATATGACAAGTGAGAGTTGGCCCACTGAACTGGAAACACCGGGCCAGAGGGAATGTGTGCACACATAGGTTTCACCACTCTGCCTGACTTGTTTTTCTGAAAATTTTCTAAGCATCCAACAGAGAAAAAATGACCAGTCTTCAAACGGGTTTCAAAAGGGCAAGACCACTCAAAACATTAGCTGTTATTTGCATCTCTCATTAGTCACTGCAGCTTAAGAGGTGGAAGATTGAGTTGAAATGAGACAGGCAGAGTTGTGGTTTTCCAATGCTTTTATGGAGCGTGCGTGAAAATTAGCCAGTATCATCTTCTTTCATATTTCCATCTTCTCTCTCCACTCCCTCTTTAAAAGGTTATCAAGATTGGCACACCTGATAAGATGAAACATCTTCAAATACTGAAAGTTGTTGCCCTTACCATTAGAGAAAGAAAGGGAAATCTTTTCTCTCACCAATTTTCTCCACTCACTGTAATCCAGGAGCACTGGTCTTACTAAGAATTCTCCAGGGGCTGAGCAACTTCCCACCTCTTGGCCCTCACACTTGCTGTTGCCCCCAATGCCTACCACCTTTGTCCCACCCTTCTTAAGCTCCTTAAGTCCTACTCAACCTCAGTGTCTTATTCTAAACTATAGTCCTGATGGAAGGCTTCGTTGGCCCCCCATATTTAAGTCAGGCCTCCATCACCATCACACCCTTCATGTCTCCTTCAAGGCACTTTTATCAAAACTTTGATTAGTCTCATAATATTTATTTAACTGGCTTTCCTGTTAAGCTTCAAGGCATGGGCATCTCTTTTGTCCTGTCTTTTCTAAAGCCATATCCAAAACACACAGGACACAGTAATTGACTGCCTAAGCAAACTATAATAAAGACAAGAAAATTGAAGTGATTTTCACAAGTACTGGGGGGAAAATAAGGTAGTAGTATGGAGACATTGGCTAGAAGCAAGGTAAAATGTTTGGTAAAACACCCCTCACTCAACAAGGAAGAAAGGAGAATATTCCCATCCTGTTGGCAGAGACCTCAGAGGAATCTATAAAATGCTCTTGGAAAAACCCAGGTTTATATACTGACCAACAGTTCTCTATTAGGAAAGACAGTCATAGATATCAATGTCTTGTCACACATGAACAGGTGTCCCAAATT
Organism: Acinonyx jubatus; assembly: GCF_027475565.1. Lineage (NCBI taxonomy): Eukaryota > Metazoa > Chordata > Mammalia > Carnivora > Felidae > Acinonyx > Acinonyx jubatus. The sequence continues at coordinate 133,505,652 of NC_069382.1, read as the reverse complement.
AGTACATACTTGAAACATCTCTTCTTCTCTCCAGGGACTTCTCACTATTTGACTCATGCACAGCCATAAATCCCATCTTAGCTCTGAGTTCTCACATCATACATTAGAGATAGGTCTCAGGCATAGATCTTCTCCTTCAACTTGTAGCAATTGAGAATAAAAATGATGATAGTAATATTCATAACAACAATAATACATGTAATGGTGAGTGGTTTTGGCTGACCAGTATCCATTCTACCTTCTCTGGCAGTAATTTCCTGATATCTTAGGTAGGAATGATAATTACCCAATAATTCCAGTGGTTCTCTACCTTCTCTTCACTAGGTTACTCAGCTGCTCACTCCCTATAATTTGAATCTTAAAAATAACAATTAGAAAATGGTTTGAGCTCAGCCAACATAAGAGAAGCACCCTGGAAATAGTATTGGGAAATTCCTTCTTGAACTGCCAGAGCTCCTTCCATTCTTGGATTAAAATCTTCTGTTTTGCCTTCCAGCTGTTCAATGTCTAGAGAGAGAGAGAGAGAGGGAGATAGATAGATAGATTTTTTTTACTTAAGCAGCCAGAGTCTGTTCCCATTAGTTTCAATCAAATTATGCTGATATATGCTTCATAATATGAAGATGTAACAATTAAGATGATAATGATGAAAATAAATACCTCATGGTAAAGTAATGTTCTTTACCAAAGCTCAAGTCATTCTAAAAGTATGACACTCAGTCATTCTGATAACTTCTCTGGAATCCAGTGGTTCAAACTTAAATCAGTTCTCAGTGGTTACTTGTTTAACATACAAAATACTATGAAGATTGGATTTATAATACAGTCTGATGTCTATTATTCTGTGAAGATTGGATTTATGATACAGTCTGATGTCTATTATTTGGCCTAATATTGTTATTTTAACTGTTATAAGTGTTTGTTGGATCAAGGAATATATTTTCCACAAAATTGTCTAAGAAACTCTCTACTAATATTCATATTGCAAAATTTTCCCTATTTAAATTTGAAAGTTCTAGAAAAATATTTCTGTACAAAACATCAATGCTTTCATAATCATTGTTAATTATTCTAGTGCTCTTATTTCAATGCATCAACTGAATAATAGAACTTTATGAGATAAAGCTGTTGAGAAATATTTCACTTTAAGTCAAATCTTGAATGTTTACCTTATATGAAATGGCACAGTCATAGGCTGTATTAGACAGATACACTATGTAAGCAACCACCTCCAAGATTCAGTGGCTTAAAACCACAATTGTGTAGTCTTCCTCATATATCTGTAAGTCACCTGAAAATCAGCTGATGTAGGCTGGGTGACTGATGCAAGCTGCAGGACCAGCTGGACTCGGCTCCTCCCTGTAGCTTGGGCTCAGGTCTACTCTGCAGGTGGGCATTCTGGATTCCAGGCTGATGGAGCAGCAGCTGCTCAGGAGCTATCCTCATGGTGGTGGCAGAGGTGGAAGATAGAAGGCCAACTGCACAAGCACATTCCAAACTTTTGCCTGTATCACAACCACTAACGTCCCATTGCCCAAGCACATCACAAGGCCAAGCCCAACACTGAGAGGAAGAGGAGTATATCCCATACATATGGGAGGGGAGAGAGTAAATTTTCCTGAATAATCCAAATGTAAACTGGCAATGCACCTGAAAGACATACCTTGCTTATGTAAATAACACTGACTCGTAACTTATTTGATCATGGACAGAGTCCAAGATACCAGAAGTGACATTGAAATTGGTATATAGTTAACTGGCTGTCCAAAATCTAAAGCCAAAGCTAAAACCTCAGTTCATCTAACCTAACATGCACAAAGTTGTATAGCTTTGGAGTGGCATAGCTGGAGTTTTAACCCAGATTCTTCAGACTCAAACCCCATGTTCTTAAGCACTAGCCTGTAGCAGCTCCACCATGAGTATCATGTCTTCACTTTGAAAAAGAAAAATTGAAGCACAGAACACTGAAGCATTAAATATTTCCTATATACTAGGCTTTGAGCCAGAGGTTTACCCATATTATTTCATTTTGGCTTTAATGAGGTCAGGGTAATTTTTCAGAATTTACAGGTAAGAAAATAATCATTCTGGAAATGTTAAAACTTACTTTTCTAAGGACAGGCAGGTAGAAAATCTAAACTTTTGAAACCAGCCCCATCTGACCATAAAACATATGCTTTTCTGATATGATACACATAATCGTCTCAAAATGTTCAGCAATCAAAACTGAAAGCTAGTACCTGAACCCATGCGTCTTGAACCAGTGATTTCTCTATTATTGTTTCAGATCATATTTCCAAATCCATAAGTTTTGTTTTAATATGTGGTTTAACAACTGGTCAAAATATTTGAATTGAGGATTCTCCAACACATCTTGTTGTCACAAATATATGACATGCCTCCTTATTAATTCAACCACCATCTGTGACTTTTTCAATATAAGAGAATAAGAAGCCATATACATTATTTCAATTAAGTGTATTGTCTTTTACCATTAAGAAGAAATTTGCATTGAAAAGGTGAAAGGGGTCTAAATATTGATCAAATCTGTATGTTCCGTTGTCCCCACATGTGGAAAAATGTTGCATCCTGGCAATGATTAATAATAATAATAATACAAAATTATGCTTTAAAATTCTCAGTCCTCAGAATTTAACAATGATTCTTTTAATTGACACATTAACAATTCCTTTTGGGTTATTGTATTTTGATAGACTTTATAACACATTTTTTTCAAGAGAAGGCCACTTTTGCACAGCTTTTAGCAAGGTCAGCACTATGAATACACTTTGTACTTCAAAATATAAAACTAAGCTCCTCTACAATATTCTATGTTGAATTTACTGAACTGCATATATACAGAACCTCAAACCAAAGAGCTGGCTATCCTTTGGATAATGATTCACTGGAATTATACTATGTGTTGACTTATTAAAATTAGAATGGCTGCATCAAAAGAAAAAGAATAAGAATTTGTTACCCCAACTTGAGGTGATAGGATAGAATACATAAAGTAAATGTAAGAAATGACTATTTTTCCCAGGTTTATCGAGGTATAATTTACAAATAAACATTGAAATTACCATGAGGAATAAAATGTAATAGGAGGGACAGTGTTCCACTTCTGAGCCTAGGACTCCAGAGGCCCTGCATGCTTTGGTCCTCTCTTTTGGAACCCTGCCCAGACACCTATATAACCAAGCTTGTACTAGCCTACTCGAATATGAAAGTCATGTGGGGTAGGGCTCAGCCAACCCAGCTGAGGCCATCCTAAGTTCACTAGTGCTCAGTCAACTTGGCAGCTGACTTTAACCCATGAATGAACCCAGCCAAGACCAAAAGAACAATGCAGCTGAACTCAGCACCAATTCTTGGCTTGCAGAATTGTGAGCTATATAAATACTTGTTTTAACCAACTAGGTTCTTGGAGGAGTTAGTATTCAGCAAAATCTAACCAATTAAAAGGGCGCTAACTGATATAGGACTCAAGGCAGGGAATTGGATTAGGTAGGGATTTAAAAGGAAAGGAAAATATATGAAACAAAAGAGAAAGAGTGCTGACATTTGTTGTTCTAGGTGGTGGATACATGTGTGTTTGCCTGAAGTTCCAAAAAAAATATTTTTAGTGAGGGAATCTAAGACATTACATAACAATTTAGAGAGAGGTAGGAGAGACCTTAATGAAAACTAGAAATCCAGAGGCTATAAAAGAAAATAGACATATATTTGACTATATAAAAATTCAAAATTTTTGTGTATCAAAGAAACCATGAACACAGTCAGTGAACAAAACCGTGAACACTGGTTGGAGCCAAGTGAAACACAAACAGAGGTGTGATGTTTATGAGATACAAAAAGTTTGTACAAGTCACCAGGAAGGAAATAAGGAACCCAATAGAAAAACAGGCAAAGAACATACAGAGGCAATTCACAGAAGAGCCAGTTCAAATGTCCACGTAACTCAGAAAACAATCTTAAAGCTGGTCAGAACAATGCAAGTTAAAGTAAGAGTGACAGAGCACTGTTGACTCCCTATACTGGTAGGAAAAAAAGATTTCACTGTTAAGATGAAGGAAAAGGTCAAGGTACCCACAAAGATGGCTGATAAAAACGTAAATCATTGAAGTTTTTTGGAAAGCAACCTTTCTAAAAGCCATTAAAATTACACACACACACAGACACACACAGAAATCCTACTCAGAATAGTGGGATTCTTTCAGAAAGATAAGCATCAATACAGAAGGATATTTATTACATTATGGCATTTTTGTTAGTGGCAAGAAAAGCAACAACAAACATAAATTGGACAAACAGGGAATGTCCATCAACAGAGAAGTGGTGGACTATGTTGCCATGCATTTTTTCTATGACATATCAAAAGAATGAATTAGAAATACACTTGGATATAATACTTTATCAGTGAGAGACAATTGTCAGAAATAGAAATGTGCAAATAATATGATCTCACTTTAAAAATGTTCCAAAACACTAAACATATATATTCACATGTTGATATATGTCAGTACATTTGTATATTATCACATGGAAATGAAATAAAATGCAAGGAAATATGCTGGCTTATTACAGCAGGTTACTTCAAGACAAGGGTGTATAAAATAATTCAGGGGAACAGAAGGAAGAAGGAACCAAAAAGGAAAAAGAAGAAAAACATACACTAAAAAGAATAATATAAAGAAATCACATTTACATATTTATATATGTGTGTATATATGTACATATATACACATACATATATACATATGTATATATTGATGTACATTTTACATACAAACATATCACATTCATATATTTATGTGAATGTACATATAAACAAACGCATGGGGGAAAACCTTTCAATTAATTGTTTTAATAAAATGAACACTTTGTTGTTCGGGGTTTAATAGTGTTCCTCAAAAATTCACATCTTCTCAGAACTTCAGAATGTGACCTTATTTGGAAATAAAGCATTTGCAGATGCAATCATTAAGAAGAGGTAATACTGGATTAGAATGTGACCTAAATTTGGTGACTAGTGTTTTTATAGGAAGACCATGTAAAGACACAGAGGGAAGAAGGTCATGTGAAGACAGAGGCAGAGATTGGAATCATGCTACCATGAACCAAGGAGTGCCAGCAGCCACCAGAAGCTCTCCTCTAGGCCTGTGGAGGGAAAAAAGGACTCTCCTCTAGGCCTGTGGAGGGAGTGTGGCTCTGCTGACACTTTTATTTTGGACTTCTGGCCTCCAGAACCACAAGAGAAAAAATGTGTTCTTTTAAGCCACCCGGTTTGTAGTAATTTGTCACAGCATAACCAGAAAACTATGACAACTATGGAGCATAGATTTTATATGTTTGGTCACGTGAAAACCATTGATCCTGATTCTATCTCCAGGTGACTTTACAAATAACACAGCTCCTGCTACATTATAAATTCCATGCCTATCTTGTCCACCCATGTATCTCTAGTACCCAGTACAGCACTGGCACGTAGTAGGTACTTAATAAATGCATGAAGAATAAATGAAGTAATAGATTAATGAAAAATATACATAGTCCATGCATTTGATTTTTGAAAATAATTTGATTTATATGTGTTGTTCAAGTTTGGGGCAAGCTCCCAAGAATACGTTTTGTTTCTGACCAAGCTCACTGGCTTTCATTTGATGTAAGTGTCAGATCAAGACTCAGGGCCCAGTCTCTCCATATATAATAACTGGGGCTGGGGTGGGGTTGGGAATAGTAGCAGTAGCAGTAGTGGTGGTGGTGGTGGTGGCAGGAGAATCTTATAAGGAAACCCAACCCTTTCGCCTGCACATTACACTAGTCCTTTAACAATCCCTTTACATAATTTCTCAGCCGTTTTCAGTGAAGCTGAAATAACTTCACCACAGGATATGCACCAGGACAGTTTGGACTAGCTGCTCCTATCAGAGGTCTTCTCCAAAAAGTAAGTTTGTGTCTCATTGTGTAATAAAGTGTTACAGAAACTCTTCTAGAACATAGCAGTTATTCTGGCATCTGACTGAAGGTTACCGTGAGCACTCTGGATGAATTTCAAAAGGAACAGAAAGGCTGAGCAAGTGCGTAAAGTCATTTCAGAGCCATTCTTGAAGGGTAATGCCAGCATTCCAGAGGGATTTCAGCGCCCGGCTAGAGGGCGGCAGAATTATTGCTGAAGTATTCCTTGCGGAGAGCTTTAACCTCATGGCCGAAGTGTATTCAAAACAATTCTGCTGCGATAGTAAAAAATATATATCCGTGCTGTGCATTCCCAGAAGAGCATTCTGGCCTCCTTATTCACATGAGCCAGGAACTGAAAAAGAGCTGAGGGGGTAAACTGGTAAAGTGCTACCACAGAGATTTTACTCTAAATACTGGTTGGGGAAGCCCCATGGTCCCAAAAGGTTAGAGACATTAGATGTTTTACAGGGTATGTGCCAAAATGAATAATTCATAGAAAAATGCTCCTAACTCTATTCAGGTAAGATTATACAGTAAAGTAAGAGAAAACAGCAGATAAAATTTTCTTTGCTCTGTGGTCCTTCTGCCAATCCTCTAAATTAATCCTGCACATGTACCTTGTGCATAGCACTCTGCTAGGTACTAGGGGGACAGAGCGGCTGCCTCTCAGGCTAATTGAGCATGTGAGACATCCATATATTCAACAAATATTTATTTAACCCTGAACTGTTAGGTGCAAGGAGCTAATGAGCTTCTGACAGGCCTTTTCTTCCAGTCATGTTCCTCTCCTGTTCCCACTCTACACAGATCAGAACTCCCCCTCATCACTTCCAGAGGTCCTGGTGTTGAGAACTTTATTCTGCCGCCCTGATCTCCTGCCACTCCTTCCCAGCTCACACTGCTATAGTCAACTTCTTGACCTCCAATTCCTCGCCTTCAAGGCCTCTGCCTTTAAGGCCACCCCACATCTCTTTACACAGCTTGGTTCTTCCTACCCTTTGGGTCTTAGCTTCAGTATCATCTCCTTAAATAGGCCTTCCAGGATGCTGTCTACAAAGTATACACACCCTCACACCCTTTATTTTTAATCTCCTTTATCTACTTGACCCTTTTCCTCCCCTCCACATATCTCCCCTCTGGCATATATCAGTTTGTTCTCTGTGTTTAAGAGTCTGTGTTTTGTTTATTTGTTTGTTCATTTGTTAGGTATTTTAGATTCTATGTACAGGGGAAATCATATGGTATTTGTCTTTCTCTTAGCAAAATACCCTCTAGGTCCATCCATGTTGTTGCACATGACACAATCTTGTTCTTTTTTGTAACTGAGTAATATTACATTTTCTTTATCCATTTATCTATTGATGGACACTTGGGTTGTTTCCATACCTTGGCTATTGAAAATAATTCTGCAATAAACATAAAAGTACATATATCTTTTCAAATTCATGTTTTTACTTTCTCTGCTCAATAGTAAAAGAATTACTGGGTTGTATGGTGTTTTTATTTTTAATTTTTTCAGGAACCTCCATACCGTTCTCCACAGTGGCTGCACCAATTTACTTTCCCACCAACAGTGCACTGCGGTTCCCTTTTCTCCACATCCTCACCAACACTTCTTATTTCTTGTCTTTTTGATACCAGCCATTCTGACTGGTGTGAGGCGATATCTCATTGTGGTTTTGACTTGCATTTCCCTGGTGATAGTGATGTTGAGTATATTTTCATGTACCTGTTGGCTATTTGCATGCCTTCTTTGGAAAAAAAATACCTATTAAGGTGTTCTGTCCTTTCTTTAATCATATTGGCTTGTTTGTTTGTTGGTTTGTTTGTTGGTGTTGAGTTGTATGAGTTCTTTATATATTTTGGATATTAACCCCTTATCAGATATATATTTGCAAATATCTTCTTCCATTCACTCGGTTGCCTTTTTGTTTTGTTGATAGTTTCTTTTGCTGTGCAAAAGCTTTTTATTTTGATGTAGTCCCAATAGTTTATTTGCTTTAGTTTCCCTTGCCTGAGGAGATGCATCAATAAATATGTTCCTAAAACTGATGTCCAAGAGATTACTCCTATGTTTTCTTTTGGGAATTTTATGGTTTCAGTCTCACATTTAGGTTTTAATCCATTCTTTTATTACTTTTGTACATGGTGTACAAAAGTAATCCAGTTTCATTCTTTTGCATATAGTTCTCCAGTTTTCCCAACACTACTTATTGAAGAAACTGTCCTTATCTTACTGTATATCCTTGCCTCCTTTATGTAAATTAATTGGCCACATAGCATGAGTTTATTTCTGGGTTCTCTATCCTGTTCCATTGATCTGTGTCTATTTTTGTGCCCATACCATACTATTTTGGTCACTATAGCTTTGTAGTATATCTTGTTGAAATCTGGGATTATAATACTTCCAGGTTTATTCTTCTATCTCAAGATTGCTTTAACTTGCATACACACCCTTTTATTCCCTATCTCAGTTCCTTTTTTGTTGTTTTCTTCTCAATATTTATTTACAATTTATACTTATTTGTTTATTTTTTTATTATCTTTGTTTTTTTTATTTAATTTTTTATTTTTTAAAATTTGCAACCAAATTAGTTAGCATATAGTCCAACAATGATTTCAGGAGTAGATTCCTTATTTGTTTATTTAAAGGCTTGCATAACAGGTACTCTGTCAATCTTGTCCACAATTATATATTCTGTGCTTAACACAGCGAGGAAATATAGTTACTCAATAAAATTAGCATTTTGCTAAACACAACAGTTGTTTAATAAAATGTATTGCCCTGAATGAATGACCCAAAATGACCAGTGCTGGCTCTACCTCAGCTTAACAGAAATTGAGTTCAAATCTTGGTTATAAATTCCTATTTTCTGCAAATTCAGAGCTCCACATGTTGGAATGCAGAGAAAGATGAAAGTTAACTTTTAGAAAAATAGTGCTTCTGTTTTGCTTTGAAATTATGAATTGGCTGTTATGGCAATTTGATGGAATTAATTCCAATTAATTTCCAGTCTACTCTTCCACCACCAACCCACCCCTTACCTCAAGAATTCAAATGATGAAGCAAAAACAGACTCATAAATACAGAGAATAAACTGATGGTTCCCAGAAAGAAGTGGGTGAAGGACGGGCAAAATGAGTGAAGGAGACTGGAAGATACAGGATTCCAGTTATGGAATGACTAAGTCATGGGAATCAGAGGCATGGCAGAATATAATCACTGGTATTGTGATAGCATTGTGTGGTGACAGATCATAGCTACAATTGTGAGCACAGCATAACGTACAGACATGTCAAATCACTGTGTTGTGTACCTGAAACTGATGTAATGTTGTATGTCAACTACAGTTCAACTTAAAAAAAAAAGAATTCAAGTGATGATATAAGTGGGTCAAGTCCAAAGATATTAATCAGTATACTTACAGTGCCTGAAGTATCAGCAAAAATAACATGAACAAATCACTATTGGGGCAAACACTCTTTTTCCTCTTTATTTCTTAGTGTGATATGCTATCTGAATGTTAATAACACAGGTGACCAAAATTTGGACATAGGCCTAAAGAGAAACAAATCAAAGAGGTTGCCCAACCATCTTGATCCCAGTTTCAGGGCTGCCTATTCCACGCTAAAGGAGTCACATGATTCTGTGGACCAAAGCCTGTACCACTAGAAATTATTCCTGGTTTAAGGCAAAAGAGAGAGAGTTTGAGGCAAACTGACAGAGTTTCATGGGGACATAACCTCTCCATATCATCCTCAGGCTCTTTATATGGCTTTGGTGGTTATTCCATAGTTTGGAATCAGGATCCTGGGTCCTGAGAAAATATCTTAAACAACTATTAACACAGGATTCCTCCCCTGTCCCAGTGATTTGTTGGAGATCAAATAGAAAAAATTAAGTTTATTAAAATTCTGATGAGGGAGACGATCTGTATATGGCAACAGTTACAGACAGAATGGCAAGCTCTATTACAATTCCCAAGAAGCTGCATGCCCAAAGAGGACACATGTTGGGATCATGGATTCTTTTGAAATGCAACAGAAGATGATGTGGAGAAATTAAAAATGGTGGACTGCCATGCAGCAATACAGTTATCTCTCAGTAACACCACAGATTGGTAAAGTTGTTAACCTCAAAAAGTTCATGAGTTGGTGGGATGGGTTAAAATGGGTGATGGGTATTTGAGGGATGAATGGATAAAGAAGATGTGGTACCCATATACAATGGAGTATTACTCAGCAATCACAAAGAATGAAATCTTGCCATTTGCAGCTATGTGGATGGAACTAAAGGGTATTATGCTAAGCGAAATTAGTCAGTCAGAGAAAGACAAATATCATATGACTTCACTCATATGAGGACTTTAAGACACAGAACAGATAAACTTAAGGGAAGGGAAGCAAAAATAATATAAAAACAGGGAGGGGGACAAAACAGAAGAGACTCTTAAATATGGAGAACAAATAGAGGGTTACTGGAGGGGTTGTGGGAGGGGGGATGGGCTAAATGGGTAAGGGGCATTAAGGAATCTACTCCTGAAATCAGTGTTGCACTATATGCTAACTTGGATGTAAATTTAAAAAAATAAATTAAATTTTTAAAAAAATTAGAAATAATAAATTAGGAAAAAATGGGTGATGGGCATTAAGGAGGGCACTTGTTGGGATGAGGACCGGGTGTTATATGTAAGTGATGAATCACTAAATTCTACTCCTAAAATCATTATTACACTATATGCTAACTAACTTGGATTTCAATAAAATTAAAAAATAAAAATAAATTTAAAAATTTTTAAATAAAAAAAATCTTAGAAGGGCTAAATTTTTTTTAACTTGCTTAGATAGAGCTCAAACAAGAGGACTCACATGGAAGCAGCCCAGTTACAGAAGCACCTGCAGGAACTACACTGTAAAATTTGCACTAATCAAATCAAAGGGGCCAGATTGTACAGGCTGTGATATTGGGTTTGAGTCAAGTTTACCTTCAGGGAAGCTCAGAAGATGTTTAGGTCAATCAACAGGGCACACACCTGGTTTTTGCATCCAAAGCACTAAGCTGTATCTTGGACTTAATCATCATCTGTAGAACTGGGAAGAGTGGCCCTTCTCCAAAACGGCCAAACTCTGGAGGTAGAAAGTGAATTAGCACACCTGTCACTGTAAAGAGTGACTCAGCTAAGGCCCACAACTCGCTTAAAGTACCAAGTCCTCCAAGTGATGAAGTAGCCAGGTCAACACTGGTTACAACAGTGCAGTCCAGCACTGAAAGTCATTGATTTAGGACACCATACTTTTCTCCATTACTCAACACTGGTAAACAAGAGTTGGTTTTATCATCTGACAGCATCTAAGTTTATTGGCAATCATCTATCTCCAATTATTTTTCTCTGATGTTTATTAAAATGCAGATTTTAAAAATGTTCATTTATTTATTTTGAGAGAGAGAGAGAGAGAGAGAGTGCAAGCAGGGAAGGGGCAAAGAGAGAAGGAGAGAAAGAGACACTCCCAAGCAGGCTCCATGCTGTCACTGCAAAGCCCAACACGGGGATCCATCTCTTGGACATGAGATCATGACGTGGGCTGAAATCAAGAGTCAGACACTTCACTGACTAAGCCACCCAGGCGCCCCTAAAATGCAGATTTTTGAGACTTGGACAGGATCTGATTGGGAATTTCTGAGAATGGACTCCAGGAATCTTGATTCCAAAAGGCAACTCAAAAATTCCCAAATTAATTTAAGTTTGAAAACTACCATTATTTCCTCTTTATTCCCATAATATGAGGTGCTTTTTTATACACCCACTGTCAATCTCACTTCTTATGGCAAGATACCTAACATCTGCCAGATCATTCAGTTTTTCCATTCTTTCTCTGTTGTTGCCACTGATTCACACTCTGCCAAAGGAGGCCTCCTCAAAATGGGTAACTGGCCTAAAGGATTGCAAAATGGTCTCTATATCCTAATGTTCCTGTGCCAAAATCTCTACTCCCAAATTTCTGACATTTACCTCCCACTGATGGGCTATTAGCAATTTATTATACATGGAACTACTGGCCCTCAGACTTGGAGTATCAGTTAAGTATTCAGCACTTACCATGTCCTGAGCACTATACTACAAGGATATACAATTTTGTAATATATCCTAAAATCTAAGAAATCATTTCTGCTCTCAAGTTAGTTAAAATCTACCAATAGTCTAATACTAGTCTGAGTTAGTACAAATGCATACTAAAGTAGAAGCAAAAAAATTACAAAAATAACAAAAGAAGTTGGTGGGAATCTAAAATTGTGCAAGTTCTATGGAAAATAATATGCCATTTCCTCAAAAAATTGAAAGTAAAATTACCATGTGATCTGGCAATCCCACTTTTTGTATATACCCCCCAAAAATTGAAAGAAGGGTCTTGAAGAGATATTTGCACAGCCATGTTCATAGCAACATTATTCACAATCGCCAAAAGGTAAAAGCAACCCAAATGTCCATCGATAGATGAATGGTTAAACAAAATGTGGCATATACATACAATGGAATATTATTCAGCTTTTAAAAGGAAGGGAATTCTGACATATGCCACAACATGGATGCACCTTGAGGACATTATGCTAAGTGAAATAAACTAGTCACAAAAAGACTGTATTGTAAAATGTTGTATAATTCCACTTATCTAGTTAAATTCATAGAAACAGAAAGTAGAAAAGTGGTTGCCAGATGCTAGGGAGAGGGGAAATGGGGAGCTGTTTACTAGATATAGAGTTCTAGTTTTGCAAGGGGAAAAAGTTCTGGAGGTTGGTTGTGCAACAATGTGAATATACTGTAAGTAAACTTTGTGTTAGGTGGATATTATCAACAGAAATTAATAATAACAAAACAGAAAATTCAATTGCTGTTTGGTTTGGCTTGTTGTCTTTGTGAAAGGCCTCCCCATGGCAGATGGCTGCCCTCCTTTATATGGCACCATTTTGCTCAGACATGGCTGCAGCTGTTCTCCACCAATGTATAAATAGCCCGGAAAATCCCTTACCTGAGATTTAAACAATGATTCTCTCTGAGCTCTCAATTCGACAGTTTTCCTCCTGAACAAGTTGAAGGGCTAGCCTCATGGGTTCCTGCTGGTGTCCTCCCCAAGACAGGCTGGAAAGAAGAAATGAGACGGATCAGCACTTAAAAGTGTTGAATGTCCTTCAAGGACGCACCTTGTCCACAGAGGCCATTGTGGGAAAGGTAGGTACATTAATCATCTCCCCTGCTGGAAATGAAAGAGGAGAAAGAAATAAACAGCCCATCATCATGATCAGGTATCAAAGGTTTGTTTTAGGTCATACCCCCATTAAAACGAATTTCAATGCTGTCAGGAGCAATGTCATGAATCTTCTGTACTTTTTTAAATGAGTAATTTATGCTGGGAGGAAGCATCCTCCCTATGAGCTCCATAATGAGTGCCCCGTCACTTCTCTACCTCTTCATCTTTGGCAATCTTAGAGCAAGCCTACAAAAGTACCATTTGTTCACCCCTGCATTAAATGCCTCTGCCTTAAATAAATACTAAGTAAAGTTAACGTAACTGGTGAGAAAGTCAATAATTCAGTAAATGCTCTCAGCATTTTATTCTATGTTTGTGTCTTATCATGGGGAGGTTATCACTTTAATGTTACTACTTAAATCTCTTAAAAATAATTCACCTTTTTTATGCATCCATATGGAAGTGTTAAAAAAAGACAATCAAAAAAATGAAAATAAACATTGGCTCTCCCACCTGCCCAGTGGTAAGCATTAGCACCTTGGTATGTACCTTACAAAATCTTTTTTTCAGGTACACACACACATATACATACACACACACACACACACACACACACACACACACACAAATAAAATACTTTGGAAAAATGAGACCTTGTTGCCCATTTGAGAAACCGAATTCTGAGATGCCCTCAGTATATTCTGTCAGACATTGGAGGTGTCCCCAAGATATGGTATTGGCCTCTAGGAACTCCAGGAAACTACATGGAGAGGTAAGCATAAACCCATGACACATCCAGGAAAACAGGCCCAAGAACATATCCTAATGATGTAGCATCAGCAACACTGTTTTTATGCATCAAGGATAAAAATTGTTTTGATTCATTTAAATGGATGGATTAGGGAAAATTTTTAAATATATAATTTAAAGATGTGTTCCCCTTCCCATTTCAAGAGGTAATTCAGGAAAAGAGCCCACTGTCTACTGAAATCAATAAATCTTTAGTAAAAAAAGAAGCCTTGGACCTGTTGTAGAGAAAGTAAAGTTATAGCTGTTGGATTGGAGGACAGATATGTTTTAGTCTGAAATTCTTTAAATAGGCTCCATTGTTTTTACTATGTGTTTTTAAAATATGGTAGTTCAACTCCCACACTATCCTGCTGCCCAAGATCTAGCTAGTAGCAAAGAGAATTAAAATAAAACCTGAATAAATAAACAAAACTCTAAACCTTCATTCTATGTGAAAAACGAAACAAAGCCAAAACTGACTTGTTCCCCTTTCTAACAGAATGTCTAAAACAGAAAATTTTTCTCACACTGTTAAACCCAGCCATCGTTAGATTCCCATGGGCAAGAATGCCATGTTTGCTAGTATATAAAAGAATTTAGATAGCTTGTTTCTTTTCTTGAAAATAGAATGATTTAAATCCCAAGGAAAACTATGTTAATGCCTGAAAAATTCTGATTCCTGACAAATTCTTTAGGAGAGTTTATTTTTGTTTCAACCATTATTATTTATTAATAACAAAAAGATTAGATATATCTCATTTTTTTGCATTCTTTTTAATTATAGAATACACATTTATATTAAATAACCAATTTTATCAACAGATTTATTTCTAAAATGAGTATATATGTATATGTATCATCTTAGAAACCTCTAACCATATTAGAATAACTAATATTGTATTTTCCTTCCTGCTATAAACAACCATAAAGCAGAATAAAATATATGAAAGAGCTTTTCAGATGCTGGACAAGACTCAGCATTTGACTGTGATCTTGAAAGAAAGGAAGTAACTCAACTGATTCTTGTAAGAACCCTGGATTTCTTCCTGGAGTCACTTTCAGACTATAAAGTACAGGGAGGCAGAAGATGAGTAGATCATCACGGCCTCTCTGAGTTGAAGAAATAGAGACTAGAATTCACGGAGGTTGAAGCAGGTAAGTTGTGTGGGGCACAGCACTAGAAAAATAGAAACTATCCAGAAAAAAGAAAACATTTTTTTTCCTGAACTTGTATATAATGATTCTCTCACGTCTGTTGCTATGCTTAGGCTATGCTTACACAAGATAAACCCCAGGAGCCTAGGCTGACAACCACCAGGGTACTGTCAGAAGCCAAACAATTGCCAGAATTCATGTATGCCTGGGAGATGACTGAATTGTAACAAGCTAAATGGAAAGTCCTCACTGAATATCTGGAGCATTAAGTACACACTCAGAAGAGCCATGCTTTAGAAGTAGGACTAAACCAACTCTAGAACATAAGCTACTCTATCTAGATTTGCCCTATCAAAATTTTAAACAATCTTCAAATGGATCAAACTGAACAGCAAGTGACTTAATTGCCTAGGAGAACAAGGCCCAGCAACCTTTAGAAGAAAACAATAAAAGCCAGATACTCAGCAACATAAAATTTATGACCTTCAGCACCCAATCAAAATCCAATACCTGATGGACTAGGTATTCCATCAGAAGCAGGAACATGGGATCTAAAACCAGAAGAAAAATTAGTCAATAAACATGGAGCCAGAAGTGGATAAAATAAAGACAAAAAAATTTTGACAGGTATATGTAAATATGGTCAAAGGAAAACATAAACATGATTTAAAAAAGAAAAATTAAAATATACAAAATGTAAAATTTTTTGTGTAATAAAGATTCATTAGGTGGGATTAACAGACATTTAGGCACTGTAGAAGGAAATGTCAATGAATTTGTAGACACAGAAATAGTAGTTATCCAAATCGAAGTTCAGAGGGAAAAAGAAACTGACAAGAAGTTAACCGAACCTCAGGACCCAAGGGGCAATAAAAAGGAATCACACATATAGCTGGAGCCCCAGGAAGAGAAGGAAAAAAAGATTGGGGGAGAAATTTTTGAAGAAAAAAAGGGAAGCTTTTTCCAAGTAGGATGAAAACAACAAATCCACAGATCAAAAGTTCAATGTCTCCTAAGCAGGATTTCACAAAGAAAACCACACTGAGGTACTTCATAATCAAATAATAAGGAGAAAAAAATTTAAGCCACCCTATACACAGGGGAGCAAAGATAAGCATGATCACAGACTTCTCAGAAATAACATAAGCCAGAAGATATTGGAATAGCATTATTAACGTTCTGAAAGGGGGTGGGAGGAAAGCTGTCAGCCTAGAATTTTATATCCAGCAAAATACCTTGCAAAAATGAAAGTAAAACACAGTCATTTTGAACAACTAGGAGAAAGCTGAGAGAATTGAATTACAAGAATTTGAACTGCCTCTAAATCACAAGAAATACTGAAGAAACATTTTTTAGGCTGAAGGAAAATAATTCCAGATGAAAACATTTTTTAAAAAATGGGAGAGAAGAGCAGTATAGCCTGTATGATGATCACAGGATTCAGAATCCTGACTGCTACTTATAGAGTATTTGTTTCCTCATGCGTAAAATGTGGGTAGTTACATCTGCATCACAAATGTATTACAAAGATTTAGTGAAATAAGGTAGTCAAAACGCTCAGCACAGTGACTGGTACATCCTAAGCACTCAACAAATCACAGCTTATTAGTGTTTTGTTAATATCTATTAAATATGCCAAGAGATGACTTAATAACTCTTGATGAATACTTTTGCACAGAGCAGCATATACTTAAAAAAGAGATGGGGCGCCTGGGTGGCTCGGTCGGTTAAGCGAACAACTTCGGCTCAGGGCATGATCTCACAGTCCGTGAGTTCGAGCCCCGCGTCGGGCTCTGTGCTGACCGCTCAGAGCCTGGAGCCTGTTTCAGATTCTGTGTCTCCCTCTCTCTCTGCCCCTCCCCTGTTCATGCTCTGTCTCTCTCTGTCTCAAAAATAAATAAACGTTAAAAAAATTTTCTTAAATAAAAAAAAAGAAAGGCTGCTTGATATTAAGCTTTATAATGTATTTTGGAAACAGGGAGGTAGTTAAATATTTTAGTATTATTGGTGCTTTGAGGTGTAGGAAACTGAGAAGAGACAAGATACTGTGATACAAGTTACAAAGAACAGTTCATAGGTGAGAAGGGAAGATTCTCCACTTTGAGACGAAAAATCCAATCTTGTTGGTTTGTAATAAAAATCTCATCATATTTCTGACTATTAAGTAAATTTTGGCCTTTCATTGTGCCTCCTGATTGCTGTCAAAAAATAACTATTTAGGAGCACCTGGGTGGCTCAGTCTGTTGGGCATCTGACTTCAGCTCAGGTCATGATCTTACAGTTCGTGAGTTTGAGCCTCACATCGGGCTCTGTGCTGACAGCTCAGAGCCTGGAGCCTGCTTCAGATTCTTTGTCTCCCTCTCTCCTTCTGCCCCTCCCCTGCTCTCTCTCTCTCTCTCTCTCTCTCAAAAATAAACATTAAAAAATATTTTAATAATAACTATTTATAATTTTTTTGATTCTTAACTTTGTTTCCTTAGGAGTCATTAGGAAAAAAATTATTAAGCAGCTATGTATGTTTATGGTTCTACAAAATAACTGATGCAATGGATAGTCTCAAGTAACCTTAAAGACCAACATGCATGTGGAAAAATAAGGAAATGAATTACATAAATTTTAGTAAATACATGGGTGGGTTGAATAAACCTGTAAACAAAGTCTAGCACAGTAATAATAATTGTAGCATACAGACTATGGAATCCGACTGCCTGTGTTCAATTCCTATTCCATCCCCTACTAGCAGTGCAACCTTTGGAAGCTACGTAACTTTCCTCTCATCTTTCAAATGGGGGAAAACAATAGTGTCTATCTCATAGGGTTGCTGGAGGATTCAATCAGTGAAAGGGGTAGCACATATGGCAGGTAAGCATTTGGGACTGTATTATGTAAGCAGTGATGACAGCCTTGAAGAAAAAGTTAGAGGCATTACTTACTAATAGTGACACTGTATAAATTCTCTTTTCCAAATGTCTTTCCAGTTTGAAGTTGTTTTCAAACTGCCTAGAGATAAAACATCATTGCCACTAGCATTACTACTAGCCATTTAACATGAAATATTGGTTTAGTTTGTCGGTGAAGGAAGGAAAGCTCCTTCCAGTGTAAAGTCCCTAACAGGCTCAAGACAACACCTGGGTTGCAGCGACTACTAATGTACAAGGAAGACCATCCCCGTCCAACGGCAGTAGCCAGCTCTGCTCTAATCATTCAGCTGAACAAACAAAACCCAGGATTTAGTTATTTTCCCAGAAACTAGATAAACAGCCACTTCCTTTTTAGTGTCTTTTTTTAAAGTAAGAAGGTACACATCTCTCCTAATCATCACTTCAGTCTGTATTTCTATTTTAAAAGTTGCTTTTTCTAGATTTTTGCTATTTTAGGCCAAAAAAAAATGGTTACAGGCAAACACAGTATGCTCTTTAAATAATAGATGAACGTTAAGTAATATGCTGTTGTTTGTATATAACTTTAAACCACAAATTAACCCAATAGTCTATTTGGGGTCAGTAGTGCACTATTAGACTTATTTGTTTATATGGACAGAAACCCATTTCACTAAAGATATCAGAACTGGAACAGGTTTAGAAATCATGTGGAATGTGGATAGCTCTGGAGACAGACTATTTTACACAGTCTCTTTCAAGGACCACATGGTTTTTCCCTGTTTCATGATGCCTCTGTTTCTCTCTACACATCTGATCTTTTCTTTTTATTACCACCTGACTTCCATCTTCTGATAGTTTCCATTCCCTTATAGCTTTTACTTATACTTAAGCTGCTATGAGTTTTATCTTACTTATAGCATCTCTGAATTCACCGTTTGGTTCAAATCCTACTATCTTCCCTATTCAAACCACCATCCCCACTGCTACTCCATGTATTGGTTCAATGGGCAGAGCAGCTTTCACTAGAAGGAGAGCAAGCAAGTAGGCATGAGAAATGTATCTAGTAAATATACTCAAAGAAAATAGGCACGTCCAGACAACGTTCTGTGATGCACACTGTTTATTTGGTCTGCCCACTCTGAGAACTAGGGTATTGAATACGTTGGTTGAGCTCATGTTGGTCAGATATTTTGTAGCAGTATCTGACAGGATCATTTTTAGCATAAGAATTAATAAATTCATCAGAATGGCTCCAGTTCAGAATTACTGAAATCATAGCCAGAAACAAATTATAAACAATTCATTTAACAGAAATCGTAAATCTAAGTACAGATGCAAGCTACAGCTGCAAATAATATATTCACATAGCCACAAAATGGTCCCAGTCTCATTTAACTACTCCGTCCCTGAAACCTTGGGGGCCTTTGGTTTCTGTAAAATCTTTACATACTGTCATTTTTCTTTTGCCATTATTATGATGTTATGCTTTCTACTGCTTGACACTGACATCCTTAAAAATTCCTGTTAGGCTAACCACCTTCATGTGTCTGGGCTATGTTAGCTGAAGTACATCCTTAATCTCTGAGATGGTAATTTCTTAACAGTTGCCCTTAAAACTTCAATTTTATGAACTGTATGCTGCTCTAGGTATTTAATGCTCTGTTCATTAATGCAGAAAACCATGCAAATGATGCAGATACACCAACTGTCCCATGCCTTCTTCCTCATGTTGCTGTGAAATACATATCCCTAGATTGTTTGGTTTTATTTTTTAATTGGTATCTTTTTTTTATTTTGCTATAGATCAAACTTACAGAAAACTTCTAAGAACTGTGCAAAAGAACTCCTAAATTCCTCCACTCAGATTACCAAATTGTTAGCATTATACCACACATAAAACATTATTCCATGTATATATTTTTTTCATTTATTGATTCATTAATATAGATTTTTTCACTCTCCTGTCAGTATTTCAAGCATTTTCTCTTCTTGTTGGCTATTACGTAATATTGCAACGCCACCATTCTTACATGTCTCCTTTTTATACACGTACAAGAGTATCACCCGGTCAGCATTTCTCAAAATGTAGTTCACAGACCTCTGGGGGTCTCCAAGTGTTCATGAAGTCAAAATTATTCTCATAATAATACAAAGATATTATTTCCTTTTGTCGCAGTGTTGATATTTTTACTGAAAGTACAAAAACAATGGTGGATAACATTTGCTAGTGATTTATCAAAGCACTGACAACAAAAAGTACTAGCTGTCATTATATTCATTATATTCTTCACCACCATGCGGTTGCAGCTTTTTTGAGTGCTGGTCTCTCTTTAAAATGTCTTGCTAAATCTTCCATTTTATTTTTAATTATCATTTTATTTATTATTAATTTATTAGATCTCAACCTTTGAGATTTAATAAATCTAAACCATTTTTTAATATTCTGTGTGTGTCAGAAGGAAGCATGAAGCATTTCTGCTGCATATGAAGTAAGGTGTTTACCTCAAGATAAAGTGTTATGTGATTGATAGAAGAGCTAAGCTAGGTGCTCTTTTCAAGGAACACCATTTTCACTTGAAAGAATGACTAATTCAGACTCTGATATTTGACAAACTTTGATATTTGAATAGAGTTTGTGACTTTGGGGAAAACAGTTGACAGTATTTGTTGCCCCTACTGAAACTTAAATTTCAACTGAAATTTAGAATTTTGGAGACCTGTATCTGCCACCATGACCTTAGCAGCTTAACAATGTCTAAAGACTTTTCTGATAAGATAGGTGATGACATTAATGACTGTAATATTTCATATGGTATAACCAATGTGCTAATATTTGGAATATCTACAAAACTAAGTGAATGAGTATTTTCCAAGTGACTAATACATGATGTTACACAATCATCTATGAGTTAAAGAGCCTCTGAAATTGTAAGATAGATCAATGTAGTTTAATGCAACAGATTACAAATTTTCACATTGACACTAACCTTTAAGAGATTAATACATGTTAAGTTTTGATGTGATAACAAAAATAATATACACAATTATCTGAAATAGCTCTTAAAATAATACTCTCATCTCCTACTACATATCTGTGGGAAGCTAAATTTTCTTCATTTGAGTTAAACAAAACAACATATTGCAATAGATTGAATGCAGAAGGAGACATGAGAATCCAGCTATCTTCTGTTAAGCAAAATCTGAAAGATATTTGTAAATAAGTAAAACAATGCCACCCTTACTCTTATTCTTTTTTAAATTTTTTTAACATTTATTTATTTTTGTGTGAAAGAGAGAGAGACAGAGACAAAGTGTGAGTGGGGAGGGGCAGAGAGAGAGGGAGACACAGAATCTAAAGCAGGCTCCAGGCTCTGAGCTGTCAGCACAGAACCAGACACAGGGCTTGAACTCACAAACCGTGAGATCATGACCTGAGCCAAACTCAGACTCAAACAAACATGACCTGAGCCGAAGTTGGACACTCAACTGACTAAGCCACCTCTACTCCACTTGTGTGTGTGTGTGTGTGTGTGTGTGTGTGTGTGTATAGGAAATACAGTTATTTAAAAATATTATTTACGTTAACATGATTTATTATTCTTCTTCCTTTTTTTAAATTTTCTTAATGTTTATATTTGAGACAGAGAGAGACAAAGCACAAGTGGGGTAGGGGCAGAAAGAGAGGGAGACACAGAATCTGAAGCAGGCTCCAGGCTCTGGCCTCTCAGCACACAGCCAGACGCAGGGCTCAAACCCATGAACCATGAGATCATGACCTGAGCTGAAGTCAGACACTTAACCAATGACCCACCCAGATGACCCTCTTGTTTCTAAATAAATAAATAAACCTGTCTTTGTAATCTTTCAGATTTAAATTCTAATATGATAAATATAACTCACATCAACAAGAGCTGTTTGGAGTTCTCTACAATTTTTAAGAGTGTAAGGATAAGACTTGTGGGGAAGATGATGGAGTATGAGGACCCTAAGCTCACCTCATCCCATAGATACAACTGGATAACTTGCACATTAGTGTAAATAACCCAGAACATGACCCAGAGACTGGTAGAACAGACTCTTCACAGTTAAATGTAGAGAAGAGGCCACACTGAAGAGGGTAAAAAAGGTGGAGATGTGGTCAGGAGATAAACGAATCTGGAAGCCTGTCCATGGGAGGGAGGGATATTCCACAGGTGCAGAGAAGGAAAACAGACCCTCATACCAGACACTCCAGGCATAGGGAACCTGTATGGAGGAAGATGAATCCCCATAATATGTGGCTTTGAAAACCAGAGGAACCAAACTTCCCTCTGGCTCTTAACAATCAGCAGGGCTTGAAACTTGGAACTTTATTTTGTTTTCATTTGGTTCTTTTCTCCTTATCAAATTCTTGTCTGCTCATATTTATCACAAAAGTATGTGTTATGTTTTTATATTAAATATAATTGATTGTCAATGAAATCTGGCCATTTGTAGCAATGTGGATGGAACTAGAGAGTACTGTGCTAAGTGAAATAAGTCAGGAAGAGAAACCTGGAACTTTAAAAAAAATCACTGGGGTCCTAGAAGAGCCAAGAGGGTAAGAGTAATCTGAGTTTCTTCCCTGAAAGAGATAGCACAACAAACAGCCCCACAGAGATACAGCATAGAAGCAGCCATTTGAAAAAGGTCTAGACTATATGGAAGGGACATTTGTCTACTAATCTCAGAGTATATGCTGGAGTGGCAAGGATTGTTGGGAGACTTCTCTAGGAAAAAGGGAGCTAGCAGGCACCATTTCCCTCCCTGCCCCAGCCGAGGCATGGCACCAACACTTACCACCTAACAGGCTAACAGCATGCCCAACCCCATATTCTCCTGTAGACACACCCCCTCCTGCCAGTGCTCAGCTCCAGGTATACTCACACAGCAGACCTGCTCAAACCTTGCTAACACTGCAATCTGCTCTGTGCACTTCTGCAGATCCACCTTCCTCCAACCCTACCTGTCTTGGTCTCTGGTAGCTGCAGGTCCCTTTTCATAGGAGAAGGACACAGGAGTTATGGGAACCATGTGCCCCACCCCTGAAATCTCTTACAGTTTGGTGCTATTGTATCTGTGGTAAACACCTGGTCTGACTCGATTTAAGCTCAAGATGGCCCCAGACTGGCCCACTCACAGCACAGGCACCAAAATCTGCCAACAGGCAAGGAGAGCCATTTCAGATGACTAGACTGAAGGCAAACATGGCTTAGCCACAACACTAGAGTGCACAGAACACACATAGGAGACACCCCTGAAGTGCCAGGCTCTGGTGAAGAGGGGACACTGTAGTACAGGGCAATATAGGACCTCTTCATAAGACCACTACTTTCAAGAGCAGGAGGTGTAGCTAACTTTCTTAATACATAGAAACAGACACAGAGAGTTAAACAAAATGAGGAGACAGAGAAATATGTCCCAAATGAAAGAACCACAGCAAGAGAGCTAAATGAAACAATGATAAGTAATATGCTGGATAGAGAATTTAAAGTAATGGTCATAAAGATATTCAC
This sequence comes from Acinonyx jubatus, assembly GCF_027475565.1. NCBI lineage: Eukaryota > Metazoa > Chordata > Mammalia > Carnivora > Felidae > Acinonyx > Acinonyx jubatus. The sequence continues at coordinate 133,482,086 of NC_069382.1, read as the reverse complement.
TGGACTTGAGAAAAGAGTGAAGATCTCAATAAGACCCTTAACAAAGAGATAGAAAAAAAATAGAAATGCAGAACTCAATAACTAAATTAAAAATACACTAGATGGAATAAAAGGTAGACTAGGGGAAACAGAAGAATAGATTAGTGACCTGCAGGGCAGAGTAATGGAAAGCAATCAAGCTGAACAAGAGAAATAAATAAATAATAATACTAAACGAAAAAACACATAGGAAATTCAGTGACAACATCAGGTGTAATAACATTTGCATTATACGGATCCCAGAATAAGAGAGAAAGAAAAGGGGGCAGAAAATTTATTTGAAGAAATGATAGCTGAAGTCTTCCTGAATCTGGAAAAGAAAACAAATCCAGATGCAGGAGGCACAGAGAGCCCCCAATAAAATCAATCCAAGGAGGTCCACACCAAGACACATAGTAATTAAGATGGCAAAAAGTAGTGATAAAGAGAGGATTTTAAAAGTATAAAAACAAAAGAAAACAGTTACATACAAGGGAAACCCCATAAGGTTATCAAGCTGATTTTTTAGCAGAAACATTGCAGGCCAGAAGGGAGTGGCATGATATGTCCAAAGACTGATAAAACAAAACAAAACAAAACAAAAAAGCATGAAAAAACCCTCCAGCCAAGAATACTCTATTTAGTAAGACTATCATTTCAAATAGATGGAGAGACAGTTTCTCAGACGAACAAAAGTTAAAGGAATTCATGAACATTAAACCAGTCTTACAAGAAATGTTAAAGGGGCCTTTTTGAGTGGAAAGGAAAAACCGTAAGTAGGAGTAAGGAAAGTAGGAAACACAAAAGCAGTAAAAATATCTATAAAAATCAGTCAAGGGTTTCCTAAAATTCAAAAAAAAAGTGAATTATGACACCATATACCTAAAATGTGGAGAGGAGAAGAGTAAAGAATGGGTTCAAATTTAAGTGACCATCAATTAAAGACAGACTTCTATATGCATAAGATGTTATATATACAAGCCTAATGGTAACTACAAATCAAAAGCCAGTAATAGATATACAAAAACTAAAGAGAAAGGAATCCAAGTATATCACTAAAGAAAGTCAACAAACCATAAAAGAAGAAAGTAAGAAAGGAACAGAGAACTGCAAAAACAACCATAAAACAAAATGGCAATAAGTACATACATATCAATAATTACTTTGAATGTAAATGGACTAAACACTCCAATCAAAATACATAGTGTGACAGAATTAATAAAAAAAAGCAGCACCCAGGGTGCCTGGGTGGCTTAGTCGGTTAAGCATCTGACTCTTGGTTTCAGCTCAGGTCATGATCTCATGGCTCTTGAGTTCAAGCCCCACATGGGGCTCTGTGCTGACAGCATGGAGCCTGCTTGGGATTATGTCTCCCTGTCCCTCTACCTTACCCTGCTCACTCTCTATCTCTCTCTCCCAAAAATAAATAAATAAACATTAAAAAAAAAAAAAGCATGACCCCTCTATATGCTACCTACAAAAGACTCATTTCAGACTTGAAAACACACGTAGATTGAAAGTCAAGGACAGAAAAGCATGCATCGTACAAGTGGAAATGACAGCTGAGGTATCAATACTTACATCAGATGAAATAGGCTTTAAAATAAAGACTGTAATAACAGAAAAAGAAGGACACTATATAATAATAAAGGGAATAATCCAACAGGAAAATGTAACAACTGTAAATTTTATGCACCCAACACGGGAGTACTCGAATACATAAATCAGCTAATAACAAACATAAAGGAAATAACTGATAGTAATACAATAATCGTAGAGTACTTTAACTCCCCACTGATATCAATGGACAGAAAATTAACAAGGAAATAGTGGCTTTTAAGGACACAGTGGAGCAGATGGATCTAACAGGTATATTCAGAATATTTCATCATAAAACAGCAGAATATACATTTATTTCAAGTATACATGAAATATTATCCAGAATAGATCACGTTAGGCCACAAAACAAGTCTCAACAAACTCAAAAGACTGAAGTCATACCATACATCTTTTCTGATGACAATGCTATGAAACCAGAAATCAACCATAAGAAAAAAAATCTAGGGAGAACCCAAATACATGGAAATTAAATAATATGATATTAAACAATGAATAGGTCAACCAAGAAATCAAAGAGGAAATCAAAAAATGCATGGAGACAAATGAAAATGAAAACACAATGATCCAAAATCTTTGAGATACATCAAAAGCAGTTCTAAGAGGGAAGTTTATAGCAACACAGGTTTACCTCAAGAAGCAAGAAAAATCTCAAATAAAAAGCCTATACTTACATCTAAAGGAGCTAGAAAAGAACAAACAAAATTCAAAGCTAGTAGAAAGAAGTAAATAATAAAGACTAGAGGAGAAATAAATGAAATAAAACCTGAAGAAAACAAAATAACAGATCAATGAAACTCAGGGCTAGTTCTCTGAAAAGATCAACAAATTGATAAACCTTTAGCCAGACTCATCTAAAGAGAGAGAGAGAGAGAGGACTCAAATAAACAAAATCAGAAATGAAAGAGGAGAAATAGTAATAGATACCACAGAAATACAAAGGATTAGAAGGGAATATTATGAAAAATGACATGCCAACAAACTGGACAACCTACAAGAAATGGATAAATTCCTAAAAACATATAACCTCTCAAAACTAAATCAGGAAAGGGGCATCTGAGTGGCTCAGTTGGTTAAGGGTCCGACTTCGGCTCAGGTCATGATCTTCTGGTTTGTGGGTTCAAGCCCCGCATTGGACACTGCGTTGACAGTGTGGAGCCTGGAGCCTGCTTTGGATTCTGACTCCACTCTCTCTCTGCCCCTCCCCCTCTCACACTCTGTTTCCCACCCTCCCTCTCAAAAATAAACATTAAAAATTAAAATAAAACTAAATAAGGAAAATATAGAAAACTTGAGCAGACAGATTACCAGAATGAAATGGAATCAGTAATCAAAACCCTCCCAACAAACAAAAGTCCAGGAACAACCAGACAGCTTAACAGGTGAGTTCTACCAAACATTTAAAGAAGAGTTAATACCTATTCTTCTCACACTATTTCAAAAAACAGAAGAGGAAGGAAAACTTCCAAATTCATTCTATGAGGCTAGCATTACCCTGATACCAAAACCAGATACAGATACTACAAAAATGAGAACTACAGGCCAGTTATATCTGATGAACATGATGTAAAACTCCTCAACAAAATATCAGCAAATTGAATCCAACAATACATTTAAAAAAATCATTCACCACAATCAAGTGGGATTTATTCCTGGCTTGCAAGGGTGATTTGACATTTGCAAATCAATCAACAGGATACATCATGTCCACAAGAGAAAGGATAAAAACTGTATGATCATTTCAATACATGCAGAAAAAGCATTTAACAAAGTACAATATCCATTCATGATAAAAATCCTCAACAAAGTAGGTGTAGAGGGAACATACCTCAACATAATAAGGACCATACATGAAAAACCCACAGCCAACATGGCAGAAAACTGAGAGCTATTCCATTAAGATCAGGAGCAAGACAAGGATGTCCACTCTTACGATTCTTATTCAACATAGAACTGGAAGCATTAGCCACAGTACTCAGACAAGAGAAAGAAAAAAACAAAAGGCAGCCAAATTATTAAGGAAGAAGTAAAACTCTCATTATTTTCAGATGACATAATATACATAGAAAACCCTAAAGACTCCACCAACAAACTACTAGAACTGATAAATGAATTCAGTTAAGGTCACAGACACAAATTAGTGTACAGAAATCCACTGCATTTCTATGCACTAATAACAAAGTAGCAGAATGAGATATTAAGAAAACAATTTACATTTACAATTGCACCAAAAATAATAAAATTCTGAAAATAAATGTAATCAAGTAGGTGAAAGATCTGTACTCTGAAAATTATAAAGCACTGATGATAGAAATTGAAGATGACAGGAAGAAATGGAAAGATATTCTATGCTCATGGATTGGAAGAATAAATATTGTTAAAATGTCCATAATGCCCAAAGCAATCCACAGATTTAATGCAATCTTGTCAAAATACCAACAGTATTTTTCACAGAACTAGAACAAATAAACCTAAAATTTGTATGGACCACAAAAGATCCAAAATAGCCAAAGCAATCTTGAAAAAGAACAAAACCAGAGGTATCACAATCCCAGAGTTCAAGATATACTACAAAGCTGTCATAATCAAAATAGTATAAAACTGGGGGAAAAAATAGGCACACAGACCAAGAGAACAGAATAGAGAGTCCAGAAATAAACCTAGAATTATATGGTCAATTAATCTTCTACAAAAGAGACAAGAATATACAATGGGAAAAATACAGTCTCCTCAACAAATGGTGTTGGAGAACTGGACAGTTACATGAGAAAAAAAAAGTATCTGAACCAGTTTTTTTACACCATACACAAAAATAAACTCAAAATGGATTAAGACCTAAATGTGAGACCCAAAACCGTAAAAATCCTAGAAAAGAGCACAGGCAGTAATTTCTCCAACATCAGCCATAGCAATATTTTTCTAGATATGTTGCTGAAGCAAGGGAAACAAATGTAAAAATAAACTATTGGGACCACATCAAAATAAACAGCTTCTGCACAGTGAAAGAAACAATCAACAAAACTGAAAGACAACCTACTTAATGGGAGAAGATATTTGCAAATGGCATAACCAATAAAGGGGTTAGTATCCAAATTATATAAAGAACTCCTACAAATCAACACCAAAACCCCCACATAATCCAATTAAAAATGGGCAGTAGACATGAACAGACATTTCTCCAAAGAAGACTACAAATGTCCAACAGACACATGAAAAGATGTTCAACATCACTCATCATCAGGGAAACACAAATCAAAACCACAATGAGATGTCACCTCACATCTATCAAAATGGCTAAAATCAAAACCACAAGAAACAACAAGTGTTGGCAAGAATGTGGAGAAATGGAAACCCTCATGCACTATTGGTAGGAATGCAAACTGGTGCAGCCACTGTGGAAAACAGTATGGAGATTCTTCCAAAAATTAAAAATAAAATTACCATAAGGTCCAGTAATTCCACTACTGGGTATTTACCCCAAAACATGAAAATACTAACTTGAAAAAAATATAGGGACCCCTATGTTTATTGCAGCATTACTTACAATAGTCAAATTATGGAAGCAGACGAAGTGTCCACTGATCAATGAATGGATAAAGAAGATGTGAGATATATATATATATATATATACATATATATACATATACATATATATATATACATATACATATACATATACATATACACACATATATACACACACAATGGGAGATTACTCATCCTTAAGAAGGAATGAAATATTGTCATTTGCAACATCACGGATGAAGCTAGAGAGTATAATGCTAAGTGAAATAAGTCAGTCAAACAAAGACAAATACTATATGATTTCACTCATACATGAAATTTAAGAAACAAAACAAATGAACAAAGAAAAAAAAGACAAACCAAAAAAACAGACTTTTTTTAATGTTTATTTATCTATCCTGAGAGAGAGAGAGAGAGAGAGAGAGAGAGAGAGAGAGAATCCCAAGCAGGCTTTACACTATCAGTGCCAAATTCAAAATGGGGCTTGAACTCACAAACTGTGAGATCACGACCTGAGCTGAAACCAAGAGTTGAATGCTTAACTGACTGAGCCACCCAGGCGCCCCAGACTCTTAACTATAGAGAACAGATGGTTACTAGAGGGGAAGTGGGTTGGGGGTTGGGTAAAATAGGTAAAAAGAGATTAAGAGTACACTTATCATGATGAGTACTGAGTAACGTACAGAATTTTTGAATCACCATATTGTACACCTGAAACTAATATAACACTGTATGTTAAATATACTGGAATTAATGTATGTATATTTCAAAAAGTGTGTAAGGACTTTCAGAGACTGAAAAGTTTGTAGATTGCTTCTGCAGGCTATAAATCTGGAAATGAATTTGTGAAGCTGTAGGCTATGTGTAGCTTCAATATTACTCATTAATGTCAAATTCTCCCCATCCAGTCTTGAATTACAGGTCTACATATGCAAGTTGAGAGACGATAGATTAATTGAATCATCATAATGCTTTCTTGGCACAGACTAGTTATTAAAAAGAAATTGTTTAGGTAAATTTCAGATACTATTAAAGACAACTTTAAAACAATTCTGTACCACTAAATGCCATACAATTTTATTATTAAATTAAAAAATTCAAACAGGTTCAAGTATTTTTGGACAAGTATACAGGTTAAATGCATCCATAGATGTTAAATTTCATTACACTGTTTTATTAATAATTAAGTCAAACAGGTATTCTAGATAACCAATAAATTGAAAATACTATATATTCCTCCTGTGTAGCTACAATATATAATTATTCAGGGAGGCTATGCACTGATTAAAAGAGGTGCAATGATTAAAAACATGTGGTCTATTACCATGTAAAATAGGTTTGGGATTAATTCTACAACTGTTTGATATTTAAAATGAGTGTGTAATTCAGTATATTAAAGAGTTTTTATGTATATACAATAGGAAATGATTTTAGATTTCTTAACGTTAAAATATAATGCAAGAAGGAGGTAGAAAGAAATTATATTAATTCTCCCAGAGCAAGACATTATAATAAGCTGAATCATACAATTTTTAATTTTAAATTTATGGGTTAAAAAGAATGAAAGCCCTTGGGACTAGATGGAATAAGATAAGATTACAATCCCAACAGGGAACTTTTGGAGATCTTTTCTACAGACATCATATCATCAAGACCTCATGAAAGAAATGGCCTTTCAATCACATCTTCTGAAGTCATACAGAATTTTATCATGTCTCGTGTATAATGAAATGTTAATGTGATTTTTCTTGACGGATATAATTCTAAGTGAGTGATTCATTTTCAACACCAGTTCTCACTCATTATAAGACTGATTTAATTTGGTACTATAATTAGAGCCTGTTTTTCAAAATGGCAACTGAATCCATAGGAGTAATGAACCTTCTCATTTATAGGAGTTTTCTTTAGAGAATAATATTCACTGGACTCTGTTTTCATTAAACTAAACTTTAGACAGATATAGAAAAGGGTTTATATATATAATCTTTAGTTCATCAGAACCCTTTCCCCTAGTCTTTCCATCTGTAACACCACTTCAGGTTCAGAAATTACATGAAAACATTTTAAGTATTATTCTATATGAAAATTTTTTCGTCATTCATTATTCTTTATTATTAAGGTATTTATAGTAGTGGGAATATATACATGAAATTTACCTCAATAAACTGCCTAAATTAGTTGCAGAGATACATGTGCTAGGCATGTTCATCATAAGTTGGGACCTGAAAGTGCACCCAAAGAAAAATTATCTGACACTCAAAGATGAACTGTCCATGCAGGACACTCAGAGTACAATACAGACAATGAGAGGGAAGTTTCTATACACACAAAAATGAAGGAGTGACTCCAGCCCACTGCTTTTCCTCAAGTTCAGGTTTGCAGGTTCATAATCCAGGTTTGCAACTATAACCTCAGAAAGCATACTCATACACAACTGAAGGACTATAAACATCCAGGAAGCCACCCAACTTGGAAAGCTTCAGAGCTCACCTCCCATGTAATTCTGTGATGGACACCCAACTGTTGGACAAGCCTAGAAAAGTTGCTCAGACTGTCATCTGTGGATCTGGCCATATTGCAACAAGGCTGAGTAAACCAAGAGCTAGAAAAGAGTTTGAAATACTTCTCCCCTCTCATCTCCGTTTTTATGCTCTGGGTAAACAGAGGTAGAAGAAGGCTAAATAATATTTTTTTAAATGCTATTGCCTTTGTTCTAATTTGTGTCTTAAAATAATTTTAAAGAAATAATATTCATCATGGAAGAAATGATAAGAAACCTGGAATGCTTTGTGCAGTATCTTGGTATTCAGAGCTCAGTTTCAACCTGCAGTTTCTCCCTGCAGGAGCCATTCTTGACCACGCAATCTACTTTCTATCACATGATCCTGTATTAGTTTTCTGCAGAGAAAATAACATCATTTCATAGTGCCCCTGTTCGTTGGTTAGACAGTGATATTGTGTAGACATTTTAAATGCAGATCTTGAGTCATGCTACTTGGATTGGAATTCTAGTCCTCCTTAATATTGGGTAAAGCTCTATGCCTCAGTTTCTTCCTCTAAAAGTTGAGATAATAATATTACCTACATCACAGGATTTGAGAGAGGACTGCACTGATTAATAAAAATGAATAAAAGTAAAGTGTTTTATACTGGAGGCAGGCACATAGTGAACACTTGATAAAAATCAGCTTTCATTCTTCATTTGGTATCTGTTCCCCCAGCCCCCCCCCCCCCAACACTTGTCTGCTTTGGTAACCCAGTACCGAGAATGGTGTCTGGAGCATACATGAAACTTTCAATAAATACTTTATTAATTAACGAGTATACATTAGAGTTCTCTTTTTAAGCTTTTCTTTTTTCTTTTTAAAGTTTATTTTTGTTTATTTTGAAAGACAGATAGAGAGCAAACAGGGCAGGGGCAGAGAGAGAGGGAGACAGAATCCTAAGAAGGCTCTATGCTGTCAGTTTAGAGCCCGATGTGGGGCTCAAACTCATGGTCCATGAGATCATGACTTGAACCCAAGTCAAGAGTCATAAACTTAACTGACTGAGCCACCTAAGCACCCCTAGAGTTTTAAGATTTAAACCCAACTCAACAGGCTTTAAGGTGCAATTGCAAACTCAATAGTTCACAGGAAGTACTAAGTGTCAACTATATATGATAGCAAAGGATACCAACTCTACTCCTCCTTGCTTTAGTTGCTGAGAAATTCTCCTAGTGATTTTCTGCTCTGTAAACTCTACCCATCTGATAACCTCATTTCCTGTCATAATGAGTGTTGACTCAAATCTATGCCACACTACTTGTGTCATCTCAGGATCTACATTGGAAGTCTTTCTGTCTTCATTCTCTCTCACACTTTCTCTGGAAGTTACTTCTCTATGTACCGTGACTATTTCCACTATTATCTGCCCTTTAAAAAGAAAAAGCTCGGGGTGCCTGGGTGGCTTGGTCAGTTGAGCGTCTAATTCTTGATTTCTGCTCAGGTCATGGGATCAAGCCACTTCAGGCTTCACATTCAGTATGGAGCCTGTTTGAGATTCTCTCTCTCTCTCTCCCCTCTCTCTCTCTCTCTCTCTCTCCCTCTGGTGCTCTCCCCTACTCATACTCTCTCAAAAAGGAAAGGAAAGGAAAGGAAAGGAAAGGAAAGGAAAGGAAAGGAAAGGAAAGGAAAGGAAAGGAAAGGAAAGGAAAGGAAAGGAAAGGAAGGGAAGGAAGGGAAGGGAGGGGAGGGGAGGGGAGGGGAGGGGAGGGGAGGGAGGGGAGGGGAGGGGAGGGGAGGGGAGGGGAGGGGAGGGAAGGGAAGGGAAGAAAAGAACAAAGAAGAGAAAAGAAAAGAACAAAGAAGAGAAGAGAAAAGAAAGGAAAAGAAAAAAGAAGAGAAGAGAAGAGAAGAGAAAGGAAAAGAACAGAAAAGAAAAAAGAAAAGAAAAGAAAAGAAAAGAAAAGAAAAGAAAAGAAAAGAAAAGAAAAGAAAAGAAAAGAAAAGAAAAGGGATGCCTGGGTGGCTCAGTCGGTTGAGCACCCAACATCACCTCAGGTCATGATCTCGCGGTTCTTGAGTTCGAGCCCCACATCACTAATAGCTCAGAGCCTGAAGCCTGCTTCGGATCCTGTCTCCCTCTCTCTCTGCTTCTCTCTCTCTCTCTCTCTCTCTCTCTCTCTCTCTCTCTCTCTCAAAAACAAATAAACATTTAAAAAATAAAAAAAACAAAAAAGGAAAGGAAAAAGAAAAAGTTCTAGTTATCAGGCTCATACTAAATGCTCCAGGACTATCAGAAGGTGTGAGTGAATATTTTATGCAGACAAACCCTCAATATACCCTGAGCTGCCTTCAAATCTAAGTTGCCCTTTTTTTAGTTAGTTGGACCAAGCAGATATAATTCCAGATTAAATCAGGGGCTCGAGCGGAATAAAAATTGTTGTTGAAAATAGATCCGTTTTCTCAAATAACCATACTCAAAATAATCACATTACCATTCCCTCTCCATATTCTAGTGATGCTATGAAATACCTTATTTGCTGATAGACTTGACTGAAGGGTCATCTCTTCATTCAGAGGGGATTCAGTGTAAAGAGGATTTATTGCATAGGTGTGTTCAAGAGGCTCTCAGAAGATACAAGAATGTGGGGCTGTCATAAGCCCAAGGAAACTCTAGCTGTTTCCATTGATAGAAGGGAAATTGACAGAAAATTGTGGGGAACAACACAGACCATAAGATCCTTGAAAGGAATGGAACCATGATAGAAGGTCTTGTTATGAAAATAAGAAGTCAGCTAGGAAATAATTGCATCAGTGAAACTTTATAACCTCAAATGAATACATAATGTTATTGCCACTCTGTAAGAACCAGGAGGCACTTCTCACAGCAGTTGTCAACATTTCTTATGCTCTGGGCTTATTGCTTTTCTGGCCCCTTTCTTAATCAACTTGGAATTTGTTTAATAGACATTTATTGAAAGCCTATTATGGACCAGGCACCATCCTATCATTTGGGATACAGGGGTGAACACAAACAGACACAACTTTGCCCAAACAGAGCTCACAGTCTGGTGGGACAGACTGAGACTACATCTGTCAACCAGCCATCCAATCACGTGTAAAACTGAAGCTGTGTTAGTGCCATGAAGAAGAAGGAGATGGTATTCTAAGAGCATATAATAGGGATTGGGCTGATCAGAGAAGACTTCCCTGGGCAAGCAAAATGTCATCTTAAAACTGAAGGAATAATAGTTGTTAAGTGGGTGAAAATAGGGGCAGAGAGTAGGTGATCTTGTAGGCTGAAAGACTAGTATGTGCAAATGCCCTGTGGAAAGGAGGTCACATGGAGTATAAGGGACTGAATGAAGGCTAGGTTCACTGAAAAAAGAGAGGAACCCCACACATGATGTGTGTGATGGGCAGGGGAGTACAGAGGAACCAGACTGTGCAGGACTCTGTCAATCATGTTCTGGAGTTTTGTTTTATTCTAAGAGCAATAGGAAACCTTTGAAGAGTATACTGAACTTCTACCACACAATTCCACCATCATCCCAGCCAGCACTTTGTGCATTCCATGCAGCATAGTACCGGACTAAATCTGGTGAAAGAGTAAGAAAGCAACTAGTGGGATCTGAACAAGCTTAAATTACAAATCCCCAATCAAGATTCCTGTAGACAATGGGAAAGCACAACAATGAACCTGAAGCTCAAGGCAAAATTCTGTGGATCAAAGTCACTTGGATGTTATTTCTGGATAAAATCCATAGAGTTCCCACAAATCACAGCTCCCAGTCCTCCCTTCTCCCAACCATTTAGCCATTTGAAGATTTTCTTATGTTCCGGCCCTTTGAATGCCCATCACAATTGCAGAAGTAAAATGACTGGTAATAAGAAATTGATTTAAGGTCTTCCCTAAGGTAAAATAATGATTCATTGACGTTTGTAGCATTTTATTGTAAGTGTGGTGGAAATGATTATTATCTTTAATGGTTAACTGAGTAATTGATTATTGATAAATGAGTACTCTATTCAAGCCAGGATCCATCTTACATCACCTGGAAAAGGATGATGTTCCTACTCTTTTAATGACCATTAAGTGGTAAATAAGGAAGTGGAAATGTTTCATAACTTACATATTAAGTATCTTTGGTCATTTAACCACCTCTACAATGAGAGCAATAAGGCAGCTGGGGGTAGGTAGCCGACTTAAGGAAAGATCAATGACTGTTTTTCAGAGTTTTATTGAAGGTGCATTATAGATTGTCTTGCTTTTAACATTATTACTTCATTGAATAACGATATATGAGTAGGCTACGGGGAAAAATTAGAATACAGCTATGCAAGGTTATCTGTGTGACAGGATGAGAATTACACAGTAAAATGGCCTCCAGAGAAAATTTCAATCCCACTCTCCACTCTGTACCCAATACAAGTGGGGTTGGCCACTGGGAAAACAGCAAAAATGAATGAAGTTTGTCTTTGTGCTGCATCCACTCCCTTTCTGCTGCATACCCGTTTATCTTCCCAGGTCTTTTAACAGTTATCCACCTGAATTCCTATACTGCCCTCCTACCACCCAGAGTTCACCCCACAAACAACTGCCACATCTCACTGAGCCTTATAATTCACACAAGTTTCCCATGTGCCATGATGATCTCTTCTGCAATCACAATATTTTATTCTAACTCCCATTCCTTCAGTATTTTTATCTCAGCCAAGCCTTAAAAAGAAAGCAATGCAATTTAACTAATGTATTATTTCCATTTGATCTACTTTGTTCAGGCTTCATTTTAATAAATATGCCATTTTCATATTTATCTTTGATGAGAAGAATTTCAGGCGGTTAAACAGAGTGATATGAAGTTTCGCAGGACTATGTATTTGGGGAAAGGTGGAGGAAACATAGGTGCACTATGTATTGCTAAAAGTGGTTATCAGAGAGAGGATTAAATGGTGACCTTGAAGTTCAACAGAGCTGGGTTCAAATCCTGGCTCTCTCTCTTACTAGCAGGGCCACTTCTAAGTCTGAGAGTCATCTGTGAGGTGGGGTATTAGGGTCTCATGAGATTAAAGTGGGTAGTACAAAGAACCAAATTATCACTAACATTTTTACATGGATAAATGGGTTACCAAGGCATTCTAACCAGTGTGGACTACTGATAATTGTCTGATTTTTCCTGATAATCTCAAGGAAGAATTGAGTGGGCCAACCAAGAACTTAATAAGGAACAAAAGGCTTGCCTAGAGTTAGAACATCTGAACATCACCATCCACAAAACAAACAGCCTCTGACTCCAAGTCTAATCTAACACAGCTTGAGATCTATGAATTTTTAAAAGGTACTCTCTTTGCTTTGGCCTCAGTCCCAAAAGCAAGAGTATTAGTACTAACCTATTAACACTTCAAGATAATTTGAGAGCTCACTCAACATCCAGATATTTATGTCAACCACAGAATGATTCTAGGTGAAGTAGGATAATTTTGTGCTTATAGGTCATGATGATACAATCACCAAAAGACCAGGTGTTTGTTTTTTTTTAATACTTTCGCTTATGCTGGTATCCAGCATATTTCCACCTAACATATCTTCTGATACTTTAAAATTTGCAGTATTTACTATTCACCTAGCCCCTAGCAAGTAAAAAAATCTTATTTCCTCCTGTCCTTTCCTCCTCCTAATCCTAAACTCAGCAACAATGGCTGTGGCTTTGGTCTTTACTTCACCTTTCAATCACTCCTGAAGCTCATGGTAAATAATGAGATAGTTTGATTGGGTTTGGAAAATATTGATTTAGTACATTTCTCTAAGATCATTTCAGGAAGAAAAAATATTTATAATTTAATGTTCCAAATATGCCATCTTTTTTAAAAGTGAGAGGAGGCAGAATCTAGCCATAAATTCATTACTTCTAACCCCTGACCCCAAAGCTTCAAGCCATTCATATATCATAGAGCAGAGTCAAAGTTCAGAGTCCCTTTAAATCATACATAGCAGTTACTCTCCTAATAGTCTATTGAAAAGAGCCACCAATCTACTTTAAATGAAAGAAGAAGTCCATATTTACCACAGCCCCACTGCTGTGCAGTTTCTGCACTTCAGCGGGAAAAATACATGGAGAAAGCTGGAGGACTGAGGATGTTGGCAGTCATGGGGAGAGTGGATAAGCATTGCATTAGGTAATTGTATAACACTGCATTTCCCTCACTGTATTTACCCAAGGCAGTGATATTCAAATTGTGTCCTTTCTAGCCCAGGGATTCTGCAGAGCTGCCCAATGCAAGATCCAGGGGAAGGCAAAGCAATGAGGTTTAGGGGATATCCTACAACTGGAACAACTCTGCTTTTATCATCTGGCATCCATATACAAGATCATATAGGGAAAAATAAGAATTCTATTTCTAAGAAATATTTGGGACTCATCAGTATAAGGTTCTAGAGGATTACTGGTTTACCTCAGTAGCCAAAAAATAAACAGAGAAAAAATATGCACCATGTTTTTTGAAACATCTTTATAAATTACTATTCTTTGTCAAAGATGAGATGATAAAAATCATATAAGAATAGCTATGATGTATCAAGTGCTTATCATGTTCCTAGGTCTATGATAAGGGCTTCACATTGATAAATTTCATAAGAACACAAAGAAGCATGATATGTTATGATCTCCATTGTACAACTAGGAAAACCCAGGGTCAGAGAGGCTAATAAGCTGTGTCCAAGGTTACACAGTCAGACAGGAATTAAAAGGGAAGGATAACTATTGAAACAACCTCAAATTCTCAGTGGCTTAACACAGGTTTATGGCTCATTCACCTATCAATTCATTGATGGTGTTAGGTAGATGGTCTTTCACTGTGTGATTCAGGGACCCGGGCCTCTTCAATACTGTGACTCTCTCTAGAACTTCAGAAGCCTCTGCTGGATTTCTGCATCTGGTCACCAGACAGATAACAGGGAATCCAGTATTGCATAGGAGGTTTTTTAAGAGCCAGACCTCAGGGATACATAATTTCTGCCCATATTCCTTTGATCAGAACTCATCACAAGGATGTGTCCAACTCTAAGGGAAGTTTGGAAAATGTGGTCTGGCTATATGCCCAGGAAGAAAAGGAAACTGGTTACTTGCCAGTCTCTACCACGATGATAGGGCCAGGATTCGAACTCAGGAACTTCAAATCTTCCAGAGCCCTCTACAATATGCAATTAACTGGTCTCCAGACATAAAATAAGCATTATGAATCATGATGTCTAGGGTCATTATTTCAGATTTGGGATAATCCTTAAGATCATTGCACACGTACATTCATTCATCATTTATTCCTTCAAAATGTATTGAGCATATACCAAACAGATATTCATTCATTCATTTATACAAAATTTTTGAGCACTCAGTGTGTGCCAGGCTAATTGTTGGGGCAGCAGCAATAAATAAGAGAGAAACAATCCTTCTCGATGTGGAACTCACATCTAAATGACATGGATTGTATTTTACACATAAGGCACTTTACTACTTTCTACAAAATTCATGCACCACCATGTGCTTTGTGCCCTTTCAGCTTCTTCCACTTAGCTTCAATAATGTATGAGAACACAGGAAAATACATGTGTTCTATTGAGGATATCTGTTGAAATTCCCTTGAAAAGGCAGAGATCTTACTGTGTCTGTCTTTGTATCTCTGGTACCTGGCACAACATCTGGCATGTGAATAAATGCCGGTGTCATGGACAGAGCAGTACACTAGGAATTGTGAGGTTTAGGTTTTGTTCTTGTTCTGTGGCTCACTTCATGCATCACTTGTGTGTGTTTCCTCACTGCAAAATGCAACACTTTGAACAGAAGTTTTCCAGGTCCCTTCCATGTCTAAAAAATATGCTTAACAATTTTGAAGACATGTGGTCTAATGGAAACTACATGAGACCAGGGGTCAGCAGATATGGACAATAGCTCTGGTTCTCCAGTTCCTAGGAGAAGTCACCCCAGATACCTGGTCCTCAGTCTATTCACTGATAAACAAATTATTTTGAACATTAAGAGTATATTTTCAAATTCTATTCTATTAATATCTGTATTACTAATGTTAGGCACCAAAAGATCAGATTCCTGCTTCAGAATTTGATTCCCTAAAGATGAATCCTAAACAAGGATCTCCAAAGATGTGAAAAAGGCAGCACTCCTTCCATGTGTAGCAGGATTAATTTTCTCTCCATACCTGATCATTTTAAGCATCTTTTTCTTTTCCCCAAAATTCACAACCATCCTGGTGTCAACTTCCTATTTAGCTCAGTTTACTTGACTAATTCATTACTTAATAGTTGCATTACTATGAACTCTCAGCTTTCCTCCACCTAAATTAGAAACCATGTCAGAGCAAAGTGATTCATAACAGCCTAAACAATGAAGCTGTCTCTCTTAATATTTCCATTTATCATGATGTCATATTTATTTAAGGTTTCGATCAAAATGGGAAAAAACATAGTCTTCATAATAAGGAAGAAAATACTACTAATGCTCTGGAAATCAAGAGGTTATGGACAATTAAAATTCATGAAATGTTTAATTTTAGCAAAAGTTAATAAGACCTATTGCTAATGAAACCAATTCTATTTGTAATATTGGTTGGAGAGTTAATGAAATAATACCTGTGGTGCATATGAGGGCCCTGAAAAGAAATGTAGATGACACAAGATATAACTATGGTGATTTTACCAATACACAGGGGACGTAAACATCTATCTGAAAGTGTCTACAACTATGAAAATAAACATAAATCACAAAACTAGGGTTCAATTGTTTCCAGGAGGTAGAGGGAATTCCTTTCTAAACTAGAATCAACCATAAGTCAGAATCAGATTGCTTATAGATTCTGTCCATAGGCTAGAACATGGATTTTGATCTGGGTGGAGGCAGGGGGCTACAAGCATTCTATAGTTAAGAATGGAGAATTAAAAGTCTCAAAGCCAAAGGTTTGTGATGCCTTCATTCATTATTTAAAAACAAATCTTTTTAAAATGAAAGACTGCAATTCAAGCATTATTTGGTCCCAGACTAATATTCTCCAGGTTCGCTTTACTGGATGCCTGTGAGCCTGAAAGATGCTATTACTCTCTGGCCAGCAATGGCTGTGCTAACTCTGAGGCCCTGAGGGAAATGGAAAAGTCAACAGCGGTAAGCACATCCCATGTGCATCATTTTTTCTCTAAGTACATAAATCCTGCAGAAACCAGTCCCCACTGTTGTATCTTCAAAGCCACACTCAACAGAGCCTTATTCTATGATACCTGATAGGAAGACTTGGATAACTTAGTTTCTAAATCTGTGGTTTCCTAAGTGTGAGAACAAAAATGATCAAGCAGCACATGAAGAGAAAATATTAAAACTTCATCTCCTTAGTTTTTACTAGTACATAATATATGGATGGTGACTAATACATGTGTATATTGAAAAATATTACATGCCTTGGAGGAATATAGTCAGAATCTCAGCAGGAAACAGAAGGTATCTTCAAATTAAATAAACTGAGACGAGTTTAATAGAGGAATAACTGGCATATGTTTGGAGCACCACATTTTAGTAAAACCAACAACAGAGGATACCTTCCAAACAAATAACTGCAGGGAGGGGCAAAAGGAGGGAATGGATAATAGAAACAAAAGGAGAGGTATGAAGAGAACCATGTGACAAGAGCTGTAGCATTTGGGAGAGGAAACTAACCCACAGCCACTGAACAAGGTGTGAGTCAGAAATAGTACCCTGTCCTCACTTTCTCCTATTCTCCAGGTTTCTTGCCAAACCCACTGGAAGTCAGGACAAAAGAGCCCATTGAAGTGGTCCATATGGACCTCCCCATATGAACTGGAGAGGTATACAGAAGCTATCCATAGAGGATGTGTCCGTCCCCAGGTATTTTTACAAATAGGGCTATTCATTTGTATAATCAAAAGAGTTAGGATACCACTGCTTTAAATAATTTCACTAGATTCCACGACTATGTTGGGAAAAAGCTAAGCTCAGAACGCTTAGCTATACTTAGGTTCAGTGGTCCATAATTAAGTAAGAAAGTCTGTTCTGCACAAGGGAAGGGAAAAGTGTAGAATTTGGGCCATGTTTATTCTATCTCTGCTTTGGGTTATATCAAGCTAGTATTTACTTCACTGGATTTTATTTTCATTCATCCACTCTCATTCATTTATCCATTTGTTGTGCCAGGCATTGTACCAAAAGATCAGAATACAGATATGATCCCTGGCCTCAAGACTGTATAAGTTTATAGGAGGAGACAGACATACAAATAATATGTAGAATAGTATTGTAATCATGCTGAGAAATCAGAGCAGGTTATGATGGGATTACAAAGGAAAAAATGGTCATTTCTATGAGGTTGGAAGAAGGTCAAGAATTGTAAACATTAGTTTGAGAAAACTAAAGGAGAAAACAGGCAACATATTCTAAGCTAAGAAAAACGACTCAGTGATTTGAGAGAATGGAAATATTTCAACACAGCTGAGATTCAGAGTAAAAATGGGGAAAAACACACAATGCAGCTGGAAAGGTAACCGGACCAAGACTGTAGAACCTGATTTGCAAATCTAGAAAGTGAAACTTGTTATCTGAATGATTTTCTATTGAGTGCTTAGTTTGATCAACTCCACCTCAATATATTTGGAGCAGTTACCTTAACTGGAAAATAAAAACTCTGGTCATATGCTATCACACAGAATCAATGAAAAAGTCATTCTGAACTACAGTGTTAATAGCTACCATTATTTTATGGTGAAGGAATCAACATTGAAAAATATGTCCTAAAATCAGTTTGGGATGCTTTAAACACTGTTTCTTTAAGGTTATCTAGACTACTTCAAGAAAACCATGTGGCTTAAATAACCTAGCTCTGTAATTAGAATTAAAATTTATATTATCAGCTGGATATGTTAATGATAATCAAATACAGTCTAATTAAGACAAGGCATTAAAGATACCTCTTTCCTTCTTATAGGTTTTCCTACCTATTGAAATGAAGTCCTATTAAAAGTTCTCAGTCTCACCACAAAAGTTGCAAAGCCCAGACATTTTTCATGGACATCAGATATTGTCACAATATTATTATCCTGATGATCCAACAGTTTCCCAGCTAGCTGACCTATATGGGTGTGAGAGCATTGGCTTTGGCATATTTTATTTCTGAAAACAGAGGAGGCTAATTAATTTGCCCTCTCTATGCTGATAAGTACTAGTACAAATAAGTCTGATTTTCAGCCTTCCTCAATCACAAAATATCTATTAATTGTATAAAGCAGTTTAGAGAGTACATTGGCTATTTGACAACTCAGATGCACAAAGAAATTCAATAAAGATGGTTTGTAAGGAACAATGGAGTAAAGAATAAATTCTGAAAGCACTGAAAAGTCAAAGTTGACCTCTTAAAGGAGTACATCAAATGAATGAACAATAAATTTTCCATAAGGCAAAAAGCATATTTTATAAAGCAAAATTGTCTCCCCTGAATACTCAACGAGGCACCTAATGGGCCCAATTCTTTTCTAATACAACTTTTACAGAGTGAATCTGTTCTTTCCTCAACACATCCACTGGCACTCATATTTCATTAGGTTATTCTCAATCAATATTCTTGCCCTGACTGGCTAAGGCACCACAAACAGGGAAGCATTTGGAGGACTTGCCAGCAGTTGGGTCCTCCTGAGGACAAAGTAAAGTGTTTTGTTGCCTCTTCAGAATTCCAAGGCAAAAAAAGGCAGACACCTTCCTATCTATAGTTACTCTTTTTGAGACAAGCTGGTAGAACTTCTCATTATAGACCAAATCTTCAACCAATTTCTCTGAGGGGTTTTCATAGTTTACATTTGAGCTAAAGGAGCTTTTACCAAAAAAAAAAAAAAAAAGCTACAGGAGCTTCTAAAGGTCAGAATGATTAGGTACAGCACCCATCCCAAGTATCAATGGCTATAAGTACTGGACCACCCTGAGCCAGCAGAAATGCAGGGGGAGGTGTGGCAAGTAGGTGGTGAGATCTCCTCTGCCACTGAGGAGATCAAAGCTCTCTTCTCAAGAAACCAAAAAGAGCCAGGAAGAGGATAATGATGTCATAACGAACCTCCTAAAACTCCCATTGCCTTCTTTCACCTGCATCCAGTCTCCATCACAAGGAAAATAGTGAGAAAGATCCCCAGAGTCTCTTCATTGCCTTTCAGTTATTCATCCTCATTTTTTGCTGTAATCTATGAAATCAGTGCAACTGAAGGAGTTGCAGACGGATTGATTGTGAACTGATTTATGATCCTTATTGCACCAGAGAAGTAATTTTATGCATATAACTTCTTTTACAATTACCTCCACATGATTTCAGAGGAGTTCACTGCTTATGGGAGGAGGCCATCAATACGTGACACTTGCATATTCATTCATTTCAATCAGAGATTTTTAAAGACTCAAGGGAATAGTTCAATGCCATTGAAAATTACTTTCTCTTTCATCATGTTTCCCCTTTTTTCAGAGAAAAAAACATATGGTACAATCACTGTCTGTTCTTATTTTACTTAATTTTACTTTTACTTTTAAGCAATTATATTCAAGAGAGTTAAAAAGAGAGGCTGTGTTTATTAAATGCCAGCTATGTGCCTCAAACTGTGCTAGCCCATATTTACATGAAGACTTATATTCTTTCCAAGGTAATAATTACTTTGCCTGTACCATTAGAAAGAAACTCATAGACATTATAAGTATTTGCCCAACATCAAACAGCCAGTAAGTGTCAGACAGGCTGATGTTTGAACTCCTATCTGGCTAACTGTAAAATCCATTTCTTTCCATGACTTCACATTGTCCTCAGCTTTGGGGGATAAAACTCAGTATGTTTTATATTTCTCAATCCGTGAGAAGGTTTTTCAGGGTTCTCAAAAATAATCTTAGACTGTTTACTGCACCCCAAAAGTCTTGTGAAGCACACATTCTTAATGCTATCTTTTTCTTTTTTCTTCTTTTTTTTTTTAACATGACTTACATGGGGGAGTTCCTGGTACCTACCAGGATCTGGGGACCATGTGTTCAAAGCATTGCTTGACCCTGATAACTCAGCCAAACTAATGCTACTTCAGGGAAGAGATCATAAAATCACTTGGCTTTGGGACCTTGTGTTGACCAATTTTTCCCAAAGTTTAATTACATATAACATCTACACCATTTTACCATATCTGAATGGTACTGAGAAATTATTGTTACTGTGTTTTAATCAATTTTAATATAACTCTATGAATATTTTCTTATACATATTAAATACATATACATAACTAGTAAAAGGGAAAATGTCAGTATTGCAACCAAAGTCACACTTGGGAAGTGTGGTTGTTTTTTTCCCATTTTTTTATCCATTTGTATATGTGTCATTTGTCCAGGGTCTCATGATACAGTTTTTATTCATTCACCCAAAACACATGTATTGAGCACCAACTGTATAATTGACACTGTCTGGACACTAACAGCCGTGTGGAGAATGGTTTGTGCCAAGTAAAGAATGAAAATATGGAGGCCAGACAGAGAGCTTCTGGGTTATTATAGGAACCCAGGGAGAGGCGAAAGGGCCTGAATGAGATCAATAGTAACGGAAAGGAATGGATATGTTTAAGAGACATTTCAGAGGTAAAAATCAACAGACCTTGGTATTAATTCAATTCACAGTGGTGGTTAGGAAAAATAAAATGTAAAAATGAGCCTAGGACTATTTAAATATTTTAGGTACAATAAATTTTTAATACTTTTTGTCTTCTTTAACAATCTTAAACACAACTGTAAACTCATAAGGAATGGAGAAAATGGGGGGGGGGGACCGTGCTTAAAACCAGATGTAATATTTAACATATTTAGCAACCTATATGGTACTGGCCACCAAGCAATTGGGAAAAAAAGGTGCTTAAAAGGTCCCAGAAGGCCTCCTTCTGAACTCCAGGAGGTAGAGTCAGCAGGGGAGGGTATGAGAAGGGGTTACATGTGGTAGGAGGTCCAGGGTATAAGCTACTTACCCAGAAGTATGAAAACATTTCAAGATTTTGCCAGTGGTTGCAAAACTCTGGATTATCATGCCTACTTAAATCCCTGTAGTGGCCTCCTCAATTCCCTCAGGTGAAGTCTTTGCTGTAGTTCCCAAGGTCTGGACCATGCACTTCTCCAGCTTCATCTCAGCTCCAATCCCTCATCTTATCTCTGCTCCCCAACTCATTGAAATCCCAAGCTGCAAAGCTTTCATAAATGCCTCTCCTGAGAACACTCATCTGTCCTTCTTCCAGCGAGCTCCTAGTTATCCTTCTGGCTCCATTTGGATGTGGTATCTCACATAAGTTTCTCCTGACCTTCCATACCAAGACAGGTTTTCTTTTTACACACAGTAAGTACTTTGTTCTCTCCTTCATAGCATTCAAAAACATTGGGTATACATAATTTGTTGGATAATTATTGTGTTCTGTTTGTCTTCTATATTAAACTCACTAAGCTTTATGAAGGCAGGAACGAGGTCAGCTTTTTTCACCATCCTTTTCTCAAAACCTCACATAGAGCTTGCTATTTCAAAGATACTAAAAAGTACCCAAATTTTTTTTCCTCTGTAGGAAGGGAGAGAAGACAGTGTCTATTCACTTACTATTGTTAAGGGGAGGTTTGGGACATTTACATGAAAATTATCATTTCTAGAACTCATATCATATCCAAGCACTGACTTTGGAACTTAATTTTATTCCATTTAAGTTTCACTATAAGTCTGAAGAGTAGGTATTATTCTGTTTTTTAGATGAGGAAGCCAAGGTTTAGAGAAGTAAAGAAACTGGCTCAGCATCACTCAGCTAATAAGTAGAAGAGGAAGGATAAAAAATTCTGCCCCACTGAATGCAAGCTGGTGCAGCCACTCTGGAAAACAGTATGGAGGTGCCTCAAAAAATTAAAAACAGAACTACCCTACGACCCAGCAATTGCACTACTGGTATTTACCCAAGGGATTCAGGTGCACTGTTTCAAAGGGACATATGCACCCCAATGTTTATAGCAGCACTATCAACAACAGCCAAAGTATGGAAAGAGCCCAAATGCCCATCGATGGATGAATGGATAAAAAAGTTGTGGTATATATATACAATGGAGTATTACTCGGCAATCAAAACGAATGAAATCTTGCCATTTGCAACTATGTGGATGGAACTGGAGGGTATTATGCTAAGTGAAATTAGTCAGTCAGAGAAAGACAAATATCCTATGACTTCACTCATATGAGGACTTTAGAGACAAAACAGATGAACATAAGGGAAGGGAAGCAAAAATAATATAAATAGGGAGAGAGACAAAACATAAGAGACTCTTAAATATGGAGAACAAACAGAGGGTTACTGGAGGGTTTGTGGGAGGGGGGATGGGCTAAATGGGTAAGGAGCATTAAGGAATCTACTCCTGAAATCATTGTTGCACTATACGCTAATTTGGATGTAAATTAAAAAAAATTCTGTCCCACTACAGCTTCCCAAAGTTGGTTATTGAACTTTCCCTGGCACATGTTGGTGTTATAATTATTGCCAGCAGACAACAGATAACAAGAAGGTAGAAGAATTTTGCTAGAAGCTTTTATAGTGAGAAGGGACAGCTGGTGGCATGACCTGAAGTGAGACCACCCAAATCAGCCAGTCATAGAGGGACCAAGAACAGTGGTTCATAATATACTATATTACAGTAAGTGTGTTATAGTAATCGATGTCTATAAAATGGTGACTTTAATCTAGCAAAAAGATTTATTTATTCTCAAGGAATTCTGTTTAATAAAGAAGTATGTATATATTTAAGAAGTTTTTCATTAAAATCAGTTCTCTTTTTAATGTTGTTTTAGATATCTGGGAAACGTATCTTTTCCAAAAATGTTCTCCTCTGTCTGGATCAATATGGCATTGTAGTGCTTCCAGACTAGACCACACAATGGGCTCAGAATGTTTAGTTCCCCTCCGAAGGTAAAGGAGACATAAAGATAGAAACCTAATCCATTGATAACCAATCTGATTAAGATGCCTTTTTCCTGTGAAACTGATGGCCATTGATTAATTTACAGCCAATTAGAGGCCTTTGCCTTGGGAAAATCACCCTACTTCTGGCAGAAATGAACCTTGTAAAACAGGTTGGAAACAAAAGTTGAAACATTGGTGTGACTCATCTCCACAATGATTATAAACACTCACTTCATTGTTCTAATTTCTTCCCTGGCATTTCTTGTGTGAAGCTACAACTTTATTCATTTAGCGGTTTTTCTTATACCACTGATTTCTGATACTCTGTCTCATCTTTTTAAAATGCTGCTTTTAGCCACACAGATGAAACATAAACTTCATATGATCATCATTTCTTTCAAATTGTCTATGAGAATGCAGCACTTAGAAATGTTGCATGATGCATTATTACATTGTCTAATATTACTATGAAGTGAACATGCCCAGTGACCAATGATCATATATGTCAGGACTTATAAAGAATATAGGGATGATTTCTGTTACCATCCCATATTTCTTTCACCTGCATAAAAAGATTGGAGAGTATATGCCTTCTCAAAACTTCATACATATATGCCAACATACATGGGAGGAGGTTTTTCTAAAAATTCCTCTTCTCAAGAAAAGAATCACCTTATTTAGAAATCTTTTAAAAGTATCTCATATATATGGTTCCCTCTCAATTATTTCAAACAACTTATTTTTATTAAGAAGTTTACTTTACCCTATAATTATCTCAATCAATACTAGTTCTGGATGTTCACAAAAGATATCTTATTGAATTAATGAGAAAATAAATTAAAAAGTCAAAGAAATTTAATACAATTTGTCACTCTTCCTGGGGGATATTCTCCCAACTGCAAGTATTATTAGATGCTGCTGCAAAAAAGCCTTAAAAAACTACTTAAAATATACACACACATGCACATGGACACAGACACAGAGTACATGATTTTAATCAAACTGTGGCTTGGGATGGAATTTCCAAGGAGAACATATAATATACATGCATTTTTAAAAGTATATAAATCAAACAATTTAGATGAGAGCAAAGATTATGCACTCTGGCAAACTGTGGCAATGACTCTGAAAGTGGTTCTGTGATGGCAAAGATGCTCCTCAACAGCCTGGACAATATTGTTTTGTAAGTGTGAGAACAGACAAAATACTATTTCTACATTAACATTATTAATAAAATATGACTCTGAGTGTTATAATAAATAGATACCATATACAGACAACTCTTGTCTATAAGCCTAAACATTTGCATATTCAATTTGCTCCCCAAGTTATGTTGGTGATATTCTCATTGGGAAAATGAATGATCACCTTTTTTGAAAGCAGAGGTACGTATCTTTTTTTTTTAACTGCTATATTCCCACTGCCTAATAGAGCACCTGGAATATTATAGTTGCTTCAAAATATTAATTAATGTATGAAATATTTAGACCTCACTAGTACATAAGAAAGAAGAGGTGACATCTTCAACTGAATCCACAAGCATAATAACCTCATGACACCCTTGTCAACAGATCCACTTTGAGATTCCTAAAGCTAATAAAACACATAGACTATCTGAATGGAAGTCATATCAGAGATCATCTAACCCAATCTCTGTATTTTACAGATGAGGAAATCAGAGCAATTAAATGCTTTCCTACAGGAGACATGGACTTGGAACTCTGAGCTTCCCATTCAATGGTACTACTGAGTTGCTCTCTTTGGGTAGTTCATCCCAGTCTGATTTATATTTCAAGTTGAAAGCAGCCAGCATCTTTTGTTTAAGAATGAGTTCTGTTGAGCAAGGCAAACACATATTAATTGGGCCCTAAGAAGTGATGGATAAAGAGAGAAACGTAGAGTTTGTAATAGAAAATCTAAGTAGATGCCCTCTCTAAGTGTTCATGATCTGCTATGGGAATTAGTCACCTAATCATAGAGAAATATATTTATCTTTTTGGTTTTGACAAGCTTTCAGTCACTATTGGTGTTGGTTGACAGCCCTGGAAGCTGTAAGGCAGAACTCCCATACCAGAGGACCAGAAGGAAAAACACACACAGGAGGTAAAGCAAAGCTTTCTTAGATGTTCACTAAGCAGACCATGCAGTTGTGCCCAAGAAAAATCAATAAAAGTGCATCTCTTTCCTTGCATAATGTATTCTTTGTAAAATATAGATAGATATAGATATATCTAGATATATAGATATATAGATATATATCACGCTATATCTCTAATAGGGATTCACAAACAGAAATAATGGGTATCTCACTAGCAGTTTTAGCAGAAATACCCAAATTTTTGAGTTTATAAAAATCCATTTGAATGCTGCTCACTTACTGTCAAAATACACAAAAATCCTCCCAGTCTTGCCTCTTTTCCTTTAATCTGTTATTTTCCTCACTCAGATTAACAGCTTCAGTATATCTTAAATTGCCCTGGAATTAGTTAACCATGCATGCTAAATTTCCAAACAGGCTTCAGAGTAGATGCATCTATCTTAAACAGCAATGCATATGTAATTGAGACCCAAGCTATATACATACAAAGCACACATATGCCTTTATAAGCCTTCAAGGAAGAATGCCACGGTCTCTAACACTGCTAATAACACACATGCCTCACCTACTAAGTGCCAGACATCCCCCAAACACTTGTATCAGTTTATATAATGCTCCTAACAACCTGGTACTATCATCTTCCCTCTTTGTACAGATGAAGAAATTGAAGCTCAGAGAGGTGAAAGTAATTTAATAGAAGTAGTAAGTTTTGGTGGCGCCAAGATTTCAACCCAGGTAGTCTGGCTCCAAAATGTATGTTCTTAAATATTACGATGTCATTCTACAGCCCAGTTTGTCAATTGTTATTTTTACCCACTTTGTGGGCTTCTCATCTCTTTACTTTTTTTTACTTTAACAAAAACATTTCTTAATACTCTAATCTTTCAGTTAAAATTATAGTTTATATTATGTAAATTATTTCTAAGATTAAGTAAAACAATCTCTGTGCTCATAGAAAACACCAAGATTCTGATGGATCTCCCATCTGAAAGGCTCACAATATAGGCAAATGTGAAATTTCTCTAGATTCCCATATAGTTTGTGGCATTGTAAGTTTGTGGATTATTTGAGCACCAAAACCTTCTTCTTCTTTATTTTTTTTTAAAGTATCAGGGATGAATTAAATAATAAAACATGACCTAGCATGATTTATAGTATCTGAATTCATTTCTTCAACTAGTGTGTTTGTGGGCTCAAGGTTGAAAGCAATTAGGTGTGAATTATTACACCATCTCCTGTGCCCTGGACGGTTTTATGATGATTATAAAATTTTATTATTAATGGTTCACTGTTTTGGGAGGAGTTGTTAATTTAAACGTATATATTTATATTGTTAATTAATGAATAGGACAAAATTGGTTTGGTGAAATCTTTCTAGCGACCAGAAGCAGTTGAGGAGTGGAGATGTTGTTGGCAGCAGGGGTAGTAGCTGAAAGCTATGCCCGGAGAGAGACAGTGTGCTGCAGTTTGATCAATGGCTAGTAGAGTCATGGAAACCATCCTGTTCAACATTTAGGTTTTTAAACCAAGCAAAATAAGGGACTTTCCCAGGATCACACCACCAGTTACTATCAGAGCCACATCAGCTTGGTCAATGGCAATTCAGGATCCTGGCTCCCAGCCCACTGACTCTCATTTTCAACAACTGAATCAGATCTGACTGAATAGCAGGGTGGGCATGGATTAAATGTTTAGAAACAAGAAGACCAGAAAAAAAAATATAAAAAGTGTAACAGAGTTTCAGTCTAATTGGGCTAATCTGAGTGTCAAAATAATGCCCAGTTGTGTGTATAGAGAAGCTGAAAGAGAAGGAGGGGTCAGGAAACTTCCTGTTGATAAGATAGGTTGAGGAATCCAGGGTTATGATATTGAGATGGTATAAAAGCCCGTGGGATAAGTAACGCTTTCCTAAGAATGCATTTTGTGCATGTTGAAACCAGAACTGGACAAACCAATTTACCCCAGCAACTATGGAGGTAATGATGGTGGGAGCCCAAAAACTGGTCATCCACCTCTGGACCTCCTCTTGCCATGCTTTTTAGCTCCTCTCTATCCTTCATCCCAAAATTTTCTGCTTCCTGCTCACTGAAGGGTGAAAATATTTTCTGCAACAAATTTAGTCACAAAAGAGCAATCGAAAACCGACTGGACTTTACCATGGGTCAGGCAAGAGAAAAGATGTGCAGCACTTGGTAAAGTTTTTATCAAAGAAATTGGTGATAGAAGCAACCATGCAGAACTGCTAGTACATGGAGCAGAAGTCTATCTTTCCAAGTAGCAAAACAGGGTCTCATTCCTGTTAGGATTCTCCAGGGGGGCCTGAGACAAATGTCCAAAATGAATTTGACATTGTGAACACAGGTGTATGTGTATGTATATTTTTTTCCTTCCCTTAGAACTCTAAAGGTTTGCCAGGCAAAGCCACACTGAAAGCCGTTGTCAATTCAATCTAACTGAGCAGTGACTGACAGCACCCTCTCAACTAAGCTCTTACCTATTTCTGATTGAGTTATTGCCTGGGCTCCTGGGAGCATGACCTGGTTCCTCCCAGTGTACTATTCCAGTCTCTTGATCAAAGACAGAAACAGTTCATCAGAAAAGAAATACATTTTGTAGAAATGAACATGCTTTACTTCAAGTTGACTATTGTACCCTTGCTGTTGGAAATAAATTCACTCACTTGGACCATGGCATCATCTAAATCTCTTTTTCCTAGAAAGCCAATGGCTCTCTAAGTTGAACATAATGCTTTTTCCATACCTTAAATGTTTCTCACTGTGAATTCTATTAATATCATAGGCAATTAGAAAATTGAGTAAATCACTCTACTAGGCAATACCCTGTCTTATATAATCCTATGAAAGAGACAATGTTTTGTGATGTCTCCATTTCTTCTCTCTAAGCCCCCATCCTGTGCCGACTGCTAACTCTGTTTTAGGGGAAAAAACTATTCACTAGAGTTTCAAACCCTGAAACCCTTATATCATGTCTAATATTCCAAAAGACAGCTTCTATTCAATAAAATATTCTATTCAAATAAAATCCCAACACTCCACATTCCCCAATACACAAAATTTCCAAAAACCCAGGATTCTTCTATTTTTGTCTCTTATTTTAGTGCAGCCTTTCATTTTTAACCAACAAGGGTGAAAACACCTCTATTATGATAAATCAAGACACATGGCACTAATAAAATGGGTCTTTCCCTCTTATTTTCAATCATTGGAACTTAGTGCTGCTAACATATTTTCCACTTGTGTCTTGATCTATAGTAACCTTTTTAACTCTGTCCTCAGTCTATTTGTTGCACTTAAATGCTATGAAAAATAGATTTCAAATAACATATAAAATTCACTACATGGTGAAATGTAAATACCATAGCTAAAAATGAACTATTCCATTAAGAGGAAAATATTCACTGCAGGCAATGGAGAAATAAATCTGTATTTTAGAGTTAGGTATAAAATACACATTATTTTACCAAAAATTCTTGGGAAAAAGCAAAGGCAGAGCAGGAGGGAGAAGCCTGTGAACTTGTATTAGCAACTACCACTCCCAGTTTTACTTGGCATTGCCTGTTCTGCTCTCCCCTTAAATTTGCAACTCTTGAAAAAGTTTTTACTGCAACTTTTCTTCACAGCATATATTTTACGAAGAAAGAAGTCAAAAAGAGAGAAAACATCACATATTATAATAAAAAATTCAGATTATTTTCCAAAAACATATTTCCAGAAACAATCTGACCTTATCCCAAGGCTTAATTGTGACCCCTTCTCCCGTTCAATATGTTCTTATTTGGGTGGGTTAGTAAATTTTAGACTCACTGATGAACAGGGAAAACATGTTAAAGAAGCATATTCTGTTTCTTTTGTGATAATACACAATCTAAGTGTGATTAGAAAGTTGCTACACATTATTGAATTTTTAAAATATACACTTGAGGCATTTAACATTGAACTAGGTACGTGCCTTGATAGATGATAGATAGATAGATAGATCTTATGAGCCAGCTATTGCATTTAAAAATTTTTCTCATACAAATCTTTGAGGTCTGGCATAATGCTATCTTTTTACAAAGAGAATTGTCATTTGCTCTTGAAAGATACAGGCAGGCATTAGCAACCTGGGAATCCAGTTCAGGCACTGAGATTATTCTAGACCAACAAGATAATTTGATCTCATTCATAATGTATGTGTATTTTGGTTTCTTTCTGGTTTATCTTTACTTCTAGGATCCAACCCTTTGAATCCCAACCCCAAAACCAGGGTTTACCAGATCCCCCATCCTTCTTAGTCATGTATTCCAATTTTGTGCTCCTAATCCACAAGGTTGTCAAAAAGTACTCTCAGCCACATCTATTAGATGGGCAATCACCTGTAGGTAAAAGCTGAGCTTCCTATTTTAGACACTGGTCTCCTGGATATCAGATTAGTAATTGTCACTACCTGGTCAGCTCTCCATTGCCTTTCAGCAAAATTTTCATCCAACTTTTCTATACACCCTCATTGGAAGGGTTGGTGCATACTACCTACTTTTATACTTTATTACATTTATACTTTAATAATATTTTCTGGGGGCGCCTGGGTCGCTCAGTTGGCTAAGCATCCAACCCTTGATTTCTGCTCCGGTCATGATGTCACAGTTTGTGAGATTGAGCCCTATGGAGCCTGCTTGGGATTCTCCTTTTCCCTGTCTCTCTCTCTCTCTCTCTCTGCCCTTCCCCCACTTGTGTGTGCTCTCTCGCTGTCTCTCCCCGCCTCTCTCTGTCATAAATAATAAATAAATAAACATTTAAAATAATAATAATAATAATGTCTTCTGTATTTTTATGTTTCCAACAATGTACATGAGTTACTTGTATGATCAGACCACAAAAACTATCATTCATTTATTTGTTGTTTTTAAGTAGTATGTGAGCCTTTACATGATGAAAAATTTAAAATATTTTTCTGGGGGTGCCCGGGTGGCTCAGTTGGTTAAGTATCTGAATTTCGGTTTCAGCTCAGGTTAATATCTCCTGGTTTGTGAGTTTGATCTCTGAGTTGGACGCTGACAGAGCAAAGCCTGCTTGGGATTCTCTCTCTCCCTCTCTCTTCTATAACCCTCCCCTGCTTGCTCTTTCTCTCTCTCTCTCTTTCTCAAAATAAATAAATAAAATTTTTAAAAATAATGAAGTAAAATATTTTTCTGCACATTTATGACCATGCTTTTCATATTCAGTAACTTACATAGTTGGGGGAAAAGCATGCAAGATGGGCTCTGGTTACAAGAAAAGGAATTTCATCTGTTGCTCTTCTCTATATTCACCACTAGAAGTACTTCAGGGTAGAAGTTCTGCTGCATGAAATGTTGAAAGTCATTGATAATTAAAGAACTATTCACTGTGTACTCCAATCTATTTTCTACAATTCGGCCCAAGTAAAAGTTCTAGAATCAAAATCTAATGGAGTTGTTACCCTGCTTGAAACCCTAAAAAGGTCTCCCTTCCACTCTCAGTGGAAAAATCCAAATTTCTGAGCACAGTGCACATGGCCACTCCACTCTTGCCTCTTACATTCCTACCCTCCCACCCTGTGTCAGCATAGAGAACTACTTTTGAGTCTCCACAGGTTGCCATTCTCTTTTGCTCCTGGCTCTTTACACACTCCTGCTAGCAGGGATATGGCAGCAGCAAGGGCAGCTCTCTTGGACCTGGAGGCAAAAGGCACTTGCTGAGAGCAGCTACATCATTCAAACTTCCTACCTCTAGATGTTTATAAGAGGTAAATCCATGTCTTAAACTTAAAATCCTGTTTAAGCCACTGTACTGTAAAGCCTATTTGTTACCAATAGTAGCCGAAATTCTAAGTAACAGGAAACTTTTTCCCCACATTTCTCATTCCTCAGGTTTCCAATGAGTTGTCACTTCTTCCAGGAACTGTTTTCTGTTTCCTTACACAGGTCAGGTGCCTCTCACAGTAACGCCACCACAGGGCACACCACTTGTATTGAAACTTGTCTGTCTCCAACACTAAGCTGCAGTCTCTAAGGTCAGAGATTGTGCTTCTCCATCTTTGTTTCCCAGCACCAACCACTGGGCCTGGCACATAATAAACACTAAGTAAATATGTTCTGAATTAATGCAAGATCAAGGAAGGATTACAAAGCCTAACTCCACATTATCAAAAGTCTGTGAAAAGTGATTACAGGATGAGTACCCTTGAAAATGCCCATTTTTATTTATGGACAAATATAGATGGGAGTTTTGGAGAGAATTATACCTCTTTGATCACCAGTTAAAAATTGGAGATATTTATAATAAACTACACAGTGGCATATACAATATGATTTAGCTTCTCCATTCTTCCTGAACCCTACTTTCAGATATCTTGGCCTCTGAGACAAACTGAGATTTACTACCATTAGATTTATTCCTTTGAGCTAAAACAGAATTTCTCTGAAAAGACTGCCAAAATGCAAATACGTTAAGAGACTTCAAACCATTAGCACACATATGTCCCTTCACCAGGATTAAATATCAGAATGCATAGAAGATATCAGGACCTTAAGGAAAGGAGACAGAGAACTGGATGATTTTGTTAGGAAGAAGAGATTGGGACAAAAAGATATCATACGTGCTCCAATGTCTGTGCTAACGTGTGAAGAGGGCACAGAGCATTAGGAAGCACTGGCTCCTACAGGGAGCAAGGAAGTGTCTAGAAGACAGGCTGGGAGCCAGCAGACCAACCTGGTACACTGTATTATTTATTATTTGTCTTGATAGATTACATTAGAGGTTTCTGCTGTTGTTTTCCTTAGGCAGAATTACTCAAATGGTCAGATTATATTCACTGAGCCAGCATCTCATAGTTTCTTTGTTGAAGTCATTTGTCTTGAAAAAGAATCTTCATTTTTATGCCCAAATAGGTATACCCTAGCGGCCTCTTGAGATCAAAGGGAGAAATCACTCAAGCCCTTAGCTGAAGGGAGCAAACCAGATACATGTTATGATATATCCCAGAGAATCCTCTGGGGGCTTCTCCTGATTCTGCCTTCCTATGATGACACGTTCAACAAGAACAGAAACTCACGCCAAACTTAATGCATTTTTATGACCAGAATTGAAACAAGAGTGGCAAATGTCTCTCATTCTTTTATACTGGGTCATGACTGTAATCTCATGGCCCTGCTCAGATGTCAACCTCTTGACTGGAAGGGCAGGTAGATGATACAAGAGTTCATTCTTGTTCCACCTCCAATTTGTTCACTGCAAAGTGAAGAGGGGTGTCTCCATCATAAAACAAGGCATGTGCCTCTCTTTTTGCATTTGACTCCCAGTGTGGACAGGAGGGTGGACGGAGTTGACCTTCCCATGCTTTAATCTATCTGTCAAGTTATTTCTAGAGCTTCAGGTCCTGTGATGTGCACACGTGCATGCGCGCACGCACACACACACACACACATACACACACACACACATACACACTCTCCAATAACAATCACAAGCATATTTAGCCACTAAGTATGCTATTTGTCAAATGCAGCTCTCCTGGGACTTAAAGCAAATAGCATCTCCAAAGACTGGTTTATATGTACCCTAATCTGAAATCTTATTCTGAATAGTTAACTGAAGAAAAATTTAAATAAACTTGTTGTAGAAATGAGATATAATGTCACATATTTTTCTGAGAATGAAGGATCGTATAAGTCTATGGAATTGACTAATGGTCCTTATTTCATGCAAAATGGCACAAATATCATACTTTGGGATAAAAGGCTGCAGCACTGGGGTTCTTAACCTTTCCATGTCACAAAACCACTTTTAAAGCTATGGACACTTTCTCCAAAATTATAAACATACCCAGACAACTTTCTGTATTATATCAAGGGCTTTATTACTTTACAATTTGTACTCTAATGGTAACCATATATTTTCCAAAAATTTGATTTCACTCTTGGTCAAATTCTGTCAACAATGACTTTACATTTTAATTTCAGTTGCTTCTTTTATCCTGAGATTTTTTTCTGTTTGAAAAAAAATAGAGAAATGACCACTTTCTTGATATAAAAATGCTGAGCACATAATTATGAATGGATGAATAGATGGATGAAGAAAGAAAGAATGAACAAAGGGTTGTAATTGTAACCTATAGTATCATTTGTTACCAAACCATTGCCAGAATGTCAATATAAATATAAGAATTATAATTGATTTCTCAAGTGTGTTTCTGTGTTCTAAGTCAAAATGGAGTTTTTCACATATTGTTCAGAAAACTTCTAGAACCTTTTACTCAGAGGTTCTGATCCATTTTATTTAAAACATTTCATGTAACTGGGCTGTAACCCAGGGACATTCTATCACATGGAACATATCCTTTTGCTGACACATCATGGAGAATGACTACCACACTGCTAGTCCTAAGAACCTGAGCCTTTCATTGCTCAGATATGCAAATCTTGCCTCTTATCTAGAAACAGAAGACAGAAACACATAGTATCACATCATAGACAAAATGTCAGTATGCTCTCAAGATTACTGAAAACAAAAAGCCTACTTGACCAAGATTGCTGGGCCTCCTTCCTTATTCACTGGACAAAGATTTATAGAGCACCTCTTCAGCATAAGTTCCTAAGCTAGACCTCTACAGCACTTGCACTCTTGCAAATCCAAGCAGAATTCCCTGGTGAGCTCAGTCTGGTTGGCATCAGATGGAAATTACAGCCAAGTGAATTCTCCATATTGTAACCCTATTATCTCTCTCTCCCTCCATCTATCTCTCCTGCACTGTGCATGGTTGGGCCTTATGGAAAGTTATCATTTGGATGCAAAACAATTATCCTAAAACAGTTAGCCAGAGTGGTCTGGACACACAGATTTATCTTCCCTCTCCTTCAGTGAAGAACATCTATCTTCCATGACCTCTTGATTACTGAAGCCTTCAGAATATATTCTTTGGTCTGTGACACTGTGCTCAGTGCTGGGCTGAGCATTAAATATCACCCTCTATGATTAATTGGAAGTTAATTAAATCTATCACTGAAACAATGGGAAGGCAATGAGCTATGTAATCATTGCAATAGTAAATGAAATGATGTACAGGTCTCTCCGTCTCGCTTATTGACAATGATGGAGGGGTGGCAGGCCTCAGATGCCTAGCAAGGCTTGCTGCCTGACCTCACAGGCGGCTCTAACTTTCACAGAGCCCAGGGACAAGGCAACTAGAAGCGTGTTCTGACCACCTCTGCTGAATGGGAGAGCCCCACTTCCTGAGGCCTCCAAAGTGTCCTTGTCAGGGCCTTTCAGTCTGCAATAATCAGTGAGATAAGGTATGGGAAAGGCTGACTGGACGAAGCAAATACTGGTCAGAGCAAAAACAGTTCAGTGAAGCCCCAGTTTCAAATTTCAAGGGCCCTTCAAATGCAGTGAATAGAATGCATGTCTACTGATCACTGAATGCTTTTCTCTGTATTTAAAAGTTCAGAATTTGCAAACTGCTTTCACAGACCTAAGGGCATTTGGCCCCAGAAGCCCTCATCAGATGGGAGAACCGTGAAGCAGCAAGGTTAAGTGGCTTGCCTGAGTTCATATAACTGGTCAGGGTTTTTTTTATTAAGTTAATTTATTTATTGGGGGTGGGGGGGCGGGGGGGAAGAGAGGGCACATGAGCAAGGGAGGGGCAAAGAGAGACAGGGAGAGAGAGAATCCCAAGTAGTCTCGCTGTCATCACAGAGCCCGATACAAGGCTTGATCTCAAAATAGACATGGGGAAAGCTAATCAGAAACTAAACTGGCAG
This sequence comes from Acinonyx jubatus, assembly GCF_027475565.1. NCBI lineage: Eukaryota > Metazoa > Chordata > Mammalia > Carnivora > Felidae > Acinonyx > Acinonyx jubatus. Next base: position 133,446,585 of record NC_069382.1, on the reverse strand, counting down.
AGCCAGGCCTAGCCAAATCCTTAGTTCCTGTTTCCTAACTTGACTTAATCTGTGGATGTGAGGACCCAGAAGGCCATGAGGTTTGGAAAGGTAATCCTAAATTGCCAGATTGCCCCTTGAATCCAGATTGGCACACTTCAGCATTTGGAATAAATATTACTTTGTACCACAGTGTAGCCATCCAGATATTAATTTCCTTTAGTCTTCTTGGGCTGCCATAACAAAACACCATACATGGGTGGTTTAAACAACGGAAATTTATTTCTCACAGTTCTGGAGGTTGGATATCTGAAATCAAAGTGCCAGCAAGACTGTGTTCTAAGGAGAGTTATCTTCCTAACTTGCAGAGACCTGCCTTTTTTCTCTCTTCACATGTCAGGGAGAGAGAGAGAGAGAGAAGGAAAGAGAGAAAGAGATAGATGTCTTTCTCTTCTTAGAATGCCCCAGTCCCCAGGAGATTAGGGTCCTACTCTTAGGAGCACATTTCATCTTAATTACCTCCTAAAGAGTCTACCTCCAGATACAGTCACATTGTGGGTAGGGCTTCAACATACAAATTTTAGGGGGACACCATTCAGTCCATAGCATAATTTGAAAGTATATTTTTAAAGCTATCACTCAAGAATTATAAATTAGGATAACCTCTTTAAACTCTAGTCACCCAATATTTTAATTTCTTTTCTTTTGCTAAATGTCACGCATAAGAGCATGTTCAGTCCTCAGAATTAACTTGGAATTCACCCTCCCCTTCTTTCCCTTCCATCCTTAATGGGTCAAGCCCCAAGTTCTGGTCCCATGCCTCTTCTATTTGAGGAGGTTTGGTCCTGGAGGAGGTCTGTCCCTACCTTCTCAGATACACAATGGGTGTCAGGGGAGAGGAGATAATTATCAGTGTGCCATGGTTCTCATGGACCCAAGGGACCCTTAAAACGACTAAGGCATTATTTGGGGATCAATTGAAAACAAATTAATTGAATAAAGGTCCCTTATCACAGTACTGAAGTTTAATATCATTTAGTGGAAAGATGTTCAGGTGAACTTCTTATCAATGGTAACCAGAAAAGATATGCATCCCCCAAAGGCATTTTTCTTTCTCTTTCTCCCCCTCCTGCTGACACACAATCCGGCCCATCTGCCTAACATAGTCTACCCAAATATCCAGGGCTTTAGGAAATATCACATTGGATCTGAGCACAAAGTTTGGTCCTATTCCAGCTCCTCCCAGGGAAATCACTGGCTCACATGTAGTACAGTGGCTATACAGAAACCAAATCAAAGTCCCATTCAAAAAGAGAGTCTAAAGAAGCAAGGGGTGGGGCGCCTGGGTGGCTCAGTCGGTTGAGCGTCCGACTTCGGCTCAGGTCATGTGAGCGTCCGACTTCGGCTCAGGTCATGATCTCGCGGTCTGTGAGTTCGAGCCCTGCGTCGGGCTCTGTGCTGACAGCTCGGAGCCTGGAGCCTGTTTCAGATTCTGTGTCTCCTTCTCTCTCTGACCCTCTCCCATTCATGCTCTGTCTCTCTCTGTCCCAAAAATAAATAAACTTAAAAAAAAATTAAAAAAATAAAAAAGAAGCAAGGGGTGAGCACACCTGCCTCAGGGCCTTTGCACTTACTCTTTCTGCTTGGAGCAACCTTCCTTAAATACCTGGATAGCTCTTGTCCCTACCTCCATCAAGCCTTTGTTCAAATGCACTCTGATCAAGTTGGGCTTTCTCTGACCATACTATCAAAATGGTGCCTCCTTTTAGCTTATCACTTTCAAACATCTTACCCTACTTTCTTTTTCCTTCTGAATATTAATCACTGCTTAATGTTATTCATTTACTTATTTTCTATCTTCTCCTCTTAAAATTTCAACTCTATGAAGTCACGGACTTTGCCTGTTTTCTTTTTTATCTTGAAGCTTTGCACACAGTATGGCACATATTAGGTGCTGAATGAATTAATGAATGAACGAACAAACTTAGAGGGTAAAGTCAAGGACAGTCAAAAGGTCAACATCACAAGGCCAAGCCAGCTATGGAAGCAGAGGATATATGAATGTATCTGAGATCTATTACAAGCTGTACACTTCAAGTTACTAGTTTAAACTTCCTGGACCAGAGTTTACTTATCTTTAGTGAGTGCACACAGCACTTTATTTCCAGTTCTAACATTCTATGAGCTATGAGATGAATTTTAAAATGATGATGTAACGTACTGTCAGTCTCAGGTGTCCTGATCTTGAGCCTGCTAGAAGGAGCCAGGCAGAGATAGTTGAAACAGATGTTTCATGGCCATTTTTTGAGTTCCAGATTTTTTTAAGTTGAAGAGCCAGTATGAGCTATCACAATTCCCTCAACATAGTGGTAACTAAAATTTGATGCTGTTATCTTTATCTTGAGTCTAATCCTGTGTTTTCCCCAGATATTCACCTTCTTAGTCTTTCATAAAAACAAAAACAATGAGTTTCTCATAAGCTAAGCAAATAAATAAGTACAATCTAAAATTCTATTTAAGAAAAATGAACAGTATTAAAGAGAGAAAAGAAAGCTGAACAAAGAATTTCCCTGGAAATATTTTACATGGTGCAAATGGCATCAAAACATCAAAAAGATAAATAGAGATGGCACATTTTAGCTCAAAAATACCTTGGGCTAATAGAAGGGTATAATTATGTTATCAATGTCACTTCCGGTCATGACTTAGGGTATTATAGCCAAGAGAATATTACTAAAATAATTGGAGAAGTTTTGTTTACTTATTTAGCCTATTGACTTAAAGACTCTGGGCAAATGTACAAAATACTCATTTGAATTGCAAATTGAATCCATCAGCTAAAGTTCCATATTTTTTAAAGTCAGATTTGGAAACACAAGCCATTAATTCAAAAATAGTCTTATGTAGAGTATATGAATTAGCCTATCACAAAGATAATGACATAACATTATTGAACAACATAAAATAACTTCCTTTTATTTTCCCATAATGTCTAAGTTCCAGGTTTCCTGGCTCTCTCATAATGCCTGATGGTGCCGCAGGACAAATACGTGTGAATTGCAGTTGCAGTATGAAAAGTGACTCCGGAAAAGGCGTGTTGGAGCTTTCAGGCTGATTCCCTGTCAATAGCCTCTACATCAAACTGCCTCAGTGTCTAGGTCAAGCAATGCTTTCCAGAGATTCCGGCACTGTCCAGTCAATGCAAGATCTGAACACTGAGATGTGCATAGTTGGTCTCTTACATCAGGCCCAGTAACAATGATCTGCTTGGGGTGGGAGGTGCACGGAAGGAGGAACCGACCTGATGTTACTTTATTGTGAATTTGTATGCTCATAATGGCCTTTCACAGAGAAGTGGAACACTTCAGGGTTGATTCTAGTACTGATCTGTAGGAGATGGATGTTTCCAGTCGGCCCCATCTCATGGTGCTATGACGAGACACAGAGGTTCTAGCTGACAAAAGCATAGGAGTTAGAAAACTTACTATGTAACCAAGCATAACTCCTTCAAAATAACTAGAGGGGAAGCAGACACATTTGCCCATGTCCAAAGCAAATCCTGCAGCCTTCAAGGGTAAAACAAACTTTGGCAGCCTCTATATTCAATCCAGTTAAAACAGAATTATCACGCTATTTGACATTGTGTAGCCTCTGTATTAAATAAAGAGACAAAGAGGAGAGGATTGCATTTTTCACTTTCACTAGCATAAATGAGCATGCTGTTGCACAGAGTAGGAATCTAAAACAGTTTGAGTCATCACTTTCACAATGGTATTTGTTTTGTGATCTTGATTTTTTGTCTAAGGTTTGAGTTCATTTATCCGAGAATAACCAATAGAAAAGTAGAAATTTGGGTTAAACAGCATTTTTTTCTGTTTGATGCCCAATAATTACCATGACTGGATTATTTGATCAGACTGACACAGGCATTGAATGTCACATTGACATAGCCATAATCTGCTATCTTGATTCATTTATTAAGAAAATAAAGAGAACAAGTGATCTCCATGCTTTCTTTCAGCTATACAACATTTGTGAGGCCTGCAATCACTTTCAACCTTCGTATTTTTCACAGACGTTAATTTTCTCAGATATTGACAAGTAAGAGAAGGTGATTAAGAGAAAAAGGGCCTTGAAGGCAGACAGCTCTGAGTTCAGACACTGACATGTCACGAATTAGGTACATAGCCTTGAGCAAGCTACCTGGCCTATTAGAGACTCAGTTTTTTCATCTTGAGCATGGGATGATAATATAGCTATATCATAGGATTGGGGTGAGAAATAAATGAGATAATACAGATAAAACAGCATAGGGCTGGAAGCGTAATGAATACTCAGTAAATGTTAAGTATTTTCATTTAAAAAGGCCTTTAAATGACAAAAACAAAGCAAAAAAATATCATCTTCAGATACTGTTTCACAAGTTTGTATTTTAACTTGGGAAGAGAAATAATGTTCAAAGAAATTACCATTGAATACATAAATAGATTCTCATGGAAAGTTACTATCTTCATGGAATGAAAGATGAAGGTCTGTAAAATATTCCTTCTATGAAAACATTAGACAATGAAAGCTTCCTCAGCCTGCCTCTCACTTCGATCTCAGGAAAAATTGTAAATGCCCAATTATGGGAAGTGGAAAGCAATCAACTTTCCTGCTCCTGAGTCAGTTAACTAAGAGCATTAAAATTCCTTCACAAAAGCCCCTCTTCCCAATAGCTGACTAAACTTTTAGATCCTGCCCTCAGGGTGATGCAGACTAATGCCTGCAATGCAACAAGTGCAGACTCAGGAAGTGAGTTTTGTTTTGTTATTTTGCTTTGCTTTCCAATGTGAGTAGAAAATTCAGATCAAACATGATCTTATTGTGAATTTTTAAAACTCTCTACCATTCACAGCATCACTTCTAAGATGGTTCCAAGGACGTGCTGTCTTGCTATAGGCCTGCTGGCTTTTAACCCATTATATCAGTATTCATGGCATGTTGGCATCAGGTGTGCTCAGTGGGCACCTGAGAGAGCTGGGTCATGGCCGAAAGCACTCTCGGTCACTCTTCCCACAGGTGTTTTCTGCAGAGGTTGGAGTCAACAAACAGAATATTTGATTTAACAAACCTCTCGCTTTATGAGACATGTTTTTTTTAAAATTATTACCCTCTCATTTTATTTCTAAAATCAAGCAAAGTCAGATTTGGGCTTTCTTTACATTGTGGTGGGGCACAAAGTAGGTGTCAGGAAGACCTATGTTCAAATTCTGGCTCTTTGCATTGAATGCATAGTTTGTACACTGGGCATGTGATTTCTCTTTCTGAGCCTCAGTTTCCTGAGATTATAATGCATATAAAGTGATTAGCATGGTGCATAGTTGTAGCAAACAATGAAGAAAGATTTGTTCTACTATCATATTACTACTACTATACAGTCTAAAAAGGAAAAAACAAAAAGAAAAAAACTCATCTAACCTGTTCACAAAGCTGGTCCCAAGTAACCTTTCATATGGCTTATTATTTTTTTTCAAGTTGGTCTTAATTAAACAGGTTCTTGTCTTAGAGATAGTACTCAGAGACTGGTCTAAGGAAGAACCAAAGAGATTTACTCTCAAATACATCTTTACAGCTTCATCACCATAATACCTAACCATTCATGTGGACAACATCATTTCATCATAAATGAGAAGGTCGTACTATTGAACTGTAATCCATCCATTGATTTATGGTCCCAAGTTCCTCCAAGGATTTTCACAAATGCCTGTGACGTTTCCTAGTGCTGGACTTTGCATTTGGATCTGTGATTTAGATGACAGATGTGTGAAATCATATGTAGCCAGACAAATCCCGGGTGATAACACATTTGAGGGGGCTCAAGCAGTGATGGATTAAGGCCCAATCAACCAGATCAGCTAATCTGAGCCCTCCACAGTGACACTGGCCCTGATGCTTTAAAGGGGCACCCCCAAATAAATTACTTTCCAGAAATAATACTTTCTGCTCTGCATCTGATCTTACAGTATTTCCTTTTCCACAATAAGTCCCAAAACCACTGGACAAACCCTGCCTGTTTCTGGAGAATAGATTATTATGTCTGGGATTAACATTTGCCTCTATTGACTGCTTAACTTTACTTGTAAAATCTCATATTCCAAGTAAAAATGGGATTATTAATATGGACAGTTTGACTGATAATAACCATTTTTGAAAGTCTGACAAAAGCAGAAGCTGCAAAACCAAAGACTTAATAAAAGCTTCTTAGATGCTAAAGAGTTCATTCCAAAGAAACCCAGCAACTCACATTCAGATGATACATAAAATCAAGACTTTCCTAGGAAGAAGCTAATATAATAATTTGACACTGAAGCCTTTCTCAAGAGTGAACCTTATGGCACCATGTATAGGCTTACTTTCAAAATAGATTATCCCACATATATTTGTATGGAATTAGGAAGGAGACAAGAAAAATCACACTTTAGCATAACAGTAAAGAAAGAGAACAAAAGACAAGCAGCTATACTAAAAGAAAAAGCAGAGAGTGTTCTCAGCTCCTGCAAGAGGATCTCTCTAATGCTGTTCAGTCCATGCACCACCTCAAGAGTGCTCCCATTCAATTTCATAAAAGTCAGGCTTGAATGCTTTACTATTCCATCGTTTCTCTAGGCCTCTCACTTGATTTTTGCTCTCAGAATCAACTTTAGACATTTTTTTCCTCTTTGATTGTTGTTTAAAGTGTTATCTAAAATAGGTCCCTGCAGCTGCAGGCCTCTATGCAAGTCTGTGCTGCATGCCTTGAATACTCAAGAAATTATTTGTAGTAAGGATCCGATGTCATTCATTATCCAGTGGGAGAATGAGAAGCAAGTAAGTTTATATGTGTCTATCTTTGATTTTACCTTGTTCTTGACTTGTTTCCTTACCTGAAATTTTTTTACTACCCTGAAACTTCTCTATGCTATTGTCCTTTGAACCAGGTTAAAGATGACATTCCACTCAGCCTAACAGTCTAGTAGTTCACTAATCCAAATCCCCCTTTGAAACAGGCCTGCCTCCTAGCAATTTATTTTCTTTGCAGAACTGCATCAAAACAAGCTTTTAGCAATGTTTCAAATGGTAGAACATAACCTCAGAAGCTGATTTGTACCCTGCCTCCCTCATCCACTCTTCACACTAAAAACAAAACAAAACAAAAACAAAACACGGCCACTAGTGTAGCTATGAGCATAAGAGGGTATGCTGGCCCATATACTCCAAAGCAATCAGAGTCAACTAAACAGAAATCAGGAAGGGGCAAGAATATAAAGCATTCTCATCTTGTCCACTTTGCCAGTTTCACCTCTATTTTCAGGACTCTTTCTTTACGGACTTCTTGGAATTCATAGGAAGACAGATATCGGTATTCTTCTGAAACAATTATTAGGGAAAAAAAGTAGTGACTGGGAGCAAGAATAACAATGTGAAGGGAACAAAGGTAAAATTCATAACTCAAGTAGAACTACTCAGATTAATTTGGGGGGGGAGGGGAATATTATTACCTGATCCAGCGGTCTGCAAACTACAGACCAAGGGCCAAACCCAGCCTGCCACCTCTTCCACATCCATTGGTCTACTCATTGTCTCTAGCTGCTTTTGTTCTACAATGGCAGAACTGGGCCTTTGTGACAGAAAAAGTATGGTACACAGAGTCTAACATATTTATTATCTTTTCAGAAAGATATTTATTATTTTTTCAGAAAAATTTTGTTAGTCTCTAATCTTCAGCCAATGACCTATATAGTATTTAGAAATTACATTTGCATACTCAATACTCTTACAATCTTTGAAAGCTTTACATATTAAAATTCACCTATCTATGTTTAATATATTAGGGAAAGAATGCATGGGAAGGGGGGGACTGTACCTGCACACGTTTTGGAGGGTGCCCTAAAATGAAATATATAAAACATGTTTGCTAGGAGAGCTTCTTGAATACTCAGAGGGTTAGCATATACAGAGCATCAATGGTGTAATCATGGAAAGATTCAACTTGAAACCAAGAGCTAGAAGATAGAGTCCCGGTTATATCGCCTTGGACAAGTCATTTAGCCTCCCTTCCCTCACCTGCATAGTGGGAATTCTGATGCCTGCCTCCCAAGGTTGTATAAATCAAATGGAATTACCTATGTGTGTGTAAATCCTTTGTTAAGCTGTAAATCACACAGATGTTAAGTTGTTGTTTTTGTGCAGTGCCCTGAATGCTTTCCATGTACACGGTATTCTGCACAAGTATATCTCAGTGGACTGATTCATGTAGTTAGAATTTTCCCTTAACATCCCTTGCCTCCTCCACCCCACCTTCATGAGTTCTCTATATTTATCAAAGCACCATTTCAAAGAAAGCATCCCTTCAACTTGAGAAGTCTAAAACCAAGGATCAACACATAAGATCCTCAGTCCAGGTCCATGTCTGGAGGAGTCATTTCAAAATAATCTTCATAGAAGTTTGCCATTTTCTCCCACCTACTATTTGTAGTTCATCTCATGGCATTTCTATACCTGACATTTCCTCTCTTAGCTGCAGCTCCATTCATACCTGTCCCTCCTCACACCCTCTCTCCCCACTCTCCTCTTTCAATTCCACCCCAGTCCCCTTTGATCCTTTTCTCATTTCTAATTCTGAAAGCCCTTTGAGAAAGGGGGAGGGGAGGAAAACAAAAGGTTAATTTTCTCCAGCCTGCCCAGGCCGACTTAATGTAACAGAAGGCAGCAAATTGTATTGATTTAGTGACATGCAACTGTCCAGAAAGAGCTATTTATACATTATTCAGGACAAACACTGTCATAATGGACAAACAGCAGCAGCATCTGGGATGTTAATGTCTACAAATAAGATTATTCTTTGAAAGGATTAGGATGAAGCATTTTGTGTAATTAGATTTCTCCGTTTCAGGAATGAATTGCCTTTTAGCAGTAAAAGCTGTCACTGAGGGAGCCATTAGCTCCTTATAACTGAATTAAATGCATAATTAGTGACATGATCACATTAGGATTTGTTTCATTTTTAACTAATCTGGGGGTGGGAGGGCCGGGGGAACGCTGGGGAGTGGAGGCGGTGCCATTTCCAGGTCACTGCGGCCTTCCTCAGCTGGGATAGGCCTCAGCTGGTGTGCTGAAGTTGGTAAAAGTCAGGCGTGTGTGAATCAGAGCCCAGGCCTCGCCACGGCGACGGCCGGGCTATTCATCACTGGGTGGTGGGTGACAGTGACTGATGGGCTAGGCCCGGGCCTGGCACTTCACCAGTGCAAGAATCATACGAGCCAGGGAACAGAATGACAGCTGGAGCGCTGTGTCAAGTGGTGGAGAGACCAGAGCTATTAATAATGTGTGCCACATGATCTCGGCCGCAAGAAAACAATGACTTAGACATTGGTGAGAATAAAGATTTTACATTTAGTCCAGGGGTGACTCTTCTCCCTGGCACTTGTAGAATAAATCGCTATGCAATCAGCATGTATGAAAATCAGGCAATGCATATATTAGAGCCCAGCCAGTGAAGGAGGGGACAAGGGTGGGGATTTAAAAATCCGTGCATTGGCTATATATGCTGTTAATTCCATGCTCCTGACATTTCTGCAAATGCCTTGAGGTAGAAGGAGAGAATAAGTAACAAGACAATGAGGAGGGCCTTCATGTTTACTCACTCACTTGATCCTTTCTGCGTGTCTTTGCTGAAAGTCTACTATCCTCAGGGCAGTGTTAGGTACTGTAAGAGGAATGAAGACGCATGGGGCATTGTCTCTGCCCTCATGGAGCTTAGCAGAATTCAAACGGAGCTGAGACACCAAATACGTGTTGTTGCAATGCACTGACATTTTATTTGCTTTGAATGACCTCTAATTTTGTTTCTTAGTCTGAAAGTTAGGTTGAGAAGAAACAAGCAGAGTAACAAAGGAAGCTTGGTAAGGATACTTCCGTTTAAATTGCATATACATGACTCAATAATGTACATGATTTAACACCAGTAATGGCAGCACTAGGTAATGGTAACCTGGGGGAGATAGCAGTTATTGAGTTTATGAAGAAGGAGCTCACTCCTGGCTTGGACTGAGCACTCTATTACTAGGGGAACTGACAGTTGTTGGGCATTAGGTTCTGGATGATTTCAAGTTTCTAGCAGTAGTAATGGAAGCTTCTCCAAGGAAGACAGAAATGGAGAGCAACTAAAATGCTCCAGTCCTTCAAAAACTCATCCTTCTTCCCCACCACTGAAGCCTATACCATAACTTCATTTAGAGATCCGTGATGATCAGAATTTACCAGCCCACGGTCATCTTTTGACAGAGTCCACCTTGAAGCCAGAAGAGAAATTAGAATCTAACAATTAGACGAATACCCTTTCAGACCTAAATGCTCAGGATGCTGCGATTAAGATGTGCTGTTGCAGAAAGAAAGACTGTAACTCATGCTTGGTAAAGACAGTTGTAAGGATATGTCACTGGTAAGCATGATGATTCAGTAAGATGTTCTTTGTGCCCTCCAAAGAGATGGTTTGAGTTCTATTAAACTCTGTTAACCTTTGCTGTACCAGAAACAGACCACATCAAATCACCTTAACTAACGGCTTCAGCAAAAGTCAACAAAAGAGAAGAAAGTAAAATTCTTATTTCTTAAAGTTATCATTGATAGAACTTAACTTTTAAAACAGACTTTTGTGAATTACTTGAGAAAATATAGAGCTTTCATGATGTTATGCCTAGAAAATGTATGTAAAAATTCACATATAACCTTTATATATTGGTGAGCATTAAGATTTCCTGTTCTTTGAGGCAAATATTGACCTTGACTTCACCTCGGTCAATATTTACCTCTCAGGTCAATAGATCTTGATGTTCACCTCAACAGAAGTCAATATCTACTTATTATCTCATTTCTATCTGTCAGGTAGCAGTGTGTAATCAGTAATGTGAATTTTCTTCCCTTATGCATTTCCTGAGGTTAAGATGGGATTAATTTTGGACCTTATCCTTTCCATTTGCTAAATACCTTCTCCCCACAGGAGTGAACAGAAGTTTTGTACAGAATATTAACTATGTATTTTCATCTTCTTCCCTTGCTTGGTCTCTGATACCCATCCCAAATTAAGGTAGCACATGGGTAGGATAAAATGTTTTCATATGAGAACTTCATTCATTTACTGAACAAGTATTTATTGTCCATCATATATCTGAACCAGGCTACATCTGGCATATAGTTGGGATATAGGTAGACATGGCCCATGCCCTCAAGAAACTTACTGTCAAGTGCAATACTTTCCAAATCCCAATTTTGGGGAAGATGTCAGGCAGGCTGCAGTAGCATCACTAGAAGAGTGTTTAGGGTCTTTTTGTTTGGTTTTGTTTTTAGAGAAATTATCATTTTTACAAAGAGCAGCCACATACCCAATGGTGTTCTGGTGAACAGGCCTTTATAGGAAAAAGGAAAAAAGCCCCAATTTGTTGCATTTTCTGACTTCTATGGTATAAACACTCTCTACCAATGTGAAATCACTGGTTGGGAAAAGATGCACAGAATCACAAGCAAGTTCACACTGGCTCCAGCAGAGCACTGCTACCCTTTGCTTAGTATTACCCACTGTTAACGCTTTACCCTCTTTGATTTGTTATTGTTGCTTTATTCTCCTCCTCCTCCTCCTTTTTCTTCTTTCTTTCTTCTCTGCATAATATTTTGGGGAGGGGGGCTTTTTAAACACAGATTCCAAAACCCCAAATCAGGAGAGCTGCAGTGAGATTCTGGATGTGATAAAAATTCCACAGGTGATACTAATGCATGCCCAGGCTAAGCAAGAGTGGCGCATTCTAGTAGAGCTAATATAATTTCACTTACTCAATTTTGAAATTTGGAACCTTTATAGATTCCACCTTGACCTTTATTCAAGAAAGAACCAGATGAATTTTCCTGGACTCTTCTTGCACCATGCCATGGCACCACAGCCTTCTATCCACCTGGCTTTAACGTTTGGTTGGGCACAATCTACCCCTTGACTGATTATTCTCTATAAAATCTGATTTGAACTTTTCCCTCTTCACTCTATTCATGTAGAAAAATTACTTCAAAATGCTCTGTACCTACTCAGAGTAAACTGTGTAAAATGAAAGTAGTACATAAAGGAATAAGATATATTGTACTGTTCAAGTGATCAAGGAATCCCTTTTAAGTCATTGATAAAGAACTTTAGATGGGCGTTGACATTTTTAATGCTTGTTAATTTACTCGTGGGAATGCTTTTCTGGATAAATTTAGCTGCTAAGCCCTGTCTTAATGTATACAGTTTCAGTAACAGATCTATTTACCAGACAGCTCAAACTGTAACTTTTGGTTGACAAAATTCAATTGCAGACTTTCTCCATGAGAGTACTCAACCACAACCTAGTGATGTATACACTGTTGCGATGAAGCCACTGTAATGTGAAGCAGTGCTGATCTGTAAACATCTTTATCTTGCCAGATAGATGCATCCTTTGAGTTTCAGGACTGGACCATCATGCGCAGTCAAACTGCTTTGCAGGAATTCCTGGGAGCAGTACAGTTTTGAGGAAGAACAGAGGTTGACTCTTCCAAAAGTCTTGCCAGCAATCCACTTACTAGTGAGGTCATCTCCAACAAGTTACTTAGACTCTTTGACTCTCCATTTGTTCATTGGTAAAATAAGAGCAATAATAATATGCACCTCACATTTTTGTTGTGAAGATTAAGTGAGGCATCATAAATCAATTACCTAACAAAGTCTGATGGATAAAAGGACTGTAATAGATTTTATTTCCCTTCCTTCTGCCTACTACCACTGCAACTACCACCCATATCATGATCACACTGATGGTAATATTGTACATATATTTTAATGTTTCACATATATGTGCACACACACTCATGTACACACAAATATATAAATATATTTTATAAAGTGGAGTCTTAGAAATGAAGAATGATGAAGAAATGGCAATGGTAATGATGACAATGATTTAAAAATGAGAGAGAAAGAAGATGAGTAGTAAGGGGAGCTTACAGCAATAAAAAAAAATCATGTTTGTAATTGATGAACGGAATCATTGCTTGGATAAAAAGTGTGTTACAAAGTTACCAGAATGGCTTAATATTGGAATACTAAAGAAAACAGAGATCAGTCTTGTTTTTTGTTTTTGTTTTTTTTAGAAAAGTGGTGAATTCTATTTGTTTACTTACAAAAAACCTAGACAATAAATTTTATCTAGGTAAAGACTGACTTTATGAAAATTTAAATCTCCAGGAAACAACCTGAAAAGATTTCTCAAGTAGCGAGGGTAAGGATGGCCAATTGTGAACACCAATAAACTGAAAAGCTTTCAAGTTGTTTTCATGCTGACACCTCCTAAGAGGAAGGGCTAATATAGAAATGTAACTTTTATGAACTGAAATTTACATTCATTCACAAATATAGTAATACTATTTATACTTTCCAGAGACAGTCTAATATTTATGTATACTCACTTGGTATGGTTTATGTTTAAAGTTCAGTATTGAGCTCCAAACCAAATTCTGCAAAGAAACTCCCTAAAACCTACAACTATCCGAGATGCCTCTTCCGTACACCCTGGGAGGGCTCTTTCTTTTCACAGACCCTCAACAACCTAACATGGTTCAGGTGTTTACAGAAATTATTTCAGTCTCATAGACAGATCTGCTCATGGCTTAGGTGACTTGTTTCCACTGAGGGAGGACTCAGGTATTGTATGTAGTCTGCAATTAACTGTTCTCCCTCCCTCACTCCTGCATTTACCTGGAGAGGTAAAAAACAGCCACCACAGAATTTCCCAGCTGCTTTTCATTGTCTTATTACTTTATTTTTCATCTACGATGTACAATATAGAATTCAATTGAAAGAACAACAGCTTCCAGTGGCAATGTACTCATTTCCAATAGATCCGTTAACTCCAACACAGTTAAAATGGTGATCATTTCAGTTTTAAACTGACTGTGACGAAAATCAATAGATCTCTTTCACCCCTGAAAAACTGGGTTCAGATCTGAATTTGCTCTCAAGTGAAATCAATTTGGTGGCCTCTTAACCCAGTGTCTGGGAACCACTGGTCCCCATCACACAATCACCCTGTTGCTTTTATTCAGCCTGGTTGCCTTTACTCTAGAGAGACAAGGGATCATAGGTGAGAGAAAAGCCAAGATGGACTTGAGGATGAAAGTTGACTTAGGGGAAATCTGACAACCACCAGTCAGGTGACAGTAGTGCTTTATGGAAGGGGGTTGGGTTTGATGAGAAGGAGGGGGAAGGACAATAGATAGATTCTGTATCTTGATGTCAGGATTCACATCTTACATAGAGCTTCTCTCTTTGACTAATTCTGGATATGCTGCCCATTTCCTTTTCTCTTTTGAAACTGAAGTGAAATTTACACTTAAAAATTCACACTGAAAGTAGAACTAGGTGCTGAAAATAAAAACTTTGAAGATTTATATAAATGCTATTTACAATTTTAAGTCTTCAAGAACCAAAAAGTTAAAACATATACCAAAATCCAAATTCAACCAGGTTTTCATGTGACAAAAATTCTCTGACTTGGTTTTTTTGTTATTGATGTGCTGAGTAATATGTACATATTTAAAAATATAACATATATGATATATATGGTAATTCTCTTCTTTTGTCAAAGTTATCAGCCACTATCATCAATGTTGAACAAGTAGATTTGTTTTTAAATTTTTTAACATTTATTTATTTTTGAGAGACAAAGAAAGAGCACAAGTTGGGGAGGGGCAGAGAGAGAGAGGGAGACACAGAATCTGAGGCAGGCTCTGAGTTGTCAGCACAGAGCCTGATGCAGGGTTCAAACCCACAAACTGTGAGCCAAAGTCAGACACTTAACTGACTGAGCCACCCAGATGCCCTGAACAAGTAGATATTTTCAATTGGGCCTTTCTTTAAAATATTTCATTCTTTTTTGAAATTTGAGAATTCAGTTTTTCAGTATGGTAAAGGATTTAACTTTACTCCTTGTGAAAATTTTGCTTTAGATTAATAGTCAACCAATAGAAATACTTTGCTTTAATAACCATAAAATATAAACTGAAACTTAAAAGTTTTAATTTCACTTCTTTGGAGCTCTTTTATTCATACTCAATGAAAATAAATATGGTTTATTTTCATTTCAAAGTTGTAAAATCACAATAAATCTGGAGCTTGAGCTTTTATATTTAATTGTTCTTACTATATTTACCTAAATAATTATTACAATCACATTATTTCCCTAAGTTGTACCATAAAATCTGACTACAGTTGACCTTTGAATAACACAGGTTTGAATTGAATGGGTCCACTAATATGCAGATTTTTTTTCAATACAGTATAGTACTATAAATGCATTTTCTCTTCCTTATGATTTTTTAAATAACATTTTATTTTCTCCAGCTTACTTTATTGTAAGAATACAGTATATATTTAATATATGAAATATGTGTTAATTAAATGTTTATGTCATTGGAAAGACTTCTGGTCAACAGTAGGCTATTAGTAAAATTTTGAGGGAGCTAAAATTTATAATAAGTGGATTTTTGACTGCAAGGGGGTTGGTGCCCCGAACCCCTGCATTTTTCAAGAGTCAACTGTATACAGATCCACTGAAGAATTGGTGTGGTTATTGGGATAAAGTCCTCTCTTCCTAACTAGGCTTATAGGGCTCATGATCTGGCCTTTTACTTTTTCAGTGTCCCTTGTACTTTATTTACAACCAATACTGAATTTATTTTAGTGCCTCAAATTGAAGTACTTTCTTGGCTTCTAGCCTTTGCAGGTGCTATTCCTTATGGCTCTTTATTCTTCTTTCATATCTTCACCTGACCCATACCTATTTTTTTTCTTTTCTCTTTTAAGTATATAATTCAATGATTTTTACTAATTTATAGAATTGTGCATCCATCATCAAAATCCAGTTTTAGAACATTTTCATCATCTCAATAAGATCCTGTGGCACTTTGCACTAAATTCGCATTCCCACACCCAGCCCCAGGCAACTAATAATCTGCTTAATGTCTCTGCCTTTTCTGGGCTTTTAATACAAATAGAATTATACAATATGTAGTCTTTTGTGTCTGACTTCTTTCATTCAGCATAATATTTTTGAATCTTATCTATGTTGTATCATGTATCATTAGTTGGTCCCTTTTTATTACTAAATACAATATCCATTGTATGTACCACTTTTACTCATGTATTCACCAGTTGTACATTTGAATTGTTTCCAAATAGATGATTACAATTAGTGCTGGTATGAATATTCATGTAAAAGTATTTGTGTGGATAGATGTTTTCATTTCTGTTGGGCAGTTACCTATGAGTAGAATTATGGGTTATATGACAAATTAATGTTTAACTTTTCAAGAAACTGCCCAACTATTTTCCAGAGTGGCTGTATCATCATATATTCCCACCAGCAGTGTGTGACGATTCCAATTTCTCCACATCCTCACCAACACTTGGTATTGTCTCTTTTTGACTACAGTTATTTTAGTGGATCTCTTAGATGTGTATCTCATAATAGTCTTAATTTGGATTTCTATAACTACTGATATTGAACATCTTTTCATGTGCTGATTAGCTATTTGTATGCCTTTTTCAGTAAAAGCTTTTGAAGTATTCAGCTTCTTTTGATTGTATTGTAGTTTTGTCACCTGGTTATTGAGTTATAAGAGTAATTTATTTATACATTCTAGATATGAGTGTCCTTTATCAAATATATGCTTTGCAAAAATTTTCTCCCCATTCTGTGTCTTGCCTTTGCAATTTCCTAACAGCTCCCTTTTGAAGCACAAAATGTTTTAATTGTGATAAAGTCAGTCCAATTATCAATATTTTTCTTTTACGAATTATGCTTTGGTGCTGTATCTGAAACTTGTTGCCAAAACCAAGACCACAAAGGTATTCTTCTATGGTTTCATTAACGGTTTGCAATTTTATTTTTGTATTTAAATCTATGATCCGGTTTGAATTGATTTTTTTTATATAATAGGAGATAAGATTTTAAATTCATTTTTTTGCATGTAGATATCCAATTGCTTTAGTTATTTGTCCAAAATACTAACCTTTTGTCCACTAAATTGGCTTAGTATCTTTGTCAAAAATCAACTGACCATAAATGTAAGGGTTTATTCTGGACTTTCAAATCTGTTCCACTGATAGGTCTATCCTTATGCCAGTACACACATTTTGATTACTGAGCTTTGTAGCAAGTTTTGAAATTGGGAAGTGTAAGTCCTCCAACCTTTTCTCTTTCAAAATTTTTTTGGCTATTCTGTGTCCTTACATTTCTATGTGAATTTTAGGGTTAGCTTATCAATCTCTGCAAAAAAAAAAAAAAAAAAAGGGCATGCTGGAATTTTGATAGCTATTACACTAAATTTATATGGCATTGTAGGGGTAATTGCCATCTTAACATTATTGAGTCTTCCAATCCATGAACATGGGATATCTCATAATTTATTCAGATTTTTAAAAATATTTCTCAACAATGTTTCATAGTTTTTAGTGTACACATCTGCACTTTTTAAATTAAATTTATCCCTAAGTATTTTATTCTTCTTGATGTTATTTTTAATGTGATTGTTTACTTAGATTCATTTTTGGAGGGTTCAATGCTACTATGTAGAAACACAATTGAATTTTGTATATTGATCTTGTATCAAATAACCTGGCTGAACTCATTTCTTAGTTGTAGTTTCTGAGGATTCTGACTCCAGGTCAAAATCCTATGTGTGATCCTTCAGTCCTAACTATAAACAATTATAGACTTGGTCTGGCAGGCCTCATGGAGAGCAGCTTCCATTCTCATACCAGCCTTGGTGTACAACCAATGCATTGCAGTTTTCTTAATCCTACAGCCAAAAACTCAGTTCCCCAATCTGAGCCAGCCATGCTCATATGCATATCTGTGTTCTTAACCAAGGTACTTTCATTCAGAGGTGTCCTTATTGGAGGCCTGAAATGAGGCCCTTTCCCTGTATCTCTTCTGAGACCTCCTTATCAGGGCCCTTGGCTGAAGCACTTTGCCCCATTTTAACATAATACCTTCCTACTCTTAGCCTTTTTCCTTCTCCTTTTCTTCGTTCCCCACCCCCTCCTCCGGCCCATAAGAGGCAGCATCCATTCAGAACTGTACTGTAGCCCCCTGTACTGTTACCCATCTGTACTGTATCCACCTGACCCATGTCCAAAACCATTCCATGAAGAAAATGGAACACTGAGAGCAAGTGCCTCATTCTGCCTCTTGCTTGCTTGGTCACATTTAGTAAATAAAGACTTGATTGTTACTTTCAGTTTGTCTAATTGTTCTAATTTACGAGCTCCACTTATTGCTTGATAGGTTTCTTTGTATATTCATAATATTTTCAACATATAGAATCAGTCATTCTGAATAAAGAAAGTTTTACTTCTTCCTTTCTAATAGATGACTTTTATGTATTTTTTTCTGTCCGACTTTGGTGGATAGAATATACAGTATAATTTTGAATAAAAGTGGTGAGAGCACACATGCTTGCCTAGTTCCTGATCTTAGGAGGAATGAACTCAGTTGTTCATTATTAAATCTTATATCAGCCATAGACTTTTTATAAATGTCCTTTATCAGCTTGACAGAGTTCCCTTCTATTCCTAGTGTGTTAAGAGTTTTTATCATGAATGGGTATTCAATTTTGTCAAGTTCTTTTTCTGCACCCATTGAAATGATTATGTCGCTTTTGTCCTTTATTCTATTGGTATGGTAAATTACACTAAAATTGATTTTGGGATATGAAATATGCCTTGTGTTTCTGTAATAAATTCCACTTGGTCATCGTATATGATCCTTTATGTATGTTGCTGTATTCAGCTTGAGAGTATTTTCTTGAGAATTTTTGCATCCACATTCATAAAGAATGATGGTCCATAGTTTTGTTTTCTTGCAATATCTTTGTCTGGCTTTGATATCAGAGTAACTCTCATTTTGTAGAATGAGTTGGGAAGTATTCCTCCTCCCCTCTACTTTCTGGAAGAGCTTGGGAATGATTGGTATTATTTATTCTTTATGTGTTTGATAAAATGCATCTGTGAAGCTATCTGAACCTGGACTTTACTTTGCGGAAGTACTTTTAGTATTATTCAATTTCCTTATATTTTTATAAATATATTTGAATTTTCTATTTTTTCATGTTATTTTTGGTACTTTGTGTCTAAGAATTTGATCATTTTATCTAAGTCTTCTAATCTATTGATATAAAGTTGTTCATAGGAATTTATTTTAATCCTTTTCAGTTCTGCAAGGGCAGGAGGAGTATAGATGTCAGAATAGTAAGGGACTCTGGGCTTGTCTTATTCCTTGAACATAGCTAGAGCAAAACCAAACCATTTTGAACACCTAGAAAATCAATCTGAGGATTAATAGAACAATCTTCATAATTTGAGGGAGAGAACATGGCAGCTTCTCTTAACAAGCAAACCAAAGCACACCTAGGATCTAGCTTCCTTTATTTTAATTTTTGAATTTTTATTTCATTGTATTATTGTTGTTGTTGTTTCTTCCTCCAAAATGAAAAGATAGAGGGGTACACTTCAAAAGAAAGAACAGGAAGCAATGGTGGCCAGGGATTTAATCAATGCAAATATAAGTAAGATGTCTGAACTAGAATTTAAAACAAAAATTGTAAGGATACAAGCTGGGCTTGAAAAAGCATAGAAGACACCAGAGTTTCCCTTTCTGGAGAGATAAGAGAACTAAAATCTGGTCAGGCCAAAATTAAAAGTGCTATAACTGAAATGCAAACCCAAATGGAGGCCATAAAAATGAGGATGGATGAAGCAGAGGAACAATATAGACAATAAAAGTATGGAAAATAATGATGCTGAAAAGAAGAGGGAAACAAAGGTCAAGGATTACAAAGGCAGAATTAGGGAACTCAGTGATTTATTAAAATGGAATGACATTCATATCATAGGAGTCCCAGAAAATGAAGAGAGAGAAAAAGGGGCAGAAGGTTTATGTGAGTAAATTTTGGCTGAAAACTTCCCTAATATGGGGAAGGGCACAGACATAAAACTCTAAGAAATACAGAGAACTCCTATTAAATTCAACAAAAGCTGGCCATCACCAAGACATATCATAGTGAAATTCACCAAATACACAGACAAGGAAAGAATCATTAAAGCAGCAAGAGAAAAAAGTCCTTAACCTACAATAGAAGACAGATCAGATTCACAGCCTATGTGTCCACAGAAACTTGGCAGGCCAGAAAGGAGTGACAAGATATGTTCAATACGCTGAATGGAAAAAATAAGCAACCAAGAATACTCTATCAAGCAAATCTGTCATTCAAAATAGAAGGAGAAAGAGAGAGTTTCCAAGACAAATAAAACCTAAAGGAGTTCAGTCCTACAAGACATTTTAAGGGAGACTCTTTAAGTGGAGGGAAAAAGAAAACCAAAAGCAACAAAGACTAGAAAGGACCAGAGAGCATTAACAGAAACACCAACTCTACAGGTAACACAGTGGCACTAAATTCATCTTTCAGTAATCACTCTGAATGTAAATGGACTAAATGCTCCAATCAAAAGACATAGGGTATCAAAATTGATTTAAAAAACCAAAAAACAAAAAAGCAAGATCCATTGATATGCTGCCTACAAGAGCCTCATTTTAGACCCAAAGACACCTTCAGATTGAAAGGGAGGGGATGGAGAACCATCTATCATGCTAATGGACATCAAAAGAAAGCTAACGTAGCCATATTTATCTCAGACAAACTAGATTTTAAAACAAAGACTAACAAGAGATGAAGAAGGGCATTATATCATAATTAAGGGGTCTATCCATCAAGAAGATCTAACAACTATAAATATTTATGCTACCAATTTAGGAGCACCCAAATATATAAATCAATTAATCACAAACATAAAGAAACCCATTTACAATAATACCATAATAGTAGGAGACTTTAATACCCCACTTACAACAATGGACAGATCATCTAAGCAGAAAATCCACAAGAAAACAATGGCTCTAAATGACACACTGTACCAGATGAACTTAACAGATATATTCATAATATTTCATCTTAAAGCGGCAGAATATATTCTTTTCAAGTGTACACAGAACATTCTCCAAAATATATCACATACTGGGTCACAAATCAGCCCTCAACAAGTACAAAAAGATCAAAATCATATCATGCATATTTTCAGATCACAGCACTATAAAACTTGAAGTCAAACAAAAGAAAAAATTTGTAAAGCCCTCAAATACATGGAAGTTAAAGAACATCCTACTAAAGAATGAATGGGTTAACCAGGAAATTAAAGAAGAAATTTAAAAAATACATGGAAGCCAATGAAAATGAAAACATGACAGTCCAAAACCTTTGGGATGCAGCAAAGGCACTCCTAAAAGGGAAGTATATTGCAATTCAGGCCTATCTCAAGAAAGTCCCAAATATACAATATAAACTTACACGTAAAGGAGCTACAAAAGGAACAGCAAATAAAGCCTAAAGCCAGCAGAAGGAAATCATAAAGAGTAGGGCAGAAATAAATGATATAGAAACAAACACATACAAAAAAATAGTAGAACAGATCAACAAAACAAAGAGCTGGTTCTTTGAAAGAATTAACAAAACAGATAAGCCTTTAGCCAGACTTATCAAAAAGAAAATAGAAAGGATCCAAACATATAAAAATCACAAATGAAATATGGGATATCACAACCATCATCACAGAAATACAAACAATTATAAGAGAACACTAAGGAAATTATATGCCAGCAAACTGGGCAATCTGTAAGAAATGGACACATTTTTAGAAACTCACAAACTGTCATTTCTGTGAGGACAGTAATGGTGTCCCCTCTTTAATTCCTGACTTTGAGTTTTCTCTCTTTTTTGCTTGCTGAGTCTCTATAAAAGTTTGGCAATTTTTAAAAATTTTTTCTTACCAAAAAAACCAACTTTTGGTTTCACTGATGTCTTCTATTGTTTTTATGTTTTCCATTTTTTGATATATGTTTTATTTCCTCCCTTCAACTTGCTTTAGGTTTAGTTGGCTCTGTTCTTTTTCTAGTCCCTTAGGTTATTTTTTTGAGATCTTTCTTCATTACTAATATGGGTGTTTAACACTATAAAAATTTCCTCTGAACACTGTTTTAGCAATCCCATAATTGTGTTTCCATTTTCATTCAATTCATATTATTTTCTAATTTCCCTTGTGACTTCTCTTTGACCCATGAGTTCTGTAGATGCATTTCCTTTATTTTTCAACATTAAATACAACTCTATTGTCATAACAACGGTGCATCTTTAAATGAGAGCATTGACAAGACATTGTCTCTTAACCTGAATTTGCAATAAAAGATGTTTTCAGAAATAAGTATTTATGAAAATGACAAGCTAAAATAAGTTCTTAAGGCAAATAGTTATAAAACCTGGACAGAGGCTTCTAAGCTTTCCATCTTCTAGAAACAGCTTCACAAATCATTTAGAAAATCAACGTAGAGGTAATAATAATAAACCCCATTTCCCATCCATTCTTGAAGCCAATCTTTCTTGAGAATTGATGAAACAGTGCCTGCTGTTGAAGATTGCAATTAGGCCTGACCCCACACTTAAGTTTTGATTCTGGATCAGCTTTCTGGCTTGGGCTAGTCGGGAGTTACTTCCTTCAGAATTATCAGTGAATTTAAATGAGCATGCATTAACATTATCTTCTCTTTCAGCTCTGCAACAATTTCTGGTAGAAAGTTGTGAATATCTATCTCAGATTCATTTACTGTGACTTTTGTTTTTAAGAGCACATCATTTTGTCACTGAGACAGCAGCCAGGGCAGCATGGGTAGAATACAAATGGAAACCAATGGGAGTCCCACAGGTAATACAGAATACAAGGTTGTAAGTGCTCCCTTTGAACCAACCCTCAATGCCAACTAGGAAGGGAGCTTCCCATACCATGTCATTTGTGACTCTATAGAAAACTACAGATCCAAGGGACTGCAACAGGTCCCAGGAGAGGTGCAGAATCAGCGAGCACAGCATAGCACACCATGTGCATTGGAACACAGTGCACTTCTCGGGCTGCAGGATGACAGCCATGGGGCAGGATCCTGGCTCCTCTGCCTCCAGGCCCGCAGGGTCAAGCAGCAAGGACCCATTCACCACCTGTGTGTCCCACTCCATAGAAACTGTATAAAACAGTTGCCTTCTTAGCACCATCGCAAAAGTCACCCCACAGCAGCTTTGCTTGATGTGAGTGAGGCTGCCAATCTTCCTGCAGCCCACGCCTATGTTTTGAACACCTAGATGTGTTTCTTTTTTAATTTTTCATAGATTCCTACCCTCCCAAAATTTCTTTCAGTTATCGATTTCTAATTTAGTACCACTGCATTAGAAAACATACTTTGTATAATTTTTATTTGTCAATTGTGCTTTGATGAAGCTGGGAAAAAATTTATAGGAAGGCATGACAATAATAACTCATCAAATAAAAAACATCAATAAAGAGATAGAAATTACTTTAAAAGCTCAGTCATTTATCCTGCTTTTGCTTTTTCTGGGCTTTCCCATTCTCCCCTGTGCATTTTCTAGGCCTCACGTTGAGGTAGGGGGCATTAGATAACTAGGTCCTCTCTAGTCTCTCTTGGGAATGTGCATAGCCTTTTACAAGCATACACCCTTCAAAACCACCCAGGCTATGTGAGAGTTTAAGGCTCACTATGGCTACCTTATTTACCTAGATCTCCCTGCTGAATTTCTCGCTAGTATGCATGTCTATTGCTTACCCCACCTCAATGACAACACCAAGCTAGCTGTGAAGCTGGAATTTTCTGACTGTTTGCCACTGAGATTGCTACTGCTTACAATGCCTCAGGGCACATACCTGCTCCAAATCAAGTCAGCCTCTTCAAGTAGTTCTTACCCCTTACCCTACCCTGGTACAACTTCTATACCAATAGAGCTGAAGAGCTAAAACCCCACCGTTATTTAAGATTTTGTTGTTTTTCTTGAACAAATGTTTCTAAGTTTCTAGAGTCCTTAATAAATTGTTTTTTGAAAGTTTCTTCCATTTCTATCATTGATTTTTGAGAAAGGGACTTAGCTAGCCCCATATTCTGGTATTCCAAAAGTTCCTTTCCAATACCTACCATTTTTATCTTTATCTAACACCAAGTCCTTTAATATCACTTCCTAAGACTGAATTAAATTCCTCTTCAAAGTTTTGACTTAGGACCCTGTGTTGTTTCAAAAGATTTTTCACATTAACCACAAGTAGCTCTCTGTTTATTAATATGGCTACCTCACCAGACTATAAACTCACAGAGGACAGTGTGCGTCTCTTCTGTTCACTGCTTTACCTCAGCAGCTAGCATAGCATTTGACACATGGTAGACATTCTGTGAAAATAATGGATTTACTTAGATTAATGAAATGAAATTTAAATCCATAGACTCATTTATGGACAGTAGCTATCGTAATTCTGATATGGAGTCAGAACTGAGGTCGTTTGATGGTATCTAGGCATAATCTTGACTCATACCATTTATCCAAAATATTGGGTGTATGTCAATGAATGTTGATGAGGGGGAGAAATATGTTATTCAAAACTTGGAAGCTCAAAAACATTATAATACATGGTATTTTCCAGTGGGAGGGTCACATGGATGATCAGCCACATAGCAAGAAAACCTGTAGTTACTACCACTTGAAATGTAGTGGTGAAATATAGTAACATTGACTTTTGGGGGCAGTAACTATCAAGATACCTCTGAATAAGAGTATCAAGATACAGTACTGATAAATTTCAACACACACAAAAACACCGCCCTAAATTGTGTAAATATCTAATGCAGCATACCTCATAATGGTGGCAATAAAACCTGTCAAAGATTTTTAGCCTCACATTTAGTTTTTAGCTAAGGAAGCAAAAACAGATGCCAGTGCTATGCTTATTTTAGAGTCTTTCAAAGACATGCTTCTGTTTATTATCAGAAAGAGACTAGGTCAGTGGCAGGAAAGGACAGAACTTTCTCAGTTACTATGTGATTGTATACAGGGAGGGCTCAGTGAATGCTGTTTGAACATTTATTGAACACTTTAAATTTTATGCAATCAGTTTTCAAACTATGCTCCATGGATTGCCACAGAAGTGCCTCAAAGAATGTAGCTAAGGACAGGGGAGAAGAAGTGAATAGGTTTCTGACCCCTTCTGTCTTTAACTTTCTCATGACACATGAAAAGATGCTCAACATCACTAATCATCAGGGAAATGCTAATCAAAACCACACTGAGGTATCACCTCACACCTGTCAGAATGCCTAGAATCAAAAGACAAGAAATAACAAGTGTTTGGCAAGAATATGGAAAAAAAGGAACCCTCTAGTACTAGTGGTAGAAATGAAAATGGGTTCAGCCACTGTGGAAAACAGTATGAAGATTCCTCAAAAACTAAAAAATAGAAGTACCACATGATCCAGTTTTTCCACCACTAGGCATTTATCCTAAGAAAATGAAAATACTAATTCAAAAAGATATATGCACTCCTATACTTATTGCAGCATTATTTACAATAACCAAGATATGGAAGCAATCTAAGTGTCTGCTGATGAATGAAAATGCATCGTGTGTGTGTGTGTGTGTGTGTGTGTGTGTGCGTGTGCGTGCGCGTGCATGTGTATAATGGAACATTCCTCAGCCATAAAAATGAATGAGATCTTGCTATTTGTGACAACATGAATGAACCTAGAGTACATTATGCCAAGTGAAGTAAGGCAGAGAAAGACAAACAACATATGATTTCACTTATACGTGGAATCTAAAAAAACAAAACAAGTGAATAAACAAACAAAAAGCAACAGACTGATACAGAGCACATAATTACAGAGCACAAACTGATGGCTGCCAGAGGGAAAGGGGGTAGGTGGATGGGCAAAATGGGTGAAAGGGGGTGGGAGATCCAGGCTTCCAGTTACGGGATGAATAAGTCACGGGGATAGAAGCTACAGCACAGGGAATATAATCAGTGGTACTGTAATAGCAATGTATGGTGACAGATGGTAGCCACACTTACGGTAAGCACGGCATAATATATAAATTTGTCGAATCACTGCTGTAAAGTTGAATCTAAGGTAATTTTGTGTGTCAACTATACTTCAATAAAAATAAATAAGTAAACAAAATAATTTTATCACTGGATTACTGTGATTACTAAATAAAATGTGTATTTGAAAATACTTTACTAACTGTGAAATACTTATAAAGTTGGATAGTATATATAATTGCTGCTCTTGTGAAAACTGTGGCCAAAGGATGATACCAGCACAAGGGGGCACATTTACTCGTATACACATCTCAATCTCTTTGCTATTTATACTTATAGTTTTCTCTACAAAGTTATTTTTTCTTTTGGAGGAATTCATAGAATCCAGTGAATTTGGTCCATTATCGGTACAGAGATGAGTTGTCTCACCTCCTACATCTCCTGGCTCCCTACTAAGTGCCTACAGGGACAGAGTTCCATAGCCTACCATGCTATCACAAAACAATGTCCCTCAGGACAAAATAGAAAGAGTTGTAGTTTTTTTTTAATTAAAATATCATAATTCTACTCTGTCTTTCACGCTGCAGTGACACAAGTTAAGGAGGAGCAATGCTTGTTTAAATCTGATTTTATCTCATAGTCCAGTGCCTTAAGAGAAGAAAAAGCACCCCCTTTATTCTGATAATAAAGAATGTTCTCTTAATTTCCCATTGTTGTGTATAAGATTTAGTGCTTACTCCTTAATTTCAGTGTCAGAATGTGAGCTGTAATTAATTTTCATAAAATGGAAAGCAATAAAGTCAGATATTGCTGGCTATAGAGGTTGAGATTGTATAATTTACAATTAGGGGTGGGGGGGGAAACAGCCTACACATTAAATGAGTAATAACTCATCTTGGCTTCAGCTTCAGGATTATGAAAGTGGTCAACAAAGCTGCTCAAACAAAACCCCAAATCTATGTGGTGTTTGGAACCTTCTCAAGAAAGTCTATCAAACTTGATGTCACCTCTCCCTATACCAACGTTTGGATTGTTTTTATTATCATTAATTAACAATAATAATATGCAGGGACTTAAATTACCACCGAATGAATCACCTAAAACCTTTCCTAGGCATTATTTGCAGCAAACTATAGATAATAGACCATAATTCTATATCAACCATAAAAAAAGTCAGCTGCCTACTCATTATAAATGCATGTTCCCTTCATCTTACCATCAGAATTTCCACAGAGAAGGAATGTTTGAAATTGAGAAATAATTGTATGGTGGTTATTTATAAGTGTTAGGCTATATACTAAAATAAAGGATGCTACATATAAAACTATACATATGTAAAACTTTTCCATATTTAAAAGAAAGTATATTCATGTTGGAGGAAATAAAATGGGCACACTATTCTATCCTCTGTCTTGTTTGATTCAGGACATACTTTCTAGGGAATGACTATGGACATGATCATTAAAAGAGCAGAGAGAAGTAGTGATTGCTCAGTTAAACAGAAATTTATTCCAGAAAATATTAGTACAAACTTTACAGTTCACAAAGATCTTTCACACACTTCATCTCAGTGTAATCTTTCAGTAGCCCTAAGGGGAGGTCAGAGTGAACTCTGATATTCTGTGTTACAAGGAGAACACTGAGAAGTGAAGTTGCCTGTCCAAGTTCACGCCATCAGTAAACAACAAAACCAAAAACTGAATATAGGTTTAGGACTCTCTAAATTCAGTCCTAGAAACAACATAGACAATAACAGCTAATAAGACCAAGAGAGAGTTCATGATTTGGTGTAGACCATATCTCACAGAACTGGCCTCAAGTGTGTTTACAAATATAAAGAGAAAGAAGATGGTCTCCAGGCATTGAAAGAGGAATAAGCACTGCAACCTCAGGCATCATTTGAAAATAAAAGGGAAACGATGATGATGATGATGATGATGATGATGATGATGATGGTGGTGGTGGTGGTGGTAGTATGATGGGAAATTAGGGAAAGGAACAATAACTGAGTTGCACTCATTCCAACCTATTAGATTTCACACCACAGCCAGCAGACAGGTTAATGCATAAATGACACAGAAACTATATGGATCTTAGCTTTAGGTGTAATTAATTATCTACATTATGTTTACCCATAGAAGGAATACAAATTGGACATGTTCAGTCCCCTATGGATCCTACTGCGGGAACTGGAAAGTAGGTGACTGGTCAACTGGTGGTTACCATGAAAGTGAACAAAGGGCTCCACCTTGGAGCAGTGAAAGATACAAAATAATAAGTGATTATTTGTATATGCACATAAAAAATTAGTGTATATATATGAGAAAAAACCTAGGAGAAAATGAAATCACAGTATTAATTTCAAATCTCCTGAGAGGTGGTTTTACAGGAAATAGTCATTTTTTTTAACCTTATAGATCTATATTACTTGATTTGTAATGAAGAGTTATTACTTTCATAAAAAAATAATAAACATGAAGATTACATTTTGTAAGAACCTGAGTTGCAGTCTAACTTTCCATGAAATGTATTAGCTAACTTGAGAACATTGCTCAGATTAGGTGTTAATGTAAGCCTACACTCTAGTCTCAGCCTTACCTAAAACTTTCTCCAGGAGGCCTTCCCTGACCTACACCACACACACCACTCCTCTAAATGGCCATTCCTGTACACACTTCCTCCTAGCTCTCTGTCTTCTTCCTTCATAGCCCTTATCATGGCTTGTAGCTACATATGCATGTGTAAGGTTACCGGCAAACTACACTTAAACCCAGGCAAGAGGGATTCTGTCGTAGGCCCCTTGCTTTACAGAACCACACATATCACAGATATCAAAAAGAACACAATTTTTTTTAGTCTCCAAAAAAGATGGTTGACAGTTCAGTCTACTTTTGAGTGAATTATGGAAGGATGTCCTGAGCAAGCTGCACCATGCCCGGTCGAGAACAAAGGAACCTGCGTCGATTGAGGAAGAAGAAAATCTCAGCCTCTGCTCTGGGAAATAGATAGTAGAAGTCCCCTTTGTTTGAAGTTGTTGCCCCAGAACACCCAAAGCAGACAGAATTTCCCAGAAGACTGCACTCCATCTCTCTCCTCTACAACTGCCTAAAAGGGGATGAGAAAGTGACTCATGAGACCTCCCAGCCCAGTTCCCAGCACCTGGACAATGTCTGTTCCTATGTCAGTGTCTGACTCAGTCCACTAACTGGGACACAGCCCACCTTCTTTCTTGCCCTTTGCCAGACGCTTCTTGTTGCCACTCAGGGTCACAAGTAGCAGGCCTGACTTGGAAGAGAGCAAGCCTCCTTTAGCCTCCATGTTGCAAGGAAACTCCCCAGGGTGTGAGCTTTGAGGTTCCAGAAGAAAACATGAAATGGACAAATGTCAGAGCTCATCACTATTAAGTATTTGATACATGGCATCCGCTTGTCCTTTTGCCCCAGGCCTCACAAGTGTCAGATGCATACCTGATTATTAGTGTAATTACTAACTTCCTTCCTAATGGATATGCCCCATAAAATATAAGAATAAAAGATCATATTTATTTTATTTAAAATCCTAGTACAGGGTCTAGCATATGTTAGACACACAACAAATGCTTGTAAATGAACAAATAGCTAAAAACAAAATGTTGGTACACAATATAGCCGTGTGACTTGCCCTAAAAGCACTTGTGATACGTTAATATCTATATAAAAATGTTTGAAGCAAGTAGAATACAGTGGACATTAAACCTATAATTGGAACTGATAATTCATGTATTCTAGATCAGGGGTGACATTTATTATATGTTCTGATCAGCACCTACTACCGTTTAGGCTCTTAATAATTGAGAAATGATCATTTCAACTCTGCCAGCAGCCAAGTTCAGGTAAGTCACTTTCTTATGTGTTGCTCTCTACCAAAGGGCAAATGAATGCCTCAAAGAGTTCAGCAGGATCTTACTGATGAACTTCCTTCTCATAAGTTTGAAAATAATTCCATGTTTCATGTGTTGGATACAAGAAAGGACAAAAACATTAGTGACACATGGTAAGGGAAAAACATATGTCTACTGATGGAAACACATGTCTACTGATGAAAGGAAACATGTTAAGGGCAGCTAAACTTATGTTTAATCCTCAATTCATTTCTTAAGCCTTTGAAAGAAACTCTTAAGCAACATAATAACAAATACTGCCAGAACACCAGCAACCCTTGAGTAAAACAGAGAAATGGAGCAATGTTAGGAACAGTCTGATTCAAACTAACTTAACTATTTTATACTGTTTTATGGTTTACAAAGCTTTCATACCATTGACTCAGTTGAGATCACACATACTGTGAGGTAATGCACTGTCCTGTTTAATGATAAGAAAACTGAATTGGACTTTAACAAGAATGTTGGTTGACCCCTAATATCTGTCCCATCTTTTCTCCTTCCCTTGATTTGTCCATACATCCACCCACCTCCATATTGCCTTAGATATTGGGAAAAGCTGGCTCCACCCTCAGTCTAAGGGCTAGTTCTGATTAACCAAGCCCACTATGGTTAGCCCATTCCCTTTGTCAATGGCTGGCTTAGGCACAGTCATGTGATGCAACTCTAGTCAATGAGTATGAGGATAAGTCTGACAAACTTTCCTCTTTCTTGGAAACAGACAAAGTATGGGAGACTCTTTTGTACCCATTTGACTGGGATGTGACGGACTGCCGTGGCCATCTTACAAAGAGGTGAATGACCCAAACCGGATACCTCCAGTTCTAGTCTTTCCCCTATACTTCAGACAGTACATCCACCTGCCTGTTTGATAATTCCATTTGCATATTTAATTGGTACCTCAAAGTTGGCCTATTCAAATTAGGTCTTCACCATCTCAGTAAGTCTCACCACCATTCATCCAGATGCTCACACTGGCAAATCTAAATCTATTCCTGCCAATTCTCACTCTAAAACATAGCCCACATCTGTCCATTTCTATGCATTTCCACTGTTATCATCCTCAACCAGGTCCATAGTCTTTTACCTGCATTACTGCAACTCCTGCTTCTGCTGATTTCCCTCCTTCTGCTCTGGTCCTCTTCAGAATCTCATCTCCATGCACCAGCCAGAGCCAACTTTGAAAAAAGTATATTAGGTCATATCACTCCCTGCTGAAAACCCTCATTTGACTTCTATTCACATTCAGAATAAAATCCAAATTCCTTAGTACTTCCAGTGTGGCTCTATAATAACGTAACCCCCATTACTTCTATAAATTCATCTCCTATCTTCTATCCTTGTCCAGTTACTAGAACACACCAAGCTGATTCCTGCTTGGATCCTTTGCATCCACTCCTTGCTCTGCTTGGTACACCCTCTCACCAGATCTTTGTAGAGGCAGCTTCATCTTGACAGGTTTCAATTAAAGTCTCATATGTTCAAAAGGGTCTATCAATCTGAAGTAGCTCCCATATGCACAAGCTCCATCACATCCCTCAGGTGTATTTTCTTCAGAGCCCTATTATTATCTCATTCATTGATTATGTGTTTATTATCTGTCTTTCCCCACAATAATACAAACTCCATGAAAACTGTAACATTTTCTGTCTTATCAGCTTTACCAGGGCTGAGAACACTGGCTAATGCAAAGTTGGCACTCAATAAATATTTGTTAAATCAATGAATGAATGCCTGTCACTTTGCTGAATGCTAGAAATATTAGAATAAATGTACTTTACCCCTTCTGTGAACTATCTGCTCAATAATTAATTCTAGAATTTTGGTAGATATATTGGGCTCAGAAGTTAGGTAAGGAAGTAGGATATCTACCCAACAAGGAACACTTGCATTAAATTATTGTGTGGATAAAAAGTTACCTCATTATTTTAATACACTGAAATTTGAGGGCTTTATATTAGAGCCAATACCTATGCTGATTAATACAGACAAGTGTGTGGCTTTTACAGTAGTTGATGTACCCTGAGTAAGAGAGAAGAGGAAGTAAAGAGAAAGTAAAAAGGTATGAGGAAAGAGCTTGAGGGAAGAGGAAATGTCAAGGCTTCAGAACAGGGGTGGTCATTGAGGAGAGAGAAACAAAAAAATAGCATGACTGTCTAAAAGTGATGAGGCTTCTGCGTTAACAGATAAAATTTTGCCTTGAGCGAGTTTACGATATATGCATACTTATTTATCAGGTCTGTTCATCTAGACTTCTCCATAAATAGAGATTAATATTGCATAAGCATTTTTTTGCAACCATACAAACTTGTCTTTTCCACTGTCAGGCCAAATCTATCTCGATCTTATAGTTAATCAATATATCTTTCTTGAAAATTAAGTATGTAGATTTTTTTTCTACTATGCCTGGACAATATCATTTGATGCTTTCAAGTTCTACATTCCAATCTAAAGAAAAGGTTTTGAATCTACCCAATGTATTGGCTAGCTCACCCAACTTTGTGAGTATTCACAAACTTGCTAAATTTCCATATTGCCATTTAATATGGTGATTAAAATATTAATTGATGCCATTGCCATAAAAAAAAAATCTCTCTCTACTGAAGAGGTCTCTTTATCACTTTCCATAAATGTTTTTGTCCTGAGCTGAAGCCGGTCGCTTAACTGACTGAGCCACCCAGGCACCCCCTGAATGTTTTTGTTTTGACTAGAAGTAAACCCACCTGACAATATTCTCATGCATCCCATATTTCTCTTCCATTTCCACAACAGTATCACAGAAACTATTAAATACTTTACTGAATACAGGATATATGATGCCAGAACAGCTTTTCCCCAAGTTTGTTCCATGTAATATTAATACTGGTCAAATAATTTTGGGGGGAGGAAACATTGCCTGAGCCATAAAGTACATTATCCTAAACTGTAGTGGCTCTACATTCTTTTTTAAAAAAAAAATCTTACAACAAATGACCTCATCAATTTTTCAACTATAATTGACCATGGAACTCTTTGTTTTTATTCACACAAAACCTGTTGCTTTCCCATAGAGTTGCTATAAATTTGAAGGCAATATAGATAAAACTGCAGGTGGATTGAATATTGGATATGGGCAGAGTCAAAAACCCCGAAGTTTTGAACCTGAGAAACTATCATATATTGAGATGTGTAATGCTGAAGAAGTAGTCCAGGAAAGATAAAGTGGAAAACTTGAGTTCTATGCTGGATATGCTAAATTTGAGACACCTGTTAGATATCCAAGTAGAAACCTGAAATTAAGGGTTAGTTTTCTGTTACATCCTCTACCACTTAAGTGACTAAATTATTAGCAAAATAAGTCCAGTTTTACACACATACTTCACTTTTATGGAATGAGTCATTCATCCTTACTCTATTTTGTCTTTGTGTCAGGAAAGCATGATCTGTGTCACCTATATGACCAAGCAGTTTATAGTAACTTCCAACAACAATAGTAATTCTCTTTATCTCTTTCTTTCCTCACACAGATGTTCTTTCATCTTGAGGTTTGTGGAATTCCATACCTTTCCATTCAATTACAGACTTCCTTACTAGTTACCTACTGCCGTATATAACAAACTACCAAAAGCTTAGTGACTTCAATAACATCCTTGATGATGGTGGTGGTGTCACTGTCATTACTGTTAAAGTGTTTTTTTTTAGTATCTCACAATTTCATGGGTCAGGAATTCAGGACTCAACTGGAAGCTGACAGAGGTTACTCAGCGGTACTCAGCTGGCAGAGGAGCTGGACTAGATACCTTCACGTGCATGTCTAGTACCTTAGTGGGGATAGCTGGAAGGCTGGTCACTGCTGGGGCACCTATGTGAGTCCTCTCCAATATGGCTGTCTCAGGGTAGTAAGACTTTTTACATGGCCCAGCCTAGGCCTAGAAGTTGTGACAGTATTATCTCCTACATATTCTGTTGATCAAAGCAGTTGCATAACTGACCCAAATTCAAAGAGAGGAAGGCAAAGATCTCAACTCAAAATGAGAAAAATCTCAAAGAATTTGTGGACATCTTTAATTAGCCACACATTATCATTATGGCTAAGAACTCCTGCTCTAAGACCAGGATTCCAATCCTGACTCTCCCCACAACTTGCTAGCTGCATGACAAGACTAGTTATTTAACCTTTCTCTGTCTTGGTTTCCTTGTCTGTAAAATGGGTTAATAAATGTATTCATTCAACAAATATGTATTGAGCATGTAGTATGCAGCAGATGGCTGAAAGCAAAAAAGAGAATAAGCTGGTCTATGCTTTCAAGTAGCATACAGTCGACTAATGGAAGGAAAGATGTATATTCATTTTCTTTCAACAAATATTTAATAAATACTTACAAAGCACCAACAGAAGCATCTGTGTAAATCCCTGCTATGTAACAGAATGGAGTTAAGATTGTAAAGATCAAGTTTTTTTCTCAAGCTGGACCTTAATTGAATGGAACCTTAAAATCATCTATTTCCAAATTTTGGTTCGTAACCCAGAGGCTTGACCTGAGCATTCTTCTTTGAACTGACGTTTACACAAGAACACTAGTTTCCTTTCTGGGTCCCCCTCATCTTCATACTGGTTAAGAACTATACAACCACAGCCCAACAAACACTTAACAAAGATAGCAGGAGACTCCATTTCTGCGTTTTTTTTAATGCAAATCTAAAATAACTTTTAATTCTGGTGGCATTACTTTTATACTGAATATGAATGTCAGATGAGATACAGGAACCACGGGGAGGTCACTGATTGAAGATCTTCATGGGAATGACAAGTACTACCTGAAACCTCTCATTTCTACTAAAAACCCCTTTATGAATGCAGAGTCAGGCTGGTGCTTGATGATAGGGCCAACCTTGAGGATTTCAGCATTAGTTTGATTTTGGCATTTCAATAGTAACCAGTAATAACCCTTACTCTACCTCTTAACATGCAGTCTTTAAAATAATAAACAAAGTAAAATAGACTTCGATGTCATTGCTTTATTGATGGAGTTAGTAAAAGCACACATTGTCAACACTCTGAAATAATTCTGCGGAACTCTTAGACATAGATAACTGGAACTGGAATATAGTTATTGAAAGTTACTGATGTTTTTTGTCTCCCATCATCCAAGGTTCATATATCTGACAAGGTACATAAAGATTTAATTACTTTGTCCTGAAACCCATACAACAATGTATGTTAACTAACTTGACTTTAAATAATTTCTAAAAAAGATTTGATCACTTTGTATTTCACCACAAGACCCTCCTAAGACTTATTTCTTAAATAAAATCTTGCCAAGATTTTATATACTTTGTTTTCAAATAGTAGATATCCAACAAATAAGTTTTACACAAATAAATACATTCTTATGTATTTGCAGAACTAAGCAACAGGACAAAATGGTTAGGAATATGGCTTTGAAGTCAGACAGGATTGTGCTTAAATCCAAGCAGTGCCACTTCTTAAAAGACTATGGTTTCTTAAACTCGCTAAGCTCAGACTCCATGTATAAAATGGGAATAATATGAACAGAAACCACATAAGAGTAGCTAGGGGAATTTAATAATTTAAAGAACTCAGCACAGTCCTTTTATATTGTATGTTTCCAATACATGACAGTTGTAATTTTGTCATCATCATTGTTATTTAGGGATGGCATTAAAAGATGCACAGAATAATGCACCAAATGTCCCAGTATTCTTGTCCCCTTTGGTACCCCAACTCCCTTCAAACTTAGACATGCTGTTTTGTGATAGCTAAACCACTGCAAAGACATGAAAAAATGATTCATTGGGACAGACTATCAAAATACCCTGGGACAGGGTTCTGTCCTGTGACTCTTCAACCCAGCTCTTTGTACACAGGAGATGCTCACTAAATGTTTTTGATAACAGCGATAATAAGATACTTGATTTTCATGTCAAAAACATTCGGCATATTTTAAAGCCATTAACACCAAGCTGATAACTTTATGCAAAAAGAAGCTAATCCTTTTAAAAATTCTTATAAAATAAAATGAATTTCATGAGATTGCACAGAAACAAAGTATTAAACTCTATTATTAACATGTAATGAGAAGTTTTCTGTCTTTTACAATTTCCAATGACTATTCTCTCGATCTTTTCAAAGTGCTCTTTGTCTCATGAATGGCCAAGCCCTGCCTTATGGAGGACTGCGACCAGAGTCGCTTTGAGTTATAAGCTTCCAACCCTGGTGAATCATGTCTCAGAGTGAGGCAAATACCAGCCCACATGATAATGCCTTTGTTACATTAGGAATAAAATGGTTGAAAATGGTGAATAAACTACTGATTCATGAGAATTAGCTGGTAGTAAGGGGTAAGGAGATGGGTGGGCATTGTGTTCCCGTCTCATACAATCCATGTCTCACAAATCAAAGGGAATAATATCCCTGCCACCCACCCAACCCAGATCCTTCATTCGCCTTGAACATGTCCTCCTCACAATATAATTAAGGCTGAAAACCAAACCCCAGATTCCTCACACAGATATTCCTTTGGTTTCTATTACATGCACTCTCTGTAATGAGGGGAAATCTTCTGAACTTTTCCTCTTTACAAGCAAAACTCTCTCTCTCTCTCTCTCTCTCTCACACACACACACACACACACGCACACTTTTCTTCTGCAGAGTTAGCTCATCTCTGAAAAAGTACATTCACCTTGAAAATCTCTGGAAGAGCAAGGCCAATGAGCTATAAGAGTAGGTCTGCAGACTCCCCAGCCATAGCCCCAGTGTATCCTTCTCAAAATCTGCAACCCAGTCCACAGAGCCCAACACTACTGGAAGCCAACACAAAAACTTCTAGTGCAGTGATGGAGTCTAAATGGTTCTCGAGTCTGCTGGATAATGCAAAGCCTCTCTAGCACAGTAAAATTTCAGAGAGCCCACTTGATGAAAATAAGATTACATCCCACTTTTAAATGCACTTAATTGCCATTATGTGTTTAAAGTGTTTGGAAATATGATATTTGGTTTGAGAATGCAGGCTGTGTGGTATTCCCATCCCTCCTCATCCTTCATTTGATGGACAGCTCTTCAACAAGTTTTTTGGCCCCAGGGCTGGTGACAGAGAGGTGAGAGAGCAAGCAGGGGGGAGGGGAGAGGGAGAGAGGGCTGGCACTTCAGGAGGCAACTTCCAGTCCGCTTCCTTTCTTAAGAATTTCACAAACCATTATAAGAAGCGCAGTCCTCCCCAATAAAACCAGTCGCCTCTGACATCTTGGCTGCTCTGTATTAAACTGGCACCAAGGCACTTAACCTGCTGGATCGCCTTTCTCCAGACACCTGCCCAGCAGCAGACTAAACAAACAGGGATTCTCCACTGCGCAAAAGTTGGCTTCTTTCACTGGGTCTCCCATCTGTTAAAAAGCCATTGTCTGAGAAAGTGTTCAGCTAGCTGGGGAGCGGGAGCGATTGCATACTGAACTGCCCCCTTTTCCCCATAAAAAGTCCTCGTTAGCATTTTCTTTTCTCCCTGGTTTTCATTGCCTGATTTATTCATTGGTTTCACCTCTTCTCCCCTCCCCCTTGGTTCGGGAGGAGAGCCTCCTTGTCTTCGGTTTCTCAGGGGTCATGTCTTTTCAGTCACCAGGACAATACCCGCTGCTGGCATCTGCTTCCAGATCCAATCAGCCATATTGTGAACACATCCTGCCAGAGAATTGTTCCTCCTTTTGCTCGGCTTTGTTGCCAATTTCATGCCATGTATTGCTCCATGTTTTGTGCTTCATGAAGCTGTCACGGGCATAAAAGTGGTCTGACCAGGGTCGTAGTAAAAGGGGTGGGAATGAAACATCCACCAAAATGTTGAGCAGGCCACCCACAGTCCACACATGCACACACAAACACACACAATCCCCACACTCACACCCAGCCCACGCACACCCACAGTCTCCACGCATGCACAAAATACGCACAGTCCACACGCAGAATTCACACATGCAATACACAGTCACCCCCCCCCACACACACACACATGATTCCCACATATCCACAACAGAGATGTGAAAACATGCAGATCTGGGGTCCTCACACATTTTCTTTACTCTCCTCAAGATTTAAGTGGCACCCTAGTGAGAGATAGGTTATGCTTCTCCAGAGGGGTAGACAGCTTTATAAGGAAACATAGAGTTTGATTCCTTTAATAATGATAAGGAATATATTAAGTGAGGAGGTGGTGAATGTTGTAAAAGTTAAAAAAAGTTTTGATTTTTTCTTTTTTCTTCAGGTATTTCTAGTTACACAGAAACATTAACAATCCTTTGGTGCACAATCTTAAAAACAGATTAGTTTTTAAGAAAACTAAAGTATTTTACGAGGCAAATTAAACAACTCCACATTAAAATGACAATACTATGGGAAGCATATTCATTTTTTTTGAGACATTAGACTCTCATAAACAACAACAATATATAAACACAGGGAAATGTCAACAAAAACATAGAAATTAACCACTTGGATCTGGGAGAAAGAGGTCTATGAGCCCCCTTCTCTCTGAGTTGTGGTTCCTGGATACAGGAGTAACCCGACTTATCAAGAGACTCTTTGTAAAGTATGGATTAGCCTGCCAGAGCACAAAAGACTCAACTCCATTGCAAAGCTTTGCTGAAATCCAGCTTTCAGGAAGGAGGAGAGCTGAGGTTATGTGTCCTACCACCCAGAGCCCCATAGCCTGACTGCTGGCCATCAGCCAGCTAAGGGGAAGTTGCCTTTCTCTTTAATGTCATAAGTTAAGGGAAAAGAGGGAGGGAAAATGGAGAATGAAAACTCAAAATCCTGACAATGGAAATTTCACTGATTTTTTTTCTCATTTTATTTCTACAGTGTGTTCTTTCCTTTTGTTTTATATCAAAGAACTCCAGAGACTCTGACTGCAGCTTATTTATAGCATATGATATAGTATATGGTATCCCATGTTTCTATTCCAACACCATGAGTAGAGCCCCTTGCCTTTTTCTATGAGGGCATTTTGTGGTTGTTGTTGATTGTGAATGCCAAAGAGTTTTAGAAAAGAGCAGAGTCCTCTGCATGGACACAAAAAATGGCTGCCTACTGGTTTAATTCTCCTTTTCATCTCCCCATCTCTAACAAACTCATGTAGAGTCCTGTTCTGGTGCTTAACACTTCCCTCATTGGAGTCCCTTCTCTACAAAAAGTTATAAGCTATTATCCAAAATAAATAAATAAATAGAGCAAACCTATAACCCCTGGAGTACATTAAAATGAAGTTTTTAGCATTCACTTCCACCAATAATCACATGAGTAAGGAATACATGTTCCCAACTGAATAAAACAAAGGATGGGTAAACTGTGATCGACAGAATAAAGTATAAGAAAGAAAGTTGCAAAACCCAAACCTGAAGCACCAGTGTTCAGAAGCAAGAAGCTTTTGCTTCTCTGTAGAGGACTGAAGGTGACAAGAGAAACCAGCTCTGGGAATGAGGGAGAAGAGAAGGTACAAGGTGGGAAATGCCAAGACAGCCAGGATGAGCTACATACAGCTTCCCTGGTATGATATGAGAATTACTGAAGAAAGTCTCTATGCCCCAACCCCTTGGCTAATACATGAGATTCTACATGGAGCTTTATTTTTTTAAGTTTGATTTATTTATTTTTAAGGGAGAGAGAGAGAGAGAGAGACAGAACATGAGCTGGGAGGGGCAGAGACAGAGGGAGACAGAGAATCCAAAGCAGGCTCCAGGCTCTGAGCTGTCAGCAAAAAGCCCAATGTGGAGCTCAAACTCACACACTATGAGATCATGACCTGAGCTGAAGTCGGACGCTCAACTGACTGAGCCACCCAGGTGCCCCTTGAAGCTTTATTTAATCAGCCAAAACCTTTAACCATAATTTAAGGATTTCACTCTATTATGAATTGAATGTTTATGTCCCTCTCAAATTCATATGTTGAATCCCTAACCCTCAATGTGACTATATTTGGAAACAGGACCTCTAAGTAAATAATTAAGGCTAAATGGGGTCATAAGGATAGGGCCCTCCCTCATCCAATAAGATTGGTGTCTTTAAAAGAAGAGACATCAGAGAGTGAGCTCAATCTCCCCATACACACAAAGAAGAGGTCATGTGAGCACATTGCAAGATGGCAACCACCTAAAAGCCAAGAAAAGATGCCTCGGTATGAAAGCTACCATGTTGGCATCTTTTTGTTTTAATTTTTTAATTAATTAAGTAATTATTTTGAGAGAGAGAGAGAGAAGGAGAGAGAGAGAGAATACCAAACAAGCTCTGCAACTGACCCCGCACAGCTCGATGCAGGGCTCAATCCCATGAACTGTGAGATCATGACCTGAGCCAAATTCAAGAGTCAGATGGTTAACTGAATGAGTCACCCAAGCATCCCTACCTTGTTGGCATTTTGATCTTGAACTAGCAGCCTCCAGAACTGTGAGAAATACATTTCTGTTGTTTAAGCCACCCAGTCTGTGATATTTTGTTAGGGCAGCTTGAGCTAAGACACACCCCAGGGTGAAGTAATAAGGGTGACTAAAGTTTGAGAGAAATGGTAAAACATATGAGCATGGCATGCCACTGTAAAAAAAAATGGGGTGTCCTTTCACAAACTTCCCTGGAACAGGATTGTGTGGAGTTGGGACTTTTCTCTACCCTGAATTACCTCAATCTTTACTAACCTAACCTTTGAGTTCCTTATCTTCCCTAAGTGATCTCCATTCCTGAAACATTTTTTCCTCAGAGTTTTCTAAGAATTAGGACATGTAACTGCCAAAAAGTAACCCCCACAAAATAAAAGTGAAGGAAGCCTCAGTCGAGGAAACTACTAGAAGCTTCCATCTCACCCACCTACCCTGGCAAAATCTGGACTTAGCTCCCATGTAACTTCACTGTCCACTGGACATTGGTTGAGTACCAACCTTATTTTAGCTGCTACAATGAGCTCTGACAGACAAAGATGAGTAGGTCACAACCCCTGCACTCAAGAGCTTCAAATCTTGAGGGAGACAGGCACTCACATAAAATGCTACATTTCAGTGTGTGTCACCATATAAAAAACGTTCTACAAAAAGTAGAATGGAGAGTGAGTCATTTCCCAGGAAAAGCACTTTCCTGCTGTAAAAGGACATTCCTTTTTCAAAAGTTGAAAGTATAAAAGGACCTGGTATAAGAAGGAAGAGGGGGATGTGCAATAGAGTTGAAATATAAGATACAGAGAACTTACAGGATGGGAGGGTTAGGATATGGGTGTCAAGAGAGAAAGCAAGTGAGGACCATCCTGAGAGATTGCTTTCCATGGCACGAAGGACTGGAGAAAAAGGGAGGAGACAGTAATGTCTTGGTGAGATCAGTTCAGAGAAAAAAGAAGATAATTTCAAATACCAATTTCCTAACCTAACCCCTGCATACCCCCAGGCCTTTGTTTCTCTTGTGACTTCATTATTTCTAAATTTTTCAAGGGCCTTTTGAGATTTTAAATACATCCAATGTAACCCGAGTCCAAAATGTGCTTTTTTGTCATTTCATGAATTTTTCTTTCTTTCCTAGCCCTATACTTTTTATTTATGTTTAATAGGGACATTGAGCCAGCAAGACTCCTAAGAGGGCCGGAGCCAGCTTTGTGCTCTGTGTGAGCGTGTATGTGTGTGTTAAACAATTTCATGGACATCTGTCATGCACAGTTAACTTTGCATTGCTGCATTTTAAGTGGTGGGCCCAGGCTTGGCCGGCAGTGATAAAGTAGCTGGCAGTTTTCAAAAAGCCACAGGATAACAGAGCATGAATCATAAAACACACTACTGTGTAGCAATATCCAAGTTCATTCAATGCAATGAAACCATGCAGAGGCCCTTTATCCCCAGCTAATTATGTGGAAACGTCTAAGACAATAAAGCATCTGGTGGTCTTTCTTCCCCGTTTCAATTTTTCTCAATATTGTGACAGGGGAAAGTATTGTGCCTTTCCCAGGGTAGTTGCAGTGAAGAGGAGTAAAAGCAAGGGTCAGGGAAGAGCAAATAGATGAATTTATAACTTTCTTTTTATTTATTCCTTCCCCATTGTCTCTCTGGAAGTCTTCCTTGAGGGCTGTATTTTGGGATCACTATTCTCATTGCACTCTGCTTGAATCCCCTTTTCTCCCTCTTTAAAAAAAAATACCACCCAAACTGCCAGACCCTCTATGATTCCCTGTTGCCTGTGGGGCTTTCTTCCCCCAATAAGCATCCAGGAATTTAAGTCTAAGATTTATAATCACTCTCTGGACTCAGGTTAAGGGAAGGGTTCATACTTCTAGGAATGAAACCTAATATGTGATTTCCTTTCTAAAAAGAGGTGATGAGAATGGTCCTTGTGATTAAGGTTTTCCCAGAGAGGGTTCCCTGTAATTGCCTTGCACATGGCTCTTTTTGCCATTCTCTGGAAAACACACGCAAATGCCATGTGTTACACTCCTGGGGGTTTTGATGAAAGCCCCTTTATAGTTAAGCACTGTGCAATGAGACCCGAGCCAGAGTCTGATGAGGTGACTAATTGGTACCACTAGCTTAAAAAGCTAATAAGTTAATTAGATTAACTTCGTTCATGTTTGCACAAGGCTTTGAAGAGGGAAACACTACAGGAGCCCTAAGCTTCTCTGAATTGAGATCTGATGCAGCTCCATGCTGAGTACAAGCTTTCCCCTGGAAGGACATGAGTCTACCGTGGTTATATTCTGTTTTGGTTTGTTCCATTATTTAATTCCTCAGCCACCTCCCAATCTTCCTCAAAAGCCAAATTAAAGTGACATAATATGCCTTTAGTATCTCCTAGTGCAAATTGGTAGTCATTATAAATATAAATTCCATTCAAACCATTAGGAATGTTTTCATTTCCCCACTTTCTCTGTGCATTATTGTAATAACATCCAAATCATTTTAATGGCAACTCAATAATCAAGTCAGATTCTTTTCAATGCAAAAATAGAAATAATTGCAAGGTAACTTAACTGAGTGGTATTTGCATTTTCTTTGAATTGCTTAATTATCCCACACCTTGAAAATGCAGTGAGGCCTAGAATTACAGTATCATTAGTTTTTTGTGTGTAAAGTTTTAGCATTAAGTTAATTTTGTATGCATCATCAATGTCTCCCCTCTCATCAATCTATCTATCTATCTATCTATCATGTACGTATCTATGTACCTATCTATCTCATGTATTCATTCACCAAACATTAAACAAGATACTAATAATGTAATGCTCAAGAGATACACAGTGATGAAGACAGAACACAGCCTTCAAGGAACTTTTCATTTAGGACATATAACATCTCCTCTAGGTAAAGGACCTCAAGGCAGAGGAAGAAAAGAGATGATTGAGCTGAAAGACCTACGGGAGACTTCAAGGACAAGATGGCTTTTGAGCTGAACCTTAAAAAGTTTTCATGAGTAGAGATGGACGAAAGGACATACCCTGAGTGAAAGAGACTGCATAAACAAAGTTTCTGACAAGAAAGGGCACATGGCACATCCAATTAGCAGAAAATAATGCAGTATGTAGGGGCACACACAGAGAAGGAAGTGAAAGATGGGGCTGACAAAGCAGATGAGATTGGATCATGAATAGTCTTTCTCAGGTTTGTGGTCTTTGTGGATGTTTGTTTGTCTAAGCAGGAAAGGAATCAAGCAAGAAATGACTGGGAAAGCCAGTGAAGGCATTTTTGAGATCGTCCCTTAAAAGGCAGTAAAGATCCAAACCAAAGTGGTCACAAAAGGTAATAAAAAAGAGGGGGAAAAAAGATACATCAAACACTCATGAGACTTTCAAGTGAAAAAATTTTTTTCAAGAGTAGATTAAAAATAAAAATATATAATTTAATCACATAAAATCACATTTTTTTATTTATAAAGTTTTATCATCTCTGTATGGTAGGTTTAAAAGTGTCTGCCTAGGGGGCACCTGACTGGCTCAGTCGGTAGAGCTGATCTTGGGGTCATGAGTTCGAGCCCCACTTTGGGGGCAGAGTTTACTTTTTAAAAAGTGCTTGCTTAGGACTTTTGTGACTTATTTTTCTCAGCAATAAAGATGTATCAATTGTAAAATAAAATATTTTTAAATATATCAATCAATGTCAAGACAGGAGCATCCCTAAAGAAAAAACATAATTATAAGAAGTAATTCAGATAAAGTGATCATCATGCTAAAACAAACAAACAAAAAAAAGGTTGAAACTTGAGGTGGCATAATAGAAAAGCATCACAGGAATTTAAGGTGAGATTACTTTACAACATAACTAAATAACTCTGGGTCAGGTGCTTAACTTCTCCAACTCTGTTTTCTCATGTATAAAACATGGTAATAATAGTGCCTCCTTCACAGGGTTCTTGTTAGAATAAAATGAGGGCCTGTGAAAAGTGCCTAACTTGTGTTAGACACTCAATAAATGTTACTCTCCTACTCCCTCACAACCCAGTGTCAGAACCTAGTACAGTGTCTGTATGAAGGCACAGAAAGAGAGCATCATGACACAATTTCTCATTATTCACTTCACCTGGGAAACCTAGAAACCCAGACTGTTGAGAGAAGAACCAGAACTTCCATTCTGCATCCCTGCTTCCAACAAGTTGCCTCCTCTTTCTCCTC
Organism: Acinonyx jubatus; assembly: GCF_027475565.1. NCBI lineage: Eukaryota > Metazoa > Chordata > Mammalia > Carnivora > Felidae > Acinonyx > Acinonyx jubatus. The sequence continues at coordinate 133,402,020 of NC_069382.1, read as the reverse complement.
TTAGCCTCCCCACATGTAGTTCTCGGCTGCATGCAAGCTTGGATGGAGACATAGAAATACCATCTTTGCCTGTGTTCTTTGGCTTAGGTAGTCATAATAAAGTACCACAAACTTGGTAGCTTAAAAAACAGAAGTTTATTTCTCTTGCAGCTCTGGAGTCCAGAAGTCCAAAATTGATGTTTTCATAGGGCCACATTCACTCCAAAGGGCTTAGGGGAGAATTTCTTCCTGCCTCTTCCAGCTTGTGGCTTTCTTTGGCTTGTGGCAGCATAACCCTAATCTCTGCACATGGTCTTCTCTGTGCCTCCATGTGTCCTTTTCTATCTCTTATAAGGACCCTCTTGTTGAATTTAGGGCCCACCATAGTCCAATCATCTTGATCTTTACCTTAATTACATCTGCAAAGACCATATTTCCAAATAGGGTTGCATTCTGATGTTTCCAGTGGGTGAACATGAATTTTGAGGGGTGCTATTTAGCCTATTTAACAGTGTTTTAAATAAAATTGGTTTTTCTGCCATCTGAGCAAGCATAAAAGAAATGACACCCTTGTAGCAACAAGCATACCTAGTGCTCAGATCTTGGTTTCTAATACCATTCTCCCATGAAAGGAATTAGGGCTCCTTACAGGAATGGCCAACTCTAAAAGTGGGGCAGGAAACATACAAGATGATCTTGGAACATTTTATAGTGTCAGAGAGTAAGAAAGTGCTAACATACACACACATACACACATGCACACAGATGCAGATATGTCAAAGAAGCACCTACATGAGTGAGCCCATGCCATACCACGAGTAGATGAACTGTCCACTCGAGTCCAGTCAACCCACAGAGATAGGAGAAAGAATAAGTCATGTTGCTTCAAGCCACTAAGTTTTGGATTTGTTTTACAGCAATAAATAACAAACACACATATATTTTCCTTTTATTAAATTGGTAAAGACATGTTTTTTAAAGTTTTAGTGCTGTTAAGAGTACATCAAGATGTGGCCAGTCAAAATTAAAATGGTTACAATTTTTCTGACAAAAGAAAAAAAAGGACCATAGGAGAAACTTAAAGAGCTCCCAATGACCAAAACTAGAACAATTTGAACAACATAATAAATAAAGTAGTATTGAATTATAGCACAAAGTATAACATGAATATCCATGAGTAGTCCCTAGTGATATATATAACAATTGAATAAATTAATAAATCAGAGACAAAACAAATCTTCATTGCAGAACTCAAAATAATTTTTGTAGATGCTCTACCTTCAAAGGAGGAGGGCATGATACCCAGTGCTTATGTGGGCTGCATATAGTGGTTTCTTTCGAAAGCATACGGTATGGAAAGGGGGTAGAAAGAGCAGCTTTCCAGTGGAGAAAACTGACAAATACTACATCAGCGAAGTGACCAAGGGTCAACATCAACGGTCATAAATCATGTTGATAGTATGTACCCTTGACATGATGTGATAAAAATGTCACTTTACCTCTATGGTCTCCCTCCTAATAACCCATAACCCCAGTCTGATCATGAGGAAAACATCAGACAAATTCCAATAGTGCAGCATCCTACAAAATACTTGACCAGCACTCCTCAAAACTGTCAATGTCATCAAAAACAAGGAAAATCTGAAAAACTGTTACAGCCAAGAGAACCCTAAGAGACATGATGATTAAATGTAATGTGGTATCCTGGATTGATTCCTGGAACAGGAAAAGGACACTAAATAACTAGGGAAATCTAAATAAACTATTGGCATTAGTTAATAATGTATTAATATTGGTTCATTAATTATAACAAATGTATTGCACTAGCATATGATATTAACAAAAGGAGAAACTGAGTATGAGGCACATGGGAACTTTCTGAACTTTTTTGCTGTAAATCTAAAACTGTTCTAAAAAAATAAAATCAATTTTAAAACTATATTGCTCAAAAAAATCAAATTGCACTCACTCTCCTTACACAATGGTAAAAATTTAAAGGAAGCTAATGAAAACACACTGTGTTTGTTTGCTTCGTCTACTGATATAACCTAAGAGCTTAGAACATATTTGGGCAAAGTGGAGGCACTCAACAAATTTTTTTTAATTTCTAATAATCTATTTATTCCTCAGATAGTTACTGAACAACCCCTATGTACAAGCTGTATACCAAGCACTGGGGATAAAACTGAATTTGAAATTTATTTCCAGACCTCTTATAGAATAAATGGTTTGGGGGCACCTGGGTGGCTCAGTTGGTTAAGCGTCCAACTTTGGTTCAGGTCATGATCTCATACTTCACAAGTTCAAGCCCTGCGTCAGCCTCTGTGCTGACAGCTCACAGCCTGGAGCTGCTTCAGATTCTGTGTCTCCCTCTCTCTCTGCCCCTCCCCCGCTCATGCTCGCTCTCTTTCTCTCAAAAATAAATAAAAACATTTTCAAAATTAAAAGAATAAATGGTTTTAACAGGAGATATTTCTAATTTACAAGATACGTGTGACATTAGCCCTGCTGCCCCAATTTCACTCTTTCAGATAGCTTTCTTCTTATTGATGGTGACCAAGAAAGCAATATTCTCCTGTTTTAGGCTTTTAATTACACGAAAAACGAGTTTATTAAATAAGGTGGATTTTTCAGCAAATACTTTTGAATGAATTAAAACACAAATAAAAATTTATAAAGAAACTTAAAGAGGCTAAAGCTTTCTGCTATTTTCTGACTTCCTATTTCTCATTCATTTTGTTCTATTTGGACTTTTTGGCATGCTTCCCAATCAGGGAAAGAAATTTCTTTGAGTAAAATGTTGCTGAGCATTTTAAAACTTTCTAGATCTTTCAACAGCTTATCAATGAATGACTCCAAGTACAGCATATTTCTTTGCCTACAGACACATCTCTTTCCTACCCAGTGTGCCCATAGATATTAGCACAAGGATCTTCTCACAAGACACACTTCAGGTCCATTCTAACCAAACCTTTTCGGGGGATGAGTGACCTAGACTCGGGCTAATTTACATAATGCTCAACACCTGATGATGATTCAAGGCGGCTAGTCACATATTCACAAATCATTAGAAACATCTGATTACAATTTTCAATCTTTCGAGATACTTGGGTGGTTCAGTCAGTTAAGCGTGTAACTCAATTTCAGCTCAGGTCATGATCTCATGGTTCATCAGATCAAGCCGCATGTTGGGCTCTGCAGCAACAGCAAAGAGGCTGCTTGGGATTCTCTCTCTCTCCCTCTCTGTCCCAACCCCACCTGAGTGTGCTCACATGCTCTCTCTACCTCTCTCTCTCTCTCTCTCTCTCACCCACCACCCCTCAAAATAAATAAATAAACATTTAAAGAAAAACAATTTTCAATCTTTCCATTGCTAGTGGCTGCCTTCATGGTTGGCAATTTTCTATTTAAAATATCAGTTGCCTTGTTTGCGTATTTAGAGATGAATAAAGTTATATTCTTATGTTTTAATCTATTTGTTTAAATGTAGGGTTAAAGAAAGGCAGCAGTTTCAAGGTTCAATTCTTCCAGCTGAGCAAATTCACCCTTTTGATTGAAACTCTGAGAAACTTTAAACATAAGCATCTGAAAAACAAAGAACCAAGGCAAACAATGTTGAAATGAAGGAAATTTAGAATACAAGACTTTAAATGGTTTCTTCATTATCAGAATGTCAGATGCTTGGATCACTGGGCAGAAATCACTTCCCAATGTCACAGAGAAGAAAACATTAAAAAGAGTGGCCACCCATTCATTACCTAATGGTGATTTCTGTGCATTAAAAGGTGATCAGAGAATTTAAAAACGTTAATTAGAAGAGACTTATTTAATCATTTCGTTTTTGACAGAGAAGAAGCAAGTCCAGATAGAACAGTAACTTGTCCAGTACAATTTGGTGCCACCAAAGAGAGCAAGCAGGTACCCCAAGAGACACAAGGAGCCACTGGGTGCTCTTTCCATACCATGCCATCACAAGCTACAACCTACTGAAGGTTATTTATTAAACCTTATGAGGTCATTATGAGGAAGAGCACATTCTCCTTTCAAGTCTGTTTTTCTATCTTTTGTTGGATTCATCTTTTTTTAAAGTTAACTTTGCCATTTATTGAACACTAGCAGTACACATGGACGTGCACTGGCATGTGTTTGAACACAGGTGTGTATATACAAATTAGCCAACAAGAAGTCCACACATGCTGACTCTACTTTTCTGCTTCCATTTTTTTCAATAATCCTCTGAGTTTGTCTTGCACTCCCACTATTCTTCACTCTATGATCTCACTGGTAACTCTCTAAGTTGCAAATCTATTAGGTTTTTCTCTGTCACATCCTCCTGAGTCTTCTGGTGCCTTTGTTTCTGTTGATCATCTCCTTTTTAAAACTCCTGGTTCATAGTCACCTTGACACTAAGCCATCTGTTAGTCTCTTTTTCTACTTGCCTTTACTCTTGCTCATTCTTCATGACTCGTCTTCTTCCTCCATCATTTAAATGTCAATGCTCTAGCCTTAACCCCCACCAGACTCATCTTCCACAGAGGCATCTTAACTACTTACCAGACCTTCTAAACAGCAGCCCCTTCAAGCTTTTCATCAGCAAATAGTGCCATCCTTCCTTTTTCTTTCTTTCTTTTTTCTTTCTCTTTCTTTCTTTCCTTTCTTTCTTTTTCTTTCTTTCTTTATTTCTTCCTTTCTTTACCAATTAAATACTACTTAGTTTTCTCAAGACAGTTAAAACACCATGAAGCTAGTCTTCCTTACTGAAATCACCAACCCTGCTTCATAGTCTAATAGTACAGACACATGTTATATGTTATCAGAACACGAGAGGGTCACTTACATTAGTGATTGTGAGCTCAGGAGTTAGACTGCCTACTTTTATTTTTTTTTGTAATGTTTATTGATTTTTGAGATAGAGAGAGCACAAGCAGGGGAGGGGAAGAGAGAGGGGCAGACACAGAATCTGAAGTGGGTTCCAGGCTCCATGCTGTCAACACAGAGCCCAACGTGGGGCTCGAACTCACAGACTGTAAGATCATGACCTGACCTGAAGTCAGATGCTTAACCGACTGAGCTACACAGGTGCCCCTAGACTGCTTACTTTTAAATCTTTACTCTTCCACAAAATGCTTCAGCTTCCTCATGGGGAGTAATATGAGGAAAATAACAATACTGATCTCCTATAGTGCAGTGAGGATTAAATGCATTAATATATGTAAGAAATCTAAAACAGTACCTAGGACATATTTACTTCTCAATAAATGTTAACTATAAGAGTTACTGTAGCATGTTACCACACTGAATTAAAATTATTTATTTGCTTGTCTAACTCTGTTACTAGAATATGAGAACCCAAAGGATGGAAGCAGGTCCCATCCAACATTCTATACCCAACTCATACCACAGAGCATATAAACAGGTGTGTAAACTGTTTGTTGGTCAAATAGAGTACTTAGGTAAGAATAAATGGAGAATGAAATAAAGTGATATTGATCTGGGAGCATATTGCAGTTTCCCTGGCCAGATAAAGGTATGATGCCCCTACAATGAAGATGGGAAACTACTAAAAATAGAAAAAAAAAAAAAAGAACAGAGTAATAGGAAGAGACTTCAACTACCTGGAGAGCTTCAGGAGACTATAAATATTGAAAGCAGGGCATCAAATAAATAACTGACTTGCATGAAACATAGAGAAAAATGGAAGAAATGAGAACTATGAATGTAATTCAGACCAACAAGATACAGCCATTTGGGAATATAAAAGTAGAATTTGAGATTAATCAAATTTAACAAAAATATATTTTGTAGCTATCACAAACTCCCAGATACTGTATTTTTTCTCTTCTGTCACCTCTTTCCACCTTTCTTTATAATTAATTTACATGAAGATAACCTCTTTTAAGTTGTTACTCTTAAAGGGAAAATACCATACCTTTCATATTTTACCTCTCTCATGGCATGGCATGCAGTCTTCTTCACCCAGGAATCAATTAATATTATTGACTAAATTAAAAGAAACCAAGGGGGAGTATAAATGGAAAAGAAAGGGACATATTATTGTCAATTTGCATGTGGAATTGGCACAATTTAGTAACTTTTTACATATCCTAGGGTAACAGCAAGGAAACATGAAAGGCCAAGTGTTCCAGTCAGGAGATTAAGAGAAGCTGACACAATTTTTAGGATTCAAATGTCATTTACAGCAACTGATTTCAGAAGCAAGAGAATGAATGTGGTTCAGACCAGCTGACTGGGGATGTTTGGTCAAATATCCAAACATAAGAACCCAGGTTATGGATGACTGGATGGTTCTAGAGCCCAGGAGAAGATTCTGGACTAAAGTCATAGATATGAGAGTCAGTTGCAGGAAAGTAGGAACTGAAGACACTGAGGGAGGTGTGACTTACACAGAACAGGAAAAGAAACAAAAGAAAACCTCCAAGATTAGAACTACAGTGGCAGAAAGAGAGCACAAGAGAAGACAGAAAAGGGTATCATGAGTGTCCAGAGGGAACAAAGCATGAAAGGAATTTCTTGAAGGAGCATGTGGTCAACCATGTCAAACACACCAGGGTCAGAAGAAGCTGAGAAAGGATGAGAAAAAGCCATTGGCCTTGAAGGGAGCAAGTTTAGGAGCCTCATGGAGTCAGGGTGGCCATTGTGAAAAGCTAACATCTCCAAAGGCCTTAAGAAAATTAAGGCAATGACTGTGGGCCTCTTTCAAGAAACTGGAACTGAAAGGAAAGGACTTAACACCTGTTTGTCATCTGAATGAATGAATAAGTGAAGTAATCAAATGAACAGGTCCTGTGGGATGTGGGTATAGGGGAGCCATGAGATAGACTCAGATGGACGATCCAACATCTGACCTAGGAGGGACTTTCTAGACAGCATCAAGGTCAACCCTCCAATGTTCCCTAGGAAGAAACTCAGAATGGTTGGGCAGCTAGTTCATGTTAGGGTAGAGATTTAAATGAAGATCTCCAATCTCCCAGGTGGGAGACATTTTCACTACACTCTCATTGCAACCTGAACCTTAAGCTTGGCAAATAGGAAACAAAAAGAAAAGAAAAGGATTACACCTATTCTTGTTCTCCTTCCGGTTACTTCTTCTAGTACATCTATCATCCCTCATGAAGATATAATATGCATCCTTCCTAACTAGTCTGTAATAAATTATTGTTTTCCATGGGAAAGGTGGCAAGTGGATGTTTCCAAGATTGTTGGACAGTATAGTTTTCCTTATGACACTGACTTTCACCTTGCCATGAATACACTAGATTTCATGTGGCCAAAATCACATGTGCAGAGAGAAATTGGCAGAAACAGTGGCAGTGGTGGGAGCGGGGGTGCAGTTTTTCCTCTTAGTTTCACACAGGCAGAGTCTACACAGCCAAAGCAGGCTAGAAGGGAGGACTGAGTGATAATCTGGCAAACTCAGGCAGTGTAAATACCCAATCCAGCCACTCGGGCCTCCAGGCAAAGAAAAACATTTTCCCTGACCCTGCCAACTTCCCTCCTGGTGTATGAAAAATGCTCCAGGACCTAGGCCTAGGGGATTCATGGATCCCAAATGGTGGCAATGCCAAGTTGGCATGGGACTATGTGAGGCCTCTCTCCAATAGCACCTTGGACTCCATCCTCTCCACTCCTCCCACCCCCACCATTTTATTCCTCTATGGCACTAAGAGAGTATTTGGGAAGAAACACCTCTGTGCAGCCACTAGGGCACTGTTTAATGCACTGTATTAGTAATGCAGTGTCAGGGATCTGGCCAACATAGATTCACTGGAGAAGGATCCAGATGCTATGGTTATAGGTGATTTAGCAAAGCCTGGGTAACTACAATGCTGCATTTATTACTTTATGCATTGGCTTCACCTACTGACTGGCTCCAGCCAGTTCTAGTGGAAGAAGATATTTCTCATCAGTAAGTCATTTTATGCTTTCCTTGGATTGCCTCTTCTATAAATCTGAGTCCAAACTGTTAAATTAAAATGGAAGAGTGAGTTTCAGTATTTTCTCCATATAAAAGGGGGCCTGGAGTATCAGGCATTATGGACTCTTCTCTTCATGTCCAAGTCACTGGGTAAGTAACTAACAACTTCCTCAGGCCAGGGGGAACGTTGGAAACTCAATCATTTCTTTAGCATACTTACCTTCCTGAGTTTTTCTGGCCCTTCTCCACCCTACTACACCTGCCCCAGCAAGGAATATGGCAATCCTGTCAGAGACACACTCATTTTCAACATGACTATATCTATTTACGCAGGAACAAGGGTTTTTATGAGGCTGTTATACTTACCTAGTCACAAAAGCAGATTACACTCCAGTATTCACTCTTTTTCTCCTTTTTATTTTTGCCCACCCCCTTAAAAAGCCTTAACAATAGCAATATTGGAGACAAGCTGGGAAACCTGCCTCTTCACAAAGCTGACACAAACGTTGGCGGACCAATAATGTATTCAGCAGCCACCTAGTCAGCAATGCAAAATGGTCCCCGAGTTCAAGGCTATGATACATTAGAATATAATTTGGCTGGAGCTTCTCTCTCTATTATGGAGAACAAATGCATTTTTGAATGACTTGAAGAAGAGGTCATGCTATTACTTATGATGGGTAAACTCAAAGAGGGTCAGAGAGGAGACACAGTTCAGATAAGCCCTGGAAAGTATATATGCTCTTTTAAATCTAATCCTATTTTTTAGGTCTCTCTCTTCACTTTCAGGACAGGAAACTTGGCTGCCATCTGGGGCTCTATTTTCAGCTTGTTGGGAGTTCTCAGAGAACTGCTGAATCTCTCAGTGTGCCCCTGTTACTCCATCTATGGAGTATGGAAAATGCCACACACCTCAGGCCGCAGGGGACACTGAAAAGTTGCTACCAGGGCTGTTGCTGTGATTGTTTCTCAGAAGACTAGAATCTGGCCAATTTCTGAGAGCTTTAAGATAGCTGGATGATATGGGTTTTCTTCTTCATCTTTTTCTTAAAATGATGCCTGTGTGTTCAAAGTTCTGTCATCTTTTCATTCCCTCCCCTTGTCTGTTTTGTACACAGGTTCATGTCCACAAAAGAAGCAATTTAAGTTCTTTACTGAAGAGCTCAAGTTCCTAATTCTCTCAACCAATCAGGCAGTATATTTAGAGAAAAGGCAAATATGCCTTAGATATTCTTAGCTAAACCCGATAGAGAAAACTGCTTAGCACTGTATTCTGTTTGCAGTGTACCCTTGCCTAATTAAACTGGGTTAAAGAAAGCTTGGGAACATTGCAAAGTTACATGAAAAATCAATCTCACTTATTCTGACAGGCTTTGTGTGCACTGTTAGAAATTATGACTAAAAGTCACTTTTTCTATGTTCACATGCTTTTTCCACATGTGCTATAGGTAGAGCGAACTTCCAAGTCCAGGTCATAGCAATCCCTGTTGGCGCCCATTGGTAGAGATGGGGTGGACCACATGAGGGCCAGGTTCAGGCCACTCTATGAACAGTCTCACAGTCCTCAGAGCAAGTCTTGGCTGCACATACCTCAGCCTCTGCACCAAGTTTCTTTTGCTTGAAAAAGAGTCACAGTCCATCTGCTGTGCAAATACACAAATACAAAACCATCTCCCGTTTCATTAGGAATTAGTCCCCACCAGGATACAGCAGCCCTTTCACCTTTCAGATGAGGAATGAATGTTGTAATTGTAGATCAAGCTCCTGAGGCCCTTCCTAGGCAAGGAATGGAGTCAATCTTGGCTCCAGGGAGCCACCAGGCCAGTGGTGCCCTAGCAAGTTCTATACCCAGTGCAAAGGTGACACATGCCAATTCTTAGTCTACCTTCTCTTACACTATTTTCCACCCTATGAGGTGAGTTTGGATGGCAAGAACTGAAGACCTGAGTGGAAGTGACTTCCAGATATACACAACACCTGTACCAGTCCACAGCAAGTAAATCATCTCTATGTATCTTCCTCATAGATAGTATTTTCAGTCAGTTTCTGAACTATAAATATCCCAAAGTTTCATACAGTTCTGCATTGTTCTTAACTTCTTAACAATGATCAGGAATTATTTCTCTAAAAAAGACAAAGAATCCAATATTTGACATTTTACATGATTCTTTCCAGGCTTGGGCACTATCAAAGAGACTAAAGAAGAGCAAAATTTAAAACTGAGCCTCATGTATGTGCACAAAATACCTCTGGAAGGGTCTAAAAGACCCGGTAACAGTGGTTGTCTCTGGGAAGAGAGGTGTGCTGGGGAAAAGGATGTCACTGATGTTCACCATAGGTGGTAGAGGAGGAAGAGGCAGAAGATGAGGAGGAGAAGCGGGTGGCTATTGTGGTTTTCAGAGAGATCCAATTTTATTTTACACAGAAAACAAAGACATTTCTAATTTCAGACATGGATAAAACTCCCCCAGTTGCATCTTAAAAAAAAAAAAAAACCTGCATTGAGGTGGCTATCGGGAAAGATTAATTTTAATAGTCAGTCTACAACGCAGATTCTTGAGTGTGTTATCAACCTATTTTATTTTCTCCCTCTCTGACATGGTCTTTGGCAGTCTCCTTTTCCTCTGTTGGACACATCCACTGAAAAGACACAAGGTTCTACACTGAAAATGCTGGTTATCCGGAAGTGATTTGTTCTTCCTTTTCCCTCATCATCCCTTCCTTTCAGTATGTACTCCCTTGCGGAACTTTCTCAATCCTCCATAAGGTTCCATCATTTAATTTACCTATCCTTCCCTTCCTCCTTAATAGCATTTACTGAATGCTTTCTGTACTCCCTCTTTCACTTCATTTATTGCTTATTAGATGCCAGGCACCATCTTAAGTGCTTTATATGCAGTATCTCATTTAATCTTCAGAGAAAATTTATAAAGTACTATTTTTATCTCCATTTTGCAAATGAGAAAATCAGATATTAGACAGATGAAAATACCTTGACCCATGTTACACAGCTAACCCAGAAGGGCCCACTAAGAGAACACATACTAAGTTATAATAGCGTTATTCTTACCTCACCCCTTAATATTTTTTTTTCAAATTAGTTTTTTTTCAAATTCCTGTTCATTATCCAATGTCTCATTATTTGCCTCTTCCTCTTCTCCTCAACATTCCATTGTTTACCCCTGCCCAGGTGGCACATTCATTCATTCATTCATTCATTTATTCATTTATTTATTTATTTAGCTCGGGTCCAAAATTCAAGTAGGGGATTGTTTTTCAAGGCATCTGTTCCTGCCACTGAGTGATAGTGAAGACACAGCCATGGTAGCAATGGCTATAGGATATGTATTTCAAAGAAAGATGAGTTCCTGCTTATTTACAACTTAATAAGCCTTAGATAAATGCTTATCTTTGTGCTTGAAAATGATGCTTGTCCCCAAAGAAGGGCGACCTGTCATCAAGTATCTTAGTAAGGTAATGGAAAGAGAGGGATTGTATTTGACTATACATTGGTGTCTAGCAGGTGTTGGTAAGTTCATAAAATACATAATTTTTCCATGAAATATAACTTTTATACTTGTGAGAAATGCAAACAAAATCCTATCATGAACAAATGGTTTTATTTTTAGCTCCAAAATATCAAGCTTTGCAAAAATGTTAAGCATAAAACAGCATTCCATTATTAAGTTGCTTTTGTTCTATTCACATCACTTTATTTGAGAGGGCTCTTATTAACATCATCATCATTATGACATAATGGAAAAGGAGAACTTGAAGGAAGAACACCAAGATTCACAAAATAAAACTCATATACAAGTCTTGACCCCACCCTTGACCTAATGAACTATGGATTAAGAAGAAAATGTGTGATCATGAAACAAGAGAAAAGTGTGTGTAGCTAAAATTCATATTCCAAAGGCTAAGCTAAAAGAAGGAAAAAATTTCTGTCTGAATATAAACATGCATGGGGATATAGATACACACTCATTCAAAATCCCCTGCGTCAGAAGCCCTGGCCCAAAGAAGCCAATGGCAGAGACTCAACTATGTGACATCACTGCATCTCGGGTAATATGTGGTAATGAATTCATTGCATGGGATCTATGACCAGAAATTCATCCCTGCCCTCCCCCTTGCTCACCCCTTTCCCAACAGCAAGCCAAATTTGCGTGGTATCACTGTGCTGCTCAGCCTGTGTGCTTAATGCATTCATTAAACAGGAGACTGGAGATGGTTTCCTATGTTTCTCATTATTTAAAAGAACAAGTTAATCTCCCCTTTGGGGGGCAGCAGGGGAACCGAAAACCACATGATCCTCTTAAATAGTTCTTTGCCTAGTCCTCCCCTGTTGACAGGTCTGCCTTCGTAATTTTATTGTCGCGGCTCTGAAGCAAATTTTAGAGAGGTAGAGTTAGTTGATGGAAGGGTGGGAATGAGGAGAAGGAAGATGAGGCTACAAAAAAGATAGGGGGTGAGGGAAAGAAATCCAACTGTCTGATTTGCCTCAATCATGGCAAGTCTTTTATCAGATCTATCTCCTTCCCTTCTCGAGTGCTTATCATATCACACAAACTGCTCCTGAAGAGCCCTCCATTTACCCTCTCCCCTAATTAAATGTGCACTTCATTAATGTAAATTGGGGGTTTAATGCTCTTGTTGAAATTCTGAAGAAAGTGCTATGGCCTTGCGAAATGCTTAAGCATCATTGCAAATTAGATTAGGGACCAAGAAAGGCAGTAAAATTAGAATGATAATGGCTGATGTGGCTTCCTGACAGGCATGACTATTCAGGGATCAATGGAATGGAGAACAGTTTCCCGAGCCGAAAGTGAAAGGCAGGGACAAACGTCAGCCTACAGATGTGGCTTTTGGAAGCACTTTCAATTAGTTTAATTTGGTAAATGGTGGGGATTTAGAGGCTCTCAGCCAGTCATACAAGACAAGAATACATTGAAATGTTTTTCACTTTTTAACATAAAATAGGATTGGCTTTAGATTTGCATTTCTCGAACAAGAAGATGGAATGGGGCGGGGTGGGAGGGTGGAGGGTGCAGGGAAAGTTTCCAAAGTGTTTCACTAACTCTACTTTTGAAAATGGAAATGACTTTTATGAGCTTGGACTGCAACCTCCCAAATAGTGGGAAAGGGGAGAGTAAATTGTACCTCTTCTGGTTCTCAGGGAGGCCTTAAATCCTGGAGACACCAAGAGCCCAATACGTACTAAAACGGGTGGCAGCAGTGGGGCCTGGGGGGCAACAGGCAGTGAAATACACTCGAATTCATTCATCATTTCCCTCTATAAATGTATTCTTCAACTTAAAAAAAAAGCTATCTCTCAGTTATAGGATTCCTTCTGTTCCTTCCCTTCAAAAAAAAAAACCAGTCACAGTTTTAAAGGTATCACGAAAAAGGAATATTCATAATTTATTCCACAAATATTCACCCAAGTACATGTGCGTGAACTTATGTTCCGAGGGTATCAGCACCACCTCAGCAGACACTCGCTCAGTGGATGCTCATTTGAGGCTCATTTGGTTAGTGCTAAGTGTGCCTTTTCCTTTTTGTTCCCTCCTGCTAACTCCACCCCACCCCCAAACCACTGGTGTCTTCACTGGAAAATAAATTGGCACTAATCTGGGGACCAGGGGACGTTTACAGGCAGGACAGCTTCTGTGCACAAAGACCTCCTTCAGATTTGCACATTTTGACTACAGGTCCCTCCTTGTGTTCCCAGAATGCTGTCAAGCTCCAGTTGGACCTCCTCCCTGAAGGCGTCTGCATCTTTCATGAGTGAAGAGGAAGGAGATGATGCGTCAGAAACTACGGTAAATATTACCAAATCCCCAGTGACTCCCCAAAGTTTCAACCTTGCGAACCTGCGCGGCGATTCACCTTCCAAATCCATATGTTCCTTTTCTGGATTCACCAAATGTTTGCTAATAGGCTCATCTCTCACTTTTGTGAAGCTAATATTGCAAGTCAGCAGCAAGCAAGGCGATAGACAAACGAATACAGAGAGAGTCACATGTCCAAAAGAGAGTGATCTCCACATGCAGTGAAAATAAACCCGGGCAAAGGTAAGCTCATGAAACAGTTTGCACTGTGGATAATTTGGTAGCTGGAAGTTCTCAGTTCATCATGGGGATGGTAGCAGATCACTGGTATTACAAACAACCCCACGATTTATGGGCTTCACAAGGCCTCGTTTCATACAGGCTACTTGTCTCTTACAAAACATCCAGGGAAGAAGTAGGAAAAAATTGTAAGTAAATGATCCCAATGAAGTTAAGACAAATAATAATAATAATAAAATCTAATATTTGTATAGTACTTTGATGTTGTCCAAGAACACAGATGAATCCAATTACTCATTTGATCTACAACAAAATCTTCTGAGGTAGAAAAGAAATAAATAGTTCTTCCTGTTATACAAAGGAGGAAAATAAGACTCAGAGGTGTCCATTTACTTTCCCAAAGACACAGTGAGTGAGTGGCAGGGGAGGAATTAACACAAAAGCCTTCTTTTTCTAATAACTTCAGTGTTGTTGCAAAATTAATAGATGATTATTGAGGAAAAAATTTCAAATCACACAGAAATATACAAAGAAGAAAGCAAATGCATATCAATAATTATTGAAACTATTTTGCAAACATCATTTCATAAATATTTCTTTGCATATAGATAGATAATACTAATGATAATAATAGGAGCTAACATATATTAACTTCTTACAATGAGCCAGGTACTACCCTTGGTATCTTGGATAGTTGCATTTATTTTTTAAAACAACTCTGTGAAGTAGATGTAACTTACAAATGAGGAAAGTAAGACCTGGAGAGATTTAAGTAATTTGGCCAAACTGATACAAATCTGAAGGCTCCAAACAAAAATATTATCATACTGATCAAGAAACTTGCTTTTTCACACAACAATCTATCACAAGCAGCTTCTTCCTTTACCTACTTCGTCATGTTCCATGGCCACATACATTTCACTGTAAGTACCATAATTTAATTAACACATCCGTACGGATGCACTTGAGGTTACTTTTAGTTTTTCTTTTGTAAACACTGCAATGATGGAAATCATGAGAATCCTTTCTTTCACATTCAGCTGCTAACCTCCTTAGGGTTCATTCTTACATATGAGATTTAGAGCAAGACTTAGGTCTTCTGATTACTGGTTTCACAGGCTTGCCTTCACTCTGCCCCTCTCACACAGCCTCATTAATGGGTATCATAAAAACTCAACAGCTGTTGGCTGGGGTTTTTGAAAGTTTTCACAAGTTGCAAATTATGTCCCCAAATCTGTGATCATTGCTTCAAGTAAACCCATCTAGAAATCTTCTGCCTCCCTGGGCTCTCAGAGAACTGCCTATAGGTTTAGCCCAGGCCCCCAGACAATAATGCCATGACAGTGCTCTGAGATGAGACAGAACTGTCATTTACTTCCTCCCTGCCATTCCACGAACACTTGACTGGATACCAAGGAAACAAGCCCAATAAGATAGAATCAATGCCCTCAAGAAGCACACCGACAGGGACGACAGAAAAGTAAAGAAGAAATTACAAAGGAGTGTGATAAGTGCTATGATAGAAATATTCACATGATTCTTACATGGCAACTGAGCTGTTTACTCAACCCAAACTGGTGAACTCAGGGAAGGCCTTCCTGCAGAAGGGATTGCTAGGGATTCCTGAAGGACGAGCTGCAGGTACCCAAACAGAAGACAGTTGGATGCAATCGGCGCAAGTACTATGAAGGAGCCCTCTCCATACAGTTGCCTTCTCCAGATCCCATGACCATTCCTCCTCCTGACCCCTTCAGGCCAAAGGGTGGGAGATAACTGTTTCCCACCTGCTAACCTCAGGATACTGGATTATCTTGTTCTCATTTTCAAAAACCCTGCCCAGCCCTTTGTAAATAGCTCATTATTAAACTCCCTTCTAATTAGCTAGTGTGAGGGTGAGATCTGTTTCCTGTAAGGACCGCAACTGATTCAACACATATATGCATAAGAGGTTGGGCACAAATCTACAGATTTCACGGCTCCTGCCCTTGCCCTCGTCGTCCTCCCAAAGTCCACCTAAGGAGACAAGAATAAAAATCCTAGCTCCAGAAGAAATATGTAGCACTCAAGATTGGCCCTGTTCCCTTATTGGCACAAAGATCTCAATGGGACATTTCTCTTCTGGCTCCAGTTAGAGATGTTCAATTCCATTTCACTTTAATTTGCAATAAATGTGCCTAATTTTATTTTTAATTTCCTAAATAGATTGATTTGGCAAAGCCACTTCGCCAACTCAAAAGTTAAATTCCTGATTGAAAATGCTAATATGGAATTCATTTTCTCAAACACTGATTTTCTGATTTTGCAAAACTGCTCTTGTTTAGATAAGAATCAGAGAACTGTAGAGATGGGAGGTTCAGTAGACATGAAGCCAAAGGGCATACAACAAAGTTAAAGGTCTTGCCCAACAAGATAGAGCTCGTTAATAACATTCTTCCACTCTCCTAGATCCTGGATTGCCAGACTGAGGTAACAGTTGTTTGCACTGGAAAAGTATTGTCTCCTAAGAACAATTCTTTGTATTTTGTGAGATTCTTCCTCCCTCGGCATTCAAACCACTTTGAGATATGGCCTCAATTTTACTTACCATGTCTGGGAAGAAGGTTGAAAAGAACAGCACAAGAATAACTCAAGAAGTTACTGTTGCTTCCTTCAGGGAGAAAGGAGTGGGAAGGAGTATTACTTTTTATGAGTTAATTTGTGACTTGTGACAGTTACAAAATTTGAATTTATTTTTTGGAAAATAAATCAGCTTCTTCAAAGGTGAGAGCAAGGATGATGTGAATTCTGTTCAGCAAGGAGGTATTACCCACCTGCTGCATGTTATGAAACATCCTAGGCAGTATAGGGGATATAAAGATAACTAAGGCATAGCTCCAGACTTCAAAGAGCCTGTTGCCCTGTGAAGGAGACAGAAACGTACAGAAACAATGATAATCCAGGATGGAATGTGTGAAGTCACAGAATGTGGATGGAAGGAGAGTCATTTCAACTCAGTGCAACTGAGTAGCATTTTAACAGATGGTTAAAATTGGAGAAGGATGTACCAAGTGGGGGACCTGTCAGCAAAAGCTTAATAGGGGAAATTAAGGAGGACATAAACAGCTTGCTTCTTGTCATACTACAGTGGGTGCAGACAGGCAATAATCCCCAATCCCTCCCAATGCCCAGCCATGAGGATTCCCTACATTTTCCACAAGTCTGATTTGTAATAATAATGTTTCACATGAATATGACAATTTCATTTTTAAAAGGTTTTCTCCAGTAAACTATTCCATTTAACTTCATAATAATATATACCCGCTGTATAGTTGAAAAAAAACAGCTATGAGAGGACAGCAGAGTTGAATGGGATTTTGAAGGAAACTGTCATTTCACAGATGGGGAAACTGAGACATAGCAAGACTATATGACATTTAGTTAGGAAAAGAGCCAGAAATTTCTTAAGTTGTTCATCTCACACACACAGGGAACAAAACAAATCTGTCTCTTAGTCAAACACTGCCTACAGCTGCATGGAATAATTTGCAAGCACAATAAAGTGCCATTTAACTTGTATATACCTGTTTTCCGCCTATACGCAGAAATAAATATATACACTTCAAGTGTCCATATCTATCACCTAAAAATGTATAAGAAAAGAAGCAATGTGGGGCGCCTGGGTGGCGCAGTCAGTTAAGCGTCCGACTTCAGCCAGGTCACGATCTTGCGGTCCGGGAGTTCAAGCCCCGCGTCAGGCTCTGGGCTGATGGCTCAGAGCCTGGAGCCTGTTTCCGATCTGTGTCTCCCTCTCTCTCTGCCCCTCCCCCGTTCATGCTCTGTCTCTCTCTGTCCCAAAAATAAACGTTGAAAAAAAAATTTAAAAAAAAATAAAAAAAAAAGAAAAGAAGCAATCACTATCATTAGTATTACCAAGCCTTGTTTTTTAGTCATATATCTACTGTTACCTGGAAACACCCCATCTTGGGTGTGCTTATGCATCTGAGGGTGGCTGCAGACTGGATTGGGGGAAGGCAGTTCTAACAACGGGACGAGGCAAAGGTTTGCCTAGTGATCGCATTCTCTACCATCCACCCAGAGAATACTCTGATAGGAGGGGCTCCAAGATGTTTGGAGGTATTGATTTTAAAAGAGAAAAATGAAATACATATCAGAAGATCACTGATGATATAAAGCTGCAAAAGTGTAGGGCAGAGGTAGCTGCTATAGATAGCAAGCAGCATGCAAAACGGAGGAAAAGAGAAAAGGCACAGGGACCTTGTATCATATAGAAGTAATTCCATCTTTGACCCCTCAGTACCCCTTCACAAAATGCATGCCCCTCTCCCTTCAGCCAGACCCTCACTCCACCCCCAGACCCATACCCTCTGCATTTCTTGCCTTTTTGAGAACCTCCCCCACGTCCCAGCTGGGCCTGAATGATTAGGTGTGGCCCTATAGCCCACTCTCACTTATTCAGCTGTTAAAGCAGCTTAAACCCTCATAAGAACATTAACATTTGGGTGCCAATAACAGATTGACCTTTATTCATAAAGTGCAAATAGTTGGAAGTTGAACAGATTGGTTGCCAGCGATTGCCTTTTATGTGCGGTTTAACGCTTTGATTTCTCTTCCCTTTCTTCCTCTAATCTGACAACGCTGCCTTGAATACGGTTTGCACTCTAAGTAAACAGGGCCAGGGGAGGCCTCTGCCTTTGTGGCACAGTTTGCTTGGAGGGAGGGAGAGAAGGGAGAGTGACTTTAAAAGATTTGCCTTTGGAATTAAACAATTTAAGAATGGATTGGAGACCCCCAAAACTGAATGGAGCTGTTGGAAGAACTCTGAACTGAACTCACAAGAGCCTTTTGCATATGGGACCATTTATCCAAAATCAGCCATCTAGATGCAGAATGAGAATGCAAGGATTTATATTAACTCTCTTGAAAGTTTACTCCATGCCATACACAAAAGGGAAAGTCAGAAGCCCACGGAGCCTATGGATTTGAGATGGGACCACACTGCACTGCTTTGTTACCCACTTCTAGCCAGCTGTGAGCATTTGTTGCTTCAGAGTGGGAAGGGTGGCTGGATCCTTTTAAACAAGTTGTGTTTCTTTAAAGCACTCCAAGGAAATATCTCTTAAGCATAGGCTTTTTAAAGATACTTTCCAACATAGCATTCAGTTCTGGATTTGTTTTCCTGATCTATCTTGACAATAGTTCACTTTCAACAGCACAGTCTACGCTTTACAGCAAATGGAGACTCTTTACAGCCTTTTCATAGGTTGCATGTGTAAATGCAAAGCTTCCCAGCAATCAACTGTGCCCATTTAGAAATAATAAAGTCCTTTGTGAGTCAACAGAATGAACACAGGAAATGGAAGGTACGATGCTCTCATGAATAAGGTTTGACTATAAGTGTGAGGCAATTTTATATGGATGCTGCTTCTGCTGGAGTTTTTGCATTACCTTAAAAAATCTTAAACATATTTTAGGAGCAAAGCAGAATTTCTTTTTGATCCAGACAAGTTAGCATTGTGCTGTACATGAACAATTTAGGCTTTAGAACTAGGCAGATCTAGGTTTGTGTCCCAACCCTTGCTAGAAGCTCATTAGTTTTGTGACTTAAACAAGCAATATGTCTCAAAGCCTCATTTCCTCTTCTGAAATGTACAGGCAACTGTAGCACCAATCTCAGAGGATGACAATCCCTGGGAAGCTCTTAGCCCAGCTCCCTACCCTTTAGTAAGTAAGT
This sequence comes from Acinonyx jubatus, assembly GCF_027475565.1. Classification (NCBI taxonomy): domain Eukaryota; kingdom Metazoa; phylum Chordata; class Mammalia; order Carnivora; family Felidae; genus Acinonyx; species Acinonyx jubatus. The sequence goes on along the minus strand of NC_069382.1, from coordinate 133,382,300 downwards.
CAGTGAAACTTAGTTATTATTGTATCCATTTTTAATTTTGGATATCTTTGCTGTCATGGGTCTGTATGAAGAATATGACAAAAAGAAATAGAAAGTACTTAGCAACAGACGCACCCCACAGTTAACCACAATAATTGGAAATTGCTATTATTATTATTATTATTATTATCAGTTTATACTTTCCTGTGTACAGACCATTTCCTTCTCTCAGACTACCTTATGGTTGTCGTATGGCAGAAAATAGGTCTTCCATTTCTTTTGCACCCCCTGATGCTGTGAGCACAATATTAGATGCAGAGTGGATGCTTAACAAATGACTTGTTGGTTAACTATTTCTTCTCCTTCATTGGAAACCACTTGCTCCAAAGACGACGATGACAACAACAACAACAACAACAACAACAAACACATAAGCATTATCTTCCCCTCCTTCTCCATCAATCCTTCATTTAATCCATTACTCAGTCCAGTCATTTCTTGCTTGGGAAAATGAGCTCTCCTATTCTCCATATTGTCACCAAGATAATCCAGGTGAGCAACAGACTTCTAATAAAGAATGTGCTCCCATTCTGTCCGCATCACCACTCCCTACTGGTTTACAGTCATTCTGCCGACTCATGCTGGTCAAACATTCTGCATTCTTTTATGTCTCCACCCAGCAATTCATACTGTGGCCTCTCCAGTCTTCGTCTTCCAGACCTTCCCTAAAAGTCATGAGGAAAGTTACATGGATAGAAAGAGTTTAAGAAAGAAACAAGGATATTATCTACAGTGCTTTGATTCAGAGTTTTTTTTCCTGAACTTGGAATATCTATTACCACATTTGCTAACTGGTTAGCTATCTTGCCAGCATATACCTGACTTCAGCCCATGAGAGGGGCAGTTTTAAGGTCATGGATGTACAATTCAGCAAAAAAAAAAGCAAATAATTCAATTGAAAATGGGCAAAGAACCTGAACATACATTTTTCCAAAGAAGATAGATATGCAAATGGGCAACAGGTACATGAAAAGGTGCTCAACATCACCAGTCATCAGGGAAATGCAAATCAAAACCAAAATGAGACATCACCTCATAGCTGTTACAGTGGCTATCATCAAAAAGACAAGAGGTAACAAGTGCTGGCAAGGATGTAGAGGAAAGAGAATCCTTGTATGCTACTGGTGGGAATGTAAATTTGTGCAACCACTGTGGAGATTCCTCAAAAAATTAAGAATAGAACTACCATGTGATTCAGCAATCCTACTTCTGGGTATTTATCTGAAGGAAAGGAAAACCCTAACTCAAAGATGTATTTGCACCGCCGTGTTTATTATAACATTATTTACAATAGCCAGAACATGGAAACAATCTACGTGTCCATTAACAGATGATTGAAAAGAAAATTGTATATATATTCAAATTTATATACATAATTATATATTATAATTTTATATATTTATATAAGTTTGTGAACTTATATAAATATATGTAATTTTATATTTATATAAGTTTATATATAAACATATAATATATATAATTTTATATATTTATATAAGTTTACATATAAACTTCATTACATATATTTATACACATATGCATATATATAATAGAATATTATTCAGCCATAAAAAAGGAAGGAAATTATGACATTTGCAACAACAGGAATGAACCTGGAGGGTGCTGTGCTAAGTGAAATAAGTCAGGTAGAGAAAGACAAATTCCATTTGATCTCACTTATATGCAGAATCTAAAAAAGCCAAAACACAGAAACAGAGAGTAGAATTGTGGCTGCTAGAGCTAGGGGTGGGGGAAATAAGGAGATGTTGATCAAAGAATACAGATATCCAGTTATGCGAAAAATAGGTTCTGGGGATCTAATGCACAGCATGGTGGTTACAGTTAACAATATTATATTGTATACTTGAAATCTGCTAAAACAGCAAATCTTAAATGTTCTCACTACACACATGCACAAAAGATAAGTATGTAAGGAGACTGATGTGTTAACCAAACTTACTGTGATAATATTTCACAATATGTACATATATCAAATCTTCACATCGTATACCATAAACTTACACAGTTGTTTTAGAATCCCAAAACAAAGAGCAGAAGCAAGGGAAAGTTAAAAATTACACACAAATCCACAAAGAAATAGGGGCATCGAAGGAAGAAACAAAAAATGAGGGAGAGTGAAATGTTAATTTTTGGAGTCCCAGGACAAGCTCCTACTTTTCAAAGTCCTTGGGGCTATTCCAGAGAAGGGACAAGAGCCAGGGGCAATGAAAAACTGTCCTTTTTCTCAGGTCTCATCTTCACCAACCCCCAAATCTAATACTCACCCCAACTCAGGACAAAGTGTTTACCCTCAGTGGAAACTCATTTCAGTTTAATTGTTTTTTTCTCAGCTTCTCCTTCCATAATCAGAGACTGCAATGCCAACTAGCTCTCAAGCCAAGTCATTTTAATGAGGGAAAGATTTCAAAAAGATTATGGATGGGGTTTTAAATGTCTACTGAAATGCACCCAGAAAAGTCTCCATTGTAGGAGGAAATGCTTTAAAAACTATCTTTAAATAAATCCTCAATAACAGAGACTTGGCAGGGCCAGGGCTGCTACCCAGACATCCCTGGGAGAGGGGCTTTTTATGGATTCCAGTCTCAGTGTTCGTGCTGACAGGAGCCCCTAATCTACAGTATTGTTCAGTACTTGTGAAAGTCTCATTAATTAGTAGCTGATGAGGTACAAAAGGAGTAAATTTTGTTTCAATTTAATGATGACCTTCATTTTAATTCCATTCCCTTTGTGAAAACCTGGAAATTATATGACTATTCCCAAACAGTAGAGTTTTAAAAGCTCCTCTAGTCAGACAAATTGGTTTAATTTCTTGCCCCTTTACTGAATGCAGAGCTTCAGTGAACCTAATGTACTTCTGGAAAAAGAACCGATGGAAGAAAATTTAAGTTTTTGGACTGCTGGGGAAATTTTGGCAGGAGATAGATAGGAAAAAATGAAAGGTTTTGGTTTGCATTTATGACAAAGAACAAATCACATAAAAAGTCTAAGGATGAAAAAAATAAATTGTTAGTGTCATTAAAATGAAAAGCACTTAATGCACCTAGGAGACCTTAAATAAACTGGAGATCAATGCCTGGCACAGTGAATGTGCTTAGCAAATGTTTGCTGAATGAATGAATGAATGAATGAATGAATGCTTTTGATGTCACCTTACTCTCAGTCAATACTAACATTTTAAGCTGTAATGTTCCTAAATTCAGTTGAGCAGTGGATTCACTACACTGCTGGTACTAACAAATGTTGAACAATTAGTTGTGAAAGCAGTCCTTGGCCACTCCACAGGGTATAAACCCTCAGATGCACACAGGGAATAAGCCAGAAGGTGCAAGGACAACTTGAACAAGTAGCAACCTGACTCACCACCACTATGACTTCTCAAATTGTAGACCCCAGCGTCAGGGGTTCTTCCTGTATGTGACTCACAGAAGCTCCTGGGAAGCATTTCTGTCCAGGGACATTAACATCGAACACAGCCATTTAATAGAGTAGGCATGTTTTCTTTTCTTTCTTTCACTTTTTAATACCAAGTAATATGTGCAAAAGATACCTTTAAGCCTCATATCACCCCTGACCCCATCTTCTTAGATGGAGTGGGCTTAGAAATAGGTTGAGCATGTGTGCATTACACACTGCTTGGAAGTCTTTCAAAACTGAAAGTTACACAATTTGAAAGTGAAGTCAAGGTGCCCTATTTCCCACATGACCCCCTAATTTCCTTTGTACACACATATGCGCGTGCGTGTGCGCACACACACACACACACACACACACACACACATGCTCTTGTCTACCAGACTACTGATTAAATGAACAAACAAATGAATGAATGAATGAATGAATGAGTGAATGGTTGATATAATGAATTACAACTACACATGGAATTCACATCATTGACCACAACTAACAACCAAATATTTCTAGAGTCAGATTGTAGTAGGGGGAGAAGTGATCTGGTCAGAACAAGGTATGACTCTTAAAAGTGTCCTGAACATTAGATTTCAAACACCAGAGACACAAGTCTTCCAAGCAATTCAACTGAGAGAATCAAAAATGCTCCCAACCCAGATGGGTTAAATTCTCAGACAATGCTGGGGTTGCGTTGTCCCCTCTTCACTGTGGGATACAGGTAAAGATGGGGTGGCCATGGTAGTATCTCAGTCCTTTATGAAAAATGGAAGCGATAACTCTTATTTTCTTCTCATCTCCAAGGCCATTCCTTATCTCTCTTAATAATGGATCCAGAATCATTGCAAAGAAACTCAAGGCAAATTACCCTTTTGCCTAGTTACCTTTCACTTTTGGCAACCCCAAGTGTTCTACTCATGTCCCCATTTTCTATCTCAAGACCAGCTTCACGCACACACACACACACACACACACACATACACACACACACAGCCTTGTGGGATGATTTAAGAAAAAGTATCTTTTCCTATTGCCTGGCTCAGTTCAAAAGTCAGAGAGGCATTTGCACTAATAAGTAAGCAACAGCAAAAAGCAAAAAATCCAATTTAAAAATGGGCAGAGCAACTGGTGCAGCGCTCTGGAAAACAGTGTGGAGGTTCCTCAAAAAATTAAAAATAGACCTATCCTATGACCCAGCAGTAGCACTGCTAGGAATTTACCCAAGGGTTATAGGAGTGCTGATGCATAGAGGCACATGTACCTCAATGTTTACAGCAGCACTTTCAACAATAGCCAAATTATGGAAAGAGCCTAAATGTCCATCAACTGACGAATGATGGTTTATATATATGATGAATGTATATGATGAATATGACGAATGATGTGGTTTATATATACAATGGAATACTACTTGGCAAGGAGATAGAATGAAACCCTGCCATTTGCAGCAATGTGGATGGAACTGGAGGGTATTGTGCTAAGTGAATTAAGTCAGTCAGAGAAAGACAGACACCGTAAGTTTTCACTCATATGTGGATCTTGAGAAACTTAAAAGAAGACCATGGCGGGAGGGAGAGGGGGGAAAAAGGTTACAGAGAGGGAGGAAGCCAAACCATAAGAGACTCTTGGATACTGAGAACAAACTGAGGGTTGATGGAGGGGTGGGGGAAAGTGGGTGATGGGCATTGAGGAGGGCACCTGTTGGGATGAGCACTGGGTGTTGTATAGAAACCAATTTGACAATAAATTGTATTTTTTAAAAAACTGTCAGTATTAAATGACAATATAAACATTGTCAAGATTCACAGGATTTATGCTCTATTATAGAATTAAAATGATATCTTCTGTGACTTGTCAATGGGTTGCTTCTTCGAAATAAAAATCAATAAACAGATTATCATACAAAAAAAAGAAGATGTGGTTTATATATACAATGGAATACTACTTGGCAATGAGAAAGAATGAAATCCTGCCATTTGCAACAATGTGGATGGAACTGGAGGGTATTTTGCTAAGTGAAATAAGTCAGTCAGAGAAAGACAGATACCATATGTTTTCACTCATATGTGGATCTTGAGAAACAGAAGACCAAGGGGGAGGGGAAGGGGGAAAAAAAGTTACAGAAAGGGAGGGAGCCAAATCATAAGAGACTTTTGGATACTGAGAACAAATTGAGGGTTGATGGAGGGGTGGGGGAAAGTGGGTGATGGGCATTGAGGAGGGCACTTGCTGGGATGGGCACTGGGTGGTGTATGAAAACCAATTTGACAATAAATTATATTAAAAAAATAAAAAATTAAAAAATTAAAATGGGCATAGATCTGAATAAACATTTTTTCTAAAGAAGATATACAAATGGGCAACAGGTACATGAAAAGGCACTTGACATCACCAGTCATCAGGGAAATACAAATCAAAACCACAATGAGATATCACCTCATACCTATTAGAATGGCTATTATCAAAAAGACAAGAAATAACAAGTGTTGACAAGGACGTGGAGAAAAGGGAACACTTGTACACTGATGCTGGGAATGTAAATTCATGCAACAACTATAGAAAACATTATGGAGATTCCTCAAAAAAATTAAGATAGAACTTTCATATGATCCAGCAATCCCTCCTCCAGGTATTTATCTGAAAGAAATGAAAACATGAACTCGAAAAGATATATGTACCTCCATGTTAATTACAGCATTATTTACAATAGCTAAAATGTGGAAGCAATCTAAGTGTCCATCAATAGATAAATGGATAGGGAAAATGGAATATTATTCAGCCATAAATAAAGAATGAAATCTTGGCATTTGTGATGCCATAGATGTACCTTCAGAGTATTATGCCAAATGAAATATGTCATACAGACAAAGACAAATACTGTATGATCTCCCTTGTAGGTGGAATCTAAAAACAAATAACAACAACAACAAAACCAAACTCAGAGAACAGATTGACGGCTGCCAGGGGCAGAGAATGAGTAGGGTGGGCAAAATGGATGAAGGGCATCAAAAGGCACAAACTTCCTGTAATAAATAAGTAAGTCATGGATGCAATGTACAACATAGTGACTACAGTTAATAATACTATATTATATATTTGCTAACAGAATAGATCTTAAAAGTTCTCATCACAAGAAAAATTTGTAACTATATGCAGTAATGAGTGTTAAGTAGACATTGTGGTCATCATTTTACAATATATAAAAATATTGAATCACTAGGCTGTATACTTGAAACTAATACAATGTTATATGTCAATTATACCTCAATAAAAAAGTGAGTAAACATCACTGGCAAGAATAAGATAAATCTATAATCATTCAAACTCTGGTGCAAATTACTGAAATCCTATTGCCTTCCTCCTTTATGTCTATCCAAAACTTCTTCATACTTTCCTCCCTTATGTTTCTCATGGATAAGCTCTGAGTAGCTACTCTTAGGAAGCAGATCTGTGTAGACACTGTGTGTACAGGGTAAACCCTGTACACAACGAGTTTAACAAAAGAATATTAAAACCAAACCATAGGAAACTAAGAATAATAATATAAACCTATATTTTATATAGGTTTTTATAGCTTCTTTAACATTCTTTTTTCATTTACCTTTCACACAACTCTTTGAGGTAGTATTATCTCCACCCTTTTTTATAGATGAGAGAAAGAAATTAAACACCTTGCTAAAGAAGGAGATCTGGACTTTGAAAACCAGATAGAGAAATCCTAAAGCTAAGTATTTTTTACAATGCCAAGGCATCTCTGGGAAAGATATCCCTGAGATATCTTGGAGAAAGGCATCCATGTTTGTGTTGTGTTTTAAGGCGTCTGCTACCATTACATGACAAAATTTGGGAAGTAGCAGAGGTAATTATGGAAGTCTAGATACAAGAAATAAGAAAACTAAGGATGCTTTCAAATGTAGACAAGTCCTTTAATCTTCCTCTTTTTACTTTCTTTTAAGTCTTCCAGATTAAGGGAAGTCCTCTTCCTTCATCTGGATCATTTTAACAACTCCTTCAGTCCAGGGTTAAATGGTCTCACAGCTATCCATCACTGACCAGGGTGAAGCAACTGGCCTTGCTTTGATAGCAGCACCAGGCTGCTCATAATTGGTGGTTCCATGGCTAGAGGATATCCAGCTCTGTCCTGTGCCCCTCTTTATGAGTCAGGGGACACGTTAAGGACATCAAGGTGCCCTACAGCAAGTGCTAGGAAAGGTCATCCAAAGAGCGAACCCTTATTAATGTCTCACAAAGTCTTCCACAGCCCTCGAAGTAGTACTTTCATTAATATTCCCATTTTCAAGTGCAAAAACTGCAGAGGTTAAGTAATTTTCCCAAGGTCACGCAGCTACTTATGACAGGGCAGGGATTTTCACCCAAGCATCTGGCTCCAGGGTCTGGGTTCTTAACTAAGCACTCTTAAAAAACTGCATCACACGATGTAGGAACCCAGGTGCATTTATTCTAGGTAACCTAAGACATGGTGGTAAATGAACTTATTCCGCTTGAACAGAATAGGGTACTAAATGCAGAACTGGTGCTAACCATTAGAAGTTACAAGCAGATTTCAAGTAAGTATAACTTTCAACTTTCTAAACACAGATGTCAGCCCTAATTGGGATGCTTTCAGTCTCAGCTGTAAAAACTCAGCTCAAAATAGCTCAAATCAAAAAGGAAACTGTGGGGCACCTGGGTGGCTCAGTCCATTAAGCTTTCAACTCTTGATTTTGGCTCAGATCATGATCTCACAGTTTGTGGGATCAAGCCCTGCGTGGGGCTCTGCACTGGCAGCACAGAGCCTACTTGGAATTCTCTCTCTCCCTCTACTCTCTGCTACCCCCATCCCCTGTGTGTGCTCTCTCTCTCTCTCTCTCTCTCTCTCAAAACAAATAAACTTTTTTTAAAAACTCCTGAAACAGGTCTCCAAATACCATTTAAAAAAAGAAAGAAAACTGTAAGAAACTGGAGCAGTTTCCTAGAACTAAAAATTAACTGGAAAATATAAGGGTGAATAGGCATGGTTATATTCAGGTACTAAGATGATATCATGAGCAATCTGTCTCTTTCTCCATCTCTCAACTAGGCTTCCCTGTCTATTCACAGTGTGCTAACCCTAACCTTTTGGGCAGAAATATCACCAACAATTCTATATTCATATCATCCTCACAGTTGTCAATCCCTCTGGGAACTCACAGAAATTAGCAGTTAACTCTGCCTGTTGGCATGGGGTACAGAAATATGAGAGGACTTTACAGAGAAGGTGACTTTTACATGTATCTTGGTGATGTGCAGGAGTTTCCCAGGAGAAGGATGGGATGTGACAGGCTTTCCTATATTTGAGGTACTGTTCCATACAGCTTGAGTGTACTGGAGCATGTGGAGGACCAGAAAGATGAGGGCAGCTACCTGATTAACTAAAAGCTTTTTTGCATATTGACCAATTTGTGGAATGGCTAATTTACTAAAAAATCACTTTGTCAAACATTCAATTAATAATTTATCAGATTTATTGATTTGCAAAAAATAAAGAAAGAAACCTTTTTGACTATTTATATGAAGTTTACAGCAACTTGTATTGGATCAGTAGTCTTGGCTGACCAACTTTTATGTAGTTTTCAGAATAGTATTTTAAGGAGTATTCAGTTTGTTAATGTCTAAGATCATATTCAGGCGTGGGAGTTGTCTCCATAGAACTATATTTAATATTCAGAAAAATCTACTTTAATCAATGACCAAATGTCATGTTTCATATGGAAATTTTTTCAGTTTCCACTGATTTCTTTCAACTTTTTCTCACTTTCCTGAATATCTGCCACATTTTGCCTAACCTAATTAAAGACCTTTCTCTTCGGAGAAAGTTTTCACCTTCTCTGCTCAGATTTCATTGTTCCAATACTTAAGATCTGTTCCCTTTGATGTGAGGTTGCTACCTGACCTCAAATTAATTAAAATGAAATAAGATTAAAATTTCAGTTCTTCAGTCATAAAAGTTACATTCCAATGATCAGCATCAAGCCACATGTGGCTAGTAGCTACCATATTGAACAGCACAGATAGAGAACATTTTCATTATTAAAAGAAGTCCTGACCCTATCTTTTCTCTAGGATTCTATCTTTGATTCCTTCAGCTCCATGCCCCACAGCTGCTAATGAGCTAGACTCCATTCTTGCCCCTGGTTTCAACTACCCAGGGCCCTTCTGGGTAGGAAGGGAATTTGGAAAGCAAAATCATCATTGATCATTTCCGTTGTGTCCATTTTCTAGCTTAGCAGTAAGATGAACTGTTCTAACATTTGAAGGGCCCCTGTGTGAAATTTTCTAGGGAATGATCTAGAGAGAGTAGAAGGAAGAGAGAGAGGGAGAGAGACAGAGGAAGAGAGAAGGTGGGGACGGAGGGGGAGGGAGGGAGAGAGAAAGAGAGAAGGTGGGGAGGAAGAGGGAGGGAGAGAGAGGGGTCCTCTTGTCAGCAAACTCCTTACTGAAAATATTAATTCCACTAAAAGCATCAAAAGAGCTTTTTTTCCCTTAGAATGAAAAAAAAATACAGCTGGATAGCAAAATGGAAGGCTTGAATGAACATTTCAAGTCCTACCTGTCACAAGCCATTAGTTGAATTGCCTAAAGAAATCCCTTGACAAGTATAAGTGCTGTTTTTATGTTAGAGAGCTTCATAATGTTGGCCACAAGAAGAAATTTCTCCACAAAAGCTCTTTCTGTTTAATAAAGTGATTTGTTCCAGTAACAGTGATAATAAAATTGCTGAATTGAAACAGGATTGTTCAATGAAGACATGAATCCAATTTGCTGGACTAGTATGATTACACTTTTATCTCTGTGTTTACTCATTTGTAGAATTGCTACCAGTCTTTTGATATGCAATTAATAGGATTAATCATTTTCAGGACCAGAAGGCAGCAAGAGGGAATGGAAACTATCCTAGGTGGCCTGGCAGCTATGTGCCCGCCTCTTTTTAAGGCTGTGCACCTTGCTGGCTGTGTGCTACAGAATGATAGGTTGATTGCCTTGCCTTGTCTCTTAAAATGATATTTCTTTTTCCAATGAAAATTTCTTTGAATAATTTTATCTATGGTAATTTATGTTCCTCCCCCACTGTAAGTTCCTCAGGCAGCTGACGGTACAGCCTCATGCCCAGGAAAACGAGGTAAAGATTAGCAACAATTTTCTAAAATTCTACTTTTGAAGTGACCTATCTTCCCCATCTAATCCTATATTAAAATTCTTATTATCACTATTGGTAGATTTAGTAACAGAATAAAAAAAATTTACAAACTATTTAATTCATTGCCTGAAAATTTTTGAAGGCTTAGGTATATCATATTAAGCAATTTTGGTGATAGTTTACATATGCTTAATAGTTCAACATTTCTTTTGGAATGGTGCCATCTTAAATGCTCAAAGGGACTAGTAAAATCATTGGGTACACAAAGTAAGATTTATTAAATACATACTACTTTTTTGTGAAGATGTTTGTTTTGTTTGGTTGATTGTTGGAGTTTGGGTGGTTTTCTTTTTGTAACAGATCAAGAAGTCAGTGTCTATCAGCTACCAAAATATTTTTATTGAACTATATTTGACATATAATATTATATAAGTGTAAAGTATAAAACAATGACTTAATACATTTATGTATTAGAATATGATTGTCATTGTAGCATTAGCTAGCACTTCTATCACTTCACATAATTATCATAAGTGCCTACCAATGGAAGAATAGATAAAAAAGATGTGAGAAAGAAAGAAAGAAAGAAAGAAAGAAAGAAAGAAAGAAAGAAAGAAAGAAAAAGAAAACTGCTCAGCCATGTGAAAGCTACCAGAATATTTTAAGAACAGACAATTAGCAGACACTGGTATCTTTGCCTGAGTTCCTAATAAATAAAGTGTAAGGTAAAGTTTCATGCTAATGTTTTATAGAGGGTATAAACCCTTTATAAGTGAAAAAAAAAAAATGAAGCTAGTCAGGGAAAGGGGGAAAGCATATACAAGGTAATATGTTACCAAGAATCACTGATGGCTTAGTCATGCTGAATATCTCCTTATCCAGCTACAGGGAGGACATAGGGAACCACTATGTCTTAGAAGTTTGTCAGAAGAAAGCAGGACAAGCAAATGACCACCGGTTCCTTTCTATCACCTACCGTTCATTAGTCAAAGTTCTGTCACTAGAGTGTTAACAACCCGTTGCTTCCCACTTGTGTTGTTTGGTACCTCAAGGAAGTCACTGGGGAATCCAGAGACCCCCTGGGTCTTGTTAGATCAAAATATGGTGACTTATCTGCTGCATTTTTCCATGGGCCCATTGAAGACCATGGTGGAGACCAAACACTCATCCACAGACATTAGAAGATGAGTCTGTGGCACTGGAGCTTTACAGTCCCAGGAACATGTCAGCAGGCACTGGAGTTGATTTGGCTGGGAAGCAGGGAAAATAATCAATGACTGGGGGGATAGGGACAGGCAGATGGGACAGAGCTTAACTGGAGCAATGCATAAACTGAGTGTACATAAACTTGTACAACTGGCAAGTTAAATCTTTCTGAAGATTTGTTTCCAAAATGAAGACAAGCATCTTCCCCAGGTCTTGACCAAATGTAAAAATTGTCAAAATACTTGTTTTACTTTCCAAAATGGCATCTCTTAAACAACATTAAGCATTAAATAGAGTATTTACATCATTGTAGCTGGAGTTTACCTGCTATCACTTCAAATATGTGATCTATGTAGTCAAGATACCCTCCCAAAATGTAAAATGGTATAGCTACTGTGGAACACAGTGTGGAATTTCCTCAAAAAATTAAAAATAGAAATACCATATGATCTAATAATTCCACTACTGGATAATTATCTAAAGAAAATAAAAATACTAATTTGAAAAGATATAAGCACCTCTATGTTTACTGCAGCATTATTTACAATAGCCATGATATGGAAGCAACGTTCTAAGTGTCATCTACAAATGAATGGACAAGGAAGATGTGGTACATACACACACACACACACACACACACACACACACACACACACACAATGGAATATTATTCAGCAAGAAGAAAGGAGGAGATTGTGCCATTTGCACCAGCATGGGTGCAAATGAATAAACAAACAAACAAAAAGCAGAAACAAACCTATAAATACGGAGAGCAAACTGATGATTGCCAAAGGGGAGGAAGGCTGAGAAATGGTCAAATGGGTAAAGGGGAGTGGGAGATACAGGCTTCCAGTTATGGAATGAATAAGTCACGAGAACAGAAGACACAGCGTAAGAAAAAGAGTCAATGATATTGTAATAACACCGTATGGTGAAAGATGGTAGCTACACCTGTGGTGAGCATAGCACAACATACAGAAAAGTTGAATCACTATGTTATACAAGTGAAATTAATATAACAATATGTGTCAACTATATTCAAATCAAAAAAAATTTAAATACATCCTCCCAAGACAAAAACAGGGATTACTGAGTTATTCATCTATGACTTCAGGGCCTTGAATGTGGTAGAAACTATTGGTGGAATGAATGAAAGAATGAATGATCAGCCAATTAGTCCAAAGCATCTGCCTGTCTAGCCCTATCCTCATTCCAGCTCTGCCTGGGTTTACTGAATATGACTAAGACACTGAAAATGTAACTTCACTTTAAAAATAATATTCCAGAGAAATGAGTCAACATAGCGGAGAAGTAGGGGACCAAAAGTTCCCTCGTCCCTCAAACACAAAAGTATTGAGGCCAGAAGACTTGTAATTCCAGGAATCTGGGCTACGGAGTGACAGAAACATCTCCAGAGGCCCATAGGGACAACTTGGCGGGCCAAAGGTGTGTGATTGAGAACTGGGAGAGATAAAACATTCCATGCTCATGGATTGGAAAAACAAATATTGTTAAAATGCCAATACTACCCAAAGCATCTATACATTTAACACAATCCCAATCAAAACTGCACTGGCATTCTTCTCAAAGCTAGAACAAACAATCCTAAAATTTGTATGGAACTATGAAAAGACCCCAAATAGCCAAAGTAATGTTGAAAAAGAAAACCAAAGCAGCAGGCATCACAATCCCAGACTTTAGCCTCTACTACAAAGCTGTAATCATCAAGACAGCATGGTATTGGCACAATAAAGACACACAGACCAATGGAATACAATAGAGAACCCAGAACTGGACCCACAAATGTATGGCCAACTAATCTTTGGCAAAGCAGGAAAGAACATCCAATGGAAAAAAGTCTCTTTAGCAAATGGGGCTGGGAGAACTGGACAGCAACATGCAGAAGAAAAAAACTTTCTTACATCATACACAAAAATAAACTCGAAATGGATGAAAGACCTAAATGTGAGACAGGAAACCATCAAAACCCTAGAGGAGAAAGCAGACAACAACTTCATTGGCCTGAGCCGCAGCAACTTCTTACTTGACATGTCTCTGAAGGCAAGGGAAATAAAAGCAAAAATGAACTACTGGGACCCCATCAAAATAAAAAGCTTCTGCACTGCAAAGGAAACAATCAACAAAACTAAAAGGCAACCAACAGAATGGGAGAAGATATTTGCAAATGACATTTCTGATAAAGGGTTAATATCCAAAATCTATAAAGAACTTATTAAACCAAACACCTGAAAAACAAATAATCCAGTGAAGAAATAGGCAGAAGACATGAATAGACACTTTTCCAAAGAAGACAGACACATGACAAGATGCTCAACATCACTCATCATCAGGGAAATAAAAATCAAAACCACACTGAGATACCACCTCACACTGGTCAGAATGGCTAAAATTAACAACTCAGGAAACAACAGATGTTGGCAAGGATGTGGAGAAACAGGAACCCTCTTACACTGTTGATGGGAATGCAAACTGGTACAGCCACTCTGCAAGACAGTGTGGAAGTTCCTCAAAAAATTAAAAATACAATCACCCTACAATTTAGCAACAGCACTACTAGGAATTTACCCAAGGGATACAGGGGTGCTGATTCATAATGGCACATGTACCCCAATGTTTATAGCAGCGCTTTCAACAATAGCCAAATTATGGAAAGAGCCCAATGTCCATCAAATGATGAATGGATAAAGAAGCTGTGGTTTATATATACAATGGAATACTACTTGGCAATGAGAAAGAATGAAATCCTGCCATTTGCAAAAATGTGGATGGAATTGGAGGGTATTATGCTAAGTGAAATAAGTCAGTCAGAGAAAGACAGATATATGTTTTTCACTCGTATGTGGATCCTGAGAAACTTAACAGAAGACCATGGGGAAAAAATAGTTTCAAACACAGAGGGAAGGAGGCAAACCATAAGAGACTCTTAAATACAGAGAACAAACTGAGGGTTGGGTGGGGGGCAGGGGAGAGGGGAAAATGGGTGATGGGCATTGAGGAGGGCACTTGTTGGGATGAGCACTGGGTGTTGTATGTAAGTGATGAATCACGGGAGTCTACCCCCGAAGCCGAGATCACACTGTATACACTGTATGTTAGCTAACTTGACAATAAATTATATTTAAAAAATAATAATAATATTCCAGAGTATAACAGTAGCATTTCCATTTTCACATTTTAGTGGAGATAGGATCAAATATTTTCCACTAGCCTTGAGTCTCCTCCCTAGTTGCTTGGCAAGTTTGCTTCTTTAATTGCCACATCTTGAGTAGTAATTTTGGTATTAGGATATTAATAGGAAAATATCTTTAATATATTATATACCACTGTATAAAGCCACTACAGTGTCATGTGTCTGACTTTAATCAACCACTGAACAATTGCAAAACATTTCTTTTTCCAGGATATTCTCAGTGTCTTCTCCAGCTGGTGAAGTTCTTTATTCCCACATAGATAATGACCTTCCAGTCAAAGTGATAGTGTCTAAAAATCTTATTTATATGGGTACCAGAGAATACAATGGACCAGAAGTTCACTTTTATTTTACATGCAGCTAGTTCTTACTTTTCACAGTAGTATGAGACCATTAAAAAGACCTTACTAGCTGAAAGCATGTAAAGCAATCTCAATAACCGACAAAACAAAAAAAATCATGATGGTCCCATAACATATAAAAACTTTGTCTAAGTGTTAAAAACGCTCTTAATATAAGATACAAATTATATAATGGGCATTGAAGACGGCACTTGTTGGGTTGAGCACCGGGTATTGTATGTAAGCCAATTTGACAATAAATTATATTTTAAAAAGATATAAATTATAATAAAATAAAAAATAATAAAACTAGTATTTATTTAATACAGGTGACCCTTGAACAACATAGATTTGACTATACAGATCCACTTATACAAGGATTATTTTGGTAAAAACAGTACAGAACCGTAAATGTATTTTTCCTTTCTTAGGATATTTTTTAGTAACATTTTCTTTTCTCTAGCTTACTTTATCATGAGAAAGTATATAATACATATAGCACAAAGTATGTGATAATCAGCTGTTTATGTTATAGATAAGGCTTCAAGTCAACAGTAGGCTGTCAGTAGTTAAGTTTGAGGGGAGTCAAAAGCTATAGGCAAATTTCCGAGTTTGCAGGGGGGTCCATACCCCTAACCCCCACACTGTTCAAGCATCAACTGTACACTGTAATTCAAAACATCAGAAATATTAATGTTTTATTCCTTTGTAAAACTCTAAGAATGGTTTAGCAGTACTTGCTTCCTTCTTTTCATATACAAGTAAGCATCTTTTCTATGCAAATAAAAATAGCTGCTAAATTATAAATAACAATAAAATGCAAATTAAATAAATGGTAAATTCTAAATAATTGATAAACTGTCATACTCCTTTCTAAGTACAAATCAGCGTCCAATCTTTTGTCCTTTGTGATGTCAATGTTGTGAATTATCTCTGAGAGTTCCTTTAATGTGAATTTTTTGCCAATTTCACTTCATCTAGAACTTATTGATCCTTTTCATTACAACCACTTTCCTCATTTACTTTGGTGAGTTTCCCTTCACTAAGCTCCTCTGATTGCATGTTCAAGGTCTCTTGATTAAGGACAGTGTCATCATTCTCTATCAGTTTTTTCTTCTATAATTCCATTTAAGTTTGATTTGACTTTCACTTCTCGGGTCATCACTTTTTCATTCTTTGTTGCAATTTTATCTTTTATCTGGCCAATTCCCTCTGTTCTATTATACATTTTTATAAAATGCCACTTGGCTTGGTCAGTCTCCTAAATCCACCATGCATCTACCCTTCAACAAGAGGGTGTCTTGTTCACCACTTGTCTCTGGCACCCAGCATGTTGCCTGGTACATAATGAAGGTGCAATAAATAGTGGGGAAAAAAATGAGAAGGCAACACAACTTTGCTGTCTGTGCATGAGCTTAATAACAGATGTTCAATAACCAATCAGTGACAGAGTTTGAAGACAGTGATGATTGGCTACTGATCATAACACATGTGTCATTTTCCTAGTGATTTGTCGACTAAAGAGTTAGCACTGAATTTTATATTTTATGCAATTATTCAGTTAATATACCATGGTAACACAAATTTTAACCATGCTGTTGGGCATTACTAAGTAAACCAAGTAACTAAAATATATTCATGTCAGAACCTTGCAGAGTGATTATTATCTATATTTGATATCCATGCCTTCTGAGTTGGCAAGAGAACCACCACAAGATATGATCATCTTAGCCAAGAGATACACAAAGGACCAAAGAACATATGTGACTTTTTATTGCACACACACACACACACACACACACACACACACATATGCATATGTATATGTATATTATGTATATATAGTGGGTACATATATATGTGTATATATAGTGGGTATATATGTGTGTATATGTGTGTATACATATATAAAAATGTATATAAATATATATACATACACACACACGTATATGCATATGTATATGTATATTATGTATATATAGTGGGTACATATATATGTGTATATATAGTGGGTATATATGTGTGTATATGTGTGTATACATATATAAAAATGTATATAAATATATATACATACACACACACACACACACACACACACACACACTAAAGACTGTGCCTCAGCTCATGGATACAGTGGTTAAGTGTATATGTTTTGAAATCTGACAGAACTGAGTTCAAATGCTATTCATTCTCTCATAAACTCAATTTCTTCACATGTTTAAAACTTTACCTCAAGGAACTGTTGCAAGGATTAAGTGAAATAATACATATAATATTTTTAATCAGTGCCTGGGTCATAGTAAGGGTAATTAAGTGGTGTTAATGATAAGTAAAAGTAATGATGGTGGTCATCACTGTTGAGTCATGGTGGTATGCTAAAAGAATAATGAAATATGGAGATGTAAACAAGAATAGACCTAGAGTACTGAATTGGAAAAACTTGAGATTTCCAGAAGGCTATTATAGTATAATTTTATAATGAACTCATAGAACATTTACTCTGAAAATCTAGAACTTTAAATAGGTTAAAATACTTCCAATTTAGAGAAAAATGAGCAAATAAGCTTTGACATCCATGCATGCCAAGTCATGATGCCAAAAAAGCATTTATGTCTCCATTGTGAACTTTATCCAACATCCATTTACCAGTTCCCAGTTTGCAAATCCAATTGCTGTAGGATAGGGATTTGAACAGCAAAATTGGCAATGTTTTAAGCTTGTAAATTGGAGCTGTCAGGATGATAGCACAATTGTAGAAAAGAGTTTGAGTTGCCCATTTCAAGAGCTTACTATGTATTTACCTTTGAGCAAAGTGACTTTCATTAACCATCTCAATGTCATACACATTTGGGAAATTTGAAGGTACCATATGCTAATTACGACAGGTTAAATTTACTTAGATTAAATTACAAAAAAAAAAAAAAGACTAGCATTATTCAAACAATTGAAAAGTCTTTGACTTTTTACTGCTTTATTTCCTAAAGTATGTTCTGTGGAACACCAGTGTTCATTGTGATATAGTATGCATTCCTCATACTAAGCGGGGGCTGGGGGAGGAAGTTTCATAGTCATATATCTAGAGATTCACAATGTGTATTAGCATACAAAAGACTGAGGGCCCCTGTTGTTTAAAAAACTTTTTAGATGAATCACATTTCCCAAATATACTGACCCTAAAATACTTTTTATTTTTTAAATATTGCTTTCCGGGGTGCCTGAATGGCTCAGTTGGTTAAGCATCCGACTCTCAGTTTCGGCTCAGGTCATGATCTTGCAATTTCGTGAGTTTGAGCCCCACATTGGGCTCTGTGTTGACAGTGCAGAGCCTACTTGGGATTCTCTCTCTCTCCCTCTCTCTGCCCCTCCCTTGCTCACACTGTCTCTGTCTCTCTCAAAATAAATAAACTTAAAAAAAATAAAAACTAAAAAAAATTTTTTTTTAATATTGCTTTCTTGTAGAATATGGTGTTTTATGTAACAGTTTTGGAAAGCTGAACAAAAAGTATAAATGAACTAGGGATTCACATCTGGAGACAATGAAGAGGTTTTAATGGTATTTCTGTGCTATATCCTTGAGCATGCACACATTTTTTTACATAAAATTCAGATAGTTTTCAGCAACAATTCACAAAATGATCTGCAAATTTACCTACAATGGTTTATTCCTGATACAACTTCCCCTTCCACTCCACTCCATTTCATTGTCCACATTGGACCTGCTCTAGTCCTTAAGAACCACTTTTCTCTTTGGACAGAATTTCTTAAACAGATTTTTTTAATGTTTATTTATTTTTGAGAGAGAGAAAGAGAGAGAGGCAAAGACGAGCATGAATGGGACAAGGGAGACATAGAATCTGAAGCAGGCTCCAGGTTCTGAGCTGTCAGCGCAGAGCCCGACACAGGGCTCGAACTCACAAACAGCAAGATCATAACCGGAGCCAAAGTCGGACACTTAACCAACTGAGCCACCCAGGCGCCCCTCATTGGACAGAATGTCTTGCTCAGTCATTTTAAATGTTCTTATAATTCTGTTCTTCAAAACAAACAATTTTTAACTCATATGATTAACTCCTAGCTCAGTGTTGAGAACACAAAAGATATATATGCTCTGGTACTTGGACTCAAGAGCCTTACAATTAAGCAGGAAAAGCAAAACTAACACTGTGAAGCAATTAAAAAAAAAATAACTCCAGAGGTTTTTAAACAGGATAAAAGATCAATATAAGCTAAGAAAAGTGGAGAAGGCTTTTCGGTGGAGATGGACATAAGCATATGAATAGGATGTAGGAAAGTGTGGTGGGAGAAGGAACAAGATTTCAGAAAAAGGTAAAGAATGGACCACAGCCAAATGGCAGGAAGAAGGAGTTAGAGTCAAAAGATGTGGGGAAAAAAGATAGGCATAGCAATCTGTTTGGAGTAGAGCATTCATGGTATACACAGAAAGAAATAATTTAGGCTGAATACAGTAGACTCCAGGCAATAGAAGGTTCTGATCACCAGATTAAAAATCTGAACTTGTTTAACTAAGCAGAAGGAAGACATGGTCAAAGGACAAGGTCATAAATTTGAACCTAGTCAAAAAATAACCAAATCAATATTCTAGAAAGATTAGTCTTGCAACTCACATGGAGAGGTTGGAGAGAGAAAGAGAAAGAAACCAAAGGCCAGGATTCAAAGTAGAATACTGTTGAAATAAATCACGTATTAAAACTCTTGACAGGTGGGAATAAAATAGGATCTAAAAGAAAATGTGAATCTACAAATTTGAGGGTACAAATGACAAGGTGTGGTGTGAGAAAAGGATAGATTTCAATAAAGCTTCAAAGCTTCTAGAACGGAATGTGGGTGATTCTGCAAACTAAGTTTTGGGAAAAGAAGATAAATATTTACTAAACAGGAAATGAAAAAGCATCTCTCTGTGGCTTTCTAATCTAGTCTTCCATAATTTAATCTCATTTTATATATCCTATGTTATTCCCCACTACCCAGTCATTAATTTAACAATTATTTTATAAGCATCTGTTGTATGCTAAGCAATATTCTAGACACTGAAAAAATAAAAAGATGTGGATGGCACAGTTTGAGGCAAAGGATGGAGATGGGTGATAGATGTGTAAATAAGTAATTAGAGAATGTGAAATTTCTCAGTGTATTTCCTATCTGCAGGTTAGAGGGTATAGGTACTAAAATTTATTGAGTTCCTAATTTACACTAGGCCTTTTAGATTTGT
Source organism: Acinonyx jubatus (assembly GCF_027475565.1). Classification (NCBI taxonomy): domain Eukaryota; kingdom Metazoa; phylum Chordata; class Mammalia; order Carnivora; family Felidae; genus Acinonyx; species Acinonyx jubatus. The sequence goes on along the minus strand of NC_069382.1, from coordinate 133,361,670 downwards.
CTAAATTAATTCCTACATCAACACAAAGAAGTAAATATTGCTTTCCTATTTTTCTTGATAAAAATCACCGCCTACGACCTTCTGACCATATAGAACCCTGAAGACACCAGCAACATGAAACCCCCCTGGAAAAAATTGCTTCCTCTCTGGGTTAACTACAACTACTCAGGACTCCTGGATACATGGCAGCAATCCTTCATTATAAGGAGAATGAGGCTTGCCAAAGCCCTTCAAAGCCTTCAAAGATTCTACCCCAGGACCAAGATCAACTAACCATCTTTCCAGGACTTAAGATGCATGAATTTTTTCACACTTTAACATCTTGAACTTGGGACAACCAAAGAGGTATCCTATTTTTCTGGTAAAGAGGGATCCTTTTCATTCATCCAGGGGTCCTTGGTATCTGTGTCAAGAGAGAAAGCAGTGAGTTGTTCATGGAAACTGTTATTTTTTTGCTACCATTTTTGTGAAATTTTCCGATCATGGAGGTTGCAGTTCACATCCAAATGAACCATCTCTATAATGATTTTTTTAAGCAAGTATAAAATTGCATTGGAGGGGCCCCTGGGTGGTTCAGTCAGTTAAGTGTCCGACTCTTGATTTTGGCTCAGGTCATGATCTCACAGTTTGTGACTTTGAGCCCTATGGTGGGCTCTGCACCAACAGTACTGACAGTGGGGAGCCTACTTGGGATTCCCTCTCCCTCTCTCTCTGCTTCTCCCCCACTTGTGCACTTGCTCTTGCTCTCTCTCTCTCAAAATAAATAAATAAAATTTTAAAAACTGCATGAAGGATTTAGTTTCTAACCCACATTTTATTATCATCTTTACTTTATTAAATACAAGCAAGAAAATGTTTCCTTAACAAGTAAGAATCATTCTGCAAATATTAAACATTATTTTCAGAAAAACATATTATAATCATTGTGCTATCAGGGTGGGTTTTTTGTTGGTTTTAAAATGTGTTTCTTTACCATTGTTTGCTCACAAAATCGGAGATAGGTAGACTTCCATATTTAAACCTTCTCTCCATACATAAAATAAAATGAGGACACTGTGGCCAAAATGAATTTAACCCCAAAAGTTTCATTTTAAAAAAGTGAGAAATAAATATTAGCAATTCTCCACTCTGGGAAGTGTCAGGCGCTAATGAGCCTAAGAGAGGAGAAGCAGCTTGGCGCATCCACATTTTACTATACAGGTAGCCAACTCAGCTTTTTAGGTTTTGTCACACTGCCAGCATTTTTGCTTGGCATGACTTCAAGGGCTTTATGTGTCCAATCCAAGGCAGCCCCCTTCAGGATACATGAGCCAAGCTAACTGCATGCAAACCAGGCCGGGTCTTGGAATCAGTTTATACAGGCATGTTGTCAGAGAAAGATGTTTATGTGTGTGAGAGTCTTAAAGGACTGAATAGAAAGATCAGAAGCAAGGTTAAGCAGAATGGGGCTGGGAAGAATTCCACATGTCCTTAGAGGACAGGCAGAGGATAAAAGAAGGTACAGTAGGGAGGCAAAAACAGAAGTGCATTCTTCACAGTCTGGCTGGCAAGCCCCGCAACAGTGCCATTCTTCAAACAAAACCTCCCTTGGCCTCAGATCCTACACTGGTCATGCCAGCTCTATTGATTTACACAAAACCTTAAAGACTTTGATCAGCTACCAAAATGCAAACATTTTAAGCGATGCCCCAAAGAAGCTTGTTTAAAAAACAGTTGATGTAAGGGTTTAAAACAGTCCATTAACCATCTCATGTAGAAATGTATATACATATATGCCTACTCATGCATGCTTCTCTGAAGAAGAACATTTTTATAGTCTATTAACAATGCCATGAACTTACTAGACATATTCACTGCAAATCCAGGGAATGTTCTTTATTTGCAAATCTGAAGTCGAAAGTAAAAAATTAAACACTTCTTTCACTGAACCTCACACTCTTTCCCACCCAAAAAGGGAAAATGGATATCATATTCTACTCACCCATCATATGTGAAAGGGTGATTTGTAGCTGGGTCTATTCAGACCGTAAATTCTTTCACAGACTAGAATTTTAGGATATGAATTCACCACATAATTTTAGAGGCTTACAATATTCAAGTGATCATTTCCATCTTTTTACTTCTTATTGAGTGTCCCAGTGCTTGCCAATCTGATAAATACCCAGTACATTATTACAGGAAAATGGCTGCTGGAAATAATGCCCCACTACACATATTAAATGCCAGCCTCCATGGACCCTGAGGTCTTTCTCGACCTGAAGAATTGACTCAGAGGGATAGCTGGAAAGAGCATCTGGCAAGATTTCTAACTATGAAATAGGCAGCCGGGAGGGTCTAATGGTGTGGCTCCTGTACTTTAAAGAAACTACTGGGACGCTTGGATGGCTCAGTCAGTTAAGGGTCCAAATCTTAATATCGGCTCAGCTCGTGATCTCGCAGTCGTGAGATCAAGCCCTGAGTCCAGCTTTGTGCTGACAGCATGCACCCTACTTGGCATTCTCTCTCACACTCTTTCCCTCTCTCTCTCTCTCTCAATAAATAAATAAATATTTTCTTTAAAAAAGAAATTACTAAATAATATTTGTCTGCCTTGAGTCATCTGGACTCTATATTTATGGACCCGGTGAGTTTACAGAGTTCTATTTTATACACATATAAAAATACGTGTTTCATCCATTCTAGTAGAATAATAGTACCCTAGGTCCAAACGACTCCTTAAAAAACACATATACACACACACATTTATTTACTGGTCCAAGTTTTCCTAACAAAGTCACTGTGAATAAACTGGCTTAGGACAGGATACAACAGTGACCAAATGTGGTCAGCTGACTTTCAGCTAAGCCTTCCTCCAGCTGGAAAGTCAAACAGCAGGAGAGCAACTTCCTAATTTAGAGTGATGCACTAGCCTGAGAAGGCAGGGCAAGGGGCAGCAGAATTTCAGTTCTTTCATCCTCAAAAGAAGTTCCAAACACTGTTTTATCTCGGTGACTTCCAGCCCTTAAGTTCCAATTGATCTTAAGCCCATGTGTTCTGCACTGAAGTTCAGGGCTACAGAGATGCCAAGAAATTTTAAAACAGATTATCATCTCTGAGCTACAAATAGCACAGGCCTTTCCCAGCTCTTTACTGAATAAACTGCTTCCAGAAATAGCCAAGCCCCCTCTGAAACCCACATGGAAAAGAAGTACCCTCCAGACTAACAAACACTTAACAAAGACTTAGCCAGGGTCTCCCCTCTATCAGTTCAAGTTCTCCTAACCCGATTCACCTATATGACTTCCCTTTCACTCTCCTTCTCCAGCTGAGAAAACTTCTTCAAAGCCCCCTTCTTTGAATTCTCTACCTTCTTATGCTCCTACCCATGCTCAGGAGAGCATTAGAATGCACGACCTCCCCCTTCATTGTAGTGCTTGCAAAGCTTTTGCTATATTTAACTGAAGTATTGTGTTGTATGTCTATTTAATCAGCAACATATGCAAGTCCTCTTAAAATTCTAAAGACAAAGAAATCCAGAGTCAACACCTGTTTTCAAAAGGCAGTGCTATAGAGTGGTTAAAAGTTGCTGCTTCCAGAGTCAGGCAAACTTGGGTTTACAATCAGGCCCAGTTCCTACCAGGTAAGCAGCTCTTGGCAAGTGCTGCATCTGTTTGAGCTCTGTGTTTTCATCTACAAAATGTGATGGAACTACCTCACAGGAAGTACTTCACGGGATTGTGGCAGATTATATGCTGTGTGTAAAAAAGAGTCTAGAATTTACATACACACAAAAACCTACACACAGATGTTTATAGCAGCTCTTTTCATAACTGCTAAAACTTGGAAACAACCAAGATATCCCTCAGTATGTGAACTGATAAATAAACTGTAGCACATCCAGACAATGAAATATTATTCAGTACTAAAAATAAATGTTCTATCAAGCCATGAAACAACATGGAGAAATCCCAAATGCATATTAGTGAAAGAGGCCGATCTACAGTTGACCCTGGAATGACACAAGTGTTGGGGGTGCCAACCCCCTGCAGAGGTGAAAATCTGTGTATAAGTCTTGACTCCCCCAAAACTTAACTACTAATAGCCTACTGCTGACCAGAAACCTTGCCAATAACATAAACAGTCAATTAACACATATGTTATATATTATATGAATAAAGTAAGCTAGAGAAAATAAAATGTTATTAAGAAAATCATAAGGGAGAGAAAATATATTTACAGTACTGTCGTATATTTTGTCCAAAAAAATCTGCATATAAGTGGACAGGTACATTTGAAACCTATGTTGTTCAAGAGTCAACTGTATATGACATTCTTTAAAAGACAAATCTATGGAGACAGTAAAAAGATCAGTGGTTGCCAGGGACTGGAGTCAGGGCCACAGATGAATAAATAGGTGAAGCACAGAGCATTTTTAGGACACTGAAAATACTCTGTATGACACTGTAATGATGGATAAGTGTCATTATATATTTTTCCAAACCTATAGAATGTACAACACTAAGAGTGAACCCTAAGGTAAACTAATGGACTTTAGGTGATTATGAGGTGTCCATATAGGTTCACCTGTTGTGCCAAACATACCACTCTGGTGGGGGATGTGGATAATGGAGGAAACTATTCATGCATGGGGGGCAGAGAGTATATGGGAAACCTCTGTACCTTTCCCTCAATTTTGTTGTGAACCCAAAACTGCTCAAAAAAAAAATGAAGTCTTTTTAAAAAAATGTAGCCCATGTTTCCTTTTTCATGATTGCAGGACAAAAAAAAAAAAAAGAAGAAGAAAAACTTTCATGCTCAGCAGCTGCCTCAAGTAGACAAATATGTACAGAGTAAAAGGTTTACATAGAGTTGTTCAGTTAGATTGCATGGGTTTGAACCCCAACTCTACCACTTACTTTCTGTAGATCCTCTATGATTCTCTGCTTCCTCATCTTTCTCATCTCTAAAATGGAGTTAGTAAGAGTACATATCTCATTAAGTTGTTGACAGGATGAAATGAGAGAGGGCTCGGAAAATGCTTAGCCAAGTACCTACAACACTGGTATTAGTTAAGGCAAGCAGACTGAAAGCAGGAACCAGAGCACAGTTGGTCACTAAGGTATTTGCAACCTCATGGGAAGGTGCTGGAAAGGAGGAACAAAATTGGAATGAGGGAGAGAAAGGAGCATTGTTGGCCTCAGACAACCAGGAGTTACACATGTCCATTAGAAGGCAAGCTCCCTAGGGGTGCCTGGGTGGCTCAGTCAGTTAAGCATCTGACTCTTGATTTTGGCTCATGTCATTATCTCATGGTTCATGATTTCAAGCCCTATATCAGGCTCTGCACTGACAGTGTGAAGTCTGCTTAAGATTCTTGCTTTCCCTTTCTCTCTGCCCCTCCCCTGCTCTCTCTCCCTCTCTCTCTCAAAAAATAAACTAAAAAAAAATTTTTTTAAAGAAGGCAAGCTCCCTAGATCAATAACTTGATGTCTGCCCATGCAGATGGGGCAGTACAGAAAATACTGACTTTCTTTGTTGTTTTCTCCCATGGATATTCACTCCTATCACTTGTTCTTCCCAGAATATTTCTAAAATAATCTTAAATGAAAATAAGACTTATCTTTATATTTTAAAGCAGCCCATCTGACTCCTATACTGACTGCAACTTGAGGTGGCTAAGTCCTGGGCACCGCAGGGAGCTCTGAAAAAAACCATGTCCAGCTGATTTGCCAATCCTCTCCATCACCAACCTCCCTCTGTGGCCAAGGCAGTTACAGTTCCTAAGCCCAGCTAACTTCTAGTATCACATTCTTGCTATTGTATAGAACCTTAACAAATGACTTCATTATAAAGTCATATGAGTGATGCAAAATGGTAACACATATTTTTGAAGTTTTAAAACTGCCGCCCAAATGCTCAGAATGAGTTTATCTCTGATTCCATTTCTAATCTTCATTGGAATACTGTGACCTTAGTCAAGTCTTTCCATCTCTCTGAGTGCTACTTTTATCTGTCAAAAAGAAGGAGGAGAAAGAGGAGGAGGAGGAGGGAAGTAGGAGGAGGAGGAGGAGGGGGAGGGGGAGAAGGAGGGGAGGAGGAGGGGGAGGAGGAGGAGGGGAGGAGGAGGAGGGGGAAGAGGAGAAAGAGAAGATGAGGATAACTTTTAGGCCTAAGTTCTAAACTACTATGATGCACAATTCCTTGACCCCCTATAGCCAAGAAAGAAGGCAGACATTTCTGGTTTGCCTCTGAAACTCTGTGTATCCAACTTGGTCTTAGAAAGGTAGTGTGGGAGCACTGCATGGCTCAGTTGGTTAAGCATCTGACTTCAGCCCAGGTCATGATCTCACTGCTTGTGAGTTTGAGCCCCACGTTGGGCTCTGTGCTGACAGCTCAGAGCCCCGAGCCTGCTTTGGATTCTGTATCTCCCTCTCTCTCTCGTGCTCTGTCTCTTTGCCTCTCAAAAGTAAATAAACATTAAAAAATATTAAGAAAGGTAGTGCAGTGTGGTAGTTAGGCATGTGGCCTCCAGAGCTCAGTTCTGCCACTCCTGTCCTCACCACCTGAAGGCTCAGCAGACCCCTGTGGTCTGACAGAGAGTTGTAGGAGCTGGCGGTTGGAAGTAGGAAGGTCTGCGTGGGCAGGAAGGGTGAGTGTAGAGGGCACTAGGCAGGATACATGCAGTTGTGCCAAACTTCTCATGGGGGTGATAGGAGAATTAAATAAGCTAGGATCCAAAAGGGCATGTGTAGAGTCATGTCTGGCACAGAGTGAGCACTTCTTAAGTTTTTGCTATTATTATTGGGATACATCAGAGGCTCTCAATAAATATTCACTCTGCTGAAATGAACATCAGCATTGAGCCAGACACTTGACATATGTTATCCATTTAACTGTCTAACAACTCTGAGAAGAAATTGTTATCCTTATTTTGTACAATAAATAAGAAAACAGACTCAGGGAGGTATAATAATAGACTCAGAAGAATAAACTGATGATCAACACCTAAATCCATGCTAAAGTGCAGTATTATCTACTAAGTAATCATACATATTACATTGCATTTTTATGACTGTCTATAAATATATAGACAATCAGCTATTTTAATTCCATTCTCTAATAACTGAGCATCACTTTAGAAAACTGTGAATAAAGTTTGTTGAGCTATTTTTCTATGAACGTGGAAGTCTCCCATAATATCCCCATGACTCTACTAGGGATAGGAATATAAGCTAATATGGTCATTTTAATTAGGTCTCATATCAGAGTCCAGTCAACATTATTGTCTTTCAATCAAAGTTCCTTGAGTTAAAGTAACAGAAACATCAAACTTACCTAAGGCACTCCCTTAGGTAAGTAGCAGACCTTCCTACTTCCAACCACCAGCTCCTACAACTCTCTGTCAGACCACAGGGGTCTGCTGAGGGTAAAAAGGGGGGAGGGTAAAAAGGAGATTTATTATAAGAAAATGGAGAGAGAACCCCAGGGAGGGAAGACAGCCAGTTCTCAGGGGACCAGAACCAGGACCTGCAAAGCTGGCAGGAAGGCAGCAACTACTCTTGGTTCTCTCCCTCTTCATGGGCCCCCACACAGTCTCCTATGTCTACTTCTCTCTGCTTCATCTTTCTTTGCTGATCAACTTTCTCTGCTTCTTCAAGCACATCCCCATCCACAGCTCCTTACTGAGAACATTCAAGTTCTGACTCAGGTTGAGACTCTCAGTCCCAATTCAAATTCTCAAAAGTAACCAAATAGAATAAGAATCCCAAAAAATACACACGCGCGCACACACACACACACACACACACACACACACACATAAATCTAGACAGCTATCTCTAGCTGTCTCTAGCAAATGAATTGCTGCTACTCTGTCACATCTGCATCCTTTATTCTATCAGAATACTCAGGAAATTCTGAGTGTCTTTGAAGGAGAGTCCAGTTCTCAAGTATTCACAGTGAAAAGAGAAAGGGAGGAAAGAAATTTTGAAATTGGACACATTTGAGCTCCCAGAAAATTGCCTCTGAGCAGCAGCTGAGAAGGGGGCTGAGAGTGAGCCTTTATGTGATGTGTAATCAGATGGTGATGAGGGAGGGGCCCTGCCAGGCAAGCAAGCCAGCCAGCCCACCAGGAGCCCCGGGAATAGGGAGCAGTCTGCTGTAGAATTCTCTCACAATGGCCTGGCAGAAATGGATGGTCCACACAGGGAAGGATCAATTGTAAAAAGTGGAATTAGTCATTCTAAATCATGCAGCTGTGGTCGAAGGGAGCTCTTCTAAAAATCATTAAACAATCATGTATTCCTATTGATTTATTCAAAATACCTTGAGGGAAAGCAGATTAAACACAAGGTAAAAGTAAGCTAATGCAGATTAAATGGATGAAGGATGGGCCAAGAGTTCCCTAGGTAGTTTTTGTACTAATGAGAGGAAAATTATATGTACACTATTACCAGGATAAAAGGGTCTATTAGAGGTCTTTTGCTTGACATATTTATGTATTTCAAATACTAAGTAGCATAGTGAATTAGGTTTACTCTGGACATTTGTTATTTTTATTGCATCTCCAAAGTGATAAACAGAGTTCTCTGTCGAGGCCAGCATACTGCCTCACTCTAGGAAGCCCTGCCTGAATAGACAGATCCCAGTGCCAGTGTGATTCCCTGGATGTCATTTATTAACAAGTCCAGTGCAATTTGACTGCAAGGACAAGGCTTTTAAAATCCAGGAACAAATGTGTAAGCTAGAAGTGGAAATGACGTGCAGTGCTCATAATGCCTATGCCCTGGACCATTATCTGCAGATATCCTTTCTTCCTCAAGTGAGACTTACTCAAATGGCTATCACGTTAGAAAACCAGAAATGTGATGTGTAAGTTACACATTGTTCTCATGTGTAGTTGATATAGCACGTGTTATGATCCTCAGAGGAAGAGATGGAAGCAGAGAAATGGCAAATGAGGAGTCCAAGAAACACAGCTATTGAAGATTAGAATTAAGACTGAAAACGTTCTCTTCCCTGGTTCAGGCTCTTTCTGTTCAGGCTCTTTCTGCTATACTGAACCCTAGTGAAATCTGCATTTGTGGTCCACTATTTCACAGAGAGTATTATTATCACTAAATTCTTTGAATGTTTAAAATCAAAGGGTTGTTCTTCCCAGCCAGTTCCATCCTTTGTGTTCCTTATGCCCATCATCATCCCTATTTCAGTTGACTAGAAAATCACATTGGCTTCTCATCATCCCTCTGGATAAAAGCAATGAAATTCCAGCTGATGCCCTCTACTCTTTACTCCTTTAAATTCTGCACCACACCGCCAGCTTAGTCTTTCTAACATAATGCTTTCATCATCCTACTCCCTATTCATAAAATCCAAGGAGATAGGGTCAGGTATCCATATTTCTCTTCTACTCAGTTTGGAAAGTTTCTCTTCTACTCATGGAAGGCTGAGATTCAGGCTGGTTTTAAAAGAGATCACTTGTAAGGGAAGCCCTTCTGGTTGATGGAGCCTGTGTTGGCTTGAATTTTGAGTGGATAGGTCAAAAAGAATGGTAAGAAGATTTTATGGTTAGAGCAGAAGCTTAAAGTTCAGGAGATGGAGGAAAGAAAAATTAACCAGAGGATGCACAAGCAGAAGAGAGCATAAGACTGAGGACTGTGTGTTAAGGACAACTCATGCCATGTAGGTGATATCATTGGCAAAATTCAACTAGAACCAATGGAAACATTAACCTCACTTCATTCCAGAGTAATCACCTTATAAATATAAAGATACTGCATTGGTTTTCAACTCTACAAATTCTCTGACCCCACTTAGATCTTCTAGATCAAAAATATCTAAGAGAAAAACCCACAGGTGTGTGGTTTTAGAAAACTCCACATTATTTTGAGGCATAACCCGCTTAAAAGCCTCTATGTATTGCTTTTTAGACTGTTTCTATCAGCCATCTGTACTTTTAAGAATTGGTTTAATAGTTGATAGAACTGCATGTTTCAATTAAATCATAAGTTTCCTTAGACAATGTATCTCTAAGTGGCTCTTCTTATCTACAGAACAGAAATCATAACCATATGCATGTGAATGAATAGTCTAGACAGAAACCTAGAGAAATAGTCTATTCTTGCTACGAGGATATAAACATTGTCATATTCCTGCCAGGTGATTATGTTCTTTAAGTGTCCTATGTGTTAAAGCTAAAATCTGAGGAAATAATGCTGTGTTGGCATTTTCATAGCACTTAAACTCCACAGATATATTCATTCATTTGGCCTTTGCTACAGCCTGTAAGAGAGTCAAGGTGATATTATTATTCCTAATTTGCTGATGGAGAAACTGAGATTCAGTGATACTGAAAGACTTGTTCAAGTAAGTAGTAACAGAACTTAAACTAGAACCCTTCTTCAGAATTTAGTCATCTAGTCTCTTTTTCATTAAAGCATTTTGCCACTTCTGGGGGGAAAGTCATACTTATTTATTGAAAGGATAGTATACATGAGAATACCAATAAAAGGAAACTAATACCACAACTACAATTTTGAAAATAAAGCCAATATAACAGGAAAAAATATGCATAACATAAGAAAAATGTTTGATTTTGACCCCAAATGCCTTTCTTATCTTCATAATTAACCTAAACGTCTGCTAGAACAAAACTATAAACCTTGGTGTAACCTTTAGTGTTTTTTTTTTTAAATAAAACATCCTAGAGTACTTTTTCTTGAGATATGTAAGATTCACACATTTGTTCAAGTACATAGATTCTGATTCAACAGTGGTTCTACATATCTTGCTATTCTCTTAGTACCTTGAGTAGCAGGTACTCCTGAGCAAGTGTTATCTGAAATTCTAAAACTGCTGATCTCTGAAACAAAACATATTTCAGTTGTGGATTTTTAATAAATTGAGATGAAAGTAAAATTCACTCCCATCACCCCTCCTGAGGAACCAAGAACTCTTTTTAAAGTATAGAGGGGCGTCTGGGTGGCTCAGTTGGTTGGGCGTCCAACTTCAGCTCAGGTCATGATCTCACAGTTCATGGGTTCGAGCCCTGCGTCTGGCTCTGTGCTGACAGCTCAGAACCTGGAGCCTGCTTCAGATTCTGTGTCTCCCTCTCTCTCTGCCCCTCCCCCATTCACACTCTGTCTGTTTCTCTCTCTCAAAAATAAACATTAGAAAAAAAATTTTTAAGTACACAAACTCAAGTCTATCCTTCTACTGTAAAGAACATTTCTTACCACATTTTTGGTAAGGCAATAAATACTCCAGAATAATCTCCAATACATACTCGCAAAGATTAGGCTATTTAATAGCAGTAACAAAAACAAAACAAAAAGAGGAAAAAAGAAAAAAGGAAAGAAAGAAAAGACATTTCAAAATTTCAAACTTAAATACATGTAAGACAATCATAGCAGTATTTTTTGAAAGGAGGTAAATGTTATATACATATTAAATAATGTCAAAAGCATTATCACTTTTTAACGGGCTGGACACAAGTTTTAAAAAAATTCCAATCTAAACTATAGTAAATATTTTTAGATATCCACCTCTAGATTTCATCAAAAATTTAAATACAGATTGGGGCACCTGGGTGGCTCAGTCATTTCAGGGTACGACTCTTGATTTTGGCTCAGGTCATGGTCCCAGGGTCGTGGGATTGAGCCCCAAGATGGGCTCCACGCTTGATATTGAGATTCTCTCTCTCTCTCCCTCTGCCCCTCTCCCCCTCTCACACACTCCCTCTCTAAAAATAAATACATACCTACATATATAATTTAAATACAGATTAACAGCAATAGGATTTACCCTTCAATATAGTATTTTGATAAAGTATTAAAAGGAGTTAACAAAAATTTCAGGGTGCATATACATATTAAGAACTAATGCTGTTATCACTTCATTCATTTCCAGATCTTTTCTGTGCTTTTTAGATATCAGCAACACACACATACACACACAACACACAATGGCCTTTACTGTATCTAAAGTTATCTTGGACAAATCTAGATAGTAGAAGCAAAGATCTAAGAAATGTTTGTCTGGTTAAAACTGCTTAAATATGAAAGAAATCACACAGAGTAGAAACGCCATCCTAACACACATCATCAGTGCCGCAAAACACAAATTGTCTATTCTGGTCTAAGATAACATCCTTTTCCCAAAATCACCAAATCATAATCTGGGCTGCAATACTAATCAAAAAGAAAAGAAATATGCATTCTCCCCCATTTTGCAATAAAGAATGAGCTTTCAGATGGTGCAATTCAAGAAGCGGCATCAGAGAAATGAATTCTTAGCTCAGGAGGCCCTACCCAGTTGACAGTATCTTTTGTCCTTTTTTATTGTGGGGTGGGGTGGGGGGGGGGGGGGGAAGGGGGGGCGGGGGACTGTTTCACTATGGTCATGTAGGTCCGGGACAGGAAAGGGCTTTCTGCTTACTGAAAATAAGTTCTATTCACAACTGTGCTCTTTCAGAGTTTGGCTGTCCACAATTTCTTGGACGCTGTTAGAGTTATAAAATAAACACTTCCAAGATTGTTTTCTTAAAAGTCAGTCCAACATAAAATAAAATGAAAAGAACTGAGTCTTCAGTTCAACATGGGTGCATTTAACTAGGAACATACCTTTTTCTTCCCCTCTTTGAACTTCAGATTGATCTTTGTTTTTCAAAGTCTCAACACTGGCTCATTCCACTGGAGACTTCTGTTTGATGGCTGACTCTATCCTCAACTCTGGGACAACATTTGGATGTCAGTTATTTATTTAAGATCTGAATTCAGGCAAATACTGAGACAGGTGTTTAGGAACTTGAGCAGTGGTTGAGTAATTATAAAGCTTAAATCAAGAAGGAACCTCAAGGGACATATGATCTGGCCAGTAGCTTCAGCAGATGAGGTATTATCCCATTTTAAGCTGGGACACTTGAGGTGTAGAAAAAGTAGGTTCATTTGTTAATGGATGAACAGTTATTTAGTTAAGGAAGATAGGGGGAAAGGAAGATGAGGTGGAGGAGAATTAGATCGCAAACTGTCTGCTTTTTAAAAAATGCACAGCTTCCACTGCATACAGAACAATCCATGTCATCCATCTACCATAAATTCAATCCTAAAACTATAGCAAAATAAGTGACAACTTGGATTCTAATCTAATCACACAGGCCTAAGTTTGAGCCTTGTTTCGTCTATCCACTGGGCATAAGAATGAACAAGTTACTTTTAGAGTAAGAAAAATAATAGAATAGGTATCTCACAAGGAGAGATTATGTGAAAATTAAATAGGGGACTACACATTAAGTGTTTACCCCAAAGTCTGGCACGTGGTAAATGCCTAAAATTATTAGCTTTTGTTACAAACCAATAATTATAATCTGCCTGGCAACGGTAACTTAATAGTGATTATTTGGAAGCTTCTGATAATTCCAAGACAGGAAGAATTGACTGCCTCCAAACAGGTAAAAAGGAAAAGGAAAGAAAACAGATTTCTCATATAGTAAGTTAGCATAAGCTCCCAATAAAATGGGCCCAGCTGAGGTCCTGGCTGAGGATCCAAAAAGGCTTTACTTGATTTAATGAATCATATGACCATGAGCAGATTTAACACAAAGGTAATGAAGTTTATTTGCGATCTCTTAATTGCATAGGCTCCTTCCAAATCCTTGACAGAGGCCCTCCAATATGTTCAAGGAGCACTTGGATGTTTTCTCTTAAAGAGTTCTCCTGAGTTATACAAGCTTCAGGTCCCCAAAAACTTGTATTTGTTCCTGCAATGGTGACCTGTTTGTAACTCCATGAAAACTGAACAAAGCCAAAGCTGATATAATTGTGGGCAGATGTCTTCTTCATTTGGCCTTTATGCTTTTCAAGGGCCTTGACACCAGTCCTTGATCAAGGAGAAAGGGTCAGGTTACTGTTTTGCAGTACCAGAAAGTAGATGGCTCCTTCCAGGAATGTTAAAACCCACAGACTGGGAACAGCTCCAGGGAGTTCTGGATCAGGTGACTCAAACAATGACCTGAAGGAGTTTATTTCAAAATCCACCCAAAGAACTTGAAGTGAACCATTTGTTCACTTAGTGACTACTGAGGAATTAAAATGGGCCATCGTGTGGAACCTAAGAAAGACACTTCTTCCTGGGTAAAAAGTGGTTTTGGAGTCTTCAAGAGAACATGCCATAGTGGCATGAAATACACAAGGCCTGTTCAGGTGAACCTATATCTGAACTTTTTGTTTCATCCTTGAATTCCTTCTGTAGCCCTACTCTCTGACATCCTGGCTTGATCATTAATTTGCAAAAAGGGATGCAGTGGGAAAAAGAACAAAACATTGACTGAATTTTCATAATTTGAACAAAGCATCATGGTAGCACCATATATATCCTGTCATCTCATCACTGCAACCTCAGAAGTACTGCCTCTCACAAAGACACAGAGGCCAAGAGAAGTGGGAAAAGACAGTGAGTGATGGAGCTAGGGTTCCAACTCAAAATAAAAAATAAAAATCTAGACATTAAAAATTAAGTTGTTTTCTTGGGGTTTATTTACTTATGGAACATTCTCCATTACCACAAACAGCAACATAAAAAAGGAGAAAAGGGAAACTATGTGGGGAATGGAAGGATTTCTTCCTTCACTCTCTTTGACAATCTGGACCTACTCCTTAAAGTCATCTACCTCCTTGGAGTGGAGAAAGGCAAGAAGGTGAGACAGAAAGGAAAGAAAGAATAAAGCAAGGAGAAGGAAAGGAGAGAGCAGAAATGATGGGATAGAATTTTGAGAATGGTTTGCACCTTCCTGGAGTAGTAGAATCCCAAACTCTGGAACTAATTTTAGCAAACTAAAATTTAGTTTTTGGATAATCAAAATTTGCTAGACCTGAGTTCAAATTCTGGTTCCAATGGCATGATGTTGGGCAAGTTACTTTATCTCTAAGTTTTAATTTCCTCTTATGTAAACTGTGTTTAAAATAGTGCCTACTGCATAGGACTTTCAAAGGATTATATGTGTTTATATATGTAGAACATTTTTTAAAGTGCCTGAACACCGTAAATAATAAATGTTAGCAACCATAATGTTATGGAGGAATTCTCAATTTGACCATCATTCTCTTTATCAATGAAATTGCACATGCAAACTGATATAATGCAAGCATTTGTTCATTAATTCATTCATCCTACAAATTGTAAAGTGTACATCCTGGGTGCTGGGAATACAGCATGAAGAAGACAGACCCAGTACATGCCTTCTTGGAGCTCACAATCTGAAACATTCTTTATTCCATCTAAAATGAAGAGAAAAAATGACTAAATCTTTCATTTTTTTAGTGTCACTTCAGATGAACTTCCTTACTATAGTTCCGTTAGTAGATGGTACTAGTTGCATATAAAGCACCCAGTAGTTCTCTGCCCGTTTCAAAGTGGTCTTTGAGAAGGGTGTATAAGGTAGCTCAGCAGGGTGCAAGCTGCATGCAATTATTTCTTAGTTAATCCCTTTAGAGATAAGTCTACTTGTTAAGTGTCAAGATAGAGTGTCTAACATGGGGGAGGAAAAGCCTCGATTTGTATTGGTTCATGTGTTTCGTATTGCCTGGTGAGCCTCAGCTCTTCATTTTCAGGGAAGTGTCATCGAAGAGACATCTTTGTGTCATCTAACATGTGTTTAGTGATTACTTTATCTGTAAGTGGTGAAGATCATACTAAACGATTGCTTCCTCTGTCTAGTTAAAGCTGACAGGGATGTCACTATTTTGGTGATGGATTCAACATCCCAGCTTCTTTTCACAAATATGTCTTATTCTATATCAGAGAAATAGGAACGGTTTGAGAATGGATTTAGCCAGCAGTAGACAAAGGATTCAACATCACATTCTTGGAGTCAATATTAGAAAAGGAAGGTTTACTGAAAGTTTGTCTTTCCTCTATTCCACAGCCTAGAACTTGTTCCCTGATTTTGATGTCAAAGTGGTTAATATAGTTAACTCTTTAAAGCTAAATTTTTTAAGGTGTTCGTAGAAGATGGTTGCACCTCTTCTTCCCCCAATTCCTCTACCCCTTCCAGATAACAGATGTGAATTCAAACAATGTCTCTAGGGTAAGTATTCCTACCTTAATGGGCAAAAATGACTCTAGTGGTGGGCATTTTTAGCCAGGATAGATAGGAAATCTAGTCATGGTGGAAATGATATTGATAAACAAGACTACCTTAAATAACAAACAGACATAATAATAGCAAAAGAGATGTTCAAAAAAACATTTGAAAGTGGTATTTTTATTATACATACTCCTCCTTGTTTGGAATTAGTTGGAATCTGAGTATTCTTCCTCAAAGCCATTTTAATTACTTACCCTATTTGAAGGTAAAGACAATGCTCAGCTTCTAATACAAGCTAGCTTATCACATAGTTCCTTTTTTTGTCAATGAATGGGTAATTTCAGATACTGGCATTCCTTGGTTTTTATTTTTCTGCTAAGCTTTAATTCCACCATTTAGTTCTCACCTTGGAAGAAAATCCATGGTCTAGAGTAAGATGAACAAGATCTTGGCAAAGAAATATATTGAAAAAGGCCAGGGTATCAACAGAATTATGTACCTGGTGCTAAGAAGGGAAGGAGACAAGGAAGTTGCTGAAGCAGGTGGAATAGAGAATAGGAATGGCCAGTCAACCAATCAGCAATGAACAATGAAAAGGTCAGGCTACTTTTTGAGCGTTACCATGTCTTTCACAGGCTAAAGTGAGCATTAAAATTCGGAAGCCTTCCTTGCTTCCCCAAATTTAGCAAGAACAGAAAATGGCGCCACACCAAGATTGTTATGATAGTTAAAAATGATTTGAACATCTGGGGGTAAATATGAGGTCACCCTTGGAGCACTGCCATCAACCTGGTCACGCTCGCCACCTCTCTCCCCTCCCCTCCCCCACTCTTTCCCCTCTCACTTCATGTATATCCACGGGGCAGTTGCCTGATAAATCAGACAGAATTCTTCAAAAGGCCCCTGAGGGGCTGATAATCACAATAAATATTACAAGTTTGTCCTCACATAGACCTTTCTTCACAAGGCCTTCTAGGCTAGCCAGTTTAATTGTTATGACTGCTCTTTTTTTTCCTCTCTCATATGGGATTGATGAAGCACAGTGGCTTTCCTGAGGTCACCTAGCAGGATGGGGTCCCTACCAGAAGTTTCCACACTGCCTAGAGAATCAGTGATGTTGCAGAACACAGCTCCTCAAGAGCCAACAAAAATATGTCAGTGGGTTTTACAAAGGACTTTTTAATAAAACAATAAAATTCATTCCTGTAACAAGTCATTTTATTGCCTTTGCTATATTATTTCAGTGGGCTCCACCAACACCAAAATAAACCAAATGAGAAACTAAATTTTGTAGTGCTTGCAGCATGAATAATCCTAAGTGGTGATTAACTACTTTCTAAAAGTATAGAATTTTAAAAATAAAATCCACTTTGCCATTTATGTTCTTGAGCCAATAACAATTGGTATGTACTCTCCTAACACAGTGATACTCAACCAGGGGCAATTTTGTCCAGCAGGAGACATATGGCAATGTCTAGAGATATTTCTGATTATCATTACTGGAGAAAAGGTACTATCAAATCTGGTGGGCAGCGACCAGGGCTGTTGCTAAACATCCTGCAGGGCATAGGGATGGCCCCCCACAACAGAGAGTTATCTTGTCAAGAATGTCAACAGTGTCAATACTGAGATACCAGTAGCCTACAAGCAGAAGTGAGAATTGGAACTGAAAAGAGAGAAACTGGTTCGAAAGTTTCCAGGTTTCTTCCCCAGATGTGGATAGCAGGCAACTACTCCATTGTTATTCCCACTTTTGCAGTAAACCCTCCAACTTCTATTACATCTCTCTGTATTTCCAAAGCAGAGGCAAAAATATTTTTTATTTTGTGGTTTTTTGACTTTGTGATAGAAAGGGCATCGTGCTGTGTATAATCTTTGGGGACTGATGCTTTTTGCTCCAAATTATATTGCTGATGTGTATCTATTTTTGAGGCCAGCTTCAGTTTATTCATTTTGACTGCTATATACTATCCCATGGTACAAATGAACTACAATTTATTTTGATCAATATTCAGGTGGTCTGCAGGCATTTGCTACTATGAAAAGCACTCTCATAAACGTCTTATATAAAACTCATAGTGTGCATATACAGCTTTCTTTTCTGAAAATATATATAGGCAAATAGAAAAATATGGAATTGTATGCACCCAGATATTAACAGTGGTTATATTGTGGGAACTTTAATTATTTTAGTAATATTATTTAATGATTTTCTTCTTGTTCTTATTTGTATTTTCCATTTTTTCTACACTAAACATGTATTTTTTCTAACAAGAAAAATATTTTTGGAAAGAGAGAGACAAACCTAGAAACAGATTCTTATCTATATAGAGAGAAGAAACTGATGGTTATGGGGTGTAGGAATTGGGTGAAATAGGTGATGGGGATTCAGGAGTGCACCTGTCATGATGAGCACCAGGTGATGTAAGGAAGTGCTGAATCACTGTATCGTACACCTGAAACTAATATAACACTGTATGCTAAAAAAATATACTTCCTAAAAAGCTACGAGATTGGCGTGCCTGGTTGGCTCAGTCAGTAGAGCAAGTGACTCGTGATCTCAGGGATCATGAGTTCAAGCCCCATGTTAGGTGTACAGATCACCAATAAATAAATAAACTTTTTTTCTAAGTTGAAAAAGCTAGGAGATTGGCATTGTTTTATACAATGAAAACAGTCCAATATGCACAAATATCTGTAAAATTGATATAACGCTATCTCATTAAGTTTAGCTTAATCCAATCTATAGAACATTCATGAAATTGTTGTTTTGTTTAACTTCAAGTTAGACTTTAACCAAAAGTAATGGGCACATCTAGACTAACCCAATTTCTGAATTTGCCCAAACACATACAGAGTCAAAAGTAGACAAATGATACATAAACTAAAACCAAAAAGATAATGTCATGGCAAAAAAAAAAAAAAAAAAAAAAAAAAAAAGGTGTTAAAAGCCAAAGAAGAGCAACGCTCTGCTTGTCAAGGTCCTTATACATAATTAAAAGGTCAACTGTATCTCAATAAAACTAAGGGAAAAAAATCCACCTTCCTAGAAAGAAAAAGGCTGCTTAGACTTACAAAGATACAGGTAAGTGGTAAAATGTGAAAGTAAATTTTATATTATCAAATAAATAAAAACCTGCTACTAACAACAAAATTAATTTCTATTCCCCCTCCCCTCCAAAAAAAACCCCAGTATAAACAGTACATCATCCTCAAGTTTGCAGTCTGATCACTCAGAATTAAGCCTGGTGATAATAAATCATTACTATTTCCAGCCTATGTGGGCAGATAATGGCTGAGGGGTGATGCAGTCCCCACTATGTAATTATAATGTAGCGGGAAGTTGCTTGTTCTGCCTTACTGCCTCTTCCCATCCACAGAAAAGGAAACAACTGACTTCAAGAGAGGGAAGCTAGAATGGAGGCTATGTCCTCAAACATTAACCAAGAGAGACTACACAGAAATGGTTTCTCTCCTTCCTCCCATAAAAAGAAACAACACCCTTTCTAAATAAGTTTGTCAAGGAAAACACAGGGGGAGGCCAGAATTTGGCATTTTTTTCTTTAATTTTCCATCTCATTTTTTCTGAATGGAGAAAATCTCAATGCTTACCTCAACACCAAAGGATTTTTTTTTTCCCTTTCTACACCACAGAGCCAAAATCCCCTGGTGTGTACAGTGGTTGGAATTATGTGACCTGAAACTTGAATGAGAAATGTCACACAAGATAAAAAGAGGCATGAGGGGGTGCAGAATGGAAGAGAGGTGCGACTCTGGCAACAATTCATCTCTGAAGTCCAAAAAGTTTTTCCTTCAGAGAAAATGCCAGTCCCACTGGAAGCGAGAAATTATAAAGTGTCAGCTACTGTCAGGTATGCTTCTTTTTGTCATTGTAGAGAAAAACAGGCAGGTGGCAGGCTTCCTGCTCATGCTTCTGCATGAGGTGGTCCAACTGTGCACACAGACACATGCAAAAAGACAGATCTGCAGCCTGAAAAGATACTGGACACAGAAAGCTCATGGTGTTTGCCAGAGGTCTTAAGGGGATCTTCTATTTCATTCCATAGTAATGCCCTTTTTGTTGACAAAAGTAAATTGATGATAGTCAAGAGGGAAGCATTTGGTGGAAAAATTCTGTTGACCCTTCTCAGATTGAATTTGACCACAGAACAGGATACCAGCAGTTGCAGAAATGATAGATTATTGTAATGACTGCCAGAATGGCCTTTTGGCATGTTTAAATGGCAATAAATTTCACCAGGAAGAAGGCAATTTTACTACTTTAGAGCAGTAAGGAAACACGGTGTTTAAGGTGTAAATAAATCGTGGGTCATTAACAGCAAGCATATTCTGTCCATGGTGCAATTCTCAATCAGTGGCTATTCATATTTAATTCAATTACGTGGATTTACTTAGCCAATTATGCTTTTTCGTTCCAGGTCACAGACTTCTCAGGCTGACAATTTTGTTCTTTTCCTGTCTCCCTTATGTCCATAAACACAGCCCTACTTTCTCCCTCATTTTTCCTTCCACAGGTACATAAATACGATCAGGGTAGTTCAATAATGCTAACTCACTGAATAGGCTACTGAGATGATTAAATTAAAGACTGATCTGCCTTGTGGTCTTTTCCTTGGCTCCAAAATCCCCTCCGTCCCTTGCTCATTAATCTGGCTCGGTCCTTCACTGAACTCTGCCATTAAAGGAGGAGGCGGGAGGGAGAGGTGTGCAATGAAGTTTGACATTTCCTCAAAAATGATTGTATTAAAACCCACTTACATTTATAGCTCCATCTCATTTGAGAATGTTAATAAGTTGCAATTTCATCAAGAGAAAGGTATTGGGATCTAATCAAGTCAAAGGCTTGCTCACATTGGTATGGATCATGCTTCTGAAGCATCACTTTAAAAGGTCATTTTTAAATACAGCTTAGGTGATAATTAACAAAGTTCATTAATAACAATATGCTTGTGAACTACTTAAAACATTCAGGCTCCATCTGCAGTATCAGTTTGAAGCCAAATTCAGCTCACTTCAAGCCTGCATCGGCTCTGATCACAGGAGCAAAATTCTGGAGACACACTCGAAATCAGTCCGGTCAATACTGCACTCCCCAGAACGAAATTAGGGTTGAAATTGGGTTGGTCAAACAAGAACAATGCCTCCAAAAGTCTAGATCTCTTTTTATACTAAGCACAGCGTGGATTGTCCTTTCTCAACATGACTGAAAGGATTGTCCGGGTGATTAGTCCCAAACCTCACTATTCCATCTAAACTCAGGCACCTAGGTTTATTTCTGCTGGCTTTGTGTTTCCTGGAATGTTTACTAAGACCACATTGGAAAGCTTTTCTGCTCCTATAATTTTGTAAACTGCCAGGAACATACCAGTAGCCCCAACCACCTTTATGCCAAAAACACCATTTTGTTTATCTCAGATTAACCCTAGGACGTAGGGAAACTCTGGGCGGTTTACGTGCAACATGGGGGATACAGGATGCTCACCACGTTGAATTACTGACCATCCCAGAATACCTGCAATTGGCTTCCCAAGTAGAGATGGAGGAGAAAATACAAGAAGATATTAAAAAAGGAAAGCCACCAGCTGGGGAGTTTATAGCCACAGAAAAGAACCATTAATGTAGAGGTTAGAATTTTAAAAATGATTTGTTAAATCACCTTCTTTTACACATGAGGAAGTAGAAAACTCAAAGTCTGAGTGGCTTTCTCAAGGCCAACAGGGTTTGGTGACAAAATAGAAATAGAACAAGGACTTCTGACTCCTAATGCTGACTCCAGTGAACAATATGTAGGAAGAACAAGCTACTGAAAGCACCACCAAGCTGCAGCGCAATCAGCAGACCTAAGAAGCAGCTACAATCCAGGGCCGCAGGACCCTGAGAAAACCTGCAGGTGTCCTCACGTCACCCCTTGGCTCGGGGTTCTGTGCTCACAATTCCTGAAAACAAAGGTCTAGTGTGTTTGGGTTGCAGGGGTGGGAATGCAGAGTTTTCCAAGTCTACATGTCGTTTCCAAGGCCCAGGCTCATTTTTGTCATGATTGCTAGAAGAGATAAAAAGGAAACCAGGGAGAGCAGGATATTTTTAGACTACAGGACAAGGTTATCTGGCTCTGACTGAGATAAATGTGAAGGGTCAGAACCTTGCCAGTTTTCAGTGCAGTAAGTCGAGTTGACCACATGTGAGGAAGACAGAATTTTTATAGAAGTTGTCGACATTTAAAAGCACATAGTCACGTGCAGTGATAAGTCAAGCCTCCCGTGTTTTTAATGGACTTGTCTCCCAGCCTCACTTCCCCAGCTGATGATAGCCTTATCTCCTAGTGCTCAGTTAACACTCCAGCTAGATCTACCCCCAGTCAGGCAGATCAAGGGGAAGTCGGCCTATGCTCCCTTTGTTTACCATCTCTGACTAAGCTAATTGTAGGTTCGTGAAAATGTCCCTGCATGAGAGTAATCATGACCACAGGGAAGGTAATGATGTTGACGACGATGATGATGATGATGCTGATGCTAGCATATGAGGTGGATACGGACAGCTTTCTCTACTTACTGATGGGTGCTAAACTATTAAAGCAAATAGCCTGAGATAAGATGTAAATGAAGGAACCTGAGTCAATAAATGACTGTTTACTTCACATCATGAATAAATATGGTAGCCCTACGAACAAAAAAAATTCATTTTCTCTCTGTTTGATTTCTACTTGGTTGGCTTTATGATTTGCTTATTTTGTCAGGTTGATCAGGTACAATTAGTATGTCTTTCTAACAATGATTAATAAGTCTTCAGGTCAACAAAGGGCAATTAGATGTGGGGTACATTATACCAATACAGTGTGAAGGAGACTTATTATTTGATCCTGTGCTGTTAGTCATATGCATGGTGTCAAAGACTCCATCTACACCACAGCAATGAGGGAGAAAAAGCCATTCATTTGAGTGTAGGTAAGAGACCCTTTAGTTTACTGCCAGCACAATGCTCCTGAAAAGGGGATGTTTTGAATTGGCTTTGTGAAGATAACATCTACTGAGCAATTAACACAATACAGACACCGTGTCACATGTTTTATGTGCATTTTTATTTAATTCTTACATTACACCTATATGATAGGTTTGCAAAAACTGCTTCTTGCTCATCCATACCCATTCTCCCTTTCGTCTTCAGCAGTAGAACACTAATTTTACTCATGGTGACAATATTGGTAGCTAAAAAAGACATTTTCAGCTTCCTTTATAACTAGGAATTGCCATGGGAATAATTTCTAACCAGTAAGTTTCAGGAAGAAGAGTTATTTGGGATTCAGAGATAGTTTCTTAAAGATAGTTATCATCGCCTTTGCCCTTATTCCATTTTTTCCTTCCTTCTGTCTGAAAAACAGATGTAATGGCTAAGCTCCAGTAGCCATCCTGGACCATGCATTAGGACATTAGAAGAGGAAGACAAAAGGAGCCTCATTAGTTCTAATGAGATCTCTTACAAGGAGAGAAATAAAGTTCCATCTCTTTTAAGCTACTGATCTTTTGGATTTTCTATTATACGTTGCCCAAACTAATGCTAGTATAAGAGGTAAAGGTTCTTATCAGGTCCATTATAGAGATTAGGAAATTGAGGCTCATAGTGGCAGAGCGGAACTTGAGCCAAGGTTGTCTGACTCTAGAGCCTCTATTCTTTTTTTTTTTTAATTTTTTTTAATGTTTATTTATTTTTGAGACAGAGAGAGACAGAGCATGAACAGGGGAGGGTCAGAGAGAGGGAGACACAGAATCGGAAGCAGGCTCCAGGCTCTGAGCTGTCAGCACAGAGCCCGATGCGGGGCTCGAACTCACAGACCGTGAGATCATGATCTGAGCCGAAGTCGGACGCTCAACCGACTGAGCCACCCAGGCGCCCCTGGAGCCTCTTATTCTTAATGCAATTTATTACTTATTAAGAGCAAATTGAACTGGCAGCCTCCTGCCCTTACTCCTCACACTCTTCACTAGAGCTATCTAGGATTTGTTTCAGTCCTTCAAATCAAACAGACCCTGCTCTATTTTGCTTTAGACATATACATATATTATTTCCTTTGAATGGTAAGTACTTCTCCCTGTTCTTAGCTGGATAACACATACTTGGCATTTAGAACTTGATTTAGACATCACTTCCTGTGAAAAAACTCCCCTGATCCCTCTAGTTTGGTTATGGTTTCCTCCAATATACCACCAGAGTTCTCTCATTACTTAGCACTTATCATTCAGCATTAACTCCCAATAGACTATGGGGAATGCACTGTGTCTTCCCTTGTTATCTTGTTTACTACCAGATGGAACAGCGCCTGGTGCCCATACAGAGCCAGGAACAGCACTTGCTCCTACCAGCCAGACAAAAAAAAAAAAAAAAAAAAAAAAAAGACCTTATCATTCATAGGGTGTTAGGCATGTTAGGCAGAGTACTCAGAAAGGTCTTGTCTCAGTAGTGAGGAATAATTAGCCCTGGACTAGACACGGCTCTGGTCCTACAAACAAATCTTGAAAACAAGACCCAAATATATCTTAACTATGTCCCAGAACAAAGCTCAACAGTATTTTTCTATCTGGCACCCTATCAAACAATACCAGGAATGCAAAAAAGCACAGAAATATGATGTATATTGATACAACAAAAAATGATGTCATAATTATGTATTCTCTCTATAATAAGAGAAAAAAATAAGTTAACTAAAACTGACCCAGATGTTAAAATTAACAGGTAAGGTCATTAAAACAGTTTTTATAATTATCCAAAATTTAAGCAGAGACCTGAAATGTTTTTTTTTTTATTTTTTTTAACGTTTATTTATTATTGAGAGACAGAGAGACATAGAGCATGAGCAGGGGATGGGTAGAGAGGGGGGAGACACAGAATCTGAAAGCAGGCTACAGGCTCTGAGCTGTCAGCAGAGTCTGATGTGGGGCTCGAACTCACAAACTGCCAGATCATGACCTGAGCTGGAAGTCAGTTGCCCAACCAACTGAGCCACCCAGGGGCCCCAGGAAATTGTTTTTTTTTTTTTTAAGATCCAAATTCAGCCTCTAGAGATTTATGAAAACTATAGTGTGTAAGATGAAAAATACACTTGATGGGATTAGTGATAGATTACCTATCACAAAAGGATATATTAGTGAAGTTAAAGACATAGGAATATTAACTATCCAAAAGAAAACACCAAGAGAAAAGGCATTTTTTTAGTGAAAAGATTATCCATGAACTTGAATAATCTCAAACAGCCTAATATATGTGCCCTTGGAGGCCCAATGGAAAGGGAAGAGGATAGAAAAAAATTGAAGAAATAATGGCAAATATTTTTTTCCAAATTTTATAAAACCTATAAACCCACAGATCCAAGAACCACAAAGAACCACAAGCCTAAGAAACTTGAAGAAAACTCTACTAAGGCATATCATAATCAAATTGCTCAAGACCAGTCATAAAGAGAAACTTCAAAAGCACCCAGAGGGGTGCACCTAGAAGGGGGGGAAAAAAGTCACTTCCCATTCAGAGGAAAAGAAATAAGAAGGATGGTGATTCTTATAGAAAAATCATGCAAACAGGAAGACACCAGTATCTTTACAGTATTGGAAGGAAAAAAAAAATCAACCTAGAATTCTATACCAGCAAAAATATGTTTTAAAAATGAAAGTCAAACAAATACATGTTCACATATACAAAAGCTGAAAGAATTATTAGCAGACTCACACTAAAAAAAAAAAGATGCTAAAGAAATTCCTTCAGACAGAAAAGAAAACGATAGCCACTGATAATATGGATCTGCATAAAAGAATAAAGAACATCAGAAATGGTAAATATAGGTGTAAATATGTGACTTTTTTCTTATGCTATAAATATCCTTAGAGGGTAACTGTTTAAACAAAATATAAAAAACAGTGTAATGTGGGGTTTTTATAAAGTAAAACTTCTGACAACAATAGAATAAAGGTAGGAAGGGGAGAAATGGAAGTAAGGTTCTTACACTATACATTAGGTGGTATAATATCACTTGAAGGTGGAGGGTGGTAAGTTAAATATGTATGTTGTAAATGCTAAAGCGAGTATTAAAATAACAAACCAAAGAATTATACCTAATAAACCAAAAGAAAGGAGATAAAACATAATCTTTAAAAAATTCTTAAGCCAAAATAAATCAGAAAGAGAGAGGGGGAAAAGCAAACAACGCATAAGACAAACAGAAAATAAATGGTGAAATGACAGACTTAAACCTGATGATATCACTAATCGTGTAAAATGTAAATGGTCTAAACACTGCAGAGATTATCAAACTGCATTAAAAAGAGGAGACGAATTACATGCTGCTACAAGAAACATACTTTAAAGGTAAAGAAACAAATAGATTAAAAGAAAAAAATGGAAAAAGATATTCCACGCTTAAGCTAAGCCCCCCAAAAAAGTGAGAGTGACTATATTAATATCATACAAAGCAGACTTCAGAACAAAAACTATTAGCAGGATTAAGAAGGTTATTCATGGGGCACCTGGGTGGCTCAGTCAGTTGAGCATCAAACTTTGACTCAGGTCACAATCTCACAGTTCATTAGTTTGAGCCCCACTTCGGGCTCTGTGGTGACAGCTCAGAGCCTGGAGCCTGCTTCTGTGTCTCCCTCTCTCTCTCTGACACTCCGCCCCCCCCCACCTTGCACTCTCTCTCTCAAAAATAATAAACATTAAAAATTTTTGAAAAAAATGATAAAGGTCAAGTCATGAAGAGGACATAGCAATCCTAAATGCTTATGCACCTAATAACATAGCCTCTAAAAACATGAACCAAAAACTGTTGGAACTACAAGGACAAACAGACAAATCCACAATTATAGATGGAGATGTCAAATACCCTTATTTTAATAATTGATAAAACAAGTTTACAGAAAAATCAGTGAGGATCTAGAACACCTGAATATTATCAACCAATTTGACCTAATTGACAATTATAAAACAATCCCCTCAACAACAAATACTCATTTTGCCAAGGGTTCATAGAACATTTTCCAAGGTGAAGACAGCAATGGAGGAATTTAAAAGAGCACAAGGAAACTTCTAGTCATGATGGATATGTTCACTATCTTGATTATAGTGATAGTTTCATGGGTGCATACATTTCTCAAATTATAACTTTTAAATATGTGCAGTTAATCACTTATCATATCTCAAAGAGGTCACTCAAAAAATATATATGCATGGATGTACATATACACACATATACAAACACACAAACACATATATATACAAATACATACACACACACATATATAGCATTATTCTTTTCTAAATTTTTTTTAATGTTTATTTTTGAGAGAGAAAGAGAGTGTGAGCAGGGGAGGGGCAGAGAGAGAGGGAGACACAGAATCCAAAGCAGTCTCCAGGCTCTGAGCTGTCAGCTCAGAGCCCAACTAGGGGCTCAAACTCACAGACTGCAAGATCATGCATGACCTGAGCCAAAGTCAGAGGCTTAACTGACTGATCCATACAGGTGCCCCAGTAGTGTTCCTTTCTGACTTGATTGATCTTTTCTGGGTTGATCCTAAGGTAACAAGTAAGATTAACCTGTATACCTCTAAACTGACCAGTGTATGGAATAATTCTCTATCCTAGACTCCATGAGCAATCACTTGAACCATTTTCTCACTAACATCCCCTACAAAATTTTGCCATATAATTTACGTGACAAATATCCAACAGTAGATTAGTTCTATAATCTCCCATCTTCGGTCTAAATTTATATTCAGGCAGCAGAGTATACGGTGAAAATCACTGCTTGTGTGCACAGGTGTCCAATACCTGGTTTTCAGTCTTCAACTGATCCTCAATCTTCATGGCAATGCTCTACTTCCATTTTATTTCTCTTTCCACCTGGAATGCTTACCTGGTAAACTTTTAAGAAGACATACACATTATCTCTACCAAGAAGCTTTCTCTGATCCCCTCTCAAGTCAGAGGAGTTAATCCATCCAAGCTCTATGCTACTTCTGTACCTATTATGTTTGTTTTCTTCCCTATCCTCCTGGAAAGTTAGGACAAAGTCTTATAGTACTTGGCACATTGTAGGTGTTCAATAAATGATTGTTAAATTGAGTTAAAGTGACTATTTTAGCCACTGCCACACCAAAAGGTTTTGGAGAAATCAGGGACTAGAAAGTGAGACACTAAATATTCATGATGTTGACTCCAACTTTCTGTGTGGCTGTACTTAATAGGCATAATTTTGAAATCTGAATGAATAATTCCTAGGAGCCTTTAGTAAAGAATACAGTATATCCAGCAGAGATAAGTTCTTCCTCCAACTTAAAAATAAAAAATAAAGTATAGAAATGTCCTTTCTTTCAAAAAATTTAACAAGATCCTTAAAAAATACTTTAAAAATTCATTAATTATATAAAAGTTTCCCCTATCCTCCTCATCTCATACTACCCTGTCCCAATGTGGTTTATTGGGTTTGGGTTTTTTAGAAAGAAAGAAAATAGCCTTATACAAGTCAATGATAGCATTCTTTTGGTGACTTGTTGGAGTGTCTCATCAGCTAGAGTGTCTTATGTCTCTTTCTGGTAGTACAGTGGGTCCCTGGAGACAAGAGGTTCTTATTCAAACCCACACTGCTCAGTAGTGTAGGGGCTAAGAGCACTGGCTTTGGAGATGGGTTGCCTAAGCCTTTTGGGGGAGGTTGCCTAGGCTTAAGTCCCAGGACTACCATGTGATGCTGTGTGACCTTGCATAAGTTAATTAACCTCTCTATACCTCAGCTGCATGATAAGCAGTCAGTGGATGTTAACTGTCATAATAAGCACTTAGTAAACACATATTAATATGAGTGGCAGCTCTACAATAAGAGAAAATATACTATAAGCTATAGTTTTAGGAGCCTAATAAGAAGTAGGTCCTATATAGTTTGGGTAGATTTTCCTACCCAAAAAAATATTTCACGACTCCTATACTTCCACCATAAAAAAATTATTTTGAGTTAAACTGAACTCTCTCCCTGAGTTGTCTTTTAACTATTAGGGGTAACATCATCATCATCATCACCATCATCATTTTAATCATTATTACTATGTTATGTCAATTTGTCTTCACAACTATCCTGTGATCTCAGGACTCTTTTATTTCCATTGGACAGGTAAGGAAATGGGACACAAGAAGAAACTTTGCCCAAGGACACAAAGCAATACTGTGGTGGAGCTAGGAGCCAGGAATTCTGACCTCTGTCCCGATACCTAGAGGCACCATGTCTATTAGTCATTCATTGATGAAGTAAATATTTATTGTCTTCCACGTCCCAGAATCCACGTCAGGCTCCAGACATAAGGGCACTGAACACTAGGCAGCAGGCAGAGTGTACCCCAAAAAGCACAGAAAAGAAGCATAAGAGGGAGGTGGCTGGGAAGTGTGAACTACTTAGGGAAATGAAGGAATACAGTTCTATCTTTGGTTATCTCAGGTTTCTTAATGGTCAAACTTAGAATTTCCCGTAAGATCCGGCTTCTGCTTTAGCCATGTGTCCCGTGTTTTTCAGTGTAGCATCTGGAGCCTGTCTGCCCAACTAAAGGTTGGTTCCATCACTTACAACCTATGGCAAGTGTCTGGTCTAAGCTCTCTGGGATCTCACCTCTAAATCAGGGATGTAAACCCTCACAGCCTACCTCACTGAACTGAACTGTTGGGAGAATTAAATAAATGAGTCCATGCAGGTAGAGCACCAAAACTTCTTTTCTTAACTTGAACAACTTTTTCCAGAAAATTTGGTTCTGACAGCCCATTTGGTTAATAATCTGGAAGTCTTTCACCCAACCAGGTTAATTTCAACTTCAAAGAAAAGAATTTCCTATTGCTTTCTCCTTGAGAAAAGGAGGTAATGTGCTGTTCCCAAAAGACTTCTAAAAAGACAGTTAAAAATGTTTGAGCAGGGGATGATCCTTTTGAAAAAGGAAGCCTCAGGTCCCTGTGATCTAAACCCATCCTCAGGTCAAATACTCCCCCCCTCCCCCCCTGCAGCTATTTGGAATTACAGTAATAGTTATCTTTGGTTGACTGACCCAACGAGCAAAGAGCTATGAGCACATTCATTTAAAATTAAAAGGAAAAAAAATCATGAAATCCCTACCGAAATACTGGTTCTGAAAGACTTCTTAAACTCAAAATCAAGCTCAATTAAATTTCACATCTACTTCCATTCCATCTCAGCCCCAAACTTATGCTTTATTCATTTATTATTTATATTAATAATTATTTTTATTTTCACTATTTTTATTTATATTTATTGTTTATTTATAGCTCACTCATCATGCAATATTCATCAGGCTATAACACAGGTTTTGATGGAAAGGTGGACTCCTGTTTCATTTACCTTTGTAAATATTTCAAACGGGTAGCCAAAATGCACAATTCCTCCATTTTTACATAAGCTCCTTGACGTGTTGGGTTATGAAGTGCTACAAATTCTTTGCTATGGGTTCCAAAAGAAGTGCTTATTAGAAGTTCCCCAAATGTCTCTCCATTTAAGAAGATACTCATACATAGAGATTATTTCACTCATTATACTCCAACCAGGAACAGGCCTCTCCAAGCAAACTAGAGGGTGCATGTTAGAAAAACTGAGTCACAGACCAAGCAGAGGAGTTAACTGCCATGCCATTTTGGAAAATTTAGTTTGTATTTATCTCTATGTTGACATTAAATCTGGTTTAATAGTATACTCAATCCAAGTATTATACAGGACCACTATAGAGATGGAAAATTCCAGTCACTTGAAGAACCAATGATTACTGAATATTATTTACATTACATTTTATAATTTAATGAAAATTATGTTTGTGCATTTGTCTCCACTCATAGAATGTGAATTTCTTTAACACAGAGAATATGCATAGGTGTTTATGAATGAGTCTGGCAGCTAATCAAAGATCTAGTCACTAACAGTAGGATCTTTTATTTTATTTTACAGAGAGAAAGCCCAAGTGGGGGAAGGGCAGAGGGATGGAGGGGGAGAGAGAGAGAGAGAGAGAGAGAGAGGATCTTAGGCGAGAGAGAGAGAGAGAGAGAGAGGATCTTAAACAGGCTCCATGCTCATGCTCAGCACAAAACCCGACATGGGGCTCCATCCAACAACCCTGGGATCATGACCTGAGCCAAAATCAAGAGTCAGACACTCGACCAACTGAGCCACCCAGGAGCCCCAGTAGGATTATAATATATGAAAACACTTTGTTAGTGAATCAGAACCATACAAAAGTTTGTTCGACTCAAAACTACCTATAAAGAACCAATCCATCCTTCAGTTACAAGTACCTTAACACTCTCCACTTGAACATTCTATAATAACAATGTCAGTGGCAATTAAATGAGAACTTACTGAGTAAGGCCTGTTGCAAATGCATTATATTTTCATAAATATATTGGCATTTAAACTTCACAATGTCCCTATGAAACAGATTTTGCCTATTTTTACATAAAGAAACTGCATTTTGCTTTGTAAGTTTTACTCTTTTTACTAAGACATTTGTTGTTCTAAATAAACAATACAAATGACACCACAAGATTTCAAACAGTTCATGTAAGTTATGTATACCCTTTCCCCTTGTTCCCTGGGGAAATTATAAAATTGTACTCTTGGAGCACCCAGGTGGCTCAGTCAGTTAAGCATCCAGCTCTTGGTTTCGGCTCAGGTCATGATCTCACGGTTCTTGTGATAGAGCCCCATCATCAAGCCCCGTGTTGGGTTTTGCACTGACAGTGCAGAGCCTGCTTGGGAATCTCTCTCTTCCTCTGTCTCTGCCCCTCCCCAGCTTGTGCACACACTCGCTCTCTCTCAAAATAAATAAATAAACATTAAAAAATAATAATAAAATAGTACTCTTATTTCAGGAGCAGCATCTATTCGAGGTAAGCACTTCCACACTGCATTTTGGTTTTGGTCCATGCACAATAAGGAATTATTTTATTTTTACTATAAATGCTGTGTCTCTTTAGCAGATCTCTTGTTTAACTCTCTCCTTGACCCTCTTTGACTTTTTCATTAGGGAACAGGCAAGTAAATGGGAAAAAGTCAAACCCAACATTTATCCTTTTCAGGTATTTTTCTGCTGAGTTTCACATTGGTCTCAGACATTTGTTGAACTATTTGGAACATACCTGGCTCACTGCACACCACAAAAGTTCATCTGAGTTGGCATATTCAGTAATTACAATTGTACAGTGTGCTATTCTAAATGTAATTCCATTTATTTAAAACCACCTGTATGGAATTTAACTAGAAGCTTAAGAAAGAAGATGTAATGACTATATACTCATGATTATTCTGGATAACCAGTATCTAGCACAGTACCTGACACAGGTAGGCACTCAGTAAATATGTTTTTAATAAATGAATATTCTATTACCCCTGATTCTAAATATTCCCTGCCAACTCTGTCTTCCCTTATACCACTAATAAGAACAAATTCCAATCACAGTCCTATTACATAGCCCTTAAATTAGCACGTGTGTACAACAACCAGAAAGGATGTCATTGCTTAAAAGGATAAAAGGAGCCTGGCCAGCCAGACACACCACTTGAACGTTCTCCGGATCACAAACAGCTTACCCTTTGGGATGAGAAGAGAGAAAAGAGATTAGGAAATGTATTCTCGATTTCATGGACAGTGATCCAGTACTTTTTTGACCACAAATCCCCGAGGACAAGTATTAATTAAAAAGATCATTGCAGAAGAGCTTTCAGAAGAGGACATTAAAACTAACTATAGCTACAGGGAGCAAACATTTTCAACTCTTTCATATTATTTGACCCAAAGGACTTTTTCCTTCTATGTAACAATTGTCTATAAACTTCCAAAGAAACCAAGAGATGATGCTAAAAAACAAGATGGAATATATAATTTTATTTTGCACTTATCTCTAGCATTGTCTTAGAGTCAGTATTTCAAACTACTGGTATTTAAATAAATTGTGGGCATGGTTGTATTTCCCTCAAGCTGTCACTTCTTAATAATTGGCCCTGTCTATTGAAAGCTAAAAATGAAATAGAAAAGGAAGAATTATTTTATTTGCAAAGCACCCACTAACTATGGTAGCCTGTGTCCTAAGTAAAATACTTCAGAGTTGATTTCATTGTTAAGTTAGGAAAAAAAAAACCCATGTATACCTATAAACACTGATTTATTCTCTCTGATGACAAAAGCTAAATTAGTCTAAAAATTATGACTATTGCATTTGTAAGTACTCCTGTGTTACAACTACCCCCACCCCTTTAATCAGTTTGCCATTCCAAAGTAAAAAATGATTTAGGAAAAGCTGTCAAAAAGAAGAGAAAGAAAATCTAATCTGGGTAAGTTATTAAGAAAACTGGTTCTTTGAGTCTTTAACATTTAAACTGTCCTTGGAGATTTAGAAATGAAGGTGAGGGCAGGGGGCAGAGGCTAGAAAGAGGGTCTGGATGCCACCACGAGCACCATCTAGCCCTACAGCAAAGGGAGAGGGAGAAGAATGGAGCAGGGAAGTTACCGGCAAGGGATAAAGAAAAAAAGCAACAGAGACAGGTGGCCAAAAGAACAAGTCTGAGGCATGGGCATGAATAAGGGAAAAGACAAAGGGGAAAATGAAAAGTGGAGGAAAAGAAAAAAAGAAGTACAGAAGGGGTCACGGAGAAAGAGAGGGAGAACAGAGGGTGCCCGCAGGAAGAATGAAAAGGAGAGACACCCAGAGAGACAGAACAGCTCCTCCATCATCGGTGTTGCCTTCTTCATCTTCGTCTCTGTTTTTTCAGATGGCACACTGACAGAAGATTAATTCAAGTCAGCTGCTGAAAATAATTATTGCATTATGGGAGCAGTAATCATTATTTAGAACATGATTAAATATGTCTGCACCTATTGACTCTGCCTATGATTTATGTATTTGTTTAGTCAATAGTCTAATGTAAATGATGTAATTAATTATAGATGGTGGTGTCAGGTCATTGGTGAAAACAATCTGAGGAGAACAAGGGCTCTGTTTTTTTCATGACAGATGCAGAGAGGGGGGGTGGGCTGAGTTGAGGGAATTCCAGGGGAACTTTTTCACGTGTGAATGGCGGCTTGGATCTCAATTTGCATGTTGTCTTTCTCTTGTTCAGCCTTCGTTTAGAAATTGAAATAACTTGTTAAGCAAAGGGGAAGGGAGCACATGATTGCCAAGAGGACGCCTGGGACTTGGGCGGGTGAGGAGGTAAAGAGCCAGCTGCTCCCTAACACAGGGGAGCGTGGCACCATCATTTACCGCTTCATAAAATTAAATGTTTTCCAAATTAAATCAGTAGGCAGTGTGCAGGAGGCCTACTATCTCTAATAACAATTTTTCAATCAATATTACCTTGCCGTCTGAAATCTGAGCCGAGAAAGTTGGCATGGGTTGGGGAGGGCACCCTGGGGGAGGGCAAGGAGAGGAGGTGGAAACAAGGTTTGAGTACTGAGGCTTTCAATCAAACCAAAGGTTTAAAAAATATAGATATATATGCATGGTGGATTCGCCATCACTGTGAGTCTATTCCCCGTAGATTTTTCTCTTAACTGATAATTCGGTCAGTCACATTCCTCAGAGGGAGGTCACAGGTCACCCCAGCCCCTGTCAGGCCTCAGAGAAACCATTTCCATTTTAATGCCACAGCTATAATCTATCAAAGATGTGATGTACAAGATACAATGAATTTAAGTGGTCTTCATATATCACTGAGCTTTCATGCCTTCACCTGGGTAATAGTCTGAATTACTCTCCCTACCTCACAATCTGTCACCCCCAGTAAAATAACTGCCATGCTGGTGTTAATGGCAGATTTGTCCAAATTGGGGCCACAGTAGCCAAAGTCATTCTGCATCATAAACTTTAGCATTCAGTGCTTACCCTGGAAAGGGCCCCGTAGCTTAAAATTCTTCTGTAAATAATTCTGCAGACAGGCTCCGCTCATGTTTTTATTTATAAGCGCTAAAATAAATCTAGCTGGGGCTGCACACAGCCTGCCTTCTCCATTTCCCTCTATCTAGTCCTCCAGTCCTCTCTCTCTCTCAAGCCCATCTAATCTGACCTGTCACTTTTCCCCGAAAGGTGTCTAATAGACACGAGTCTCTTCCTTAGACAATAAACACAGCAGAGTTCAGAAGACTCAGCTCATAGTTAGTGACCTTCTCTGCAACTCAACCGTTAACCCTTCTTATTTTACCACTGAGTAGTAAAAGTCCTCTAATTTTACCACTAAGGAGTAAAAGTTGTTGACACATAAATCTCCCCCCTAAACTATCCCTGGCTGTGAGACTAGTGCACTGCAAACCTCCAGAGGTAGGGGCTCATGCATCACCTGATTCAAGTAGGTTCATGCATCCCTCTCTGTTTCTATTTGTTTCACCAGTTCCATGGTCTATCATCACCACCATCCAATCCACTATTTTACTTGTGACTTTCAAATCAAGGGGTCAAGAGCTGGGTTTGGACCCACTGTCTGACTTCCAGATGTTATCTGTCCTAACCTGGAAAAGATCTGCCATCCCACCAAGGGATCCAAATGATAGAAGAGACTCAACAGTGATTGATCATTTGGATCAAATCCCTTGGATCAGACGAAGAAAGACAAAGAAAGATTAGGACAGTTGGATACATGTACTCCTCTCACCAAAGTTCCTGAATAAACATCTTATGATGGTGCACCGCCTATGTCTGAGAAAGTCAAAATACTTACACAA
Source organism: Acinonyx jubatus (assembly GCF_027475565.1). Taxonomy (NCBI): domain Eukaryota; kingdom Metazoa; phylum Chordata; class Mammalia; order Carnivora; family Felidae; genus Acinonyx; species Acinonyx jubatus. The sequence continues at coordinate 133,325,865 of NC_069382.1, read as the reverse complement.
TATTGAGAGCAGACCTTGGTTTCTATGCATCAGTCTAGCATAAGAATAGACTCTAAATGAAATCCCATAATACACTGCAAATTTCCAGGAAAGAGGCGGTTTTATTTTATTCATAGGTCACCTACTACTAGAGCCACCCAGTGCTTATAATTAATAACCACAGATAAATGTATGAAGGCTGTTAGTTTTCGAGAAGACTCTCTGCTTCTATGTCACTTAATGGCCTTTCTGTACCTTATTCTCCATATGTGAAAATTGGGACCATTAAGACTCATAGACATTTTACCTCTCAAGGCTATGAAAAGGATTAATGAAGTAAGGTTTATAAAATGTCTTGGGCCACTCACTCTTCCCAAAGGCTATAGATTTCTAGAAATGGAGGCAAAGCTGTCTAGAAAGCTGATGGCTTGGTTAAAAGGCCAAAAACAAAGTCAATAGAATTGAAATTATTTAGGAAAGGTTCAGACAGAACATGGAGCAGCAATTACTCCTTCAGGTTTCAGAACGATTGTATTTAGCAACAACAAAAGAGTCTGGCCCTCCTGTTTCTGATAGCACTTTCATTAAGGTAAACAGTATATTATTCATGCTGAGGGTTTCTCCAGCAGGCTCTGTTTGCTTCCACTTTATCTGAGCTTCTTTGCAGTGAATTGTAAACTCAGGAGATGTAAATTAGAAATATGCTCCCAGCCAGTCAGAATCAATGAAAGCCCTTTCCTTCAACTAGAAAGAAATTGTAGTAAAATGACGTTGAAGGAAAAAATGTTCTATCAGTGTTCTTGAACCCACCCTGGAGCAGACTTTATTGGACTCTCCTCCGGTCCATTCACCAAGTATGTTTTTATGCACATATCATATAAACACATACTGTAAAAAGATGGCCTCACTCCTACAGTCACATCTCAACAGGCCTTGGAAGAGAGAGAGCACATCCCACAAGTATCAATATCCCAGTGAAATCACTTTTTCGTAACTCTGCACACTTCTTCGCCTGAAAGATTCTTTAAATTGTTAACAGATATAAAAAAAAATCATTTAACCTGATTCTCCTCTAGAATTCGCACAAAGAATTCCAAAGAATCCCAAAAAGCTTTCCTTAAAAAGATATACCCCGATTTTATCAAGTAATTAACTTCACTTCCCTAACATGGAAAGAACTGAACAAAGAGTTAGCAAATTGTATAGCCCAATATACAGAAAATCATCCTAGATTCTCAAAGAAGGTAGTGAAAATGTCCATCTAGGAAGCACCTGTCCATCTCCCCTCCTCCCCCAACTGAACACTGAAAGGACAAGGTTTAAAAAGATAATGAGGTATGTGCTGATAACACTCAGATTTTCTAAAGTTGTTGCTTTTCCTGTGGGAAAATACTACCTTGTAAATCAGGACGGAAGCAAGGTTTCACTGACCCCACATGTGTACACTTTAGTAGTTTACAAAGCTCCTCCGAGGCATTCAGGGTCAGATCAGCAAAAACCCTGCCACTCTTTATCTCCCAAAAAGTTTTCAGCCAGAAAGCCAGAGCTCTGCACTAGTTCCGAACACATGGATAACCCCCTTAAATCAGTGCTTCTGAAACCTCAATGTGTCTAAAGATAAGGTTGCCAAATAAAAGGATGCTCATTTGAATTTCAGATCAACAATAGTTTTTTAGTACAAATATGTTCCAAAAATTGCATGGGATATACTTATCCTTTAAAATGTTGTTTGTCTGAAATTCAAATTTGACTGAGGATCCTGGGGTTTTCGTTTGCTTGTTTTTTGTGTTTTGTTTTGTTTGCTAAATATAGCAATCCTAGAAACAAGAATTATCTGGATGTTTACAATGTAGATTCTCAGGCCCCAAACCACATAGATTTGGACTTGATAGTTCTATCATGGTGTCAGGAAATCTGACTTTTTAAGTAAATACTATGGATGATTCCAGTGCAGGCAGACTTGAAAACCACTCTTTGAGAAACATGTCTTAAATGGTGGAATGTTCCCTGATATACCTTCGTATATCAGTTGCAAAATGTTTTGAATTTAAAGGTCCCAGTTATTATAACTTTGCCACAGGAAGTCTAATATGTTGGTCCCCTTTCTGAAATCCCAAAAGATAGATAGAGTCCTTGATCTCCCAGAGGGGATAAGCACAAACAATACGAATTTCTGTCAAGGGATAAATGGAGCCTATTACCTCTTACTGGTAATTTTCCTTTTTCACATATAGAATAAACTGATTTCTGTTGCTGTATTTCTTTTGCAACTTGGGTATTATTTACAACAAATTGAATCCTTTCCATGCTTGACATATTACACTGATCTATGACTTTGCTTTCATTTTGTCCTGTTAACTAGAAACCCACTTCATCATGAAATATGTTCCTCACACTTTCCTCCATAGTGAGTAAAAACATTGATAAAGCATCATAAATTGTAGGTCATTTCTCAAATGCTTCCTGTTACAGTGAGGATTGGGAGAAGGAAAAGTAAGTACTGATCAATGGCCACTTGATAAAATTTATGCTGAATGTATGGACAGAAAAGCAATGGATGTATTAGAAGCTGCATTATAAGATGCTTGCTTCACATCCAGACTTCATTCTTTACTCCATAATGCCAAAGGCAATTCAGCCTTCCTCTCTCTAGCAAACCACCCCCTGCCCCCAAAATAAATTAATTCATGAAAACTTCTAACAGCGAGTTTTGCCTAAATCAACTAGATAACTGAAAAGGAAGTAATATGCCAAGCTACCAGGATAGCTACCCTGTCTCCCCCTTTATTCTGTGTAAATCTTGGGTACATATTGTTTGGACCAGAGATTTGAAAATAACACTGACCCTAGAACACACAATATCTCCAGTGTAATGAAATATACCAATTCACTGTGTGCCAATAAATCCACCAGACGTTTTACCGGTGTCATCTCAGGCTGGATTTTACAGGAAAATTTTAATTTTTTAAAATATTTTATTTATTTTTGAGAGAGTGCACACACATGTGGGGGAGGGGCAGGGGGGGGAGAGGGGGAGAGAGAGAGAGAGAGAGAGAGAGAGAGAGAGAGAGAGAGAGAGAGAGAATTCCAAGCAGGCTCCCCACTGCCAGTGCAGAGCCCAACAACCTGGGGCTCAATCCCAGGAACTGTGGGATCACGACCTGAGCTGAATTTAAGAGCTAAACACTCAACCGACTGAGCTACCCAGGCGCCCCAAGGATGATGTCTTTTAAAACCTATTTCAGCTACATTGTTTCCCAGTACTCTTTAAGCCCTAAGTAGAGCATTAAATATCTGAGATCCTTGAATATCCCAAGTAAATGATGCCTTACTTTGCCGTAGTACAATATCCAATTTATCAACCTTTCCCTCCCTGGAACTGTGCCTTAGTAAAATTAAAATGTTCTTTATGAGTAAATTCAGTTATGAAAATAAGCACTCACCAATATGCCTCAGTATTATAATGGCACAGAGTACTGAGTCCTAAACCCTGAAATGTTTAGGGTGGCATATGCCTTAGCACAAGAGGCTAATTATTCCTCTGCCAAATCTCCTCAGCCACATATTGAGGAAAATGAACCTGCCTCTCAGGATTGGTATGAAGAATAGCTTATAAAAATGAGTGCGAAACCCTTTGCAAATACCAAATGCCATATGAATGCTAAGTAATAATAAAGATCTGTATGAATGCAGCGAAACAGCCCAACTTCTAGGTGCTTTTTCAAACTGGACACCAACCATTTAAGATTCATCCATCATTCACCTTCAGGCATCCCTTTCTTTATGAAAAAATAAAATGGGCTGTCTGCATTGCAAGGAAATGGAAACATTGAATTTCAAAGCATATAAGCCCCTCATATCTTTACCATTCAAAGTAATGAGTTATGTTATTTAGTTAATGAAGATAATGCTCATGAAGTAATAAAGGGGAAAAAATATCAATTCCCATCATTATTCTGCTCAGAGGGCACAAGATTCTAGCTGGTAGATTTTGGAAACATCATAAAGATACATGGCACATAGTATCACAGGAATAGTCATTATGCCTATTCTTAACTCCCCCCAAGAAGCCTCAAGCATTGCCAATGTGTGGGAAGAGAGGGAGAAGGAGAAATACAGTGTTCATAAACAACAAAACAATGATGATTGTCATTCTGCAGTCCCTTGAAACAAGAAGGATAGAGAAAGAAAGAAAGAGAGAGAGAGAGTGGGAGAGAGGGAAGGAAGGAAGGAAGGAAGGAAGGAAGGGAGGAAGGGAGGGAGGGAGGGAGGGAGGGAGGGAGGGAGGGAGGAAGGGAGGGAGGAAGGAAGGGACTCTTCTCCAGCAAATCGTTTCATCCAAAGACATGATTCACTAACACTTGATTTGACAAGTTGTAGTCACTCCTTACATTATTTTTTCCCCTTTGTGTTCATTTGGGGAGCAAAGATTTATTGCCTCTCCTGAAAGGACCACGGATGCACTAGAAATAAGAATTAATAGGTTTCTGTTTCCCATTGCCCATCTTTATAGAAAAAAATTATTTGACTAGATTCTTAATTATTTTTGGTCCCAAAATACAGTGAATCTTTCTCTATAATACTGAATAAAATTTGGAGATAGAAGCAAACAGTAGTCATGTTGTAGGGCAATGGGAGATGATACATTTAAAAGTCAAATCCTCCCCCTATGTGAAATTTCCTTTCCACACTGTCAATAGCCCCTGTCACTGGATTGCCCTCCTCTTTAAATGTAGTGTGCATAAGTCTGCCACACATATGAGCCATATTGTATACGGGTTTGCACTGAAGGTACACTAAGAAAAAATTAAGATTTCATTAATAAAATGCCAAGCAATTATTGTTCAATAAAACAAAGAAAAAGAAGAGGCTTGATGCTAGCCTGCACAGATACGAAGTATCTAATAAAGTGCTCTATGAAACAAAAATTAAGCCAGAAGAGCCAGGGACTCTGCCCATAGACGTTTATTACTGGGTGCAAAAGAAAATAGTGTGTGTTTCCTCCCTGTTCATAGATAAGTCTAAAGAGAAACAGGTGACGTTTCTTCAACATGCAGTACATGAAACTAATTTTTATGACTACTATTATGTTTTATCACTGGTAGAATAGGTACAACCACCTGATATATGCATATTATATGCACATACGTTCTTTTAAAGCAATCCTGCCTTTGGTTGTCAAAATAGCAGAAAGCCTCTCAGCATTACCATTATAAAACCTGATTTTCAGGGATTTATAACTAAACTGAAGATTTCCTTGAAGGTGAAGCAAGAATCACCAGGTCTCAGCTCAAAACAAAATTTTGCTTTCAGTTTTCTGGGAAGTTTGGTTTGGTCATTATCAAGTTGTGGAAATGCAAAAATAAATAAGTCAAAGCTTACAGGGATCTGGCTTTTTTTGCCTTTTCTAAAAACCCTCGTGGACCTTTCAAATAGCTTGGTTATCTGAAATGACATTTAGTCCAAAATATGGATTTCTTTCTTAAAATGGCTGCAACTTTGACATTTAAAGATTGGTTATTACACATGCATAGAAGCTGCTTCTCCAAAAGATACTTGGCAGTACTGAGCAATATTGTATGTATCGTGCATACTTAATGCCCACTTTCCAAATGACCTCCTCCTATTGCTGGGAGGAGGAAACAGCTCTTAACAGGAATGACAAATATATTACCAATTTAATTATTGTTTTATTATATTGTACTCATTAAAGACTGCTTGAAGAGTAGCATAGATTAGGCAAAAATTACTGAATTTCATGCATGATTCTAAAAGTAATTATTTACTGCCTAAGTAATATTAAATGGAAACCTTAAATATCTTGCCACTGAAGGCTTTTGGAAAACTACAACAGTGGCTCTTTACAGGGTCCAGGGACATAAAAGACAATAAGTAAGATCGGGATAATGTTTAATAAACATTCAAAGAATGAACCATTGTAGTTTTACTCAAAGAGGACATTACATTCCACATGCTCTGCAATGTATTTGAAAATATATAGATTTCAATGAAATCTAAATAGTCTCATTTTTAAAAATAAAATTTAATTCATTCTGACTCTCACTTGCATGGTATTTCTTTCCCTTAATTAAAATACTTACATAATACTGGGAGAAATGGCGTGATCAAGGGGTGCCTGGGTATCTCAGTTGGTTAAGCATCTGACTCTTGACTTTAGCTCAGGTCATGATCTTGCAGTTTGCTGAGATGGAGCCTTGCATCAGGCTATGCACTGACAGCAGAGCATGCTTAGGATTCTCTCTCCCTCTCCACTCTCTTCCTCTCTCTCTACCCCTTCCCTTCTCTCTCTCAAATAAATAAACAAGCAAAAAAAAAATATTTTCAAAAGTGATCAAAAAGCTTTTGCAAAGTCATTTGAATATCATCTCCATGACAAATCTAAATCTTTTCTGAATTTACAAAGTATTTAAAAGAATTTTTATTTGAATATCATTGACACACAATGCTACATTAGTTTCAGGTGTATAGTATAGTGATTCAACTCTATACATCATGCTATTACTATGCTTACCATAGCATAGGTGCCATTTTAGACAAATTCTTTTGAAACAAAGACATTACTAGTCAAGACTCAAGAACAAGGCTAGCCTAAGAGCTATGGTTTGACCATAACTAATGAAACTGGTTTGGTTTGTGAGTTTATTCTTTTTTCCTGTGACCCTTAAGCCCAAGCTGAAAGCAACACACACACACACACACACAAAGGAGTATGGAAAAATATTTTTTAGAATGGAAGCATGATGGGAATGTATGACTGTTTTCAACTCATGAAGCATATATTACATGCCTACTGCTGGCCAAATTCTGTGCTCAGTGCTAGGATCAAAAAACACTGGTCATCTTCTCAAACTTTTTATGGCCTACAATCAATAAATTTTTATTCTTTTAAGTTAATATTTAAACTTAACCATATGCATGTTAGCCTGTAACATGTACTCATGAAACTACAAAATGTAGACAAGAGACATTTCAGTTCTTGTTTTTGTTCAACAAACTTAGTGAGTCTTTGGGAGGGTTTGAATAAAGGGAGAAAGGTAGCTGCAGCATCAGTCAATAATCTGTCAATAACCTGTTTTCTCGGCTATCTGAACTCCTTGGGGGGAAAAAAAATACATCAAGTAAGAATCTGTTCAACTGCTTGACCATAGTATAATGGATAAAAATGGTATATAATCCTGAAGAATTTTCTAGTTACAATGTATGTTCACATACTTTTCCCCTTTCCATCTTCACATTATGTCTGAGATAGGGAGGGTGTGTATTATCATTATTTTGTAGAAAAGAAACTGAAGTTTGGAGGCTAACCACACACGAAGTGACAACTCTGGGACTGGTCAGTATAGAGACAGTAAGAAATAATAACAATGGGGCCTAAATGCAAATCCTTCTGAAGTTTGGATTGTCAACAAATCTTTTTACCTTCCTACAAATTTGTTTTTGTTTCTTCCATTCGGTAGCTGAGGCTGTTATTCACCTGCCACAATTAAGTCAGCCAAAACATACTGCAGTCAATATTTCTGATGATCTTAGATACTGGTTGAGAAGTAATCAGTTTAACTCCACAGTAAGACAGCTTGGGCATTACAACATTGCTGGCATCTGACTTTTTCTGCCATCAAAGTAAATTAAAACCAAGATATTTGCTGTTGAGGTAAAGAGGGTGTTTGAGTGCTTGAATCACCCAGAGAGGCTATTTATAGGTGTAAAAACTGTTTAAAACATGTCTAATCTCCATGTTACTCAGCCTGTGTACATCATCACTGAATTGTGCAGCAGGATAGAACTGAAGAAATAAATAATTGCAGTAAATTAAAATAAAGAAAATGGTCCATTTACCTCTGCCTTTTCTTGATTCTGCTCTTTAATCTGTAAGAACAGAGGCAGATCACTTATTTCTCTAGAAAGGACACATGGCTGCATTGTATATATTTAACATACAGAAACAGAGTGAACACAGATATACAAAGAGTGTGGATTATAGTAAAGTATGTAGAGCATTGAAAAGAACAAAAGACTTACAGTCAAATTCTGGACTCTAGACCTCCATCCAACACTTGCTGGATGACCTTGATCAAATCACCTCTCAGCCTTAGTTTCCCTCTAGAAGAAAATAAAACGTGAATAATGATAGCATCCTGCCAGATCATGAGCAAAACAAAGTGAAAGCGCTTTGTAAACTACGCAAAGGACTGTACACATGTATCACTTTTAAAGTATTTTTATTATTATTTTCATGATCACAAGGGATTCTTTTTAAATGTAGGTTTTTAAATGCCTGAGAAAATGGGGCAGTCACAGAACCATGACTTTAAACAAACTTTATTTGGGCGCATGACTGACTGGCAATTGTGTGCAATCATTTTAGCTGTCACAGGCCCAGAGAAATGTGGGAGAGCTCTTCCATGAAATGTTTATATTTCATAAACAAAATTATGTGCTTAACAGTCAGAGCGATGGGAGGGTTCCGGCTAATGCATTTTCCAATGTGTGAGGCAGATTATTAATGCGCTCCAGTAGCTGTTAATTTCAGTTTGCCGGAATGATTTATGGGGAGGTAAAGGAGAGAGACATAATCTAATTGAGATCAGAATCACTGTTCTAGCAGCAAGGCACCAGCATGGGCCCTTGGCACAGCAGAATGATTAATATCTAATAAGCAAATAATCCGTTAAATTATTATAAACATTACTTTTGACAACTCTTTTGTTGGCAAATGAAAGAGGGGAAAAAAAGAAACAAAGAAACAAAAGATCTAAAAATCACCACTTTCTCTGATACTGTAAAGGCAGATTTTGTCAGAGCATGGGTGATGGATATCACGACGGATTTGAGTGTTATCAATTTTAAGCACCCTGGGGAGAGATTTTCACCATAACATGAATGACAACCGAACACCCAAAGCAAGATCACTTTTCAGAAACAAAAATGAGTAACACCAGTTCTTAAAGTGTGGTTCCTCTTACACACTTATCATTAGCCTCTAGTAAGTATGCCAGTCCCTTGTCACTATGAAGGTAATCATATGTAGAGCCTAAAAAAGAGAGGTAAACATCCCCTCTCACATCAGTTCCTTTTATTTTTTTTTCTAATATTTCTTTTTTTTAATTTAGTGAAATGCATACAACATAAAATTTACCATCTCAACCATTTTTAAGTGTACAATTCAGTGGCATTAAGTACATTTATATTGTTGTGCAACCATTTCTGTCATTCATTTCCAGAACTTTTTCATTCTTCAAAACTGACAGTCTATACCCACTGAACAACTCCTCATTCCCCTTCTACCCCCATCTCCAGGAAAGCACAATTTTACTTTTGTCTCCATCTACTTTTGACCTCTAGAGAATTCAATTAGTCTAATCATTCAATATTTTTCCTTTTTAGATAGCATGATGGCTCATCCATGTTGTTCCATGTGTCAGAATTTCCCTCCTTTTTAAGGCTTAATAGTATTCCATTGTATGCATATACCATATTTTGATTATCCATTCTTTGTTGATGGACAGTTAGGTCATTTTCACCTTTTGGCTACCATGAATAATGCTGCTATAAAGATGGGTATATACAAATATCTATTTAAATCCTTGCTTTCAATTCTTTTTTTTCCGGCTTTATAGGAGTATAATTGACAAATCTGAAAGATGTTTAAAGTGTACAATGTGATTATTTAATATACATATACATTGTGAAAGGATTCCCCTCAGCAAATTAATTAACACATCAATCACTCCACATAGTTATTACCCTTTTTTGGCAGTGGAGATTGGGAGGGAGAACATTTACATCTACTCTGTGCTGACAGCTCAGAGCCTGGAGCCTGCTTCAGCCCCTCCCCTGCTCATGCTCTGTCTGTCTCTCTCTCTCAAAAATAAACATTAAAAAAAAAAAGGGAACCTCAACCTTATTCATATTATAATTGAAAGTTTGTGCTGTTTTACTAATTTCTACTTCTCCTATCCTCCTGCTCCAGGAAACCACTTTTCTACTCTGACTTCAACTTTTTTTTCTTTTTTTAAGATTCCACATACAAGTAATACTGCGCAGAATTTGTCTTTCTGTCTGGCGTATTTCACTTAGCATAATGCCCTTCAGGTCCATTCATGTTGTCACAAATAACAGGATTTTTTTAAGGCTTAATAATATTTCATTATATATGTATATACATATATAATCACATTTTCTTTTCCTATTCATCCACCAAAAGACACTTAGATTGTTTCCATATCTTACCTATTGTGAATAAGGCTGCATCAAACATTGGAATACAGATATCTCTTCAAGATGGTTTTGTTTCTGGAGAGTATAAAAGTCAACTATGGGGCACCTGGGTGGCTCAGTCTGTTAAGCGTCTGACTTCAACTCAGGTCATGATCTCACAGTTCATGAATTCAAGCCCCTCACCAGGCTCTATGCTAACAGCTCAGAGCCTGGAGCCTGCTTTGGATTCTGTATCTCATTCTCTCTCTGCCCCTTTCCTGCTTGTGCTGTCTCTCAGCACAAGAGACCTATCATTATTCACGTTTTATTTTCTTCTAGAGGGAAACTAAGGCTGAGAGGTGATTTGATCAAGGTCATCCAGCAAGTGTTGGATGGAGGTCTAGAGTCCAGAATTATTTATTTTTGAGAGACAATCTCAAAAATAAATAAATGTAAAGGTGAATCTACAGGAGGGAGTTAAGATGGTGGAAAAGCATGGAGACCCTGAGCTTGTCTTGTCCCTGAAACACAGCTAGATCAGCATCAAACCATTTTGAACACCTAGGAAACTGATCTGAAGATTAACACAACAATCTGCATAACTTGAGCCACAGAACTCTATAGGTACAGGTGCAGAGAGCTGAACTGGGGAAAAGAAAAGCTGCAGAGGGCAGGGAGCTTTTTTTGCAGAGAGAGGACAGAGAAAGGGAAAGGTAGAGACTGCTGTGCACCAGGATCATGGAAGAAAAGTACTCCCCCAAAAGTAGCTGGAGAGAAACAGTGAAAACACTCTCAGGAGAATGAACAAGAAATCTGTTCCCCAAAACCATTGATGGGAAGAAAAACAAGGGTTTCCATACCACCAGGATTCTATAAACAGTGGAGCGCAGAGTGTGAAATTTCAGAGCTCTGTGCCTAGAGGTGCTCTGGTGAGGAAGTGGGATGAATCCCCAGAAGCAGGCAGCGGGGTCTGAGGGGTCCGTGTGCCACACTGGGAGAAGCATTTCCCCTGCTTGGAGTGCATTTGGTAGAGGCCATACAGCCTTCCCACAGGCAAAGCTCCCAGCAGACCCGAGAGCAACCATGTTTGCTGGTATTGGGACAAAGACACTAGAGTGTGGTGAAACCTGGTGCCAGCTGTGTGTTGTGGTTTGCCATGATCTCTGAACTTCTGCCACTGAGCAACTGCACACACGTTTTCTGAGGCAAGCCAGCACCCGGCCATTGCTCAACAAGACTCTCCCCTCAAGAGTTGGTGCAGGTCCAAGCCGCAGGGGTCTCTGAAGTGTAGGGTTTTGAAACACGACCCCAGCTGAGATAAAACTCTGGAGGGAGGTGCTGCCTGGCAGGAGGACAGCTTGGACATGGATAGGGTAGAGGTGGGGAGGGGACAGAGGCCTGAGACAAAGGAGGGGTGCGTGATAACTGGTCCATGAGAGTATTAAGTTCCTGTACCAGAAACTAGGGAACTGGGTGAAGTCACATCCACCTCTCCCCTCATCCACATGGGTACATGCTCATGCACACCACACTGATCCACTCCAATAAACTAAGCAGTGCCACCTAGTGGAGAATGGAGCCATTACACCAAGGCCCAACCAACTGCACCCTCTTAGCATATCCCCTAGAAGATCAGCACAAGTATTTCCACCTGCTTAGTGTGTGGACTATAGAGTCCTTCATAATTCCAGTTCTAGGGGAATGTGGGTGTAACTTCATTCAGGTTTCATTCTCTTTGCTGATTTATTTTTGTTTTCTTTGCTTCTGTTTTTGCTTACTGTTTTCTTTCATCTTTTTTCTTTCTTTCTTTCCTTCCTCATTCTTGGATACAGAGATAAAATTTAATTTTAATTTTTATTTGTTTTACTTTATTTTTATTGTTTTAAATTTTTATTCTATTTCTTTTACTTCATTTTATTCTATTTTATTGTATAATTTTTTTAATTTTTAATTTTTTTCTTACTTTTTTTTCTTTCACTTTTTTCTCTATTCTATCAAGTTTCCCTAAACAAACAGACCAAAACACACCCAGGATATAGCCTCATTTATTTGATTTTTTTTGTTTTATTTTTTAATTTTTCAATTTTTATTTTTTACTTTATTTTTTTTCTTCCTCCAAAATGACAAAACAAAGGAAATCACCCCAAAAGAAAGAACAGGAAGAAATGACTGCCAAGGACTTAATCAACACAGATATAAGCAAGATGTCTAAACTAGAATTCAGAACCACAATAATAAAACTAGCTAGGGTTGAAAAAAGCATGAAATCTCTTTCTGTGGAGGTAAAAGAAATAAAATTTGGTCAGGACAAAATTAAAAAATGCTATAACTGAGATGCAATCTTGAATGGTTGCCATGGCAGCAAGGATGGATGAAGCAGAGCAGCGAATCAGCAATTTAGAAGATAAAATTATGGAGAATAATTAAGCATTAAAAAAAAGGAAACAAAGGCAAAAGATCACAATTCAAGACACAGAGAATTCAGTGACTTATTAAAAAGGAATAATATCTGAATCATAGGAGTCACAGAAAATGAAGAGAGAAAGGGGCAGAAGGTTTATGTGAGCAAATTATAGCATAAAACTTTCCTAATCTGAGGAAAGATACAGATATCAAAATCCAAGAAGCACAGAGAACTCCCATTAGATTCAACAAAACCAACCATCACCAAGGCATATCATAGTCAAATTCACAAAATACACAGACAAGGAAAGAATAATGAAAGCAGCAAGGGGGAAAAAGTCCTTAACCTATAGGGGAAAACAAATCAGGTTCGCAGCAGACCTATCCACAGAAACTTGGCAGACCCAAAAGGAGTGGCAGGATACATTCAATGTGCTGCACTGGAAAAATATGCAGCCAACAATTCTTTATCCAGCAGGGTTATCATTCAAAATAGAAGGAGAGATAGCGTTTCCCAGACAAACAGAAAGTAAAGGAGTGTGTGACCACTAAAGCAGCCCTGCAAGAAATTTTAAGGGGGACCCTTTCAGTGGTGAAAAGACAAAACCAAAAAAGACTAAAAGCAACAAAGACTAGAAAGGACCACAGAACATCACCAAAAACACCAACTCAACAGGCAACACAATGGTGCTAAATTCATATCTTTCAGTGCTCACTCTAAATGTCAATGGACCAAATGCTCCAATCAAAAGACACAGGGTATGAGAATGGGTAAGAAAATAAAACCCATATATATGCTGCTTATATGAGACTCATTTTAGACCTAAAGACACCTGCAAATTGAAAGTAAGGGGATGGAGAACCATCTATCATGCTAATGGTTGATAAAAGACAGCTGGAGTAGCCATACTTATATCAAACAAACTAGATTTTAAAATAAAGATTGTAACAAGAGATGAAAAAGGGCATTACATTGTAATTAAGAGTCTATCCACCAAGAAAACCTAACATTGTAAAATATTTATTCCCCCATGTGGAGCACACAAATATATGAATCAATTAATCACAAACATAAAGAAACTCATTGATAATAATACCATAATAGTAGGGGACTTCAACACCCCACTTACACCAATGGACAGATCATCTAAGCAGAAAATCAACAAGAAAACAATGGCTTTGAATGACACAGTGGAACTGATGGACTTAACAGACATATTCAAGACATTTCTTCTTAACGAAGCAGAATACACATTCTTCTTGAGTGCACATGGAACATTCTTCAACATAGATCACATAGTGGGTCACAAATCAGCCATCAACCGGCACAAAAAGACAGAGATCATATCTTGCATATTTGCAGACCACAACATTATGAAAATTGAAATCAACCACAAGAAAAAACTTGGGAAGATCATGCATATTTTGAGATTAAAGTACATCCTACTAAAGAATGAATGGGTTAACCAAAAACTTAAAGAGGAAATTAAAAAGTACATGGAAGCCAATGAAAATGAAAACATGATAGCCCCAAAATTCTGGGATGCAGCAAATGTGGTCATAAGAGGGAAGGATATAGCAATCCAGGTCTTCCTAAAAAAGGAAAAAGGTCTCAAATACACAACCTAACCTTACACCTAAAAGAGCTGGAAAAAGAACAGCAAATAAAGCCCCAAACCACCAAAAGAAAGGAAATAATAAAGATTAGAGCAAGAATCAATGATATAAAAAAAAAAAAAAGCAGTAGAACAGATCAATGAAACCAGGAGCTGGTTCTTGGAGAGAACAAACAAAATTAATAAACCTCTAAGCAGACTGATCAAAAAGAAAAGGAAAAGACCCAAATAAATAAAATCACAAATGAAAGAGGAGAGTTCACAACCAACACCATAGAAATACAAACAATAAGAGAATATTATGAGCAATTATAAGCCAACAAATTGGGCAATCTAGAAGAAATGGACAAATTCCTAGAAACATATAAACTGCAAAAACTGAAACAGGAAGAAATAGAATATTTGAACAGACCCATATCCAGTAAAGAAATCGAATCAGAATCAAAACTCTCCCAACAAACAGGAGTCCAGGACCAGATGGCTTTCCTGGGAAATTCTACCAAACATTTAAAGAAGACTTAATACCTATTCTTTTGAAGTTGTTCCAAAAAATAGAAATGGAAGGAAAACTTCCAAATTCATTCTACAAGGCCAGCATTACCTTGATTCTAAAACCAAATACCCCACTAAAAAGGAGAACTACAGTTCAATTTCCCTGATGAAAATGGATGCAAAAATTCTTAACAAGACACTAGCAAACTGGATCCAACAATACATTAAAAGAATTATTCACCACAACCAAGTGGGATATATTCCTGGGATGCAGGGCTGGTTTAATACCTGCAAACCAATCAATGTAATATGTAACATTAATAAAAGAAAGAATAAGAACCACATGATCCTCTCAATAGATGCTGAAAAAGCATTTGACAAAATACAGCATCCTTTCTTGATAAAAAAAAAAACCCTCGAGAAAGTAGGGATAGAAGGAACATACATCAAGATCATAAAGGCCATATACAAAAGACCCACAGCTAATATCATTCTCAATAGGGAAAAACTGAGAGCTTTCTCCCTAGGGTCAGGAACGTGACAAGGATGTCCACTCTCACCACTGTTACTCAACAAAGTGTTCAGAGTCGTAGCTTCAGCAATCAGACAACACAAAGAAATAAAAGGCATCCAAATTGGCAAGGAAGAAGTCAAACATCCACTCTTGGCAGATATAATACTCTTTGTGGAAAACCCAAAACACTCCACCAAAAGACTGCTAGAACTGATCCATGAATTCAGCAAAGTCACAGGATATAAAATCAATGTACAGAAATCAGTTGAATTTCCATACACCAAAAATGAAGCAACAGAAAAGAGAAATCAAGGAATTGATCCCATTTACAATTCCACCAAAAACCATAAAATACCTAGGAATAAACCTGACCAAAGAGATGAAAATTCTATACACTGAAAATTAGAAAGCTTATGAAAGAAACTGAAGAAGACACAAAACAACGGAAAAATATTCCATGCTCATGGGTTGGAAAAACAAATATTGTTAAAATGTCGATATTACCCAAAGCAATCTACATGTCCAATGCAATCCCTATCAAAATAACGCCACCATTCTTCCCAGAGCTAGAACAAATAATTCTAAAATTTGTATAGAACCAGAAAAGACCCCACACAGCCAAAGCAATCCTGAAAAAGAAAACCAAAGCTGGAGGCATCACAATTCCAGACTTCAAACTGTATTACAAAGCTGTAATCATCAAGACAGTATGGTTCTGGCACAAGAACAGACACATAGATCAATGGAACAGAATAGAGAACCCAGAAATGGACCCACAAACATATGGCCAACTAATCTTTGACAAGGCAGGAAAAAATATCCAATGGAAAAAAGACAGTTTCTTCAGCAAATAGTGTTGGGAAAACTGGACAGCAACATGTAGAAGAATGAACCTGGACCACTTTCCTACACCATACACAAAAATAAATTCAAATGGATGAAAGACCTAAACGTAAGACAGGAAGCCATCAAAATCCTAGAGAAGAAAACATGCAACAACCTTTTTGACCCAAGCTGCAGCAACTTCTTACTTGACATGTCTCCAGAGGCAAGGGAAACAAAAACAAAAATGAACTATTGGGACCTCATCAAGATAAAAACTTCTGCACAGTGAAGAAAACAATCAGCAAAACTAAAAGGCAACCGACAGAAAGGGAGAAGATATTTGCAAATGACATATCAGATAAAGTGTTAGTATCCAAAATCTATAAAGAATTTATCAAACTCAACACCCAAAAAGCAAATAATCCAGTGAAGAAATGTGCAGAAGAGATGAATAGACACTTTTCCAAAGAAGACATCCAGATAGCTGATAGACACATGAAAACATGCTCAACATCACTCATCATCAGGGAAATACAAATCAAAACTACAATGAGATACTACCTCACAGCTGTCAGAATGGCTAAAATTAACAACTCAGGCAACAACAGATGTCAGCAAGGATGTGGAGAAAGAGGAACTCTTTTGACTCTTTTGCACTGCTGGTGGGAATGCAAACTGGTGCAGCCACTCTGGAAAACAGTATGGAGGTTCCTCAAAAAATTAAAAATAGAATTACCCTACGACCCAGCAAATGCACTAGTAGGTATTTATCCAAAGGATACAGTAGTGCTAATTTGAAGGGGCACAACACACCCCAATGTTTATAGCAGCACTATCGACAATAGCCAAAGTATGGAAAGAATCCAAGTGTTCATCTACGGATGAATGGATAAAGAAGATGTGGCGTGTGTGTGTGTGTATATATACATATATATATATATATATATATATATATATATATATATATATATATATGGAGTATTACTCAGCAATCAAAAAGAATGAAATCTTGCCATTTGCAACAACATGGGTGGAACTAGAGAGTATTATGCTAAGCAAATTAAGTCAGTTAAAGACATATATCATATGATTTCACTCATATGTGGAATTTAAGATACAAAACAAATGAACATAAGGGAAGGGAAGCAAAAATAAAAAAAACTGAGGGTTGCTGGTGGGGTCTTGGGTGGGGGGAAGAGCCAAAGAGGTGAGGGGCAATAAGGAGGACACTTGTTGGGATGAGCACTGGTTGTTATATGTAAGTGATGAATCCATAAATTCTATTCTGAAGTTATTATTACACTATATGTTAACTAACTTGGATTTAAATTACAAAAAAAATTTTTCAAGATGGTTTTGTCTCTTTTGTATATATACCCAGAAGTGGGATTTCTGGATCATATGGTAGTTCTATTTTTAATTTCTTGAGGAACCTCCATACTGTTTTCCATAGTGGCTATATCAATTTACATTCCTAGCAACAATGCACAAGAGTTTCCTTTTCTCCACATCCTTGTCAGCATTTGTTATTTTGTGTCTTTTTGATAATAGGTATTCTAACAGGTATAAGGTGGTATCTCATTGTTTGTAGTTGGCATTTCCCTCATTATTAGTGATGTTGAGCACCTTTTCATACACCCTTTGGCCATTTGTGTGTCTTCTTTGGAAAAAAATTCTAGTTAGGTCTTTGTCCATTTTTTAATTGGGGGTTGGGGTTTTGTGGGGGTTTTTTTGCTATAGATTTGTATGAGTTCCTCATATATTCCCATTGCACAGCTTGCCATTTAAGTTTGTTGATGGTTTCCTTTTCTGTGCAGAAATCTTTGATGTAGTCTCACTTGTTTATTTTTGCATTTTTTGCCTTTACTTTTGCTGTGAAATCAAAAAAAAAAAATCATTGCCAAGATAGATATCAAGGAATATATCTCTTATGTTTTCCCCTAGAAGTTTCATGTCTTTTCACTTCTTACATTCAAGTTTTTTTTCTTGTTTTTAATGTTTGTTTATTTTTTAGAGAGAAACAGAGCACAATCAGGTGAGAGGCAGAGAGAGAGGAGATACAGAAGCCAAAGCAGGCTCCAGGCTCCGAGCCTCTAGCATAGAGCTCAATGTGGGATTTAAACTCACAAACCATGAGATCATGACCTAAGCTGAGGCCAGATGCTTAACTGACTGAGCCACCCAGGTGTCCCTATATTTAAGTTTTTAATCAATTTCAATTAATTTTTGTGTATGGTGTAAGATAGTTTCATTCTTTTGCATATAGCTGTCCAGTTTTCCCAACACAATTTACTGAGACTCTTTTCCCCACTGTGTATTCTTGGTTCCTTTGTCTTAAATTAATTGACCATATCTGCATGAGTTTATTTCTGGGCTCTCTATTCTGGTCTATTAATTTATGTGTCTCTTTTTATGCATTATCATACTGTTTTTGATTACTGTAGCTTTGTAATATAGTTTGAAATCAGGAAGTCTGATGCCTCCAGATTTGTTCTTTCTCAATACTGATCTGGCTACTCGTGGTATTTTGTGGTTCCATACAAATTTGGGTTTTTTCTATTTCTATAAAAAAAATACCATTGCTTTGAATCTGTGGATCAATTGGGGATAGTATTTTAACAATATTTTAATAACATTAATTCCTCCAATTCATGAACACAGAATGTCTTTCTAATTATTTATGCCTTCTTCATGCCTCTCATCAATGTATTATAGTTTTCAGTGTACAGATTTTTTTATCTCCTTGGTTAAATTTCCTGTTTTCAATTCTCTAGGGTATATATGCCCAGAAGTGGAATTGCTAGGTCAGATGACAATGCCATTTTTAATTTGATCAGGAACCACCATACCGTTTTCCATAGCCTCTGCACCATTTTACATTCCCACAGCAATACAAAATGGTTTCAATTTCTCCACATCCTTGCCAACACTTGTTATTTTCTGCTGTTTTTGTTTTCAATAATAGCCATCCTAATGGTTCTGAGGTAGTTTCTTCTTAAACAGGTCAAGTTATTTAATCCAGCTGTGTTATTGCCAAAGCAGTAAAAACTACTTTAGTCTTGGGCCTGCTCGGGGACTTTTGCCCTTTCTACAGTACAATATGTATTTAGTGTCTACATGATGACAAATACAGACCCCCTGAGTACACATCAACTAGCTGAGGAGAAAAAACCATACTGAAATGAGTAAAGAACAGGAAAAGAAACCCCTGAAGAGGTCAGAAGGGAGTATGTGCATTTGATCAGGTGCATGCATGTACAGCCTTTTTCACCATGACCCAGAAATCCCAAAGCTGTTATTAAGAAGGACTCTCGTGCACCCTTCAAGCCTTATTTCATCTTCCTCTACTTCTTCTTTAAAAATTCCCTCTGGACCTCTATGTCTCCAAGATTAATCATGGCTGTTTGAAGCAGCACACCATTGCCCATTCCATTTCCTGCCCCATCTCCTCATCCTGATCACAAATCTAAATCAATAGTCTTCCCTAGTGAAATAATTAATTCCTCACTGTATCAGTGTAAAATATCTGAAGTCTAAGAAGAGCAACTCAGACACCTATGGGCGTGGTGGCTCTAACCTCTTGTCTCCCACTCTATTATTGACATTCTCTAGGGCATAGACAAACTCATATCATTTCTCTTTGCCTCAATTTCTTCTTTCATAGAGAGGGAACAACAGAATTAAGTCACTAATTATGTTGAGATTTTTTTTTATGTTGAGATCTAATATGGAGACTGAAGCCTGCTTTGAGACTTTAAGATATCTCTAACATTACAATTAGCATTAAAGCTAATATTAGTAATCTAAGAATTTATTAGCCCAGGGGAAACATGAATAGACTTGGGATTATGAAAGATCTACCAAGGAATGGGTAATTAAATATTTGGGACATGCGTTTATATATAATGTACAAATCTTTTCCCAATGATAATAAAGTCATCACAAAATGTCTAGTTAGGTAATACTACCACAGATGCTGTACGAAATCATTTGTCATCAGTCTGGGTTGTCTTCATAGAGCTTATTAAATCTAAACAATAGAACAGTAAAGAAACAATATCTACATTTCTAATGAGAGAGCAAAATTGGCAAAGCAAGAACTTTCAAGTATTCCTAAAATCTTACTGATAATGTTTTTAGAGATATTCCCAGAATACTATGATAGTATATTTCAACCTTTTTCCTGAAATTCATCATGTAAGATGTGTCTCTGTCAAGGATGCCAGAAGAGGACATCTCTCTTCACACTTAAATTCCACACTACACACACAAAAATGGTTCTAAATTCTTTCAAAACTCTCTAGATGTACACTACGAAAGCCAGCCAAAAAGATAATCAAATTTCTAGACAATCCGTCCATTCTTGCTTCCTCAGAATCCCTGAATAATTCACAGTGACATTTCTCCCTCACAATCACTAAAGGATTGAAGTTGGAAATAATATTTAGAAATCCCTAGCCCAAGCCTTTATATTATACCTCTTGATTATGGGAGAAGATACCTCCTCTAAAGGTTACAGACTGGCCACCATAAAATTCTAAGGGTATCATCTTTGCAAAAACTTAAGAGTTTGAGAATCTCCCCTAAGGCCACTAAATCAGCTCTCCCCTAAGGTATATAAAAAACCTTATAAATATCAGAGCTTGAAGACACCTTAGAAACATTTTCCAGATGTAGAAGGTAGGGCTTACAGAAGTCAACAAAGTTTATAAGTGACAGAGCCACGACTATAAACAAGAGCTCAAGTCAATCCACAAACCTTTCCGCTTCTCCACACTGCTTTCTCACCAATTCTAGCTGATTATCACTTATTATTGCTTTTTCCTGCTCATTCAACAAATTTAACTGGTTGAATAAAACACATTTGAACTTAATTCATTCAATCACTGAGCACTTACTACATGCCATGTACTCTGCTAAGCATTAGAGTCAGCACCATGAGTGTGGCAGACCTGTCCTCATGCATTCATACTCCAGCAGAGAAGAAAGGAATTAAGCAAGTAAACAAAAGTTTTAAGTAGAATCACACATCATGATAAGTGCTATACAGTTATAAGATAGTCACTAGGAAAAACAAATTTACATTTGGGTGGTCAGAAAAAAACTCTCTGAATAGGTGCCATTCAAACCGAAGTGAAATGTGCAAACATACAAAGAACTGGGAAAGAGTGTTGCAAGCTGACGGACTAGCATAAAGGAAAGTCTCCTGGCACAAAAGGACCTGGTGGGTCAGACGACCAGAAGAGAGTCCAGTGTGGCTGGGATGCAGTGAGAAAGGCAAAAAGAGGTATAAAGTGAGGTTATAGAGGGAGACTGAAGCCAGAGCAACCAGGATCATGTAGGCCATTTTATAAGGTTTGGTTTCATTTGAAGAGTAATGGAAAATCACTGAAGGTTTAAGCACATAGATGATGTGATCTGCTTTATGTTTTGAAAAGATCACCCACAGCAACAAATGGGTAGAAAACAGAGTACAAAGAAGTGAGTATGGAATCAGGAAGAAAAGACAAGGCTCCAGCAATGCCCAGTTGAGAAATGAAGTAGAGCTGGTAAGAGCTGGAGATGTATAAAGTGAGTACAGGAAATAGACTAAGGATGACTCTTAGGTAAAGTCATGAGATGGTGCAAGCTAGTAAACTGAAGAAATTTGCTGTCACTTTGCTTAGTCACCTGATGGTGAAAACTTCAGGGATGTGTTGCTCTGTAAAGCCAGAGGCGTAACTAGAAATTAGAAATATCTATGACACCACCAAGAGAATGACCTAAAGAGGTTCATCCATCTCTCCTATTGCTAAGCATGATTCCCCCATCAATACCGAAAAGAATGGAAGAACATGTCCCTGCATTAATTACAGAGCATTGATTATAATCAGCTCATTTTGGCAATTCCACACCCCTCACTCCAGAGCTTTCCAAATGCCTGCCAAGTAGCCAGCAATTCACTCGTTAAGACCTTCAGAGAGCCTATAATCTAGTATAGATGCACTAAAAATTTAAGTAAGTGGGAGAAAGAATTCTGGACAAGGTGTGCACTTTTGAACATCATCATATAACACACTATCAACATTTTAACACTTTGAACAAAATATCCATACTTTCCTATTTCACAGTTACATACCTAAATGAAAATTTACTCTTTTTCTGCACATAATCCAAATATGACTAGCCTCCAAAAAAAGTGTTTTATGGTACTTCCGAGAGCAACACCTATATACATTACAATAAAAAAAGCACACTTGGTATTTGCATAGAACCATATGTTTTAAAAGCACTTTTACATACATTAGTTTAAACCATCTGGCAATATCAGTTAAGTCAAGAGAACAGATAATATTATCCTTTATTTTCAGCTGAAGACATTATGGAGAAAAACTTCTGACTGAATTTAAAATGTTTATATCCTTTGCTCTACTAATTCCACAATTTACCCTAAGGAAATAATTAGAAATGACAAAGACATTTATGTATAGGCTGTACACTGAAGTATTACTAAAAAAGTAAAACACTGAAAACTTAATTTCCCCAAAATAAGGAACTGCCTAAATAAATTATGGTATGTGTGGTGAAATATTATGTAGGCATAAAAAATGATTTTGTTCAAATAGTTAACAATATCAAGATGTGATAATGACATAACACTCATAAAAGCAATAAGGTTAAAAATCTATATATGTAGTTGTTGGTTCTCAAATTGGCTCCCATCCATTGAAGGCAGGGAGACCCAAGAAAGAGGCAGACAACTCCAGATTGGTAGGTAGCAGGTTAATAAACAAGAGAACTTACTTAGGAAGCTTCCCTTAGGCAGCTGCAAGACAAACAGATCTCTGCACCTGTCTGTCAGAATCTTAGAAGTTTATATAGGGGCCTGAATAGGATTTAGTCACATATATTGTCCACATGGTCTCAACACATTGCTCTCTCAAGGCTGTGTCCTTGGGGCAGCTTCTGGCATGGGGAAGACAAGTATAACACACATTCCAGGGAAAGGAGAGGGAGTGATTGCCTACGTCCAGCTCACAGGTCAATTAGTAGTCATGTCCTCTGGATTACCTCCTCCAACAGTAGTAAAAATATTTCAAGTGTGTTAAAAAGTAAGTACATGTATATGTCCAGAGAAATATCTAAAAGGAAATAAACCAAAATTAAGAGTAATTATTTTTCAGTGATTGAATTGTGGTGTGGGTTCAGAGAAGGGAAATAATGACCCAAGTTCTCACAACTGATAATGATAGTATTTATTGAATATTCCCTAAGAATTTTGCAATAATTAACTCATTTAGTCCTCAGAATCTCATGAGAAAGAAATTATTTTTTCACATTGTACAAATGAAGAAACTGAGGCACAGGTGGTTAATTTGCCCAAAGCAACAAAGTTGCTACAGAGCAAAACTCGAATTAGGACATCAATCTTCTGATTTTACCTCAGGTGTCTTTTCCCAGTCATTAAGCTGATTTCCATCATACTATTCCAGCTGAGGTATTACCAGAGGGTATCTATGGTGATGCACAGGAAACTATCCACAATTCCTCCCAGAGAAAATTATTTATTCCAATTTTCAGCTAGCTCAAGAGATTTTCATGTACTTTTCCATTTGCAGGTTACCCGCCAAGACATTACAGACCTACTCATGTAAAGCTGTTTCCAGTCAATTCAGAAGGCACGTCTTTGGTGTAACCATTTAATCATTCCCAGATAACTCTAGGGGTTTCCTCAGCATGAAAGACTCCAGAATTTCTGTCATCCATTCTCATCTTTCCACCAATCTACGACCAACAGAATATTTTTACTGAATACAAAAAGCTTTTGCCCATTAAGCCTACTTTTAAAAATAATTAGTGACCCAAAGAAATTTACACATTTAATGAAGTCTCTATCAAAATACCAATGGCATTTTTCACAGAGCTAGAGTAAACAATCATAAAATTTGTATGGAACCACAAAAGAAAAGAAAAGAAAAACTGGAGGCATCACAATTCTAGACTTCAAAATATACTACAAAGCGATAGTAATCAAACAGCATAGTACTGGCATAAAAACAGACACATAGTTCAATGGAACATATTAGAAAACCTAGAAAACATATTAGAAAACCTAGAAATAAACCCACAACTATATGGTCAATTTACCTTTCACAAAGCAGGAGAGAATATCCAATGGGAAAAGAATAGCCTCTTCAACAAATGGTGTTGGTAAAACTGGACAGCAACATGAAAAAGAATAAAACTGGACCACTTTCTTATACCATACACAAAAATAAATTCAAAATGGATTAAAGACCTAAATCTGAGGCCTGAACCCATAAAAACCCTAGAAGAGAACACAGGCAGTAATCTCTTTGACATAAGCCATAGTAACTTCCTTCTAGATATGTCTCCTAAGGAAAAGGAAACAAAAGCAAAAATAAGCAATTGGGACTACATCAAAATAAAAAGCTTATGCACAGTGAAGAAAACAATCAACAAAACCAAAGGGCAACCTATTGAATGAAAGAAGATATTTGCAAATGACATATCTGATAAAGGGTCAGTATCCAAAATATAAAGAACTTATACAACCCCACAACCAAATAATCCAATTAAAAAATGGACAGAAGACAAACATTTCTCGAAAGAAGACATCCAGATGGCCAACAGACACATGAAAAGATACTAATCATCACTTACCATCAAGGAAATGTAAATCAAAACTGCAATGATATACGACCTCACACCTGTCAGAATGGCTACAACCAACAACACAAGAAACAGCAGGTGTTAGCAAGGATGTGGAGAAAAAGGAATCCTTGTGCATAATTGGTGGGGATGCAAACTTGTGCAGCCACTCTGGAAAACAGTATGGAGTTTCCTCAAAAGTTAGAAATAGAACTACCATACCATCCAGCAATTGCAAAACACTAATTCAAAGGGATACATGCACCCCAATGTTTATAGCAGCATTATTTACAACAGCCAAAATATGAAAGCAGCAAGTATATATGTATGTATGTTATGTATCAGGACCTGAGCCAAAGCCAAAAGTCAGATATTCAACAGACTTAGCTACCCAGGCACCCCTTATTTGAAATATTTTTAAAGTTTTAAAGCTTTAAAATGTCTAAGAGTATGGTAGAAAGTTCATTTGCTATCACAAAAATTATACATTAAGTTTTTATTTAAATTCCAGTTAGTTAACATACAGTGTAATATTAGTTTCAGGTATACAATATAGTGATTCAACACTTCCATATATCACCTGGTGCTCATCACAACAAGTTCACTCTTTAATCCCCTATTTCACCCATCTCCCCACTCATCTCCCCTCTGGGAACCATCAGTTTGTTCTCTATAGTTAAGAGTCTGTTTCTTGGTTTGCCTCTCTCTTTTTTTCCCCCCTTTATTCATTCATTGCTTAAATTCCACATACGAGTGAAATCATACCGTATTTGTCTTTCTCTTATTTCATTTAGTATGATACTCTCTAGCTCCATCAATGTTGTTGCAAATAGCAAGATTTCATTCTTTTTTATGAATGAGTAATATTCCATTGTATGTGTATACCACATCTTCTTTATCCATTCGTCAATCAATGGACACTTGGGCTGTTTCCATAATCTATTGTAGATAATGCTGTCATAAACATTGGAGTGCATGTCTGCTGTGAATTAGTATTTACAAATGCATTCTTTTGCAATTGCTGAATTGTAGGGTAGTTCTATTTTTAACTTTTTAAGGAAAAGTCCACACTTTTCCACAGTGGCTGCACCAGTTTGCATCCCCACCAATTATGCACAAGGACTCTTTTTTCTCTACATCTTTGCCAACACCTGCTGTTTCTTGTGTTGTTGGTTGTAGCCACTCTGACAGGTGTGAGGTCATATCTCATTGTAGTTTTTTTGTTGTTTTTTTTTAATTTTTTTTCAACGTTTATTTATTTTTGGGACAGAGAGAGACAGAGCATGAACGGGGGAGGGGCAGAGAGAGAGGGAGACACAGAATCGGAAACAGGCTCCAGGCTCTGAGCCATCAGCCAGAGCCTGACGCGGGGCTCGAACTCACGGACCACGAGATCGTGACCTGGCTCAAGTCGGACGTTTAACCGACTGCACCACCCAGGTGCCCCTCTCATTGTAGTTTTGATTTACAGTTCCCTGATGATCAGTGATGTTGAACATCTTTTTATGTGTCTGTTGGCCATCTGTATATCTTCTTTGGAAAAATGTCTATTTGTGTCTTCTGCTCAGTTTTTAACTGGATTATGTGGTTTTGGATGTTGAGTTATATAATTTCTTAATATATTTTGGATACTAACCCTTTATCAGATATGTCATTTGCAAAAATCTTCTCCCATTCCATCAGTTGCCTTTTAGTTTTGTTAATTGTTTCCTTCGCTGTGCAGAAGCTTTCTATCTTGATGAAGTCCCAATAGTTTATTTTTGTTTTTGTTTCCCTTACCTCCAGAGACATGCCTAGTAAGAAGTTCCTGTGGCTGAGGTCAAAGAGGTTGCTGCCTGTGTTCTCCTCTAGGATTTTTATGGTTTGGGGCCTTACATTTAGGTCTTTAATCCATTTTGAATTTCTTTTTGTGTATGGTGTAAGAAACGGTCTAGTTTCATTCTTCTGCATGTTGCTGTCCAGTTTTCCCAATGCCATTTTTGAAAAGACTGTCTTCCCATTGGATATTCTTTCCTTCTTTGTCAAAGATTAATGAACCATATATTTGTGGTATAGAAAAATTATTCAATTTTACATTTCCTTTTGGAAAGAAATTTGGTTAAATCTATTAAAATTTTAAATATGTTAACCCTTTGACCTCCCAGTGATTTTACTTCTAAAAGGTAATCATAGAAGTATACTTAAAGATATGTGCACATATAACTATATATGTAATGACACTCAATACAGCAAAATTTGCAATAAAAATGTTTTAAAAATTATGAATAGAAAATTAATTATGTATCATACACTACTTTGCAGTTATTAGAATGATGCAGGTCCATGTGTACTGGTATGAAAAGAAGTTCAAGATATATTATTAGCATTGTTATTTATTTCATATATATATTTATTATATATGTATACATATTTCAAATTGTGAATAATTGTTATCTTTGTGAAAATTAAAATTACTGAGGCCATTTACTTTTCTACAACATTTTTAAATTGTCTAAATTATTTACAGCAGCATTTTTACCTTTGCAACTAGAATAAATAATAAAGGAGCAAGCCCCAGGATTTAACAGTTATGTGCTTATCAGGCATTTATTATTATTTATTATACACTTTTTATCCTTTTTACATCCTGATGTCATACTGCTAACATAAACTAGACTAGCTATCCATATACACCTATATGATTGAACATCATTGCTCAGTCAAATGCACAGGAGGTATTTTATTTGGGTGTCCTAACAAAAGGAAAGGCTAGGATAGAACACTCCAAAACTGAACTGCTGTCTTCCACTACACTAGGTTGAGGAAAGTTGTAAAGTACAAAAGGTGATCTAAGTGTGTGCATATTTATTACTAGCTAGAGCCTTGGACCAAAGCCTGTTGGGCTCCTATTATGATGAACTAGGCTGGACCATGCAGGAGCCTGCAGATTTATTCAGTTACTTTAGTTTAAGACCTAAACCAGAAAAAAAAAAAAAAAAAAAACATCTTCTTGCCCACTTTCACCCATACCCACAAAGCTTATCTTGGCCACCCACCTTCTCACCTTATGAGAAGGAAGACGGACAAAACAGCACCATCCCTTCTTCCAAAGGCCCAGCATGGAAAATGCCAAAGCTTCTTCCCAATGTGCCCTTACCTCTGAGCCCCAGACTGGTCTAGCTTAGCCTTCCAAGAGTGAGGGCATCCCCCAAGTAAAAGATACCTGGAAGCTCTACCTAATCCCCAAGTTTCATGGGGCTAAGAGAAAAAAGCACTTCAAACACAGATCCAAGAAGAAGGCACAGCCCACATTCAATTGTTTATAATATTTTCATCCTTCCTACTAAAAATCCCAACTAACTGCATTTCTTTTGACAAGTGTGTATGCCTTAGTGTGTGTGTGTGTGTGTGTGCATGTATGTGTAAAACGTTGGGAATAGGGAGCTCCTCCTAGTGGTTGGAACACATGGTCATCAGGTTCAAAACTAAAGCCCATATTTTTATGTTTTCACTTGTTAATTTAGGAATATTTGAAGGGCAATGAAATTGAGGGGTTGAAAAAGTGATATCAAAAAGGAAATGAGAGAATGACTGAAGGAGGCAATGGTTGTTCTCTCTTCTTGCATGAAGAACTGGGGAGAATATCAGTCAAACCAATGGAAACTTTGTGTGACAAGTGGATACTTCTGGAAAATCAGCATGTAAGGTTGAAAAAGCCTTTGTCCCAAATCAGTGAGTCAATATGATATCTATACTTTGTCCCAGAAATTGATAAAAATACAAATATTTATAACCACTCAATAAATATATTTGTTTAATTTGTTGAATAAAGGGTCTGAAGAGCCAAACCGCCTTAAGAATTGGGTTTGATTCCTAAGATCTTTATTTTCTATTATATTTGGAGTTCTGTTGGCCTAATGACTTTTGGGAGTTATCCATCGGCAAAATTCTCCTGGAGAAAACAACTGAATTTTGAGCTACTTTAAAAAACAATAGTTTTAAATACAAAAATATATATAGTCTCTTGCCTGAAGGCCCCAAGGAGCAGAAAAACCCATACAGCCCATGACAACTTAATATGATTTGAGGAATGTTAAAGAGATAAATCTAAATATTTCCTTCCAGGACTATTCTAACATTTCATTGGATTCACTGCTAACAACTTTTCAAAATCATTTGCATTTTCCTTATAATTTTTGACCAACTGGTTGTTCAGATTAGGATAAAATATAGGATTGTTTGAGGAGGACTTTAATTATGGAAAATCTCTATTATTCTAAACCCTGCAAATTACATTTTTGTAATAAATGGTGCACTAAACTTTCTTTTAGAAAGGAATTATAAATTGAGATAAAATGTTTCCCATGTTTTTATAAGGTTAATAAAAAGTAGACTCACCAAATAAACTCACTTTAACATTAGTGACTATGATAGTTGTGGTCTCAACTATTTTTTTTAAGTTTATATTAAGAGAGAGAGAGAAAGTGCATGTACACATGCACAAGCAGGGAAGGGGCAGAGAGAGAGAGAGAGAGAGGGAAAGAGAGAACTCCAAGCATGCTCTGTGCTGCCAGTGCAGAGCCCGATGTGGGGCTCAAACTCACAAACCATGAAATCATGACCTGAGCCAAAATCAAGATTCTGAAGTTCCACCAACTGAGCCACCCAGGCGTACCTTAACTTTTTTAGAACTCTCATCAGTCTAAAATGTATAAAGATTTAAAGTCTTGCTGCAAGCACCTGAATCAAACTTTGTGGAGGGATTAAGGTGTAGCAATTCACTTAGCTTGTACAGACCATAAGACTCTTTATTCTCTGCTTGTTTTCACATGTACAGATTTTTGTTAATGTAATTAAACCAGGAAGCCATCAGACTGAGGTGGTTCTGATGCTTTGGTAGTCTACATAAGCAAACCAAAACTTAAGCCAGAGTCAATGCACTCCAATTCAAGAAAATGAAACCTAAGAACAACTAGTCACAAACAGCCAGCCAGGCTTTCCCAAATTAAGTAACCACTTAAGCTATATTATAGCCAATGAAGTCCTTTCTTTGTTTTGCTTCCCCTACCTCCTCTTAGTAGAGTGCTCCTAACCACCTTTGGTTTGGTACTGGCCAATTCAAATTGATGTATATTCAAATAAACTAAAAAGAAAAAAAAAATTAATATGCCTCAGTTTACCTTTTAATATCCTCAATACGGAACTGAAGTCCCTTAAGGAATCACTTAAGGTTTTCTGTTCTAATAAAAATGAGTAGTACAGGGGTGCCTGGGTGGCTCAGTCGGTTAAGCGGCCGACTTTGGCTCGGGTCATGATTTCGTGGTCCGTGAATTCAAGCCCCACGTCAGGCTCTGTGCTGACAGCTCAGACCCTGGAGCCTGTTTCAGATTCTGTGTCTCCCTCTCTCTCTCTGACCCTCCCCCGTTCATGCTCTGTCTCTCTCTGTCTCAAAAATAAATTAACGTTAAAAAAAATTTTTTTTAAATAAAATAAAAATGAGTAGTACAAAAGACATAAACTTATTACTGAAGAAAAATCAAATTCCACAGCATAACTTTAGTTTTAATTTAGATGCTACCATAATTTGTCTACAAACAAATTTTACCTTTTGACTCACAATCAACTAATAATTAAACAACAAATATTGATTGAGTGAATACTGTGTAAAAGAGAACATTAAATAGGTTAATCTCTATAGTCATGAAATTGTAGCTGGCACCCCGAAGTTAAAAAACAATAGGCAATAAGTACCCTCACAATCTAAAAAGAGATGTCACCATGTCAACTTTTTTTAACCTTTATTCATTTTTGAGAGACAGAGAGACAGAGTGTGAGTGGGGGATGGGCAGACAGAGAGGGAGACACAGAATCTGAAGCAGGCTCCAGGCTCTGAGCTGTCAGCACAGAGCCCAACGTGGGGCTCGAACTCACGAACTGTGAGTTCATGACCTGAGCTGAAGCTGGACGTTTAACCAACTAGGATATCATCATATCAAGGGCAGCCCTACTAAAGGGCTGTAATCAACCAGTACTATTAATCCCTAACACGAGAACAACCTATTCTCACTCAGAGAGATGTTTACCAGGTACCAAATTTTTAGCCTCAGCACTGTAAGTAAGAGAAAGCTCACTGAGAAAGTTCTAATGAGAAATCAGCATGTTTAAGGAATTGCAAATTTACAGACAGGATCTGCTTCTTACCTGGTGAATTTGGAAGGGAGAAAGTAATCAACACATGCAGACAAACCATGGCAAGAAAAGAAAGGGAAGCAGGAATTGGGCAAACTACGCTCCTAGAGTTTTACACAGCAAAAGATGTTATGTTTCTTACAAGCCAAGTGAATGCCATCAAAGGAAGCTGAGTTTACGCATGGCCTCTTGGGGTGAGCAGATCCCAGAAGACACTCCTACAAGAGTTGAACTTGGGAACAGGAATTGAAGGAAGTTCACAAGAAGTATACCTGGAAATACTTATTGTTCCAATCAGAGAAAGGGGTAGATCCCCAAAGAAGCCTTCCAAAGAGCCCATAAATGTACCCCTGGAGAGACCCAGCATGTGGGTGCCAGGCACTCCACGACACATGACAAAATTCTACCACCAGACCCTTACCCACGTCTGGTGTTCCTTTTATCTTTCTTCCCTTCTCCTCATGCAAACCCAAAAGCAGCAGTAGCAGCACCAGGATTAAAGATGGAGTGGGACTTATGTGGATCCTGAGAAACTTAACAGAAACCCATGGGGGAGGGGAAGGAAAAAAAAAAAGAGAGAGATTAGAGTGGGAGAGAGCCAAAGCATAAGAGACTCTTAAAAACTGAGAACAAACTGAGGGTTGATGGGGGGTGGGAGGAAGGGGAGGGTGGGGGATGGGTATTGAGGAGGGCACCTTTTGGGATGAGCACTGGGTGTTGTATGGAAACCAATTTGACAATAAATTTCATATATTGAAAAAAAATAAAAAATAAAAAGATGGAGTGGGAGGGCCAGAATGAACAGTGAAATAACATGCTAGTCTCCCTTCCTCATTCAGTGCCTATGCCACAAGTCAGCCATGAGAGAGAGGAAATGGGCAAGTTTTGGACTGGAGTGAAATGATCACAATGTTCTTTATAATTGAACAATATTTTTAAAATTAATTAAAATAAAAATTAAAAACATTTTCTAAAAAGCTATGTAATCTAACTAAGATGCCAAAGGGACAAGGAAGGAAAAACAAGGTGAATGGCAGTAGTTGGAAGAAAACAAAACCCATTTAATAAACCCATTATTTGTGCAAAACACGTAGCTGGACATAGCAGGAACTATGAGATAAACATGATATGGCTCCAGTCTTTGAAAATCTCAAAGTCTAGGGGCGCCTGGGTGGCTCAGTCGGTTAAGCGGCGAACTTCGGCTCAGGTCATGATCTCGCGGTCCATGAGTTCGAGCCCCACGTCGGGCTCTGTGCTGACAGCTCAGAGCCTGGAGCCTGTTTCAGATTCTGTGTCTCCCTCTCGCTGACCCTCCCCTGTTCATGCTCTGTCTCTCTCTGTCTCAAAAATAAATAATAAAAAAAAAAAAAAAAAAAAAACGTTAAAAAAAAAAAGAAAATCTCAAAGTCTAGTAAGAAAGGGGAGACATATTCATGAATAACTTGAATACAACAAAGAAAATATATGAGCTATAAGATTAGAGCAGTGTCATTGCACTGATGATTCTGTCTCCCTAAGAATTTGATCACAACTCTACTCTTCTCTCCAAAACTCTAAAAAAAAAAAAAACCTAACCCTAACCTAGGCTGAGAAAAAGAAATGAGGTAATGACAAAATAATTGTTTATTTGTTATAAAAGATTTTACAAGGGAGATTTACAAATTAGGCTAAAATTAGTTTTAAATTTTAATTGTCTTCATTTAGCCATATAAATCTATCCTTTGTCACCACCAGTAATTGAGTTATGTGTGAAAGAGAACTAAATGTTATAATTGTTTGAAAGTCAGGGATGAGAAACAAAATTACTACTATTTACAAATAACAATAGTGTGAATACTTACAAAACCTAAGAAAACCAATTGCAAAGAATGATACATCAGTATGAGAGTTCAGTAAAGTAGCTAGATATTTTTTTAAAAATTAGTATTGCCTATGTACTAACAATAAACAGCTGGTAAATAAAGTAGTCCCCCCTTATCCACAGGGGATGTGTTCCAAGATCCCTCGAGGATGCCTGAAATGCAGATAGTGCTGAATCTTAGTATATACTATGTTTTTTCCTGCACGGAGGTACCTATGATAACATTTAATTGATAAATTAGGCACAGTAAGAGATTAACAACAACTAATAATAAAATAGAATAATTAGCTGAGTTGGTTAAGCATCCCGACTCTTGATTTCAGCTCAGGTCATGACCTGAGTTTGAGCCCCTCATCGGGCTCTGTGTTGACGGTGAGGATCCCGCTTGGATTCTGTCTCCCTCTCTCTACCCCTCCCCCACTCACGCTGTCTCTGTCTCAAAATAAACGAATAAACTTTAAAAAAATAATTAAAAAATAATAGTAAGCTAAAATAGAATAATTATAACAATACACTATAATAAAAGTTATGTGAATGTGTCGTCTCAAAACACCTTGCACTCACCCTTCTTCCTGTGCTGACGTGAGATCATAAAACGCCTACGTGAAGAAAGGAAGTGCGGGGAATGACGCAGCTTCCTGACGCAGAGTTAGGCTGCTATTGGCTTTCTGATGATTCGTCAGAATCATCTGCTTCCTGCCAGGGTTGACTGGCGGGTTTCTGAAACTGCCGAAAGCGAAACTGAAACCACGCGTAAGGGGAGATACTCTATAACGGAAGAAAGGACAGCTTACTGTTAGAGAAGATCCTGGAGAAGATACACCGCTGGTTGACCCTCAAACTGAACCGGGACAGTCTACTCACCGCATCCCCTGTCCTTGGGTTGTTCGTTCTACCCACCATTCGCACAGTGGGGGGCATGTCCAAGGACGCAGCCTTAAGAGAGAAATGTGTCGCTCAGATCATCTGTATGGTAGATGTGACTGAACCCATGGGTCAGGCCTCTGATTTAAGATTCTGGCAGGTGGGTGCAGAGATCTATTCATTTTGCTGCCACCCAAAACAAGCCTCATAAGTAAGTTCCCTTGCACATTAAACCTACCATCTACCAAATGGGAGTGGTCTGCCTCTTTTCTTCTGTGTATGGGGGCCAGTTTACAAACCAATACATACACAGTAACCCAAAGTACAAAATATCTAGAAATCACACTAATAAAAGCTGCTGGACCTCGTTTTTTGAAACTGTATCTTTTTATTGAGACAATATTTTAAAAGCATCATGCTATTTTACTGGTGGCTATTTTGTGTGCCATTTTAATCTGGAACCAACAGACTTTGTCAGAACAAAATGCGTGACATATGCTAAGACATGATCCAATCGATGGGGGCGCATAAAACATGCTACTTCACACACATAGGTACCTGCTGCCTGTAGTTCTGTTGCTGTTTATATCTGCGTAACACAAGAATTCTGAGAAAAACTATTTTTCACGATTCCCATCAAAAAGAAAAAAATATCATGGTGGGTTTATAATTGTAAGCACTGTATTATTGAATATAGTTCTGACAAGAGAGAACTCCCACTATCATTAGGCATTGATGCGAACCAAATTCCCCACTTAGACTTTTTACATAACTGATGATTGGAAGAATTTCCATTAGCTGGCTTCTGGTTCTGCACATTTTAACTCTTCTTTCTCCCCCATTACTCATATATTTCCAGAGGCAGGAGCTGTAGGATGTGTTCATACTGAAATATGATCTCTGGACTTGTATCTTCCCATCACAAAGTATATCCATGTAATAGGCTATAGGGGTATCCCTGGAAACCTTTCCTATTCCGGGACTGCTAGGAATAACTTAACTATACATGGAAATTACTCTGAATCTCAATATGTGTCCCATTAAATTCAAACTAAATGATTTCCCAATTCAACTTCCCTTTAGCCAGGTATCAAAATTGCCTGAGGGACAGTGTAATAGAAAGGCAGCATAAGTTCAACAATGAAGGGATTTGGAATTTTAAACTAATGGAGGTTTAAATATCTTACTGTTGCCTGGTATCATAACCATTTCTGGATGAATAAAAACAGAATCTTCCTTTTCTGCACATATTCACCTCCTTCCCTGATTCCTCCTCCACTTGGAAGAGAAGGCAAGGGGACGGTGGTATTTGTCTAGGCCCCATTCTGTTCTTGCTGAGCCAGACTGTTGTCGAGCCAGACTGTTGTCAGGCTCTTGGTTACAGCGATTTTTACACCACAGTATGGATCATTCTGTTTTCTCATGTGATTTTTCCACCTACTCGATAAAAATAGCTTGTCTCTTCTAAATGTAGTAAACTTTTAAAAGCTCTGATCTTTTCTTACCTGGTTATGGCACCCTCCAATCTGAAAACAAGAAACAGCATACATTCTGGTTGTCTCACAGTAACTACTACTGTTTCTAAAACCAAAATCAGAGCAGACACACAACTGTAGTTTGGGAGGCTGGACTTCTACAGTTCCACAATCTGTGTCTCCTGTTAAATAATCCTCAGAGCCTAAAATGGAGAAAAGGAAGGACAGAAGCACAAAATGTATCTAGTTAGCAACATGTTGGGGCAACGAAATTCCCAATTTTCTTTTCTCTACACACTATTCTTGCTATCCAGGAAATCTCATCCATTTCGGTGGTTTCAAACACCACCTATATCTCAATGATTTCAAGTTCTATATTGGAACTTCCTCCTAAGATCAAAATCTATTTATATAATTCTTATGGAACATTGTAACTTACACATAACATGTCTTAAATGTAACTTATTGTCCCTTTCAAATAACTGGTATATATTTCTTAAAAACAAAGACATTCTCTACCATAACTAATTATCAAAACCCAGAAAATAATATTGATTCCATGTTACTATCTAACCTACATGAAGTTGTTCCTATTTTACCAATTATCCCAATAATGTTTTTTATAGGAAAAACAAATCTCTGATCAAATATCACACATTGCATTTAGCTGCCACGTCTCTTTAGTCTCATTTAATCTAGAACAGGTCCTTAGTCTATTTTTTTTCATTACCTTGACCATTCTTTTAAATATCTTTTTTTAAATTTTTTAAATGTTTATTTATTTATTTTTGAGAGACAGAGAGAGAGAGAAAGTGAGCAGGGGAGGGGCAGAGAGAGGGAGACAGAGAATCCCAAGCAGGCTCCATGCTGTCAGCAAATAGCCCGATGTGGGGCTCAAACTCACTAACTGTGAGATCATGACTGGAGCCGAAATCAAGAGTCAGACACTTAACCAACTGAGCCACCCAGCTTCCCCATCTTGACCATTTTTTTTAACTTTTTATTTATTTATTTGAGAGAGAGGGAGAGAGGGAGAGAGAGAGAGAATCCCAAGTAGGCTCTATGCTTAGCACAGAGCCTGAGTGGGACTTGATGCCACAGCCCTGGGATCATGACATGAGCTGAAATCAAGAGTTGGATGCTCAACCGACGGAGCCACCCAGGTGCCCCTACCTCAACCATTTTTAATGAAACTGGCAAACTATTTTGAAAATCTCTCAATTTGGTTTTACCTGAGAATTCCTCATGACTATATTAAAGCTAGATTATTTGGCAGTATTGACATGGAAGTGGTGTTATGTCCACTTCAGTACATCATGTTTAAGAAGCATATGATGTTCATCTGCTCCATTACTGTGATACTACCTTTCATCACGTGGTTTCTCCACTATAAAGTTGCTATTTTTCCTTTGCAGTTAATAAGTATTTTGTAGAAAGATACTCTGAGACTACATAAATATCCTGTTCTTCATCAAACTTTTACCAAGTAGCTTCTAACATTTATTGATGATTCTTGCAGGAATCAATATTACCATGACATTTACCAAATGGTAATTTTTCTGACTCCATCATTCTTTCTATATGTATCATTTGGCATTCTACTCTAATGCAGTTTTTCCTTTTTCCTATTTGTTTATATCAGTGTGGTCTCATGAATACCTGTGTTATTCAAGGCGTAAAAAGTTATTATGATCATTTAAATGCTCAGATTGTCCCAGTAGGAGTCATATAGTGCTTGTATATACAATAATAAACCCCCCCCCAAAATGATAGAATGAGTGAGCCCTCATTAAATGCCCTATCCAATCCCAGCTTTGAAAGAACTTATTGTGGAACTGTATCTCTGGCATTCTTTCTTACATATGTCATTTGTGTGCACTCACAAAAGTAATAGTAAATCATAGACTAACTGTATTAAGAATGTACTGTGTGCTGGGCAGATTGCTAAGCACTTTCCATGTATTACCTCATTTAACCTTTAAAAAATAAATTCATAAGATGGACATTATTTTTATAATGCCTATTTTACAACTAGGGAAACTACGCTTCATAGAGGTTAAACCACAGCCAAGAAATAGGAAAACTGGGGTTTGAACCCAGGTCATTTACCTCCAGAGATTTTATCCTCTGAGACATTCTTAGGTCTTAGACTCTTAAAGAGTAGACAGAGACCGCACTTGGTAAACACCCAAATACCTACTTCCTAGACTTCCTTCTGCATTCAGAAGATCAGCCTAGCGTAGTACTTGAGAGCACAGATACTAGAGTGAGGCCACCTAGATTCTATTGCATGTTCTTCCATTCATGAGCGGTATGATTTTGCCTTCCATGAGCTTCAGTTCCTTTCCATCCAAAACAGAAGTAGTAGTAAGAACATTTCACAGAACTGTTTTAGGAATTGAAAGGGATCATATAGGTGGAACGCTTGGCTTGGCAACTTGGCACATAGTAGGCATACGATAAATATGTTTTTTGTTTTAAATGCTAAGATGGTCACAGAAAATCTCTGCTTGTGATTTTTAACTTTAGCTACACCTATGCTATGATCATCTCTTTGATGTAGCTTTAAGTGTTTCTTCCAAGAAGCAAAAAATATTTATTGCTGCCAAATGACTGCTATGTTCTGACTTCAGAATGTCTGAGACCCTGAAAGCTTCTACATGAGTATCTTCAGATATTTTGCACCTAGTCCAAATCTGGCTTTCATTAGCCATTAAAATCGAAAGAAACTTTAAATCAAAGAATAAAAGAGACTTTTCCTAAGCTTAGCCTCACATTAGCATGTGAGAGAACCTGCATCAGCAAAAATCTTCTTTTTTTTAATCAACCTAAACCTCTGACTAAATTAATAAGAGTTGAGTGTGACCTTTAAAATGCTAAAAAATACAGTTCCCAGTATAATTCTTGTTCATCCCCGGACCGAACCATTCTCATAGTAAATTATGGCACTAACAGCTGGCTGCCAATGAAGTCAACTATTAATTGTATGTTCGCTGCACTGCCTGATATAAATCAATATGAGTAATGAGCAATTGTCCTCAGTCTATAGATACACAGATCCTACATTGCAAAATAATTTAAGGTTGGCTGTCAGCCTTCTCAGACTAGATGTCATTTGGTCTTTGCTAAAGATACAGCAAAAACAAATACACATTGAAAACCGCCTGATCTGTCTCTGCAACAAACTTCCAGTCCTCTATAAAAATGACAACAGAAATGATTTTTGATAGTGTATTAAAATAAATAACTTCTATATCTTTTAAACTCCCAATGGAATCTGAAGAATGGGCCTCAGGGTGTCACTGCTTTCTGATCTCACACTCTCAAAATTCCCTCTGTCCATGTCCTTCTACTTTTCCCATTCCTTCCTATTAAACCTGCTCCCCATATTCACAAAGGCCACCAGCCTCCCTGCTTTCCTGCTCCTCATTGTTACAGAACCTGATCTGGATCACCTGGCCGAAGAACCAAGCGGCACTCGGAGGGAGATCTTGGCAGGCAGGAGGTTTATTTCACGGGAGGCGGGTGGGGCCTCCTCTCAGAGGTCAGAGTCCCAAGCTAACAAAAGCAGAAGGAACAATTTATAGTCTGTTACTTCCGCATTCCGCATTAGCAGTAATTTGGTGCGCTGTAAGCAGGGTAGGAAGAAGAACCCAGAAAGGGAGTCTTTGGTCCGGGACTGGAATTTCCCTATCAGTCCTGTCCACCATATTGTAACAGATTTTTCCCTAACACCATTACTATCTAGCTTCTTTTGTTTCTCTACCCAGTTTCAATCCCATGGACACTAAGGAAGGGGTAGTGACACTCTCATTTTACAATTGACCATTCTCACTTTGAGAATTCCTTACACTAAGCCACCCCAGTGTTCCTCATCTCTGACTCCAGGATGGCAGAATATTGCCAGGGAATTTAAGGAAATGCCACTGACAGAATCTATCGTACACCCACCTCACCTAACTTTGATAGGGCCTCCATACAATTCAACAATTTTTAAGTGCAGGTTCTGCAAAGTGGCTTCTAGGAGATCCTTTCATAATACGTTGATGAGTATTTAGTGTGGGTGGTAGATTCCATGGTTACTTAAGCTTGAAAACCACTGGCTTAAATGAAGTTAAGCTCTTTTCTGCAGAATTTAGTAGAGCCAGGAGTGCAGTGGGGATTTCCAGAAAGGGATTATATATGCACCATTTCCCAAAATATTTGTCTAAGGAAACATTTTTTTTCCCAGTACATCCATAACTCTAGTATACTGTGAAACAAGTTGGGGTATGATATAATAAGTCATCTCTTATTAACTCCTAACACATCTGTTCTGAACCATGTTAAATAGATTCTGATACCAATTCCAACATGGGGGAGGGAAGGTGCGGCACCAACAAGCAATTCTCGGACACCGCCTAGACATCCTACAATTTAACACAATTCTGACAATATCTATCTAAAGATAGCATCAGATTCCACAGGGTAAGAGTTTACTCTTACAAGACTGCTCCCCCTCAAACTTTAGATTCCATTTGCAAGCCCAAGTTGTTACCTGTGCTTCTGACCAACTGGCTATAAATCAAAGGTTCCCATGACCTCCTCCTTGGGTTTGATTAATTTGCTAAAGCATCTCACAGAACTCAGAGAAACAATTTACTTGCTAGCTCACTGGTCTATTATAAAAGGATATGACTCAAAGAACAGCCAGATGGAAGAGATGGCAAGGTATAGGTGAGGGCACTGAGCAAGCATGCA
This sequence comes from Acinonyx jubatus, assembly GCF_027475565.1. Lineage (NCBI taxonomy): Eukaryota > Metazoa > Chordata > Mammalia > Carnivora > Felidae > Acinonyx > Acinonyx jubatus. The sequence goes on along the minus strand of NC_069382.1, from coordinate 133,286,058 downwards.
ACTCTCCCAGTACCTCCATTTGTTCACCAACCAGGAAGCTCTTCAAACGCTTTTGAGTGTTAATAAATGCTTCATTTACATAGATATGACTGGTTAACTGATAGGCCATTGTTTATTTATTCAACCTCCAGGCCCTCTCTCCTCCCAGAAGGTTGGGGGTGTAACATTAAAAGTTCCAACCCTCTAATCACATGGTTTTCCCCACTGGCAACAAACTCCCATTCTTAGGTGCTTTCCAAAAGTCACTGCATTAACATAACAAAAGACAACTTATACACTCTCAATACTTAGGAAATTCCAAAGGTTTTAGGAGCTCTGTGCCAGAAACCGTAGAAGACCAAATACATTATTTATTAGTTTATATCACAATATCACACATGTATACTCTAAAAATTCCTGATCCATTCTTACCTCCCTGGTTGTAACAAATGACTTAATTAACACAGAAGCTGAAGACTTCTTCACTTGAACTCTTCAGTTTACCGGCTTTTCCCCTTTCATTTCTTTCTCTCTTTTCTCCTAAGCTGAAGAAGCGGTAGAGGTGCATGCTGGCAACTCACCTCATAATTTAACACTCCATTCCTGTACCCCATCTATAGAAACCCCCTTCATTTAGCCACCTCACTTCTTTACACTTGAATCTCATATCTACAAACATGTCAACACTCATCTTGGCATAAAAATCCTGTCAACCACCTATCTAACTGCCTGTGACCTCTCACTGTCCCCCTTCCTATACTTTGGCCACCACAAAACTATGTCAAAACTTTCTTGACTCCAGACCTTGGCTCATACTCTTTAGCCCAGATATGATTATTATCATCTTTCCCATCCTGAGTGCAATTCAACTCAGAACATTCCACAACCCAGGCAAACTAACAAGATCTCTTTTACTTCTACTCATCTAATACCTACCATGTTCTGTTTTGTCTTATATTTTTAGAAGCTATATAGAAGTTTCTAAGTCATATTTGTTGAGCTGTAATTTAAGTATGTATGTTGAGAAATTTTGACAAATACATACATTTGTTTAATCATGACCATAATCTAGATATATGACATTTTTCCATGACTTCGAAAAGTTCCCTCATGACCCTTGGCAGTTAGTCTACCAGTCAGCATCATTTAATAATGATAAAATTATTAGCTCATCAGAATGACATAAAAATCATAAACGCACATATATTTCAAAGCAAAGCTGCAAAATACATGAAAAAGTGACAGAATAAAGGTAAAAATGGATATTTCCAGTCACAGTTGGAGATTTTTAAAGTTAATTATGTTTTAAATAATTTTTTTAAGATTTAAAGCTGGGAAAAAAATTGTTAATACTTACCTACACACTTATCATTTGTTTCATTACTTTCTGTAGATCCAAGCTTCCATCTGGTATCATTTTGCTTGACCCTGAAGAAATTTATATATATATATATATATATATATATATATATATATATATATATATGTATATATATATATATCTTGTCATGAAGATATGCTGGTGACAAATACTCTCACATTTTGTCTGAAAGAAGAAAACTTTTGCTTTTCCAGTTGATAATTTTTCTAGATATATAGTTCTAGATTGACAGCAGCACTTTAAAGATATCATTTGTCTTCTGGCATGCACTGTTGCTAACCAGAAGTCTGTTATCCTTTTTCTTTTTTAATGACTTTTTCAAGAGTAGTTTTAGGTTCACAGAATAATCAAGAGGAAGGTACAGAGATTTCCCATATGTCTTCTGCCTCCACACATGCACAGCCTCTTCTGTTATCAACAGAACGGTATATTTGTTACATCTGATGAACCTACGTCGACACATCCTAATTACCCAGAGTCCGTAGTTTTTATTACAGTTCACTCTTGGTGTTGTACATTCTATAAATTTAGATAAATGTATAATGACATGTATCCATTATTATGTAGTATTTGACAGAATGTTTTCACTGCCCTAAAAATTCCCTGTGCTCTACCTATTCATCCCTCCCTCCACCCCAACTCCTGTTAACCACTGATCTTTCTACTGTCTCCATAGTTTTGTTTTTTCCAGAATGACATATAATTGCAACCATATAGTATGTAACCTTTTCAGATAGACTTCTTTCACTTAGTAACATGCACTTAAGTTTCCTCTATGTCTTTTTCATGACTTCATAGCTCATTTTTTTGGCAGTGAATAATATTCCATTGTCTGGATGTACCATAATTCATTTATACTTTCACCAACTAAAGGACATCTTGGTTGCCTCCATAAATGAAGAGCTCCCATTGCTACATGCCTTCATTAACATTTGGTGTTGTCAATGTTCTGGAGTTTGGCCATTCCAATAGATGTGTAGTGGTATGTCATTGTTGTTTTAACTTGCATTTCACTGATGAAATATATGATGTGGAGCATCTTTTCATATGCTTATTTACCATCTGTATATCTTCTTTAGAGACTGTTAAGGTCTTTACCTCATTTTTTAATCAAGTTGTTTTCTTATCATTGAGTTTTAACAGTTCTTTGTATATTTTTGATAATGGTCTTTTATCAGATGTATTCTTTGCAAGTATTTTCTCCCAGTCTCTGACTTATCTTCTCATTCTCTTGACATTGTCTTTCACAGAGCAGAAATTTTTAATTTTAATGAAGCCCAGCTCACCAATTGTTTCTTGGATGGATTATACCTTTGATGGTGTATCTAAAAAGTCATCACCTGGCCAACAGACACATGAAAAGATGCTCAATGTCACTCCTCATCAGGGAAATACAAATCAAAACCACACTCAGATACCACCTCACACCGGTCAGAGTGGCTAAAATGAACAAATCAGAAGACTATACATGCTGGAGGGGATGTGGAGAAATAGGAACCCTCTTGCACTGTTGGTGGGAATGCAAACTGGTGCAGCTGCTCTGGAAAACAGTGTGGAAGTTCCTCAAAAGATTAAAAATACACTACTCTATGACCTAGCAACAGCACTGCTAGGAATTTACCCAAGGGATATAGGAGTGCTGATGCATAAGCGCACTTGTATTCCAATGTTTATAGCAGCACTTTCAACAATAGCCAAATTATGGAAGGAGCCTAAATGTCCATCAACTGATGAATGGATAAGAAGATGTGGTCTATATATATACAAGGAATACTACTTGGCAATGAGAAGGAATGAAATCTGGCCATTTGTGGCAACGTGGATGGAACTGGAGGGTATTATGCTAAGTGAAATAAGTCAGGCAGAGAAAGACAGATACCATATGTTTTCACTCATATGTGGATCCTGAGAAAATTAACAGAAGGCCATGGGGGAGGGGAAGGGGAAAAAAAAGGTTACAGAGAGGGAAGGAGGCAAACCGTAAGAGATTCTTAAATATTGAGAACAAACTGAGGGTTGATGGGGTGTAGGGGAGAGGGGAAAGTGGGTGATGGGCATTGAAGAGGGCACCTGTTGGGATGAGCACTGGGTGTTGTATGGAAACCAATTTAGCAATGAATTATATTAATATAAAAAAAGAAAAATGTAAAAAAAAAAATAAATATAAATAAATAAATAGTCATCACCATACCTAAAGTTATCTAAGTTTTTTCCAATGTTATCTTCTAGAAATTTTATAGTTGTGCATTTTACATTTAGGCCTATCATCCATTTTGAGTTAATTTTTATGAAGGGTGTAAGGTCTGGGTCTAGATTCATTTTTTTTTCATATGGGTGCCCAGTTGTTCCAGCACCATTTGTTGAAAAGACTCTTTGCAGGTCATCTGGGTGGCTCAGTCTGTTCAGCCTATGTCATTATCTCTCAGGTTCATGAGTTCAAGTCCCACGTTGGGCTCACTACTGTCAGTACAGAGCCTGCTTTGGATTCTCTGTCCCCTTCTCTCTGCCCCTCCTCCACTTGCACTGTCTCAAAAATAAATAAATGTTTAAAAAAAAAAGAAAAGACTGTCTTTGCTCCATTGTATAGCCTTTGCTCCTTTGTCAAAGACCAGTTGACCATGTTTATGCCATGTTTATGTGAGTGTTTTTCTAAGCACCGTATTCTGTTTTATTGATCTATTTGTTTATTCTTTCATCAATATCATACTTTTTTCGTATAGCTTTCTAGTAAGTAGGGGTTGTTTGTTTGTTTTAGTGGCAGAAGGACAGATTTTATCAAGCCCCTCAACCCTAGTTCTCTTTCTCCTACACAGTCTAGGTTCCCCCAGAGGTCTGGTAGGCAGCAATAAGACCCACTATGCAGCCAGCAGGGGTATCTCTACAGATAGTACAGGGTTTGTGATGTGCTGGTGCTTGCCACCTCCGAAAGGATGTTCCCACAGGATTCATAGCCACACCCAGTATGTGTGGTCAGCAACTCCTCTTTGCCTTATACTTGTGGTAGGCACAGCCAGCCTTCAGAATGGTCTTGTCAACGTGGCCACCTCCAGCCACCACATCAACATAGTTCTATTGGCTGAAGAAATGACCTTGATTTCTGAGGTGGCTGAGGACAGCTTCACTTGGGTCTTCTTTGGTCTCAGGGTTGTGGGAGATGAAGTAGCATCATTCCCAGAGGCTTGGGCCAACTTGCCAAGTCACCAAGCTTCTCCTCCAAACAATACACAATGGTGACCTTGGGCATAGTGCCCACTAGGAGCACATTGCCTATGTTGAGCTGGGCCTTCTTGCCACAGTACACAAAATGGCCAGTGTAGATGCCATTGGGGGTGATGAACAGCTCCTGCCACTTCTTAAACCAGTACAGATCCCAGAAGACTACCTCAGTGAGGGGTGCACCTCCACCCTGGTCATGAATGATGTCCTTCACGATGCCCCTGATGTAGCCCAACTGCTCTGCAAAGTCCATGGCAAGCAGACATGCAGCACCCTTGCCATGCTTCATGTGGGCATGGAACACTGAGCCAGCATCCTTCCTCTACCCCAGAATTATGTGGCCCATGGCAGTAGTCTGCTACCCCCATAGCTGGAAGAGCTCTAATAAGTTTTGAAGTCGGGTAGCGTCAGTCCTTTGACTTTCTTCTTCTTCATTATTGTGTTGGCTCTCTGGGTTTTTCGCCTCACCATATAAATGTTAGAATCAGTCTGTCAATATGCACAAAATTACTTGCTGGGATTCTGATTGGATTTGCATCAAATCTATAGCTCAAGTTGGGTAAAACTGATACTACCACATATTGAGTCTTACTATCCATGAATATGAAAGTATCTCCTCCATTTATTTAGTTCTTTGTCCTTGTTAATCAGAGTTTTATAATTTTCCACATGTAAATCTTGTACATATTTTGTTAAATTTATACTAAGTATTTCATTCTTTGGGTGCTGACGTAAATGACATTAGGCTTTTAACTTCAAATTCCACTTGTTCGTTGCTAGCATATGGGAAAACAATTGACTTTTACATATTAACTTTGTATTCTATAACCTTGCTATAACTAGTTATTCCAGTCTTTTTGTCAATTCTTTCAGAGTTTCTATACAGACAATCGTGTCATGTACAAAGATAATTCTATTTCTTCCTTCCCAATCTGTGTATCCTTTATTTTCTTTGTTTGTCTTATTGCATTAACTAGAACTTCCAGTAGGATGTTAAAAAGGAGTCATGAGAGAGAACATCCTTTCTTTGTTCCTGATCATGGTAGGAAAACTTCTAGTTTCTCGTTAAGTATGATGTGAGCTATAGATTTTTTGTAGATATTGTCAAGTTAAGGAAGTTCCCTTCTATTCCTAGGTTGCTCAGAGTTTTTATCATGAATGGGTGTTGTATTTTGTCAAATGCTTTTTTCTGTATCCCTTGATTTGATCATGCAGTTTTTCTCTTTTAGTCTCTTGATGTGATGGATTACATTAATTGGTTTTTGAATGTTGAATCAGGCTTGCATACCTGCGATTAATCCCATTTGGTTATAGTGTATATCTGTGGTCTTTTTAATCTTTATTTCACTATACATAATGTGATCTGTTTCCCTAGTTGCTCTGAAAGTTTGCTTTTTGACACTGGTTTTCAGTAGTTTAATTGTGATATGTCTTGATCTTTATATTATTTCCTTAATGTTTATTTTACTTGCCATTTGTTGACTATGTTATATCTCTGGGTTTGTACATTTTCTCAAATTTGGAAAATTCATTATCCTTACTTCTCCAAATTTTTCTTCTGTCCCATTATCTTCTTAGACTAGAATTACATTCATATTAGATTTCTTAATATTGTTCAGCCTTTTTTTTCATATTTTCTTCTATCTTTCAACTTCAATGTTTCCTATTTCTAGATTTTCAAGGTCATTACTTTTTCATATGCAAGATAAACCTGTCTTGCAAAATTTTTTAATTTAAATCTACAGTTAACCACTGAACAATGCAGGGGTTGAGGAGTACCAATCTCCTACACAATTGAAAATCCGTGTATAGCTTTTGACTCCGAAAAAGCTTAGCTACTAATAGCCTACTGTTGACTGGAAGCCTTACTGACAACATAAAGAGTCAAGTAAAACATATTTTGCATGTTATATGTTATTATATACTGTATTCTTACAATTAAGTGGCTAGAGAAAATAAGAGGTTTATTAAGAAAATCATGAGAGGAAATGCGTTTTCACTACTCTACTGTATTTATTGAAAAAAATACACATATAAGTGGATCCATGCAATTCAAAACCTTGTTTTTCAAAGGCCAACTATATACTTTTAATGTCCAAAAGTTTCATTTTGGTGGGGTTTTTAAAATATTTATTGAGAAACAGTGTGCGTGTGTGTGTGTGTGTGTGTGTGTGTGTGTGTACACACACACCCATTAGCAGGGGAGGGGCAGAGAGAACAGAAGAGAGAGAGAATCCCAAGTGGGCTCTGCATTGTCAGCACAGAGCCCAACGTGGGGTTCAATCTCATGAACCATGAAATCATGACCTGAGCCAAAATCAAGAGTCAGATGCTTAAATGACTGAGCCACCCAGGTGCCCCATTCCATTTTTTTTTTATCTTCCACTTTCATTCTCATTGTGTTCATGTTTTCTATTAAATCCTTAAAAATATTTATACTCTCTATGTTGAAGTCTTTGTCTGCTAATTCTATTACCTCTGTCATTTCTGGCTTTGTTCTATCAACTGATCTTCTAGTCATGGTTATGGTCACACATGTTTTTTCACATATCTAGTAATTTTGATGCTGGACATTGTGGATATTACACTGTTAAGGGCTAGATAATTTTGTTTTTGAAATTTGTCTTAATAATAAGATAAACTACAGCATAATCCTTTTAAGATTTTTTGTTTAAACTTTGTTCAGGTAGGTTTAGGAACTTTACTCTCAGACTAATTTAACCTTGTTATTGAGGTATGACCCTTCTGAGGCTTCTACTAATTGCCTCAAGTGTTCAATCAGATCTCTCTAATCTGGCTAGATGGAATTTGGTCATCTTTCTGCCCTATATGAGCTATTAGATTTTTTTATTTTATAGCCCTCTTATGATACATATTTTTCTTCCTGACTTCATAAACAAATGCAGTGATAGGTATTCATTCAAAGACATTGAGGGCCACCTATGCAGGTTCAAGACACTCTCTTGCTCTGCATTGTTTGTTCTTCTCTGGTACTCTTTAAAAATTCAAGCTATTTTAGCCCCCAATCTTTGTCTCTTCAAATCAGTAAATGTAATGTGCCATGTCTGAGTTCCTCCTATCTCTGCCACCATTTAAAAATTGCCTCTAGAGACTGAAGCATTCACAGGGCTCATATTTTTCTGTTCTTTCAAGGATCACAGTCCCGGACTACCTGTTGTCTCGATTCTGCAATGTCTGAAAAGATTTGTTTACTTTGTCCAGGTTGTTAGCTGTTTATGGTGGGAAGACAAGTTCTATACCATGGCAAGTCCTATCATGGCCAGAGCGCATGTATAAAACTTTTTGCTTTATTAAATTTGAATAAATAGGTCATTTCATTGATTGACATTTCTTTTCCAAAATGTTTAATATCCTTAATACATCTTTAGATAAACATGTGCCTAAAGGAAAGAAGCATTTAAAGACAAAGATCTTTTTGAGCTTCTCACAATGGATCTAATACGGTTTTCTTACCACAATCATGAGCGCAAAAAGCAAGTCAAGGCAATTTTTATAACAGTATCTTCTCTTGGTTACAAAAGGAAGTTATTGGCTCTCCTCACCTGGAGGTTCAAAAAATCTGAACTCTAAGCACTTTTCTTAGTTACTGACTAGATTTCTATATCCATTTGATTGGATAACAGGGACTGAGGGAACTAAAATTGATGTTTAAAGGTATATACAAATAGGGAGACGGGAATTTCAGAATTATTTAATATGCATTTAAGCCTCTAATATTTGCTTCCACCTAGACCAGGCAGGTAACCTAGAAGGTTGAAAGGATAAGCAAGGGGACTTGAGGTAAACTGAGGCCCATCTCAAGAGTTCCAACAGACTACGGACATGTGGGATGCAAAATAAGTGTTTTCATCTTTCTGATTATTTAGCCCAAGATAGAAATCTTAGAAATGTAAATATTTTAGTGGCGCCTGGGTGGCTCAGTCAATTAAGTATCCAACTTTGGCTCAGGTCATGATCTTGCAGCTCGTGGGTTCCAGCCCCACATTGGGCTCTGTGCTGACAGCTCAGAGCCTGGATCCTGCTTCCACTTCTGTGTCTCCATCTCTCTCTGCCCCTCCACTGCCCACACTCTGACTCTCAGTCAAAAATAAATAAACATTAAAAAAAAAGAAGTGTAAATATTTTATATGAAATCCCCCAACATATGAAATTTGGAAATTAATTTAAAACTTAAAAACATTCTAAAAACAGTGAGATTTAACCTCCTGGCCACCACTGCACTCTACTGCTCTTCTTCCATTCCTGAAATCAAACATTTCAGGCAACATTAATAATTAGAAGCAAAAACAATATGTAGCAACTCTATAGAGGACTTAAAGGGAAGGTTCAACAGGGGTTGAGATCACCATGTAAATGATCACAAGACATCTATAACAAGAACCTAATACCTTTTGTGGAGAAGGAATGTTCATAAGAGATATCTTGACATTAAATTTCCAAAAGGTTTTTATAATATTCCCATGAAAATTGTTATTAAAATTGAGTCACTTTAAGATTAATGGGGAAGGATAAAAAGCTAACTTAAAAGAAAAAGGAAAAATTGGGTGGGAATAAGTGAGTATGCTTTTAATAGAATAGTTAGAAAAATGTTAATGGAGGAAAGCTCTTACAAGTTGTTGAGGCATTATACATTGAAACTAGTAAAATAACTGTAGAAAGTGTAGAAACTTTGGAAAGATATCATCAGTGCATGAATCAAAAGTGTGAGAGTGGAAGATAAGCTTCTCTAGGGTGAAACATTTGCTATCATCACTTCACATGTTTAAGTGTAGAAATTCAACATTAAACAGGTTGCTTATTCTTCTTAAATATTGTTTGCAGTTATAGTAAACCCGATCCAAAAGAGAAGCAGATCTAGAAGAGATGCATGGAAAGCCAAGCTTTCAGCTACTGGGTAACCAAAGAAACATTATCACATTTTTTGTCTCCTTTACATATAAAAGTAACTATTAATCAAAATGTTAATATAACAATATTAACAGCATTTTGAAAGCTGTATATAATGCCCCAAATTTAGATAAATTGAATATCTAAATACAATTTAGCACTTACACATTATTTCTTAGCTGTAGTCAAATACCTGGTTTTATGCATGAATTGAGAAGACAGTTCCTTTCTAATTTCAGGTCATTATCTGGGAATCAGAGCCTCTTGAGGGCCAAGCCCATGGGCTCCAAGAACTTCATCTACTTTGATAACAAACATTTGTGACTTTTTCTTTGATTCCTATTGTTTTTCACTTTCAAATAAACAAAAAAACCCAGTTATTTACTCTTGACTTTTAAAGATAATTAAAATGGTGGTCTTTTGACTCATAGTTTTCTTACTTTATAAGAAAAGAAACAAAAATTTAAAAAGTCATAGCAGTATAATACAGGTTCCTATATTTAACCCAATTGTCTCTTCTTTAATTGAGAGAACTTAAGTTTCCTTACCCAACTTTCAATTTTCACCCAGCTCAAGAAGCTGGCCCACCTGTATCCTGTCACTTGCCCTTTCTAGGCCTGATTCATCTATTAAAGGAGGAATTTGAATTGGATTACCTCTGAGATTCTATCATGCAGTCCAAGTCTATAAAATTTCAACCAAAGGCAAAATCTGATTTGGATTTCCAAAAATAACAGCTTACAATGGAAATTGTTCTCTGAAAGAGTTATTACCTCTTCTAGGAAAAAAAAATACTTTCAAATAACATTTATATACAAAATTTAATGTAGTTTTCAAACAGATATAAAATAATATTATCACAATAGTATGTTAAGAAAATTTCCAAATATACATAAAAAGTACTAGGCAGAACATCAATGCCCAGTTAATGGACCTACAAGTGATTGTGAGCCTTTCTAGGATTCTGCTGCAGTCAAGAGTACAAAAATATTAAACATCAACCCAAGAGACACAGAGTAAATAAAAATTAGCAAGAGTATCTTACTTTCATACAAAATTATAAATTATGCACAAAATTCTAGTCCCCACAGCACAAAAAAGCAAGCCTTGGAGAAATACTATTTCAATAATAAATGAATGGGGTGGCTGAGGCCATAGTCTTTGAGGTTAAACTTTTCTAAAGTAAGACTGCTTAGTTTTAGTGACAAAGGGTGAAGGGGAAAAAAAATCAAAGTTATTATCATTTTAAATGGAATGGACAGCTTAAACATGAACTCATTAATCAAACCCTAGAACACCAGAGTTCAAACTGAAATTGGAAAGAGGTTTTTATAGAGCAAAGGAAGGAAGATAGCTAACATGGAAATTCTTACTTTCAAGAAATGAAATGGGCTGGAGAAAATATGTGTGTGTGTGTGTGTGTGTGTGTGTGTGTGTGTAATTTCAATGCAATTTGAGATAAGTTGAGATTTAATTTAGTGAAGATGTACCTGTTATTGTGTCCAGAACAATACTAGATATGACAGAAATGTTTAAAACATGGACCTTCTCCCCAAGATTTATAATCTGTCTGAGAGCAGTGTACATTCATGGATTAACAATTCAGAGTAGGCTGTTAAGAGAACAGAGTTATGGTGAGGTATAAATCTAACCTTCTAAACTTTTTTGATGGCATTGTTAGAGATGAACGATGCTTGACCCTTGTTCCTTATGTCACACATTCTCAGTGAAAACTATAATATAAACTATAATTTTCTCTTCACCTATGACTCTATATTTCATGAACTAAAAAAATAACCTACAAGAAAATAAGAAACATTAGCAAAAATACAAAAAGGCATAGAAACTAGGACACACATAAGCCCCACAGTGATACACAGTAGAACATTAGTGTGCCAGTCTTCATGGAGGGCCAACACAGTAAGGTTGGCTTGGAAAGGCAGTTAGCTTAGTGATGAAGAATACGGATCACGGAGTCAGCCTGCCAGGGTTTGGATTTTAGCTTCAGCACAGAAAAATTCTTAAGCCTTCATTACTCTCAATTTCCTCATCTGTAAAAGGAGGATAGATATTGTGTTAACCTCACAGAGTGGTTATTGAGATTAAATCAGAGAATCTATGTAAAGCACTCAACACAATACCAAGCATATTGCAAACACTCCTGAAAATATTAGTTATTACTACAACACATCCTTGCAATATAGACAACAAAGAGTCCCAGTTATTCCATTAATAACTAGTTGAGTTTATAGAGTCCTTTCATTTCTAAGACAAGAGAATTGGTTTGCATACTTGTAAAAAGACAAGTGAAAACTCCAGTAAGAAGCAGAATAAGAACGTGTATGAAAAAACGCATTGTAATACATAAAGTGGTAAACCCATGTGGGTTCTTACTACACTAACAATTCCTGTGCACCCTTCTGAAGAGATTGACTGCCTATATTTTTGTCTGTTTTGTTCACAGATGGATCCCAGCACTTAGAACAGTGATTGGCACATAATAGTGGTCATTAAAAATAATTGAATGAATACCACATTTCTGTAATTCTGAACTTCAATTTGTTTGGTCTTTTATCTCTCTGAAGTCAGTATAGATGAGGAATCTGAAGGCCTAAAAGTAGTCACGTATACTGCATCGGTTTTCCTTTGCTGTGTAACAAATGATCACAAACAACACCCACTTGTGCACTCATGGTTTTGTAAGACAGAAGTCTCACTCTACATAGCTGGTTCCTCTCCTCGGAGTCTCACTGAAAAGCCTCCAGGAGAGAAGTCTTCCACGCCTACTTGGGTTGTGTGGCAGATTTCGATTCTTTATGATTGCTGAATGAAGGTGTCCATGTCCTTGCTGGCCATTATCCTGCTGCTCTCAATTCTTGGAGGCTGCCTACATTCCTTCCTACATGGCCCCTCCATAAGCAGGTCACAGTATCTCATCAGCAGAGCCCTTCATGGCCAGCGGCAGGACCCTCCTCACTGTGTATTCCCCACCTGCTCCCCCACAAGTCTCTCTGACATCTACTGCTCATCTGCTAGAGAAAAACTCTACTTTTAAAGGAAAACCCAGATAATCTCCCTTTTGCTACAGAATGTAGCCTAATCAAGGGAGTGATAGCTCATTATAATCAGAGTTTCCACATATACTTAAAGGGGAGGGGTTTATGCAAAGGCCAGGGTCATTGTAAATTATTCTTAGAATTCTGCCTACCACAGGGGCACCTGGGTGGAACAGTTGGTTAAGCATCCAACTCTTGATTTTGTCTCAGGTCATGATCTTTCAGCTCAGGTCATGATCTCATGGTTTGTGAGTTTAAGCCCCACATTGGACTCTGTGCTGACAGCACGGAGCCTGCTTGAGATTCTCTCTCTCCCTCTCTCTCTCTGTGTCTCAAAATAAATAAACTTTACAAAAAAGAATTCTGCCTACCACATACACTATATTGTATGGACAAGAATACACTGTCATGATATATTGGTGAATGTTTTAAAAGCAGGTGATAGAACATATGTCTAGGATGATCCTTTGTGTTTTAATTAATGTGCTTAAATATGCAAGAAGAGGGTCTGACAGACCACACACTAATCAATTCACAGTGGTTATCCCTGGGGAGTGAAAATAAATCTCTCACAATAAACATAAAGTATCCTTAAAATTAAAACTAATGAAAAAAGGAAATAGAAACTGACCCTTTCCCTATACTTTTTTATCTTTTTTCAGTGCAAGTTCTAAACACTTGTTTCTCCTCCACTTTAACTCGGCTTACCAATAGTGCCACAGATCAAGTAAAATAATTTCTTCTCCTTTAGAGCATCTTTCTGCAAGAGTTTTACAGACATTTCCTTATGAATCATCTCTGAGTTCTTGCACCATGCTTCCCCAGATTCTTTGCTTAAGGTTCAGAAGACTCTGTCTTCATGGTCCCAAAGGTAACAGGAGCTTATCAGTTCTGCAAACCCCGCTCTCCCACACAATGGACTCAACACCGTCATTTTTATCAAGTAAGCAAGGTCTCATCTATGTTTTTCTGCCCAAGGAAGGAAAATAAAACCTCAGAAAACCCTCCAGTTCAAAGAAAACCATTGTGCTGTAGCCGAGCATAACTGCACAAACCACGTTTGCAGCAGTAGATTGGATTAGCTGTATATTGTACAATAAATGAGTTAGAAATCCAAGCAGTAGGTGCGCTGATATTTTGTTGTAAAATCCATGTGTCAAGAAGTATTTGACAAGCAGTATTTCCATACTTAAATTGAGAGATGGATTGAAGCCTGAAAAAAAGCAAAGGGAATGTATTCTGTAGTTGTCTCTTAAATCGTGTTATCCACTGATAGAGTTTTCCCATGGAAAAAGCAATCCCTCCAATATAGAGAGACTGCAAGCCAAGAAAATAAGCTTTAATTAAATCAGTTGTGTTGTATCATATCATGTGAACAATAGGCGTCCATAGCAATATTCCCATGGAAAAATTAAATAAAGCATATTTATAATTCAAATGTATATAAACATGGTTGGGGTACCTCATACATTGCTTGTCACCTGTTCAAAAAACCCTCTAAATTCTAAATATAATGGATTCTTGGCTGGGGTTAGAGATATCAAAAAGATTTTATAACATATTTAAACTTCATTCAGATTTCTACCTAACCTTCTCAAATAAGCTAGAAAAAGTCCAAAAATAGTGGTCTTTTGTCAGTACCAGCCCCAACCGTGATTATCTATTCTTGCAGTTTCAATAATACATTTCTCATTGTGCCCTGGTATCTCCCATCTTTAACTACCCACACAAAGCCTAGATGGCTTCACATTTTTTGAAACTACCACAACACCACAACATATAAATCAAAAGCAATATAAGTATTAGCAAAGAAGAGCTAGTCACCTTGAATAACTTTCCCTAGCTGCCTAGTAAGATTAGGAGTGAGATATATTTTTCAATGCGATAGCAGTGTGTGATTGTTGTTACTATGATAGAGATTTTTAACTTACAGATGCATGTTTCATCTTCAGAAAAATTTCTTATCCAAATCTTTCAAAGATCTAAGCAAACATTCATTATTCTATACATTATTATGTGGAAGTGTTAAAAGCCAAAAGTGCTACATAAAATTTTTTTAATTATCAATATTCCTAGTGTTTAACTTCCGAAATATGTTGGATGCTGAGATAAACTGACTTTTGGGGGGCATTTGAGTGGCTCAGTCAGTTGGGCATCCAACTTCGGCTCAGGTCATGATCTCACGGTTTGTGAGTTCGAATCCTGCTTTGGGCTCTGTGTTGACAGCTCAGAGCCTGGATCCTGGATTCTGTGTCTCCCCCTTTCTCTGCCCCTCCCATGTTCATGCTCTGTCTCTCTCTGTCTCTCTGTAGTAAATAAACATTAAAATTTTTTTTAAAAATTAAACTGACTTTTATAGTTTTCTAGTTAACTAACAGGTGGGCTTCAGCATTCTATCTATTACTTGAACATGTTCACAAATATTTCCCTCAACGCTTAATTTACTATGAGAGATTGAAGAACTGGGTTTAGTTAATTGTATAATGTCCCTTTAGGGCATGTAATTAGTAAAAATGGGTCACAAAGAAGCCAAAAGACATAACCACAGCAAGAAAATACAGCAAACAGCAGAAATGAGCCATATGTTTTAATCCTCAAAGTTCCACTTCTCATGTCAAATAAAAATTTAAATAACAGCAACTGAATTTCTTAAACAGCACAAAATCTGGATAATAAAGATACCAGTGAATCAGTCAATATAATGCTAACTGATTAACATTTAAAATCTGAAATCTCAATGGATTATCACAAAGGATATTTCTTTCTCAGAAATATCAGGTTCAGGGAGGAAGGGAGAGCAGGAACTCCATGCAATCATTCAGGGACCCAAACTGATAAAGGTTGTCATCTTCAACTATTAGCCATCAGTGTCTCCCAAAGAATAAACATCTAGCCAGTAGCTGGAGCAAGAGGGAGGATGGAACATCATGGAGAAAGTGTTTCTGGATCAGGCCTACAAGTGATATGCATCATTTCTACCCACATTCCACTGGCCTGAACTCAGTACTATGGTCACATCTAAATACAAGGGGGTAGGGCTGGAAAACATGGTCTATCTGTGTGCCAAAGAAGGAAGAAAACTGCGTTGGTAGACTGCAAGCCAGTTTCAGTCAAACTACACATGCTCTCTTAACCCCCATTCACAAGAAAAAAGGAAGAAAACAAACATCAAGAACAATTTAAAAAACTAAAGTTTTCTTCTAACAGGGCAATGTAATCTGGCTTTTCCAGAACTTCCATTTCTCCAAGCCATTTCAGCCCCAACGTTTCGTCTTCTATTGGGCGGTATGTCCATTCATATGGCATTCAATAACAGAAGAATCATAAGGTATGGAAATAAAAGGCAGAGGCAAAAACTTATGCAATTCAGCGCTCAGAAGTTTGTGGGCCAACTTGATTTGCTAATCCACAGACTGTGCTCCTGGAGAGGAGAAGAAGGGGGAGTTCACAATCCACAAACCAATTTGTGTTGTTTCTGCAACACTGCAAAAGTGCGACTCATGAATATGCTAATGAAATTGCAATGAGAGTTTTGGCACTATTTCATCACCTCAACTAGATTAGAGAGTAATAACACTATGGGTTTACATGTCTTCAGAAACTGCTGTGGTAGTAGAAAAAAAAATTAGATCTGTGATATTTATAATGTAACAAAAATTATAACCATGCTACAATAAAATAATGATAATTATTTTATAGGTAAGTAATAGTTTGCAGCACACACACACAACAGTTCACTACTAAGGTCATTCACTGCTTTCCATGTTTATGCCTCCTGGTGTTAATGTGAGTCTGTATTTGTGAATGGGTCACATCTCTATGCCTTCTTCCAAAGATAGGAAAGAGATAAAAATAGAAATACTGGGAGGAAATTTTTCATTGGCAAGGCAGGAATCCCCTCTTTGTAAGTATTCAGTACCTTTTTTTATCATTGATTATGGTTCTAAGGACAGAGGGGCTAACAAAAATCTATTCTTACCTTTAAATTCCAATTACTAATGTAATAGTCAAACTATATCCTGTGACCCTAAAACTGTCCCACACTTCAAGCCTATTTAACAGTTTAAAAATGCATTGTTTTAAGGTAGTGACCTATTCAACAGGTTAGGAACTATAGAGAGACAAAAAGATTAAAGATTAAATGAAAAGACTTCCACAGCTTCATTACTCAGCCCAAGCCAAAAAGAGGCATCTGAGCATTTTCTCCACATGGCATTGAGAATGCCTAATAGGATCGGTCAGCTGAGCTCACCCCCTGCAGTATCAGAATTTATGGTCAGCCTTCAACTTCCCAGTAGATGTTCTCATTAGGAACCACAAGAAGCAAGAGAAGATATGGAGAATAAAAATCCATAGGCTCCAGGATTTGGAATCCTCTCTGATCCCTAAGAGATGAGGATTTGCTCATCTCCTATGAGGGAATGAGATGAGGGAATGCTGTGGATTTTCTCACCATGTTTCATAGGCACTTTATGAAAGAAAAGACACTAAGATTTCTTTTACATTTGTTTAATCAAGAGTGAAAAATGTTTTTTCAGATTAGTAACGACCTATGTTTAAGAGACATGTAGCTTCTAAATACTTTCATAAACATTATCTCAAATATTACCATCCATCCATCAATATGAGGCTAGGCATCCACTATTTATGATGTTAAATATCCCAACGTGATGAAGTTATAAGGCTATATATATATATATAGATCTTCAGTACCTCTGATATGTCCACTCAGTTTATTATTTTCAAAGCAATAAAAAAATTGTGACTAGCTCCAGTGACACTTTCAGAGTATCCCTGACCCAGAATGTCTTCATTTTGAGGACAATTAGGCACTATTAAATAAAGAAGATTTTGCTTTTTTTTTAAATTTTTTTTTCAACGTTTATTTATTTTTGGGACAGAGAGAGACAGAGCATGAACGGGGGAGGAGCAGAGAGAGAGGGAGACACAGAATCAGAAACAGGCTCCAGGCTCTGAGCCATCAGCCCAGAGCCCGACGCGGGGCTCGAACTCATGGACCACGAGATCGCGACCTGGCTGAAGTCGGACGCTTAACCGACTGCGCCACCCAGGCGCCCCTAGAAGATTTTGCTTTTAAGAAGTTTGTTGGGATCCAAGAAATGGAAATAATTCATTCTAACTGTATATAAATAGCACTGTACACATTTGGGCTTTTACATATTTATATTTGTGTGTGTGTGTGTGTGTGTGTGTACACACGTGCGCGCGCGCGCGCGCACACACACACACACACACACACTCATGGGTGGGGGGAGGATTGCCAAATTGGAAATTATCTTTGAATTGGCGTGCACTGTGAGTTCTGTGCTTACTTTGATCCCAAACACACACCTAATCGCCTTTGGTGATACAGGGTCATGAACAAGTTCAAGGTTGGGATTTAGCAGACTGGAGTTCTAGCTCAAAATCTTCTAACTTGTTAAAGAATAATGACTCAGTAATGTCAAAGAGCTCTTTCAACTCTAAAATTCTGACTCTGCTTTTGTTGTACCTTTGGAGACCTGGATTCTAGGGTCCTAAACACATCTCCACATTTCCTTGGATCTCATTTTGCACAATGGTAAAACTATTTTATATGTGCTTTATCTCACAGGGATAATCCAGGAACATTAGTGTTTCTGCTACATTTGTCAATCTGAAATATTTGAGTAATGATTAGATTACTCTAGGAAGCTTATAATGTGGATAAAACAACCTTAGAAAGAAAAAACACATAGCATCAGAAAGGATCATTTATATAGAGATTGATTTATCTTTGTTCCTGTTTAGTCTCTCTTTAGACTGATTTCATTTGACCAAAACCTTCAGTGGCTTGGTATCAAAAATGACTTCAAGAAATAAAGATTGAAAATTAGAACTATGAAACTACTTAAGGTGAAAGAGTGTTGTGGAGTGGAAAGTAATATAGAAAAATGCAGGCATATGAAACACTAGGATTTCTTTTTTTTTTAATTTTTTTTTCAACGTTTATTTATTTTTGGGAAAGAGAGAGACAGAGCATGAACGGGGGAGGGGCAGAGAGAGAGGGAGACACAGAATCAGAAACAGGCTCCAGGCTCTGAGCCATCAGCCCAGAGCCCGACGCGGGGCTCGAACTCATGGACCACGAGATCGCGACCTGGCTGAAGTCGGACGCTTAACCGACTGCGCCACCCAGGCACCCCTGAAACACTAGGATTTCTTAAATGTATATGTCTACAAAGGAAACTAAAGGATTTCTTTAAAAAGTCAAGAACTCTTAGTTCTAGTTGGACCATAAACAAGTAGCAGATATTCATTCTAATTAAGTAACACTTCCTGAAAAGCAGAGTGTAAATATGATTTGATTTAGTAGGACCATCTAGAATATTTATACTATGTTATGGTTCTTAGACTCTGGGTGCTGAACCCCTTTGAGAATATAATGAAAGCTCTGGATCCTCCTCTAGAAAAACACACAGGCATGCAATTTTGCATGTAAATTCAGGCCCTACTGGGCCATGGACCACAGGTTAATAACTCCTGATTTACAGTGTTACAGCCCTGTTTATAAAGTACCAGGGCTCTTGGATCAGAAGAGTCTGAATTTGTAGGGTTATTTACATAAATTTGCATACTCTATTCAATCTGCTGTACCTCTATGTTTATAAGATAAATTATTTAGTCTAACCTACTACAATAGTATTCAAATTCAATATCAGTGACATGATATACATAAAATCCTTTAGCAGATTTTTAAACCAATCAATTTAATCACATCTCACAACTGAAGCATAGCTAGAAACACTCTGGCTAAAATGAAGATTGCTCTGTGGGCTTTCATACAGTGAAGCCAGGCACACCCCGGCTAGGTCTTACTGCAAAAATGCCACAGCCCCTTTCCAATGTTGCCTGTACCCCGCGCAGCCCTAGAATGTGATGAAACTGCCTTTGGTAGTTTATTTACTAGCTATCAAAGCTATTCTTTCATTACCTTCAGAATGTAATGGTTATTTTATGAAGACTCATTAAATTTAATGAGATACAGCCATGTTTACTGCTATCCTATAAAATAGTGGGTAGGAGGGAGACCCATCTTCAAACTGACTTGCTTCTATGGAGTACCAAAAATAAAATGTCAGCCATTGCACTGTACTCAGGAAGGCGCTTCAGAATTCAGAAGTCACTCCCAAGAGTCAAAGTTGATTAGGGTCATAATGACCATTGTTGTTCTTATTACAACCTGGCCTTATTAATAATAATGGAAAACTCATACAACTCAATAGCAAAAATACAAATAACTCAATTAAAAAATGGGCAGTGGATCTGAATAGACATTTTTCCAAAGAAGACATACAGATAGCCAACAGGTATATGAAAAGGTGCTTAACATCACTAATCATCAGGGAAATACAAATCAAAACCACAATAAGATATCACTTTATACCTGTTAGAATGGCTAAAATCAAAACGGCAAGAGATAACAAGTGTTGGTGAAGATGTGGAGAAAAGGGGATGCTTTGCACTGTTGGTGAGGATGTAAACTGGTATCGCCACCATGGAAAACAGTCTGGAGGTACCTCAAGAAATTAAAAATAGAGCTACTATATGATCCAGCAATTTCACTTCTAGGTATATACCCCAAGGAAATGAAAACAAGATCTCAAAGCAATACCTGCACCCCCATGTTCACTGTAGCATTATTCACGATAGCCAAAACATGGAAACAACATAAGTATCCATCAATGAATGAATGGATAAAGAAAATGTTTTATATAGTATGTTATATCTATAAACATGTATTTATGGATATATAAATGTGAAATATATATATAAACATATACATGTATATATAACGGAACATAATTCAACCATAAAAAGAAGGATATCCCACCATTTGCAGTAACATGTATGGACCTGGAAGGCATTACGCTAAGTGAAATAAATTAGATAGAGAAAGACAAATACTATATAATCTCACTTATAGGTGGAATCTAAAAAAGCCAAACTCACAGAAACAAAGAGTAGATTGGTGGTTGCCAAGGCTTGGGTGGTGGGGGAAATGGGGAGATGTTCATTAAATGGTACAAACTTTCAGTTATAGGATGAATAAGTTCTGGAAATCTAATGTACAACCTGATGACTACAGTTAACAATTCTGCATTGTATACTTAAAAGTTGCTAAGAGAAGGGTGTCTGGGTGGCTCAGTCAGTTAAGCCTCTGACTTGGCTCAGGTCAAACCAAGGTCAACCATACTCATGGTTTGTGAGTTCGAGCCCCGCGTCAGACTCGGTGCTGATAGCACAGAGCCTGGAGCCTGCTTCAGAGTCTGTGTCTCCCTCTCTCTCTGCCCCTCCCCCACTCGTGCTCTGCTTCTCTCTGTCTCTCAAAAATAAATAAACATTAAAAAAAGTTTATTAAAAAAAGTTGCTGAGAGTAAATCTTAAATGTTCTCACCATAGCAACAACAAAAAATGATAATTATGTGAGATTAATATAATTAATCTTATATGTGTAAGAAATCATCATGCTGTATGCCTTACACAATGTTATATGTCAATTATATCTCAATAAAGGTGGAGAAAAAATTGTAACTGTGAGGGTCATAGTAGTAATATCAATAATAATAACAACTACCAATTTTTTAAAGATTATTTTATGTTTCTTTATTTTTGAGACAGAGAGAGTGGGGGAAGGGCAGAGAGAAGCCTGACACGGGGGCTCAAACTCATGAACTGTGAGATCAAGACCTGAACTGACATCAAGAGTTGGACACTTAATCAACTAAGTTACCCAGGCACCCCAACAGCTACCAATTTTTGCATGCTTACTTTGTTAGGCACATTACATATTATCTCACTTAATTTAGCTATGCCGTTAGCCATAAAGCAAGTAGATGCAACATTTTCATATGCAATCTGGAGCCTCAGTACAGTCTAAAAAGTTAGAACATGATGCCTCATAAGAGTCCCGTACAAAAGGCCTAGATCTCAAAGTAGAACCATGGCAAAAACTAAGAAGAAAGTCCAGATCCACTCTTAGGTACAAGTTCTGCCTTGTAATTTTACAGCCAGATCTCACAATGGGGGCATCCTGTCTTAGGGCTCACCTAAACCAAGGGCCACCAGTCTACCAGTAGTGACCAAGAGCTGAAAAGTACTAACGAAGTACCACTTATATCAAGTCTGAACGCATGGAATTTGAAAATAGGATTTGCTGCCTCTGTGGTCCATCATGCTGCAGATGAAATCTTTAGCTGGCAATGGTGATTGAGAGACCAAACATTTTAGATGGCAGGCCTTAGAGCAGATTTTAGATTTTGTCATATTTAATATATGAGAATTAAGTCCTATGTTAGAAATCAGGATAATTCCAGAATCGGAGTGATGGGTATATTCATTGCATTACCTTAATTTTGTCATTCATAAAGGAAAAAAAAACAAAACAAAACTATGCTGGGCCCTGAAATTAAGTTATATGTCTAACTGACCTTGCTTGTCTCCTCTTTTCTTTACTTTTAACCTTGTTCCAGAGACTGTCCAACTTCAGAGGCACTCAAAGAAGGACAAAGCTGTTTGGAAGGCAGAACAGGAAACTTCCATTGCTCTCAGCCCAGATTCATCCCACTGAAAAAAATCTTCCACAGTGTATAATGAATACTGACCAGCTGGAAATAGAAATATTTCTATTGTCTAACTATTTCCAAACATATTTCTAATTGATTCTAAATATAAGCAGCTTGTCCCTGCAATCTGTGACCTGCATGTGTCCCAGAAAGTTGCATTCCAGAGGCCAGGTAGAAAAACAGTCTTGATGAAGAAACACTAGAACAAAATGTGTACTTTTCCCTTCAAAAGATTTGGTCCAGCCAAAAGGGGAAAGTAGATGAAACAAATAAAAAACAAAACAGTGCTGAGGTATGGAGTCTGAATAACAAATCCTCCCAGTTACCAAGAAAAGTAACAGTGAAGTAGGATGCTTATCTGAAACTTTCAAAATTACACTGAACGTTACCTTAACTTTTTTTGTTTGGGGGGCACCCGTGTGAGTTAATATGATATAATTAACAGTCTGCCAGTCAATTTATTAAGAAAGAAGTTTATAGGAGTGACAGAGTCCCATAAGAAACTGTCCCTGGAAATTACAAATCTTTTTTTTCAGGAGCCAGAAGGAATCGTTCAGCAAATCACTTTACCATGGCTGTGATGGGCATCCTGTGATCTACTCTTACATCTCACTTAGTTGCCACAAAGGACTTCCTAACTGCAGAGATCAGGCAGGCCATTTACATTTGGCGGTGTTAACTGTCATACACACCATGAGACAGTTTTAATTAAACAACCCCGATATTATCCTACTCAATACTTGTTTATTAAATTCTTGTGTGAGTTAACTACAAAAACTTATTTATCATAGAACCAAGTAGCTATCTACATTTGCTAGGCCTTCTCCTTCTATCATGTTAAACTATATGAAAGTATAGGTGCAAATTAAGATAAGAGTCTAAAATTATGAGAAAGAATTTATAAATAAAACATCTTAAAATTATGTGTAATATGTCCATAAAGGGAGCATAAAGCAGTTTAACTGATTTAGAGCCTGAGTTTGAATCCAGATTAATACTTCTGTTAATCTTGGTCAAGTAAGTAATCTCTCTGAGGCTCAGTACCCTCATCTGTAAAATGGGCATCATAATAATACCTACTTCGTATGGTAATTGATAGGATTACATGAGATGATGTAAAGTATGTGAAGATGTGTACAGTCTGTTGCTTAGTGTCTGGTATGTAGTGAGTGCCCAAAAAGTGACAAATATTGCTAAAATTTGGGAAAGGGAAACTTAAAAATTGTATTTCCAAAAAGTTATTTTTACCATTCTAAGAAATGGGCTACAATCTCTAAGGAAACCTTAAAGGGTAAGGCAAGATTGCCTATGCTTATTCAGATGAAGTTGAGTAAAAGTCTATTCCTGTTTTAACGCAGTGATCTAATTAACCTTTTGCCAGTATTCAAATGACCTTGAGCTGATCTTGTGACCTCAAATGCTTCATGTTGTTGACTTTAAACCAGCTTTTTGAGACGGTCAGAAATAGCATCTGGTGAAATGGGCAAAAGGTCATATTCATTTACTTTGTAATAAATAGCAAATATATTTTGGATTACCTGCTAATAAATAGGAAGAAATGCATAAAATTCATTTGTCAAAGCAAGTAAGGTATTACATAAAGAATTCAGAATAAATCAAAAAATTCCAAAAAGGATCCAACATTGATTTTTGGTCTCTTGCCACATATTTATACCAGGAAGTGATTAAATTATTCATTTTTATAAACTAAAGAAATACATTTCCAGCTAACATTAAAATGAAGTAAAGATGCATCTAATTAAACAACACTGATTTATCATCATAAACATTCCTGTCTCAGGCAGAGAAATCACTGAGCTATGATGAAAGGGAAAAGATAAATGTAGCTTGTGGAAATGTCAGAACTGTAGAACTGTATGATTTCTAAAACTCTTTCTTGTTTTACAAATGTTTATGCTTCAAAAACCAAAACTCTGGTGGCACCCTCCATGTTATCGACAAACTTTAGGGTGAATGGCTCAAAAATAGCCTCTTTGATCAACAGAATCACATTGGGAAAATTAGTTTCAAAAGAGAATCCCAACCATGTATAATATTACACACATTGTTTAACCAAAGCCAGTAGATACAACTACATTTGATTTTTTGTACCTCTTATTGAAATCTTGAGGGGGGTCGTGGTCACACTATCAGTAGAGCAGGTTTCTTTCTACTCATACAAGTCTAAGTTGAGTTTCATTGTATGTAATAATCATAATTACTCTTGATACAGCAGAAGTAGCTGTATCTTTTTTACTTACAAATTCCATTCATCACCTTAATGTCCATTTCCATTTCAAAAGGACAACAAAAGGAAGACATGAAAGCATTCAAATATACTGTTAATACGTGTGTAGTCTAGAGTCTTTTTCAAAATGAAATCAAGTTCAAACGCCTGCCTGTCCAACATTGTTAAGAAAGATTTGTAAAGCATCATCCTATTGGAAATATATCCAGCTTCTCCCTCTTCCCTGTAATAATTGTTAAGCTATTTAGTCAATATCTGGCATCTGTGCATGGTTACATTATGCAGAAGCACTTTATGCCTCCAGTGATCATGTAGGGCCATCACTCTCCTTGTATTCCTCTAAGCTCAAATGTTTAGCTCTGCAGCAGGCTCATTCAGTTATCATTTATATCAGTTATTGGTTACAAACTGATCATTCCAATCTCTCCATTATTAATTTTTTTATTGCCCCTCAGATCACGCCCCATTTTTCAAGTGGTGTTTCAGAGCCTAAATCGTTTCTTCCTGCAAAAAAAATCTAGCCATAAATGCCAACTATTTGTAGTGCATTATCATTTGTAATGTTCTAATTATTTTACATAATCAATAACATCAAGTCCCTTTTCTTGGGGACTTTCTGTTTATTTACATTTTATTCTACACACGTCAGTTTCCATCAAGAGCAAAACCGATTTTCTTGTCCTGCATCTGCTCTCAAGACAACCTTAATTCACCATAAATCTATTTGTGTTCACTACATAGTTAGACCTACTTGGCTATGTTGATGCAATCTTAGGGCCAAACATGTCTTGTTCTGCAAAACAAGACTTAAGTATAACAAAATGTTACTCTGATGATGACCATGGTGACCAGAGGTGGTGTTTTATTTCATTGTTGTTATTTTTGCAGAGGCCTCTGTTTATGATGTGATGCATTTGGGCCTAAGCACATTAGCTGCATTATTCATTGGGTACATTTGTCAGAACATGCATGTGTATAAAGAACTAATGATCCATATTAAATTAATGGCGCTATAAAAAAGAAAAATACTCCATACAAGCAGCTATGTCAGAAACTACAGACTTTGATAAACCATAGAAAGGACCTAATCAGATGAAGCATTGGACTGTTCTGTCTCCAAAATTACATTTCTAGAAATGTACTTGTACACAATGTTGGTTTTATTAAAACAAATTAATTCAGTCATTAAGGAATCATAAGGCAAGTGTCTCATAAGTCAGGACCTCCAGTGTAACAAATTGATTAAATGACTGTGTAATAGTCTCTTTAAACAAATCTAGTGTAACAAGTTAATAGATCTGCTCAATTACCATGCTGGGGTGATGAGGATGTGGGCGACTCTCTCATTAAATCTGGGAGATTGTTCTTAGTTTTTTCCCCTTTTCTCTCTATTTTTCTGTGAGGGTTGTGTTTTGGATTTGAGGTTTATTGTTAGGCCTCTGGAAATTGATTGTTCTAACGGCAATTAAAAATAAAAAACTGAATTTGATGCTGCTGACTTCTTCAGTGCATTTGTCAGCCGCTGCTACAGATCGGTGTCCGCCCACGCTTCCCTTTATCCACCTCAAACCCGGGCGTTAGCTGAAGAGTTTCGGGACACCACTACCGCCCCCAGTCTGTCTTGCGTACGTAACATTGCAAAGTCCCTCCGGGATCAGCCTAGCGCTTTCCCTAGTCTAGCAAAATTTATAGCAAAGCGTTCTAACCAGGAAAACGCACGGCCCGGGGTGGGGGTGGACGGGGGTGGGGGTGCGGAAAGGGGTGGAGCCAGCAGGGGGCACCTAGGTTTCTTCTGAATCGAAAGCTTAAAGGAGGTGTCGATTTCAATAGAAACTTCCCCCCAGGCTTTTCTACACACCAGAGGGAACTTTGCCAGCAAGTCCCCAGGCCTTCTTGGGCATCGCTTGCTCCTTCCCGATCTTCTGACCGGGAGAAAACTGCATCTCAGAAAGCACTTGAAGTGGGGTGAGGCTCCAAGTGCGGTTAGTGTGGACTGAGAAGTAGCCTTGATGGGGGCAGGGGGAGAGCTAGAGAGAAAGCGAGAAAGAGAGATTTGGAGAGGAAAAGAATGGGTTTTGACCATAAACTCTCCATTGACATTTCTCTCTGGTGAATGTTGAAATCCTGGAGCCGAAAGATGGAGGCCAGCTACAGAGGAGCTCTGGAAGCTTTCCCTCTCCTAACTCTGAGGGTATCTATCCAGGGCTGATTCTGGGGTTGGGACAGGGCAGAGTGACCTCGAGCCTCTTGCCTTTTCCGAGGTGTGGGTGCCCATGACACCCTTGCGCCAAAAGCCCTGGGAGAAAAATCTATTACCCCGCTGCCATTTTGTTAAGTGTTTGCTCCTGCGATGTGACCCTGCCACTTTATCTGTTGGTTTTTATTTTCTGAGTGCATGTTGCCCATATGTTACTCTAATAGTTGCTATAATTCTTGAGCAATGGGGCTCGTATTTTACGGGGCTGAATTAAAAAGAATGCACTTTAATAAAAACCTGAGCAATACACTAATGGCCTGACATTGATATATTTGCATAGAAATGAATTATACGGGCCTGCTTGACACGACTTTTAATAAATGATTGAGGAGGTTATTATAGGGATGCACTTTGGTGTGTGTTAACAGGTTATTTTAGTGCATCCGTAGCCAAAACCGGGAGCAATACAGTCCCGCATACAGTTACAGGGTACTTTTTTGTCTTACATCTTGTGACATTTATTGGGACCAATCCGTTCCCATATTACGGTCGCAAACTATATATTATTAACCATTCGTAACGCTCAATGTGAATGGAATCGGGGGAAATGAAAAAGAAAAATGAATCCACCCCTCCCCCATAAGCCCCCCCCCCCCCATTAGACATCAGGGTAGTCAATAATGAGCGTTTTATACCAGGAGCCTTCATTTTGAAAGTTACCGAGGGCTAGTTACTCTCGACTAGAACCCGGCAGGAAAAGTGGCGGCTCTCCCAGGAACCGCAAGCCGAACTGCTGCTGAGCAGAGGCGATGAGAAAAACCATCAAATGAGAAATTGTCTGAGGATGTGGATGATTCAGGAGATGACCCTCCTGGGTCTGTGGGCACATGGGCCTATGAGAGTCTTTCTGAGCCCAAGAGCTCAGACACTCCTTAGATAAGGTACCCAAGAGAATATATTCAAATACCTGCTTGCATGTGCGTCCTTTCGTCCTGTTTAAATTTCTTTTCCTCTTGTGCGTGTACTACCTAGGAAAATATAAACAAACAATATGAAACTTATTTGTAACCGACAGAGGCCCTGCCTTTCCTCCCTGTCTTTCGAGAGACTGCTCAAAAGCGCTCGCCCGCGGGGTTTCCCAGCCAGGACCGGGCAGCGCCCACGCTCCCCGCAGGCATAGCGCCGCCACCACGCCTCGCTGTTCCACCCGCACGGGGTCCGTGCGCTCGCGGAACAGGGGCGCGGGTGCAAACCTTCACCTCCAGCGGACAAGCACAGTGGAGGAGGAAAGACCCCTACCCCGAGCCTAGTAGGAGGTGGGGAGAGAACAAAGGGCCAAGGTGGGTAGAGTAGGGCGTGAGAGAACGCAACGCCCCGCCTCGCGCATTTCGGGAGGTGTCGCTGTGCCCTTAGCTAAGGATACCTGCCGTTTCGAAAATCATTTGCGACCGGCAGGGGCCCTCTCCCCTGGCGCCACGCCGGGGTGGGGTGCGTCCCCGCAGCGCCGCACCCGCCGCCAGGGCGTCCAGCCTCTGCCCGAACAGATGTTTTCGTCCCTCGCGGAGATTTGTAACGGATGTTCAGGACAGCTGGTGGACGGCGCAGGCAACCTGTATCTGTTCTAGAACATACCTGGTGGGAACTGCAAGAGGAGGGTGGTAGAGAGAGGAAGGAGGAGAGTATGGCCAGGGAAGAATCAGGTGTGTGTGTTATGTATGTGTGAAAATATATCCACACACGCGTGCACACACTTCTCTAAATGTATCGTTTAATAGCCCTTTTTAAATGGTGAGGTTCGGCATAGCTGCGGTGGCCTTTATGGTTTCATTGTAAAGCCAACCAAGGGAAAACAATACTGCGCGGAAGCGAGAGCCGGGCGTCTCGGTTCCGAGCTCAGGGAAGAGGGCCCACACTTGCCTAAGAACTGAGAGACCCGGCAACCGCCGCCCCCTCACTGCGGCTCCGTGACCTCGGGAGACCCGAAAGAGCCGACCATTCCCCCAGGGGGCAGCAGTGAAGGGGCAGACGGCGCTCGGAGCGTCGGAGGTCTGCCCGGCCTGCAGGGGGCGCGCTCGGCCTCAGTGGAGGCAGCCTGGACCAAGATCCCGAACGCCCGAATAAACCGCACGGCCTGCAGAGGGCGCGCCCTGGGCCTCGGTGGGCCGTACGGGCGGGCTTCCGAGGCTCAGCAGCCAGCCTGCAAGCTCGAGGTGGGAAAGAAAGAGGGGTGGCCTATGCTTGGCTCTGCCCTGGACACCCAGGTTTCGTTCCTCTGTGAAGCCATTCTGTCAAGTGCCTCTGCCGGAGTGGGGTCAGTCCTGGGGACGGCAGTGTCAAGGGCAGATTACTATCTGCCCAGGGCTTTTAGGGACTCCCCCAGGGGGCTTCTCAAGCCCTCTCTTCCGTGGGAAGCTGTCCTGGACGAGGGTCCCTGACTGATCGCACACCTGGGGCGGGCAAGTGGACCCCACAGGCACCTGCAGGCGTGTGCCCAGTATCCCAGGCTGAGGGGCCCGAGGTGGACCCTGCCCCAGTTACAAGTGAACTGAAGCCAGGTGTGGTGACCAGGGTCTTGAATCAAAAGGAAGGAAGGAAGGAAGGAAGGAAGGAAGGAAGGAAGGAAGGAAGGAAGGGAGGGAGGGAGGGAGGGAGGGGAAAGAAGAAGAAAAAGAAGAAGGACTTCCGTTCAGCTGGGTTCAATACGGAATTTGCAAAGGCAGAACCCGGACCAGAAAGGGAAACGCGGTGCCTGCCACTTCCGAATTCTCTCGAATTTCCTGGGCATTGTCATCCCCAAAAGAGAGGACATGGTGGGGAGTGTCTGCTACTGTGTGGAAATGAGTTCCCTGAGACCCGGTGTCCAGTGACTGGGTTTTAGCTCAATCCAAACCGTGGGAGGGCCGCAGAGAACAGGAGAAGAGGGGGTGTGTAAAGGGGCAGTTGGATGGTGGAGGGCAGCGGCCACAGGTGCCCTTTCTGGCTCTAGGGCGAACTTCTGGAAGCATCCAGAAGCTGCAGTGCCTGGCACTTCCTGGGCAAGAGGGATGTGCAATGCTGGTGTCCTCCAAGGCACCACCCTCTGGCCTCAAAGGAGTCAATAAGCAAACTAGAGAAGCAAAACCGATACATTCAGGGAGCTGTAACTGCCAACGTCCATCAAGTGATGCAACGTCCAAGTGATGCCAACTTGGGCATCACCCAAGTAGCGAGTACTACCATTAAACCTCACCCTCCAGATACGCTCTGGCCCTCTTGTCTCCCTTTCCAATCGTGGACTCAGGAACCCAGAGTGTGCAAATTAGAAAAACGAGAGAGGACCCAGCTTGATCCTGTGTATAGGATTTCCGCGTGCGGAACTCCTTTCAGAGCAAATGGCATGACGCAGGCAAACAGCGTTTTTTAAAACCGTCTTCCCATTTAATCAAAACGAATTCTGATCTGTCTCCTGACCGCTTCCTGTGATTCAAAGGGAGCCTTAATCCCTCGAACTCCGCATCTTTTCTTTCCAGGTCCTTTTTGAAGCGGAAGCACCGCTGAGAGGTCCAGGCCTTTAGGCCCTGAGGGGCGTCCCCTTTCCCCTCACCTGGACCGAAAGTTGTGGGAGGCCCAGGCATTCGGAGAGACTACTTCAGCCCCCGCCTGCAGACGGGACCTCTGAGCACATTCCAAACGTTTCTTTTAGGAACAGTAGTGCCGGTCCGGGAAGTCTTTCCGCGCCACATGTGGGCCTTTTCGCCCTGAGGAAGCCAAGTTTCCTCATTCTCTTCGCGTATACAGACCCAGCTCTTTAAAGACAGCCTCATTTGTGCCACTAACAGGGGAGAGGTGGGATCCGGGGAATCAGCTCCGTGAAAGGGGAACAAATCTTCCGCCCACAGGTAAAGTAAGAGAGCCCAGACTTCAGCTGTGGAACTGAGACCCGCGAACCACGCCACCGCTCCCCGAGTTAAAGGACGCCTCCATTTCGAGGGAGCCAAGACCCCACACACGGGGCTTTCCTAGGCTGCCCGGGCTCCTATAAGACAGCTGTTGCGTAATCCAGCTACATGGAAAAAGTACTGAAGAAAAGGAGCTGAACGATGAAGCAATGACTTCAAATGGAAGAATACGAACCCCTTTGGAGAGGGGGCGGGGTTAGGGAACTGAGGAGTGGCAGGTGGTGACCGTTTTATAGTCTCATTTAAAAGACCTGAGATCTGAACTTACTCATTGCTCCTAGTCCTTGGGCCCTAAATTTGTTCATGACCCTCTCTCAGGAAAGAAAGAAAGAAAGAAAGAAAGAAAGAAAGAAAGAAAGAAAGAAAGAAAGAAAGAAAGAAAGAAAGAAAGAAAGAAAGAAAGAAAGAAAGAAAGAAAGGAGGGAGGGAGGGAGGGAGGGAGGGAGGGAGGGAGGGAGGGAGGGAGGAAGAGAAAGAAAAAGAAAGAAAGAAAGAAAGAAAGAAAGAAAGAAAGAAAGAAAGAAAAGAGAAAGAAAAGAAAAGAAAAGAAAATTAACCTTCCTCTTGGAAACGGAGGTGGTCATTGGCAGTTGGCTTTCAAACGGAGGCTAATTGGGAAGAGTAAACAGAAGACCAGGAGCTCCTAAATTCCCTGTTCTAGGGGAAAAGAAAGGGAGTGAACTAAAGAAAACAGCCTTAATTGTAACCTCGGCCAACAGGTTAAGAGAAAGTTGACTCCAGCCCCCTCACCACCACCTAACTGCAGTAAGTTCTGCTTCAGGCTTAGCTCTCACACAGCCTCTAAGAATCAGTTCACCACAAAGGGGTCTCTAAAGATGCAAAGATCTCCGCAATGCATCCAGATTTTTTAGGTACTGAGATAGGCATGAGAGAGACATGGAGAGTGGTCAAGAGAAATGCTTCCAAGTCTTAGAGAGGGGAAAACCTAGTTAAAATATGTAGGACTTAGTTGTATTAATTTATATCATCCTAAATTTTTGTCTTAAAGAAAATATTGCTGGAAATCTGAGTTTGCTGTTGCAGACTCTCTGTCTGCAAAGAGACATGAAATCCCAACTACAAAGAATATTTTAAATGGCCAATAAGTCCTCCTCTTACGTATTTATTGCTCTATGCATTATTATAACCCATGTGCCTTGGAGAGTGACATACATTTTTACAAATGATAGTTATACTGAAGATTTTATTTTAAAGTAATTATGTTGTGAGCTGGTAAATGAATGTATTATAATACCCTTACTTGATCTTCCATTTTTCCCTAGGAGAATCTTTACACTGAACTCACCCATTTCCTATTTAAGCCGTTTATGATTGTTTTTACAGAAATTTATCAGATATTTACATATATACTCAGAGCTAGAAGAGGCTCCTGACAGTTTGAACATCATTTCTCTCTGCTTCCAGGCTGGGAAAAGAGAAAGGGTTGCATTACAGGTCTATCATTTTCATTAAAACCTTCAAGAGAAAAAACAAAAACAAAAAACCCTTCAAGAGAATGCAAAGTTCCCTGTGGCTTCACTGTGTGTGTGTGTGTGTGTGTGTGCACACGCGCGCATGTGCACGCGTGTGCACACATTCAAGAAATGTTCGTTGAATACCCTCTATGTGCTAGGCACTATATAAGGAATACAAAGTAAGCAAGGAGTGTATAGTCCTGTGCCTCTGCAGTTCAACTATCTTGGGTTTCAGTTTTCCTAGAGGTAGTTATAGCTCTTCCAATGTCACCCGCTCTGGTCCTTCATGTCTCTCTGAGGGACATTCTTCCCCTAGGTGGAATGGCACAGCACTATACTCATAAAGAAGGAGAAGGAGGAGAGAAGAAGAAGGGAGAGGGGAGGAGGGAAAGGAAGAAGGAGAGGAAGAAGAAAAGGAGAGAGGAAAGGTAGGAGGGAGGGAGGGAAGAAAGGAAGCAGGCAGACTGTCCACTTGGAAGCCATGGTGATATCCAGGTAGACCATAGGTCCCAGGCTGACATAGTCATCTTAAGGGTGCTGAAAGCAAGGTCCCTTGGAGTCATCCAATTCTGCCTTGCTCTCTGTCTCATGGAAGTTAATGACAATGTGCTGATTTCATATTTGCCTTTACAGTCCCTTTTCTCTGTAATTGCTTTTAACAGAATACCTAGGCAAGCACCAGGATGGCTTCTTACACCAGAGCCAATGAATCCCAAGTCTTCCACTGTACTTGCAGTTTTTATTGTTACCCTGGTGCATGACTTCTCTCTGCTGCTATGTTGGAAGGGGTGCACAAGAGTCGAGTAGTCATACAGGGAAGAGGAACTTTCTGCCCATCAACTTCAGTTGGCAAATAATGTCCAAGCTCATGCTGGAAAGAGCAAGGAGATTTCTTCTTAATCAAGACCTCTTCAGACTTTGGGGCAGGGCATGGTGGGGAAGGGGAACAAAGCTTCCTTTGCCTTTCTAGAGGCTTGCTGCCTCTCTTCCTTAATTCCAAGTAACCAACAGTAGCTTCCAGAACTATTACACTCTCTCTCTCCTGCCTTCTTGCCACCTTAACTTTCTTGGAAACAAAGTCATGTCCCTAGTTCTCAAAGGAAAGGTAAAAGGGGCAATTCTAAGCCCTCAGTCCCTAACTTGAAATCCAGGGTCCCTTCTCTCCTTTGCACCTTTTTTTCTTTTCCTGAGCCAACTCCCACTGGGTTTCCCAGCATCCAACCGGTCTGAGTAAAGTTGGAAGTGTGTTTGGGCCATGTTCCATGGGGAGAGAAATAATATTGCCCTACAAAGCCAGATTCAGGCTTTTCCCATGTCTGAGATTCCCTTATAGGAAACAGCAGTATGACATGTTTAACCAAATTATACATCTATATTATAGGACAATCATCACCTCTTACATTTATATGCCACTTTATACTTTATGAAGCCCTTTTGCTTTTGAGTTCCACAACAACTTTGTGAGGCAATAATTATGAAGATGACTTTGTAAATGAAGAAATGGAAGCTTATCTAAGTTAAGTGACTTTTGGGGGGTCAAGTTATCATCAAGAAATAGAAACCATTAATAGGGCTCAAGTTTTTGACCCTGACGAAGTTACTCAAGGCTTCTTTCATACCACATGGGGTTATCCTGGTGGCAGTTTCAAATGACTCTGAGTAATCATGAAAGATGCCTTCCTCAAGAGTCTATCAATACACTGCTCTTTATTCAGAGAACAAAGATAGGTCTGTTAAATACTGTATTAGTTATCTATGCTACCTAACAAATTACCCTCAAATGCAATGGTTTAAAACAATAAACACTGATTATCTCACACAGTGGGTAAGGAATCCTAGAGAGCTTAGATGGGCGATTCTGCCTCGGGGATTATAAGGTTGCAGTCAAGATGTTGTCCAAGTCTGCAATCATGTGAAGGCTTCACTGGGCTGGAGGGTCTGTTTCCAGAGTTTGTTTACACTCCTTGCAGATTAGGGCTGATTGTTGGCATAGGCCTCAGTTCCTCACCAAATGGACCTCCCCATACAGTTGCTTGAGTGTCCTTACAACATGGCAGCTGACGTCCCCCAGAGTGAGTGCCGAGAGAGG
Organism: Acinonyx jubatus; assembly: GCF_027475565.1. Lineage (NCBI taxonomy): Eukaryota > Metazoa > Chordata > Mammalia > Carnivora > Felidae > Acinonyx > Acinonyx jubatus. The sequence goes on along the minus strand of NC_069382.1, from coordinate 133,251,966 downwards.
AGGGAGCTATAATCCCCTTTATGACCCAATCACACACCATCACTTCTGCTTCGTTCTGTTCGTTAAAGTCACTAAGTACAGTCACACTCAAGAACAGGATTAGCTCCACCTTTAAAAGGAAGGTATATCAAAGAATTTTTAGAAATATTTGAAAACTACCACCAGTGGTTACCCTTTAAGTTATATATATATATATATATATATATATATATATATATATATATACATCTCTTTCTTACTTCTCCTGCCACTTTCACTTTTAATAACCTTTCCTTAGTTGAATCGTTATCCTGCACAAGAGAGCAGGGCCCAAACTAGGAGCATCCAAAAACTAGGCTTTTCATGATGGTGGTGGTGGTAATAATGGCTAAGGAATCCATAGCCTACTGGAGTACCTGGTTGACTCAGATGGTTAAGCATCTGACTCTTGATCTTGGGGTCCTGAATTTAAGCCCCACGTTGGGCTCTTCAATGGGCATGAAGCCTACTTAAAAAAAAATTCCACAACTTACTATGTGCTGGGCACTGTCCTAAGAACATCTATACATTAATCCATTTGATTCCCCTAACAATCCTATGGATTAAGTACAATCATCTCCATCTTACAGATGAGAAAACTGAGGCATAGAAAGGTAGAGTCATTTGGCCAAGATCACAAAACTAGTTAGTGATAGAACTGCAATTCAGATCAGATAGTCTGGTTTCACAGTCTTATTCTCAACCACTAAGTGATCTCCTGATTCTGGTGAAGACAAAACCTTTCTCAGACCCTCTCATTCATGTGGGACCATTTGGATTTGGGAGAAAATTAGTCAAATCCTTACAGACCAGGTAAGGAGCTCAGGGAGGAAAGAAAAAAAAAATCCAAAGGGGATGGGGAAAGGTTTACAAAACTCAAGAGCTGAGCCAGATCCTCAAGCACAAACCAAAGCTACCCATGATGACTACAGGAATTACTATAAACCAGATTGGAGGTATGAAACTTGGATGCCTTTATGTGAAGGTGGTTAGACCATCTGGTAATAAAGTTAACAGGTTTTCAGCAACCTTGCCTTTCTGTGATCTATACATGCAGATTGGTCCCAAACAATTTACTGGTGATTAATAATTTTTTTCATAATTTTTGTATATCCAAAAATGAAACTATATTATATAGGTGTGCTGGTTTTATTTCTCAATTTGATGTGTTTGTCTCCCTTATAATAACCAAATATATGGGATAATGAAATTTTAACATCTCCTTTGGCTTTACTAAGCTAGACCTAGGCAATAACACTAGAGAAGTAGTAGGGCTCTTCTATAAAAATAATACTCACCCATTTTAATTCTGTAGTACAAACTCTCTTCCTAGAATGAAGAAAGGATCCATCTTTGAATGTATATTCATTCAAACTAGCCCTTAGTATTCAAAATATACTAAAATAGAAGCTCTAGATGGGGCTTCTGCTTCAGAATTCTGGCCAGGCTCCAGTAGATATTAAACACCACAGAGACATTATGCTCTACTTTTTAAAAGTCTTCAAGTGTGGTATTCAATGAAAATGTTTTGTTGAAGCCAGAAAACAAATGACACATATCTAGACATTTCATCTTTGATAAGCATGATCTGTTGGATCAAAGAGGAAGACTATAGAGTGAACTGAGGCTCTGAGATAAACTTTCCTGTTTGTGGAGCAACCCCAAGCCAAAATATGGAATGCTGAAGGCCAAAATTCAGGAAAAAGCCCATCCCTTTCTCATCCCCTCACACCATTCCTCTACTCCTTCATCAGACTTACATCAACTGGGAAGAAGGGTTATTCATTCTGTTTTCTGCAGATCTGAAAAAGGGCTATGTTAGGAATATTGTATTTCTCTGTGAGCTTGCAGTCTAAATACTGCAGAACAAAATATGGACTTTCCTGTCAAAAAAGGAAGTGTACTCAGGAACTGGCTTTTTTCAAAAAGTCGTACTGAAAAGGGGAGAAGAGTGTTTCTGCATGTATCTGTCTGTGTGTGTGGTAAGAGCAAGGAAATTTAGTGCAGAGAAAGCTCTTCAAATTAGGTTAAAATAGAGTTTATAGATGAAATCTACTGCTTACCTCTGTTGTTATTACATGATCTTACTGTCAATGATTAACAAAGGAGCCACTGTCCCTTTAAGCTATTCAGTGCTATGAGTTCCCAAGTGGAATTTCACCTCTCTGGTGTGTGTGTGTTTGTGTGTGTGTGTCCACTGATGGCCAGCTTAAAGGACAAGACAGTGCAGAACTAGCCAAGTTGATGCTGGTCTAATAACATAGTCATGTACATGACATTAGGCTCCAGAAGTTTTCAAATGCGCACTCAGACTCTCCTGCCTAGTACATTATTTCCAAGAAGAGCTGGCCTCCAGTCCAAACTGCCTGCACACTAAGCAATGATGAAATGCATGTCTTTCCAGAAAAGAATGAGTAGTTTTCAGTTCCCCCTCTTCCCACTGTCTCCCAAGGAGTGAAAGGAAAAGTGGATTAAAGTGCTCACAAGCTTGGAAAGCCACTCACTTACTATACGACAGTTTCTGGGAAAGGCATAGTACTCTCAGTTACAGAATCATCTGAATATGAACCGAAGAGAAGGTTAAGCACCAATGGAGAACTGAACACGGACTTTGGGGACTGGGAAAATAACATGTAGAAGCTGCAAATTATAAATCCTGCTGGGACATCTGAGAGACCTAGATAGGGTCCTCCCCTTCCATTCTATATCCTTCACCCAACCTCAATAACTCTCTCTTTTTTAGAAAAAGAAACACTATAAAACAAAAATGAAAAATCATTTTTACCCTTCCTTTTACTACACACACACACACACACCCACACACAAATCCTTGTTTCTCTTATTTTGTTTCCACGTTGACATTTTGTTGGCTGCATTTTTAAAAGTAGAGGTTGACTGCGAGGGCCAGAGGAGGGGGGCAAGGCTGGGGTGGGGAATGGGTGATGGTGGTCAAAAGCAGAAAACATATGGAGATGTAATGTACAGCATGGTGACTACAGTTAACAATATTGTATATTTGAAAGTTGCTAAGAGAGTAGATCTTGAAAGTTTTCATCACAAGGAATACAATTGTAACTGTGTGAGGTGATGGATGTTAATTAGACCTGTTACGGTGATCATTTCACAATATATGCATAATACAAATCATTATATCTTAAATTGACATGTTATGTCAATTGTTATATACGTTATATCTCAATAAAAGTGGCAACATTTTAAAAATAAAAGTCCATCAGGTCACTTGCTGTTACTTTGGTTTTAAATCATGACCCCTTTAGCTGTAATGACTGGTTGGCAGCCTTAATCAGATGCTTATGGCTGGTTAATGCCATAAAAATTTGGAGTCAAATGGAAAATGATTCTTACTCTGCCTTACTTGCCTCGGCTTCCCCACCAAGCTAACTTTAAAAAAAAATTCTTATTGCATGTACATAGAACTAAATCAAACCAACCAGTATAAAGGAGCACCTAAGTAAATTGTCCCCCACCCACTTATCCCTAATTCCCAGTCTTATGGGACCAGTTGCAACTGGTGGCCAGCTGGAATCCTGGGCGAAAGTAAATTAACTGGAAACGTCAAATCACTGCTGCAGTCAACTGGAAAAAAGGAACAAATACCAGTGCAGCATGGTCCCAGAGCCTGACTCTGGCTGCCACCCACACAACTGAGAGCACTTTAGTGCAAGCATGAAGACCGTGTCTGCCCTCTGTATATGTGCCTGTAGGACGGAGGCTAGGCCACCAACTTCACTTCTCAGATGCTCTCAATGTAAACATGAAGAGCTCAGAGGGAATGCTTCCTAAAGGAATTGGAAGAGGTGTCTTTCCACATTTCTAACTTGGAATAAATACTGTAACCCTATTTGCTTCTTGAAAGAAAGCTTCAGTCTTGGTTCCAAGTTTTCTATGATTGATATTACCATATTACTATTACTACTACTACTACTAAATAATAATAATAATTATATTCAAGATTAGCATTTCTAATTATCTTGTAAATTTTTGTTTTCTTAGGAAGAAGGAACAAGTAAAAAGTTGCTTGCCTTTTCAAAGCAGAAAAGGTTAAAAAGTAGTAATGAAGTTGATAAGACACTTTCATTGGTTGCAAATTAACCAGAATAAAGCACACAGTTTTACAATAGATTTTCCACAATGCCCTCTCCCCAGATTCTTTCATAAAAAGAGAGAGAAAAGAGAGGAAGAGAGGAAAGAAGGAAGGAGGAAGGAAAGAAGAGGAAGGGAGGAAGGAAGGAAGGAAGGAAGGAAGGAAGGAAGGAAGGAAGGAAGGAAGGAAGGAATGGAGGGAGGAAGGGAGGAAGGAAGGAAAAAATGAAATTCTTATTATAGCTAAGACTCAAATTACATCACCCCAGCACAGCAAAACCTCTTTTGAAATATCTGCCTCTCTATAGGATATACACCTCAGTCTTGCTAAGAATGCAAATTTGGAACTTTAAAACGTTTTGGGAACTTCACAAACTAAAGAAAAGAAACAGCAGATTTGCATCCTTTCTTTTCATTACACCATACCATCAAGAACATATTCTATAATCTCCTTCAGGCAATCTCATTCCCAGTTTTCACAGTTTTTTTTTTCCAAGGTAGCAAAAAGACCCACACTTTCTTTACCTAACGCTAGCCTGAAGAATCTACTGAATTCTATTGATTTTTCTCTCTTTGAACACAAGCTCATTAACCTGAAACACTAAGGGGATAACTATATTTCACTGAGCTCTAACTGAGTGTCTGAAAACAAAAAGATCCCAAGACAGTGATACAGCCCTCTCCCTAGGATTCCTTTTTTTCCACCCCTGCAAAAATTCAGCTACAGAAGCTGTGACATTGATTCCATAACCCTAAAGACTTTCGCATAAGTTAGAAGAAGCTTTCTTTAAATTCATCCTTTTTTATTGTAGTGTTTAACAAAATCAAGGTTCCTGTCTTTCCACCAAATTCAACATTCTTCCAAGCTACAGGGGGTGGGTAAATGTTAACATCAAACAGCAATGCTGTTGCCCCAGCAAGCTTCACTGCCTCCTCTCAGCTAAGCGAGCTAGGGCTCCACTAAGGAACTATCTTGGATATATGGAAATGAGGCCTTCCTAAAACCCTCCAGGGACTCTCTCCAGAAGGAAAAAGCGATCAGGAAAAAATTAGACAACACAGACATCAGAAGCAGCCTTTTAGACAAGTCTCTTCAAGAAGCCATAGGAGTGGGGCTGCATTTCTTTAATCTTTCTAATCCAAAAGAATGAGAGATGCGACCCCATAAATAAATAAATAAATAAATAAATAAATAAATAGCAGTTATTTTACCCAAGAAACCAATATAACAATTTTGTGGTCTTGACTTTTGAGATCTCTGGTGAGATCAGATGATCTGTACCCTTCCATTCAAGGCAACAGACGTCTTCAAACTGCTTTTTAATTTGATTTATCCTTTGAAACAGAAAGTGCATTACATTTAACTGGTCTTGCAAAGGGGGTTCTCTTCTCTTTACAAACCGAATTCCTTATATAAATTAATAAAGGTTAAAGATGCTAATATATCACCATTATTAGCTTAAAAAAGAAAACAATATACATAGTCTATAGTATTCTTATGATACAAAACACTTCAAATTCAATTACAGCAACTAAATGGATTTTTATGTTTCTGACCCAGAGCAGTTGTAACAATTCCCACCATCTACTTTAACACGCATTTTTATCAGAAAGGAATTAAATTAAATACAAGCTATTGTAGCCCCTCCCTCCCCAATACTTTCTTTAAATCACTAATAAATAGCAACAAACGACTGTGCAATTTCAGAGAGGAACAGAGAGACAGGTCTGAGGCCTTCCCTGGTTCCACGTCTTCTACGTCAAGTCCTGGAGGCTGGAGCGGGGCTCGGGGCCAGGAGGTGGTCAGGGACCAACAGGAAGGGACAAAGGGAAAAGTGAGATTGAACAAATCCAAACCCGGGAGAGGAGCGAGAGGAGAGGGGGTGGAGTAGGAAGGGGGGGGGGGGGGGGGGAAACATTCTTCTCTGCGCTTCTCAAATTAAGTTCAAAATAAAAGGAAAACGTGTGGTTTGAGTAGCTCTTAAAGGGGGTAAGGGTGAAAGAAGGAAGGCCGTCTTTTTATACCAAATTCAAAAAGGCATTTTACATTTTAAATATTCACAATAAAGTAACTTCTAGTCAGTGTGACTCACGATTTATTTACAAAGAGCCTTCAACAGGTTGCTTTAGTCGGCACAGCACTTTGTGGGGGGCCCATCTGGGGCGGCCGCCCGCCCGCGTGGCTCTGCGGTCCCCGCGCCGGGTGTGGAGCCTCGAAGAACACCTCTGGGCGCCCCCGCCCCGGCCGCCCGCGGGGCCTCGGGCGCGAGGGGACGGTGCGGGCCCCGCGGCAGCTCCCGCCCGGGGGACGCGTCTGGGGGCCCGAGCGGGGCTGGGAGGGTGGCCCGAGGCGGGTTTCGGTTGCGTTATCTATGCAGTGCATTTCGTGGACTTCTCTGCCTTCTCCTCCGCCCCCGAGTGTCTCTCTCCCCCTGCCCCCCTCAACTTGTAGGTTAAAAAAATAGATATGTACATCTCAGAAAATAGCAAAGGGCCCCGGCAGGGGGCCGGGTCCTCGGGGCCCCGAAGGGCGGGAAGGCGGGGCGCGCGCGGTCCCCGGGGCGGAGGCCCGAGGCCGGGCAGGCGCCGGGGGCGGCGAGCGCTCAGGACGAGCCCTCGGTCTCGGACGCGTGCAGCAGGAGGCCGCCGCCGCCGCCGCTGCTGGACTTGTGCTTCTTCAGCAGCTGCGTGATCTTCTCGTCGTCCGAGTTGGGGTCCAGAGGCTTGTTGTAGTCGTCGTCCTCCTCCTCGTTCTCCGAGGCCCCCTTGAGCCGCTCGGTCTCCGAATCCTGCTTCTTCTTGGCCGTGGCCATCTCGGCCGCGTGCTTCTTCCTCCACTTGGTCCGGCGGTTCTGGAACCAGACCTGAGGGCCAAGAAAGGGGAGGCGAGGGGAGACAGTGGGGGAAGGAATTGAAGGCCAGCCGCTCCGGGCACACGCTGCTTTGCCCACTTGCCCCTGGTCATTCCTGCGGGCGGGCCCTTGACAGCCCGCCACCCTCCCTCAGAGACCTCCCTTGTTTGGGCCGCCAAAGTCCGTCTCCACCGCCCCAGCTCCCTCCGGGTGTCAGGCACCGACCAACGGCCTGCCGTTGCCATAGCGATAGGAACACAAGAGTATTGAAGTTGTCAGTGAGCGATCTCTCAGAAGAGAAAAAACTTGGACACTGAAAATAAGTTCCCCTAAAAACGAGTCTGCTTTCCTCTCTCCAGTCGGAACGCGAGAACTTCTCACCTTCCTAAATTTGACTTATCATGACTGTGATTTTATTTGCTATTTACTTTCTGAGATTAAGACTTTCAAACAGCCTGAAGTGTACTTGCTGTTTGGTGTGATTTCCGGGAGAAAGCACAGCATTCGGCCCCATCACCTCTGCTCTCCTTTTCACGTTTGGATATTTGTCTCTTTCACGTATCTCAAGGCTGAATCCACACAAACACGGTAGGTAAACGCGCCCCTCCCCATTTACACTTGTAATGTACCATGTAAAGTTAAAAAAAAAAAAAAAAAGATTTGCCAAGACCGGAAATCTCTAATCACTAATAATAATCAATATGAATGCATGAAAATATTGAATAGGTTAGCCAAAATCATCACAGAAGTTTGTGTGTGTCTCTCTCTCTGACTTAAATGTTTTTCATAAAACCAAATCAAGCTAGAATTTTCATTAGTTATTTTTTAAAAGTGAAATTTTGCTGATTACATTACTTCCCACTGTTAGCATGCCTAGTCTTTCAAATATTATTTTAATTTGTTCCTCTCCAGGACATGTATTGTATATAACAAATATTTTAAGCCTATTCACAATGTTTGAGATCATGTTTGATATACATATTTTAACCTAAAGCATCAGCCATAAGCAACCAATTTCCCAAACATTATCCTCTCTTTATGCATCTCATCCATTTTCTCATCCGTTATGTATTTTATCTAGAGAATCAGAATTGTGAAGAAAGCGATTTTTATTTTCCTTATACAGCTATAATAATTCACTTCCAGCCACATAGACATATTTACGGTGACAAATGAAGACTTCCAGATTACTGTGGTAGGCTCTGTACCAACCACTGCAAAAATAATTTTAACTGTGATGGTATTCTAATGGTCACATACAAAATCACTCCTGAAATGCATTTTATGATGCTTGCCCCCCGGGGGAAATACACTCTAACCAGCAGACGTGGCTAACAGTTATTCCTACTTAATTTAAGAAGCAACAATATTACTAATGAAAACAGACACTCTCCCCCCCGCCAAAAGTCCCAACTATAATAAACTGAAGAAGAGAAACAAAAGGGAATACAGGAAATATAGGAAACCGTTAGGTTTCATTTACCTTGATGGCTCAATCCTTTTATTTTTCAGGGAAAGATTTCTCAGATTTGATTCCCTGGAAATATACTGTATAACTCAATTATAAGATGTGACATTTTAATTATAAAATGTCACAGACTGTAATATATCTCACAAGTGTTGATAAACTTAGAATTCTTTCATAATACAATAATAATGTCAATTCATTTGGAAAATTGCTATTCCAAAGTTATGGCCTTCAACTAAACTAAAAGTAGATTCATCCTTGCAAAGTGGTTGGATCCTGTGGATATTGTTTTAACCTGCTAGTTAATATAGTAGCTCTATCAGGTTGATTTACATCAGGAAATCATATAACTCGCGGAGCCTGAATTGACAAACAAAAGCTTGAATATCCTTACAAATAGAATAAATAGGAGCTATCTAACTGGCCTGATCTATTCTCAGGGCTGATATTTCGGTAATGCTTTTATTCTCTAATAATGGCGAGTTCCCCTAGCACATGCTGCTATCTAGATTAACCTAATTTCAAAGGCGGGGGCTTGATTCCTTTTGTTCATCAACAGTTTGCCCGCCTGGAGACCCCAGGGCCTTTGTAAGCCCCACTCCCACCCCTTTCGCTGATTTCATCTTCTCCCCCGGCTCCTCAGATCCGCACCCCCGGACGGCTGTTTGTTAGAGGGTGTGCGTGTGTGCGTGTGTATGTGCGTGTGTGTGTGTGTGCGCGCGCGCGCTGGGGATTGGAAGGACATCCCTCGACGTTTGCAAGGTCCACTCACCTTGACCTGACTCTCCGTCATTCCCAGCGAATAGGCCAAGCGAGCCCTCTCGGGCCCCGCCAAGTATTTCGTTTGTTCGAAAGTCTTCTCCAAAGCGAAGATCTGCTGGCCCGAAAACGTGGGTCTCGTGTGTTTTCTCTTCCCGTCTTTGTCCAACAAAATGGATCCTTGATCTGCAAGAACAGATAAACAAGGGAAGGGGAAAAACGATCGTTTACAAGCGGCTCCACTGAAAATAAACGAACTCAAAAAACAATGTTTTTTGGAAAGCTTATTCTTCGGCAGACATCAGAAGTATCTGGCGCTTCCAGCCCCACCGCGCGTCTCTCTTTGCCTTTTTACGCCCACCTGTTTTTAAAAGCCGGGTGTGTTTGGAACAGCAGTAAATAACCTTCTACGGAGCACAGACGTCAAACAGAAAGGGAGCGCATTGCTGAAGTTTGCCGGAGTCGAATCGCCAGGACCGAGTAAATTGAGATGCGGGGGGAAAAAAGCCCTTCTCGCCTCCCAGTCCAGTCGGTGCTCGCTTGGCCCCGGGGACTTTGCATGAGGATGGCTAGTTTTGTTTTGTTTTTCCTTGAACGCTTTCCTAACCTGTGTCCGCACAACAAAGGGCGCCTTGTTTTTTGCACACAAGAGAGCTAAATCGCCCCCAAGTCTAACTAACGCCGCTGCGGCCGAGGGGGGAGGGGGTGCCGCCTTTGTTGGCGGTCCCTACTTGGCCATCAAAACGAATACAATAAAGTCTCCCCGACACCCTCACCCTCCCAGGCCGCCCTCAGTCCCGAGACTTCCCAAGGGAGACCCCACTTGGCTCCCGCAACTTATCTTAGTTACTGCCGCTCAGCCACACCAAAAGAGGTCTGGAGACTTAATGGAAACTTGGAGCACTTGGTCAAAAGCAAAGAACAGAGCAGGAAAAAGACCTGGGCAGGGCCTCGAACTTCACCTGGAAGACTAGGAGCATCCGCGGCGGTGGCCAACTACCCAGACAATTAGACTGCGGGACGCCTCGGTTTCAAACAAGGTCTTGGTGGCATGTGCATATTCCCCAGTCCTTCTCCCGCCACTTCGTTCTTCCTCTGGTTCATTTTCGTGTTAGGATGTTGAGGGCCACGATGCCTCTCAATATGTTCAGGCCCAAGGAGTCCCAGCCCTTCGCCACCCCCCCCCCCCCCCCCCCCCCCCCCCCCCGCCACACACACCGGGGGGCCGAGGCAGGTGAGAAAGCTGAGGCCCAGAGGAGAGGAATGGCCCGCATTGACGGCGCTTGCTCCTGCTCCTGCCTCTGGCCTGTCTTCAATGGGCTCACACGGCCCGAGTGTACTGGAAAGGGGGAGTGGGGGTGGGCTCCTCGAAGGCAAAGAGGTTAGGTGGGGACACCCTGGGCCGAGACGCACAGCAAATACATGCGCTCTGCTCAGGGCTGTGGAGGGCTTGCCGCTATCGTTCCCCACAGATTCTCAGAGAAGCCAGTTAGGCTGGCGGAAGGTGGAGTGGGGCCCTGGCCGACAGGCGGGAACTGAGAAAGCAGGGGTGTAAGCGGGGGCGCAGTGGCCTCTCCTGCCCTTCCCACCTCTTAAACCCAGGCCGGGCCTGAGTTTCCCCTCAGGCTGTTCCAGAGTAGCCAGGGCCTCGGAGGACACACACGCCCAGTACCGCGTTGTTTTCAACACGGACGCACGCACACCCGCTCCGCGAGGCTTGCTGGACACTTGGAGAGAGGGGGGGGCGCTTGGACGCAACCACGCGAGCTCAGGAAAGCCAGAATCCCTCAACGAATGCCCTGACCCAGCCTAAATCTTGCGATTCTGGGGCTGCCAAACTACTAGGGAGCCAAGAGAGTGCACCGATCCCCATGCACACCAGGGGCCAGGACCCAAGAGCGGGCAGAACACGCACAGCTGGACTCAGGGGATCGTACTCACGAGGGGTGCAGGCCAGGCGCGCGTCCCTCCAGGGTGGGCTCTGCATAACTCCTGGCCAGAAGATGGGCGTCCGGCCGGGCAGCTCGGCCAGCGGCTTGGGGTACCGACCTACGGCGGCCACCGCCGCAGCGCTGGGGCTGAAGTAGAGCCCGGGCGGTGGCGGCGGCGGACTCAGGCTGCTGAAGCGGGGCAGGCCGGCCAGCAGCCCCGCTGGGGATGAGGCAGCGGCTGCTGCAGCCGCGGCAGCCGCGGCAGCCGCCGAAGCGGAAGAAACGGAGGTGGACGAGGAAGAGGAGGAGGAGGACCCCGAGGGCGAGGCGGAGGGCAGGGCGGCCCCTGAGGCCACCGGCATGGAGGGCCGGCTCAGGATGTCGTTGATGCCGTGTGGAGTGGCGGCTGAGAGCTGCTGTGGGGGGCTGCCCAGGGACGAGAGCCCCCCCGCGGTCGGGGGCTTCAGGCTGCCTGGGTTGTGAGCGCCCAAAGGCGGGGAGGGCGACGACGAAGAAGACGAGGAGGACGAGGAGGAGGGGGGGCCGGCGGGCAGCGGGGGGTACGCCGCGGGGTACAGCGGGGTCTTCATTTCGGCCATGCTGTGCAGGGCAGCCAGGGGCGGGCTGCTGAGCAGGAACGCGCTCTGCCGGGTGCCCTCCATCGCCCCCACCGCTAACATCCCACGGCCAGGCCGGAGCCGTCAGCCACACAGCGAGGGCGCCGGCCGGCGTCCCGGCGGGGCTCAGGAGAGTGAGAAGTGCCGAGGGCGCGAGCGTGGAGTTGCTCCGCGCTCCCGGAGGCGACCTGCCAAATGGGCCGAGAACGCCGCCGCCGAGAGTTGCTCTCGAAGCTGCGCAGCAGAAATGTCCAAACACGCCACTGGAGAGGCGGTGGCTCGCGGAGATCAGGGGGCGTCCGGGCGCGTTTGGATGTCCTTTCGCTCCTGGAGTTCCTGGATGCAATCTTGGTCTCTTCTCTCTTCCCACTTTTCCTTGCCTCTCAATGTGCACTACTTCTCATCTTCTCCCCCCAGAGAAATAAGCAAAACAAAACCCAGGCCGGCCCCAGAGTTTGCAACAAAGTTAAGAGTCACCGAATCTCCGCTTTGATGTTGGAGTGTGGGGACTGGATCGCTTTCTTTGGGGAGGTTCAAAGGACTCCAGGTTCCGCCGGACGCGCTCCTCTAATCTTACTTGGCTGCTCTGCTCTTTCGCGGCGAAGCTGATTCGCACTTGGCGCTCGCTGCGCGCCGGGAGAGAGCGCATCCAGCCCGCGGGAGGATCTCGCCTCTGCGCGGACTTCCTCCGCCGGTTCTGCCCGGGGCCGATGTGCCAGAAAGGGCAGTGCCACTAATCCCCGCCGCTCCCGGATTCGGCGCGCCAACCCGCCTTCTCCTCTGGGCCACTGGGCACTAGAGTTACAATATTGAAAAGAAAAGCGGGGAGAAAAGAACAGAAAAGAAAAGACTAAGTGCGAAAAGTCTGACGGCTTCGGTTACGGCTCCGCTCGTCTGTCCACTTCTGCAAACGGGCCTGGCGACCCCCGCCCCACCCCCCCAGCACCCTCTCTTCTTCTCACTCTCCGCCTTTGCCTCTCCTCTCTCGCATTTCTTCGCGGCTTTACAGGCTTCGTTCTTCTAAGCCCTGTCCTCTGGCCAAGCTGACCCTCTCCAGCGCTTCCACTCCCTCTCTCTGTTCCCTCCTCTCTCCTCTCTCCCTCCGGGCCTGACAGTTCAGATGAAGCTCTCAAAGGTAATAAAACATTTGCATCACTCCCTACCCTACTTTAGCTGGGGGACAAAAAGGAGGGGGAAGTGGGGGTCCAAAATGAGAACTTTGAGGGACGTCACACGGAGGCGGCCGTGAGGGGCGGGGCCGAGGAACTGGGTGCAGGCCGGGGGCGTAACCACCGTCTCCAATTGCGCGCAGCCTGGGACCTCGCGTCGCCTCCTGGGCGCGCCCACCCCGGAGCGCCGCGCTCTCTGATTGGCTGAAGAGGACGAGCCGTAGTGCCGCGCCCGCTTGGTTCCCGCCTCCTCCCGTCTCCGTCCCTTCTGTGGGTGGGGCCAGGGGGCGGGGCCTGGCGAGTGGTGCGGTTCCGCCTTGGGGCCAGGGGACGCCTCAATTAATTGTGTTAAATAAAATGGAAAAGTGGCGGGGGGAGCAGAGACGAAGAGGGTATTACTTTTTAAAGAGAAGAATAATGAAAACCCAGACCTTTTATGGAAAAGCAGTTCATATTCTTCCCTCGCCTCCCCCCTCGCCTGCCCGCGTCACCCTACCCACCCCCCTTTCCCCTACGAGCTCGCGACGCCTCACCTCGAACAGTCTGGTCCCTTGTAAAATGGAGCTAATGGAGCGGGCAGCCGGCGCAGCCCTGGCCTAGCTCCTTCTTTTGAAGGGATTAATTAAAGGCCATCTGGGCTCTCTCAGAATTGTGTAAATTAATTTGTTGCTCCTTAAGCCTATAGATGTCCTTAATCCCCTAGTAGGCCGAAGGATCGTCCTCGTCCATTTTTGCCACCTCCCTCTTTCCCTCTCTGTTCTTTCTCGGTTACTTTTCTTTTCATTCCTAGGTCCCTTCGCAATGTTATAATTTATAGATTTACTCAACACACAGAGAACGGAATCAGTGTAATAGGGATATTTGTTTCTCATGTGATGTTTAGACCTGAGAGGTGTGAGCTCTTTTTTTTTTTTAAATTTTCCTTCTTTTGATTATTGTTGTTATTTGTTCTGAATTTACACGGGAGCAGAATCTCCAAAATTGGAGTCTATATACAGAAGCATGTAGGTACCCCCTGGAGATTGTAAGTTTTTGAAAACCATCTCTGAACCTGTCGCCCCTTGCCCTCAACTCCAGGGTTGCTTTGAGAGATGGAGATGTCCAGGCTTCCAGGCTGTGGTGATCGGACGTCTAAGATTTAGGAGTTGGAGAGTGGTTTCCTTTATTCCCTCTCTATCTTCCATCCCCGGTCCCTAGTAAAATGATCTTGAAATTGCCGGCAGGGTTGAGCTGTACAAGTGAGAAGGAGGAAGACCCCTGCACATTCTGAGATTTCAGGACGTTGAAGTAACACACCATTGAGGGGTGGTCATTAGAGCAATTTGGATGAGATCATCAAGTCCAAACCCAATTCTTAGAAAATAGAAATAAATATCTCAAGAATAAAATTTGAGTGGCATGACCCATGGGTGGAGTTTGGCTGTGAGTGCCAAAGCACTCATATGGGTCAAAGCCCCAAAACCCAGGAGGGCTTATTCCATTTTGATAACCCTCATTTCTAACACTTTGCGTTTTTAAGAGTGGCAGCTTGAGCTTGAGGTTTTTTGGTTTTGGTTTTGGGAGATTTTTTTTTTAAGTTTTTTAAGTTGTCTTTTAAAAATGTTTTTGTTTACCCTTTGCCACTTTTATTATTCATTTCTGAAATCAAAGTAATTTTGTTCTTACTTGGTTCCCTCTTTCCTCTCCACCCTTCTGCATTAACTTCAAGACTGAGCTAAATCCATCACTTCACAGACATTAAGAATCTGACCTGCGGGAAGATGAATTCTTTCCTCCGCATGGATTATGCTGAGTCGGGCAAGAAGAGAGTTCCTGCACGGACCGTCTGCATTTTCTTGCGGGGATGTTCTGCTGGGCCGTGGGTCTAAACCCCAACACCCTGCCGTTTTGGCCAGAAGACTGCGACAGAAGGATGAGGTAGCCCCGGCCCCTGTGGCTTAGCTGCTGGGGCCCCTCCGCCTCTCGCTTCGTTACAAACGAAACTTTTTCTTGCCTCGAGAGATCCCAATTGGCGGTGACACACAATCTCCCTCCTGGACCCCACTACTGGGCCACCAGCGATCTCCTCATATTCCACCAGGACACCGCATTCTCAAGAACTAGGTAGGAATGGAGGGGGGGGGGAGGCTGGTGATCCCCAAATATTTCAATATCCAAAAGAGACCTCCCCTTTATTTCATGTAAATATTGTGACCTGCGAAAGAATTGGATATTTTTCTTTTTTACGTGTAGTATCTGATATGAGGAGGGGTGAAGTAAAGAAACAGAAAACAGAGAGAGAGAGAGAGAGAGAGAGAGATTCAACTCAACCAACTCGGGTCAACTGACTTTGGTAAATAGTTGCAAAGCTGGGTGCAAGGCGTCTCCACCGTTTGCTTTTACTTATCATTCACATTGAGGAATTAAAATAGCGACATTTTTTCTTAACTGTTACAATAAACAAACTCTGGGGTCTGTGTACCTCGATCCCCGGGGGGCGGGGGGTGAACCCTGGGCGCCTGAATCCCGCGTGGGGCCGCTCATATTCCAGGCGCACGCTGCGCTGCGCTGAAGGAAAGCGGGTGCCTCCAGCCTGGTGCTGGTCGTCATCGATCTGCTCCGTCTGTCTCCAGCTGGGAGTGGAGAGAGCCAGAGGCGTCTTCAGAGGGGGGGTGGTCTGCTTCTGTCACTCGTAGGGAGAGATGGCCCTGCCCCTGCAGGAGCATTACCACCTTGGGGGCTGAATGTTGGAAGAGCGGATCCTGACACTGACCAGGGAGGCCAGTTTCTGATTCGCGCGGTCTTACACGCAGCTTACAAACGCCCTAGAGAGTCAGGACTTTCCCTCAGGGGACCCCCAGGACCAGCACGCCTTTCTGCCCACGACCTAGTAAACTCAGACATTTCCAAGTCCAGCTAGGAGTAGATGCTAGGAATAGAACGTGTAACACGTGGTCGTCCCCTCGCATCTCTGCACAGTACATATATTGCGGGGGGGGGGGTGCTGTGTTTGAAAGCGAACGATTTGCATTTTAATTGAAAAATTAATGAAAGAGTGAAGCGTGTTCCCATATTCTGAGGTTGCAAAAAGAGCTAAAATGGAGGGATGAGGAAGGCGACGCGCCTCCCTTGACTTTCTTGAGCCCCTGAACAAATGGACCTGTTTTCAAGTTACTGTTGTTCGCCTGCTGCTACTGTTACGAAGCCTGCGCGATCCTCTGGACCACCCTATCCCTCGGTCTAACCCTTGACTCAGAAACGCCTAGCGCATTTTGATACTTCTGCTTTAAGTTAAAGGAATAGCCACTAAATTCAGGGTAACTCGCAGAAGGAATGCAAATGAAATCTCAGCTAAATGTACTAAAATCCAGCAGTCGGGAATGAATGGTAACTCTTCTTCCCCAAATATATCAAATGTCGGGGTACTCAAATGTAGCCACAAGAAGCCTATTCTATACTCGCAAAAGGCCCGGGACGCGGGCGGGAGGTGGCGGGTATGGAGGGAATTACGTGTGTGTTTCAGGCCAAAAACCTGTCTGAAATGTGTTTGCTTGAATTGCCTAGATGACTTCTTTAATGACTCCACTTCGCCAGCGAGTGGGGCCTGTACCGGCTGAACCCGGAGGCTGGCTGGGTTTATGTTAGTGTTGTAAGAGGGGTCCATCCGGCGGCTAAGTACAAACACAAGGGAGAAAGAAGAATGTCCGCAAGCTTGAAACAAGCCGGTCTCCGAGAAGGAGAGCAGGGGAAAGGGTGCGCATGTCTGTCCTCTTGGCCTCCTGTAAACGCTGTGAGCAGGAGCTGGACCCTTGGTTGCTTCTGCTGACCAGCGACTAGAAAGATGGTTTGGGAAGCGTTGGAGAGGGGAGGGGGCCTAGAGCACTGTAGGATCCTGCGGTCCGCGCTCTCCCAACGAGGAGGCCAACACAAATATGGGAGGGAAGCGACTGGGATAGATGTGGAATCCACTACCCAAGAGATCTCGAACCCCAAGCAAGAACAGCCCTCAGGGATCTTCCAAGCGGTAGCATGGCCCTCCTGCTGCACAATCGCAGAATATGTACTCAGTTCTCTTGGGGGATACGTGCACTCTGAAGGGAGGGTTCTGAAATGTCCCAGAAGATGGAGAATATAGAGCCCAGAAGTGCCCACAATATCAAAACCCAAATTCAGGAATGAAAGAGTAAATGCAAGAAAACACCAAATTCCTACTGGTCTTGAACTTCAGCAAAGCACATATGTATATATATGCATATGTGCATATGCATATGGGTATATGTCTGTGTGTGTGTGTGTGTGTGTGTGTGTGTGTGTGTGTATAAAATCTCCTCCCCTCCAGCATTTTCCGCAGGGACCCCTGGACTCCAGGGAACCCCTTTGCTTAGGAGTATATTCTGGAAAACGGGATCGGGTGTGGAAATCATGAGCTTGAAGATTCCTGTAGATTCCTGTCTGTAGATTCCTACACGTTCCTTAAGGAATATAGTGCTGGTCCGGTGTGATCCAGCAGATTAAACAGTGTCTGGTGTGAACAGCCATGAAAAACTTTCACCTGTATAAATAACGTCCACTGAACCTAATTTAGGTAATTTTAAACGAGTCTGTAAGTTAGTTTTTCTTTATGTCCTGCTTAAAGTTGTTGCCTCTGACTTGGGTGTGTCACACACGTGCGGCTCCTGATTCTTCGTGGAGAAAAAGTTCTTTCATTTGAGTCGTTGCTTGGTTTACAAGTGTCTGGGTCCTTCTGAAGTCCCTTTTAAAGAAACCCTGAGCAGCTACCGCCCTCTTGTGGAAAAACTTCTTAGCGTTTCCTTCTGTGTAGGGAAGACCAGCCTCCCCGGTTGTTAAGTGCTGGATTTATTATCTCAATGAGGTGGTCGGCCTTTGTTTCACAGCAGCGTTCGTTGATTAGCATTTACTTAATTTTTTATCGGAAACGCCAAATTCATAAAATGAAGTGTGGGTCTGACAGTTCTAGCTTTTTCAAATAGCAAAAGCTCTCTAAAATGAACATTTACATTTTAAATCGTTCTTCCTCTCCTACCCTTCTTTATGCTCCATTATTTGCCGCAATGGTGATATAACAAACTTCTATTTTTATTTCTATTTTATTGAAATTATTTTAATTTTCTACTTTTCTTCCCCGTTTGCCAAAACAATGCTGTGCCCACTACAGAACACATGGAAAGTGGAGACAATTATAAAAACACAAAGAATGGCCCGTAATCCCACCTTCAGGGGCAAATGCTTCTGATATTTGGCCAATGTGCCTGCTATCTTTTCTCCAGGCTTTACGCTATGCTTTGTTTTAATGGTTGAGATCATATTGAGTATATAATATTGTACCCTTAAGCCCATTTTAATAACCTGCTTTATTCACTTATTGAAGCAGATACAGCTCAGCACTGAAGTCTCCCAGACTTAGTCTTCTGTGAAGTGAAGGGCCCTGAACATGTGTTAGAAAGACCTGGATCCAACAAAAGTAATCTTGCACTGCACAGAGACAATGTGCTCCAGTGCCAGTGTTTCTGCCCTGATTCTTCCACTCACCATTTACCCTGTCAGCTCCTCAGGCACTTTGCCATTAGTTCTTAGAATTTTATGATATAATAATAATAATAATAATAATAATATAATAGCTAACACTGAGTAAACACTCTGTGTTTGAGTACTTTACTGTTCTGAGTACTTTATCATATAAATTCAATAGCAACTCTGAATCTCTGAATTAGGTACCACAACTGTCGCCATTTATAAGGATGGGAAAAGATGATGAAAATTAAAGCCCAGAAAAGTTAAGTAACTCACTTAAGATTACACGTTACTAACTGGGGAAGATGGGGCTTAAACCCCTGGCAGTCTAGCTCTAAAATCTATTCTTTTAACCACCATTTTAAACTGCCCCTCTGACAAATAAAAAAAAATTTAATGCATATGAAAGCAGTCTGAATATTGTAAATTGGTAAGCAAATAGAAAGTGAATCTTGGCATATTCCATCACAGAAAAAAAAACACAATTCACATTTCTTAGATAAGAAAAACATTCAAATGGGTTTGGGAGCTTCTTGAATTCCTTTTTAAATTATTCAAATAAAAATGTAATTCCTAAAAATATTAGGCCTTAGTTTACACACAAGACAAATATTTGAGTCTCAAAATAATTTTGATTTTAGTAACTTTTAATTAATAGATTTTATTTTTAGAGCAGTTTTAGGTTTTAGGTATTTTAATTACTTTTTAACTTTAGTTTTTTTTTTTAGCATACATACACCTCAGCTTCCTATCTTTGTTCCCTGTTCATAGATTTGGTTCACAGATGGTATAGATTGTAGTTTAAAAAGCCAGTCAAAGGCCAAGTAGCCTTCAAAATAAATCAATCATCCTGGCCATTTTACCCTGTGAAATTGCCAAGGATGTAGGTATCCCCTTGGTCACCAAGAATATCTCCTGTTATTGGGATACTTGGGGTGTCATGGAGTAATGAGTGAATTGAAGTGGTACTAAAGCCATTTTACATCAGTACAGTATAGCTATCAACCAACCAGAAGTGATACTCTGTCTATTAAAATGAATGTAATGTTCATCAGCCTGGAATTCAGCAACGTTATCAATTTCTGATTCATGCTCTATAGCCTCCTAGCTGTGATAGTAGGCAAGTTATTATTATTTTTTTAATAGAAAACTGGCACTCTTGAAGAGATACTGTGTCTAGTGCATTTTCCTCCCTAGGATTGTCTTGTAGAGGTGATCTTGCAGGGATTGTAAACCCCTGCATATATATGGATGAGGTTTCCTCAAAGGATGTGGACCTTCCTCATCTTAATTATTAATGGGAGAGCAGGAAGGAAGAAAGAAGGAAGGAGGGAGATACTTGAAGGCAGGCCTTAGATAATTAGAAAAGAGGAAATGTTTATCTCAGTGTCCCTTGTTTTGGTGTGGATTTCGAGCTCTCCAAGGTGTTTTTAAGGGAGAGGTTAAAAATAAGCACTATCACCAGAGACAAAACTTGATCTTGGAAGGTGGAAACCCTGTGAGGAATCCCAAATTGACGATGAGTACATTGTATAAATTAGTTTATCTAGTTTTATGATACCCATTTTTACACTTCAATTTTCTCTGGACTATTAGTAAGGCTTTGTTTAAATGTTCTAGTGTGGTCTAAGAATTGCTCCTAAAAAAGTACAAATCCACTGTCCGCGTTTGGACAGAATATTAGAGATCTGTGCTTCTCCAAGGCTGTCTAGGTCAGCTATCCAGGTACTTCTCCCTGCCAGCACAGAAGCATTGGCCCACTTTAGTAAGGAGAGCACTAGCATAGTCTAAGACGTTACAATTTCTGTTTTTCATAGAAATGTGCAGTCCCCTGACAGGTTAAGAGATAACAAAACAATGAGAACAAGGACCACATTGGTTTAAAATAAGGTTGTCAACCCTACTAAAACTATTGTTACCTTTTTATAACAAATATTTGGTAATGGCTCTTTTACTACTCTGAAATTATATTCATAGGTAATGTAATCTACCCACCCACATAATTTCCCAAAAAAATCAATACAGAGCTTGACCTATAACACAAAGGAGAAATAAAAGGAAAATTATTTATAAGGATATAATATATAATACTATATGTAAATGCACAGGGACTGTCTACACTGAAGACAATGAAATAATCAGACATATATATATATATATATATATATATATATATATAATCATAATGAATGCAATCACTGCAAATACAGGCTGATTACGGCGTTTCATATATTTTTTTAATATATAAAATTTATTTTCAATTTGGTTTCCATACAACACCCAGTACTCATCCCAAAAGGTGCCCTCCTCAATACCCACCTCCCACCCCCCATCAACCCTCAGTTTGTTCTCAGTTTTTAAGAGTCTCTTGTGCTTTGGCTCTCTCCCACTCTAACCTCTTTTTTTTTTTCCTTCCCCTCCCCCATGGGTTTCTGTTAAGTTTCTCAGGAGTCACATAAGAGTGAAAACATATGGTATCTGTCTTTCTCTGTATAGCTTATTTCACTTAGCATCACACTGTCCAATTCCATCCACGTTGCTACAAAGGGCCATATTTCATTCTTTCTCATTGCCACGTAGTACTCCATTGTGTATATAAACCACAATTTCTTTATCCATTCATCAGTTGATGGACATTTAGGCTCTTTCCATAATTTGGCTATTGTTGAAAGTGCTGCTATAAACATTGGGGTACAAGTGCCCCTCTGCATCAGCACTCCTGTATCCCTTGGGTAAATTCTTAGCAGTGCTACTGCTGGGTCATAGGGTAGGTCTATTTTTAATTTTTTGAGGAACCTCCACACTGTTTTCCAGAGTGGCTGTACCAGTTTGCATTCCCACCAACAGTGCAAGAGGGTTCCCGTTTCTCCACATCCTCTCCAGCATCTACAGTCTCCTGATTTGTTCATTTTGGCCACTCTGACTGGCGTGAGGTGATATCTGAGTGTGGTTTTGATTTGTATTTCCCTGATAAGGAGAGACGTTGAGCATCTTTTCATGTGCCTGTTGGCCATCTGGATGTCTTCTTTAGAGAAGTGTCTATTCATGTTTTCTGCCCATTTCTTCACTGGATTATTTGTTTTTCGGGTGTGGAGTTTGATGAGCTCTTTATAGATTTTGGATACTAGCCCTTTGTCTGATATGTCAGTTGCAAATATCTTTTCCCATTCCGTTGGTTGCCTTTTAGTTTTAGTTTTGTTGATTGTTTCCCTTGCTGTGCAGAAGCTTTTTATTTTCATGAGGTCCCAATAGTTCATTTTTGCTTTTAATTCCCTTGCCTTTGGGGATGTGTCAATGATTATGGAGTTTCAAATATTACTAGTGGCAATGACATTTGTGTGTTGATTTTCAGAAATGGTGAATAATTCTTGAATGAAACAAAGTCTGTCCTTCCCTTAGTTTGCAATGGAAGTTACCTTCTTGGGTAAGTCAGTGTTTATTGAAACCATATAAAAATTCTTTGTGTTTATATATAAAACAGTGAATTCTGGGCTCAATAATAAGTAGATTTTTCACCTACATAAATGTTTATTGGGAAAATTGAAATTTTTACTTTTTGCATCAATATTCCATGTACTATAGGACATCTCACCTCCCTGGGCCCTGCCCATTAATGACGTATTGCTCCCTAACCAATCTGACAAGGGAAAAGCATCTACAGATTTGCCAAATTCCCCCAATGAAAATCACTGTTTAAGAACTTGAAACACCTTAGAAAGCATTTAAATACATAGTAAGATTACATAGCATTATCACATATATTTCATTTAATCCTCCCCCAAACCCATGAGAAGTACATCATTACTGTCATTTATTGATGAAAAAATTGCAGCTACAAAAGGAGATGTGAAAACTCAAAGCCATTCACCACAGCACATCTTTATCATCTCCTGGACTCATCAATCTGGAGCATATAGACAGATGAAATAAATGATAGAAGTCTGCTTATAACCCAGAAAATTCCACTGCACCTAGCTTGGCTCTCTAGACCTGGACTGTGCAATACAGTAACCACTAGCTGCAGGTGACTATTTGAATTTAAATTAATTAAAAATAAAATGAAAATTAAAATGTAGTTCCTCAGTCACACAACCACGTTTTAATGCTCAATAACCACATGTGACTAGTGGCTGCCATATTGGACAGAATATTTCCACCAGTGCTGAAAATTTTGTCAGGCAGCACTGCTATATTATTCCAATTTATTGTTAAACTTTCTATTGCCTCCATAAGGCCCACTCTCCCCTCTAAGCTGCTAACAATCTTACACACACACACACACACACACACACACACTACACTCAGCTCTTTCTCCACACCTTGGTTTATGCTGTTCTGTGCCTAGAATGTCCCTATTTTTCACTATTGCATCTATTTGCTTACATTTTTATCTCCCTACCAGACTATATACTTCTTGAGATCAGGACCATACCTTATTCATCTTTACATCCCCAGTACCCCACACAGTACCTGGCACACGGTCGGAGCCTATCCTAGGCTCAATCAATACTACCTTGCATGCATTTTCATTTTGATCTTCATCTTTCAGGGTAACTGAAAATGAAAATACATGTGCTCCCATATAGAGTGGATATAACTACAATTAATCTTGAAATCCAGGTTATGAATTAGATTTAAATGAAAGTATTTGGCATTTACTAACTCCCGTCTGTGTGCCCAGTACTATCGTGGAAATTTAGTAGATATAAGAAGCATAGGTCTTGCCCATGACAGTCCATTGTCTTGGAGAAACCAAGTACATACAATATTTGAAATGCCTGAAGATAATTAAGCAATATTTAGTAGAGTTTGTGATTTAAAAGTGTGAACTGTTTCAGGAATACAGAAGTATACAATGTTATTAAAGAGTGGTGCTTGGAAGAGAAAGCTTTTTGAAAAAGGGCCAGTCACTTACATTGGGTCTTAAATGAAAGCAAGATTTGCATTTAAAAAAAATGAGAAAGAGAATTTGGTTTTAAAGAGGAGCATTGTATGTAGAAAGAGAGCATGTAGTCAAGAAATCAAGAAAGAAATGAATGTGATGTTGGCAAGGGAGGAGATGATTCAAAAATACATTGTAGCATTTACTAGGTGCTTATTTTGTGCTCTTGACATAAATGGAGAGATGAGGAAAGGGCATTGCTTCATAGAAGTGGACACTTTGAGTTCTTACTGAAAATATGAGCTTTCCTCAAATTTCCCTCTGTGCCAAATATTTGTGTTCTTTCCATTGGTATTTACCTACTATTCCCTGGATCCATTTTTGCAGGATTTGCCTGCCCACACCTCAGTCAGGTGGGGAAAAAACAAAAACCAGAATGGAGTCATATGACACTGGATCGGGCCAAGGGAGAAACCAGAAGCACCTCTCCCAGCCCCATGGGATAGTTAGACTTAAAACACGTGGAGATAATGTACTGAAATTAGTAGTTAAGGACGCTAAACCCCACAGGAATAAGAACAGAGAGAGTCAGGGTTCCTAAGCCACATTTGAGAATCCTACTTCAGGAGTCTCAGCCAAAGACAAATAAAGTTGTTCAGACCACTAAGGAACAAACGTCATGTCATATAAACAGCCACAGTTCCCAGGTTTGGGGCCTCTCTTCAGTTAGGGGTAGCCTGGATTAGGATTAGGAGTCCCAGAATAGCATGGGTTATTTAATCTTGGAAGATCTAATGTTTCTCATCTTGAAAACATTGATGAGTGAAGGAGAGAGCTGACTTAGGTCATTTCTATGGTGTCTTTTGATGCCCATATTCCATGGGTCTAATAATCAACCAACATCCAGGTCTATGCAAAAGAGCAATCTGAAGGCTGACATAAAGCAGACTGCAGGGCTAGAACTAGGAACACAGTGAGGAATCCCAACAGAGTCCAAAGAAGGGCAGAAATGAAAATACTGTTCACCAGCTGCTGTGGGTTGGCTTCCAGAGGGCTGGCTTTCTGGGGGGCTGCTACTCGCTGGCTATATGCAATTTCTGCACTTGGAGCAGTGCAGCACACTTGTGATCACAGCTCATTTAGGCACTCACTTTTAACTCACTTTTAACTCACTTTTAACACTGTTTACATTATGCTGATGTATTACAGCCACGTCAGTCTGCACAGCATTTACTTCTCCAGCATTCTAAGACCTGTGACAGCGGTGGCTCATTCCTTAAGAACTCTCCACCATAATTCCTTCCCAATTATTTGTTCTTTAAAAGAATTATATTACAGGCAAGAGATCTCAAAGACTTATGAAGGATGGCATCACTGCTTATCTGCAGTTTGGAATATGAAGAGATACATGGGCAGATACAAAGATGTTTCAAATATTTTGAGAAAGAATTCAAAATATGTTTCTACATTTTAGATGCAAATCAAGCCCAGAAATGGAAGCAAGGTGTGATAGTAGAGTTTCATAAAATAACTTGTATTTCTAAAATTTCTGGAATATAGTGAGCAGAAAGAGCACTTTATTAGAAATTGGAATCTTAGGGGGTGCCTGGGTGGCTCAGTCGGTTGGGTGTCTGACTTGGGCTTGGGTCATGATCTCATGACTGGTGGATTCAAGCTCTTTGTCAGGCTCTGTGCTGACAGCTCGGAGCCTGGAGCCTGCTTCAGGTTCTGTGTCTCCCTCTCTTTGCCGTTCCCCCACTTGCACTCTGTCTGTCTCTCTCAAAAATAAATAAACATTAAAAAAAAAGAAATTGGAATCTTAGGTTCTAGTGCTCAGTCTGGTTTTCCTAGTCCTTAAAAAAAAAAAAACAAATTAAAACATATATCTATTAAAAAACTTTTATGCTAATGTTCACAAGTAGTATTCATAATAGCCAAAAAGTGGAAGCAACCCACATGTTCATCAACTAATTGATGGATAAATAAAATTTAACATATATTCACATAATGGAATATTATTGGGCAATAAAAAAGTCTGAAGGACATGCTTCAATATGGATGAACCTTGAAGACAGTATACTAACTGAAGAAGCCAGTCACAAAAAACTGCATACAATATGATTCCATTTATGTGAACTGGGCAGAACAGGTAAATCCATAGGGACAGAAAAATAGATTAGTGGTTTCTTGGCAATGGGATAGGTTGAGGAAGCAGAAATGGGGAATGACTGCTAATGGGTACTGGGGGTTCTTTGGGAGATATTGAAAATGTTCTAAAATTAGATTGTGGTAATGGTTGCACGACTCTGTGAATATACTAAAAACCTCTGGATTCATTCCTGGGATGCAGGGCTGGTTCAACATTCGCAAATCAATCAACGTGATACATCACATTAATAAAAGGAAAGATAAGAACCATATGATCCTGTCAATCGATGCAGAAAAGGCATTTGACAAAATTCAGCAACCTTTCTTAATAAAAACCCTCAAGAAAGTCGGGATAGAAGGAACATACTTAAAGATCATAAAAGCCATTTATGAAAAGCCCACAGCTAACATCATCCTCAATGGGGAAAAACTGAGAGCTTTTTCCCTGAGATCAGGAACACATCAGGGATGCCCACTCTCACCGCTGTTGTTTAACATAGTGTTGGAAGTTCTAGCATCAGCAATCAGACAACAAAAGGAAATCAAAGGCATCAAAATTGGCAAAGATGAAGTCAAGCTTTCGCTTTTTGCAGATGACATGATATTATACATGGAAAATCCGACAGACTCCACCAAAAGTCTGCTAGAACTGATACATGAATTCAGCAAAGTCGCAGGATACAAAATCAATGTACAGAAATCAGTTGCATTCTTATACACTAACAATGAAGCAACAGAAAGACAAATAAAGAAACTGATCCCATTCACAATTGCACCAAGAAGCATAAAATACCTAGGAATAAATCTAACCAAAGATGTAAAAGATCTATATGCTGAAAACTATAGAAAGCTTATGAAGGAAATTGAGGAAGATATAAAGAAATGGAAAAACATTCCATGCTCATGGATTGGAAGAATAAATATTGTCAAAATGTCAATACTACCCAAAGCTATCTACACATTCAATGCAATCCCAATCAAAATTGCACCAGCATTCTTCTCGAAACTAGAACAAGCAATCCTAAAATTCATATGGAACCACAAAAGGCCCTGAATAGCCAAAGTAATTTTGAAGAAGAAGAAGACCAAAGCAGGAGGCATCACAATCCCAGACTTTAGCCTCTCCTACAAAGCTGTAATCATCAAAACAGCATGGTATTGGCACAAAAACAGACACATAGACCAATGGAATAGAATAGAAACCCCAGAACTAGACCCACAAACATATGGCCAACTAATCTTTGACAAAGCAGGAAAGAATATCCAATGGAAAAAAGTCTCTTTAACAAATGGTGCTGGGAGAACTGGACAGCAACATGCAGAAGATTGAAAGTAGACCACTTTCTCACACCATTCACAAAAATAAACTCAAAATGGATAAAGGACCTGAATGTGAGACAGGAAACCATCAAAACCCTAGAGGAGAAAGCAGGAAAAGACCTCTCTGACCTCAGCCGTAGCAATCTCTTACTCGACACATCCCCAAGGCAAGGGAATTAAAAGCAAAAATGAACTACTGGGACCTTATGAAGATAAAAAGCTTCTGCACAGCAAAGGAAACAACCAACAAAACTAAAAGGCAACCAACAGAATGGGAAAAGATATTTGCAAATGACATATCGGACAAAGGGCTAGTATCCAAAATCTATAAAGAGCTCACCAAACTCCACACCTGAAAAACAACCCAGTGAAGAAACGGGCAGAAAACATGAATAGACACTTCTCTAAAGAAGACATCCGGATGGCCAACAGGCAGATGAAAAGATGCTCAATGTCGCTCCTCATTAGGGAAATACAAATCAAAACCACACTCAGATATCACCTTACTCCAGTGAGGGTTGATGGGGGGTGGGAGGGAGGGAAGGGTGGGTGATGGGTATTGAGGAGGGCACCTTTTGGGATGAGCACTGGGTGTTGTATGGAAACCAATTTGACAATAAACTTCATATATTGAAAAAATTAAAAAATTAAAAAATTAAATAAAAAATAAAACAATAAAAAAATAAAAAATAAAAAAATATAAAAATAAATAAAAACCTCTGAACTTTAAGTGGATGAACTTTATGGCATATGAAACAAACCTCAATAAAACTTTTTTTTTTTTTAACATGTATTCATTTTTGAGAGACAGAGACAGTGCAAGCAGGGGAGGGGCAGAAAGAGAGAGAGATACAGAATCCAAAGCAGGCTGTCAGCACAGAGCCCTGTGCGGGTCCCAAACCCACGAATTGTGGCATCATGACCTGACCTGAAGTCCGATGCTCAGCCGACTGAGCCACCCAGGGGCCCCAAACTATTCTTTTAAGAGAGAGATTGTGGGGCACCTGGGTGGCTCAGTCCATTGAGCATCCGACTTCGACTCAGGTCATGGTCATGATCTCATGGTTCGTGGGTTCAAATCCTGCATGAGGCTTTGTGCTGACAGCATGGAACCCACTTGGGATTCTCTGTCCCCCTCCTCACTGCCTCCCCTGCTCATGCTCTCTCTCTCTCAAAAATAAACATTTAAAAAAATAAAAAAGAGAGCGATTGTGTAAAAACACCAAGAGGAAAATGCTCCCTTTGGTTAGGAGTCATTGTCATCTTCCCCTAAGGAAATTTGCTGGGAGGGAGACGACAAATTGCCAGTAGCTAACAGAATAGATATCAGAGGACATGCGCATGGGAATGACTGCCTTACCAAAGGAAGATTAAAGTAAAACATAATAACACCATACGAAACAATGACCTCAATTTACTTATTCTCCTTCCAGGTTTGCCTTATGTGTCATATGTAAACAAGATGTAATTGGCTTGCAGAAAACAATAAATATGCGTTTCAGATACCTTTTACTGTTTCAGAATCATAGAGTCCATAAATCAGTACCTGCCTGCCCTAGAGACAAAGAAAAGATATGCAGAGGATTAAAGCCAAGAAGTTCTGATGTCCTACTGGGTGTTAATTCTACCTCTTAAGATCTGACTACGAAAAAGGAAGGCAGAACATAAGAATGCTATAAAGATTTAAAGTTTTTCACTCTTCTCCATAACTCACACTGTAAATACGCTCGTTAGGACATTCACTAGAGCAAGAAAATTGAGATGTTGTTGCAAGGTTCTGTATAGCAGAATCTCTGCCAATTAGGATGAACATTCCAAGTCCATATGCTTGCTCTATAAAGCTCTGTACTATCAAGGTACTCCATCCTGCCTCTGCTTCCTCAGAAATAGACTATATTCAAAGAATAGTAAAAGGGAATTAAAAATACTTAATAGCTTAATCACACTTAGTCATATATTTGTCCAATGCAGATACTGGTTTGCTGGTGATATAGGTATAAGGCATTATCTTGAGCCAAGAAAATGAATCAGATATTTAATGGGTATGTGGAAACAAATTTTCTTGTAAAATTACAAAAATGCAAGCCAATAGTACACTAAATTATAATAAAGTTTTTTGTTAAAATTCTGAGCAGGAATGTTGTACACTATATATGTATCCTTTCCCTGGAAGGATTAGGTATTCTGCAAAAGAATGCTTGAATTCTTTTGCAAAGAATACAGTGTTCATTCTTTTATAGATAAATATACCTTGTAGGCTAGTCTACAGAACAAGGGGATGAATTTTCCCCATTTCATCATTTCTATATATTAAAAGCATGGGGCAAGAAGTGAGACCCTAGTTATCAACTAGCCAGTTCTGTCTAGATATCTAAATTAAAACTGAAAATGCCTTACAGCAGAATATCAGGTCAGAAGCTTAAATCTCTGGAGAGTCAACAGGAGTAGTTCCTACTCTATCTAGCACTACAGTGCTTTATCAATGATTCCTTTTTAAAAGTAAGGCTTTGTCTAGGGTGCCTGGGTGGCTCAGTTGGTTAAGCATGCCACTTCAGCATGGGTCATGATCTCACAATTTGTGGGTTTGGGCCCCACATTGGGCTCACTGCTGTCAGCACAGAGCCTGCTTTGGATCCTCTGTCTCCCTCTCTCTCTTTCTGCCCCTTCCCTGTGTGCACACTCTTTCTCTCTCTTTCAAAAATAAATAAACATTTAAAAAAAAAGTAAGGCTTTGTCTTTGGTTAAAATCAAAAGTCCCTGGGAAGCCTGAACAATAAGCCTTAGCAATCATATAAGTCTGGACATAATGAATTTAGCAGGGTATAGGACTTCTTGGCTACATTGAACATCTAAGGGCTGGGGAAAGAGACCATGCTGGAGCAAAGAATCTTTACAAAAGATGGAGTAAGAATAAGGGAGTGGCTCCAATAAGCCTTGACTTCAGAATTACAGAAGTGGAGAACTAAATCAACAGAGCTCCCAGGTGCCACATCATTCCAGGGAGTCAGGAGATATGCACAGGAAGTAGGAATATAAAGCCTTTGTACAGTTTCCCAAAGTTAGTAACTTAAGCACAGTTCCCCCTCAAAGCCTAGGTGTTCTGTGTGCTTATATTTAGGGACAGCAAGTAAGGATGAAACCTGGCAGACTTCCTACCACTCTTGAGCAGGTCTTGGGGAGAGCTTATCTCCCAGCAGGGCATATTACCTGGTGCGTGTGTCCCTGTGTCCGTGTGTGTGCACTGGAGAAAGTGGGCATGTGGAGGAGGGAGGCTATTTGGCCTTCCACATACAAAGGGCTTACATTTTGTTAAGTTACTTCCATAAGAGACACAATCACAATCATATACGCCGACCTATGGAAAGAAAAAAGACAATCATCTTTCAATTTTAATCCTGTGTCCCATTACCCAACCACATAGCCTTTGTAGAATCTACATTAATATTTTTAGTAAGTCTTATAATTACCCTGTGAATAATAAAAATGCATATGTTAAACATGCTAAATTGTTGAAGGTAAAATAGACCATAGTTTTCGTAATCCCATTTTGGAATTCATTTATCCGTTAATATACCAGGAACTTCAAACACTGGAAGCAGCTTGTGCCCCTATCAACCTTTGACAGTTTCTGATGTGATGTGTCAGCTGCTAGGAACAGAGGCAAATAAACTTAACTTCTGGGGTCTGCAGTAATGGAAAAGGGGTAACAGAATTTTCCTGGTCTAAGAAGGGACCCTGGGACTCTAGTAAAAAGATTCTTAGGAGTATCCCTGGCATTATTATTTGGACACTATATCACAAATCTACTTCTGTTTGAATTATCCTAATATTTTCATTTAAAAATGAGTCATTTTTAATTTTTTAAAGTTGTTATTTAAATTCCGGTCAGTCAACATATAGTGTAATATTAGTTTCAGGTATACAATTTAGTGATTCAACACTTCATACAACACCTGGTGTTCATCACAAGTGCTTTTTTTTTTTTTCTTGAGAAAGAGAGGGTGCAAGTGAGCAAGGGGCAGAGAAAGAATCCCATGAGAGAAGAAAGAAAGAGAGAGAAGTGGGGCACACCCGGGGCTTGTGTTTTACCCAAAACGGGCTCTTGGTCACCCGATGTGGGACTTGAACTCACGATTCAAGTGATGATGACCTGAGCTGAAGTCAGATGCTTAATGACTGAGCCAACCAGGTGCCCACAAGTGCCCTTCTTAATCCCCATCACCTGTTTCACCCATTCCCCTCTCCCACCTCCCCTCTGGTAACCACCAGTTTGTTCTCTGTAGAAAAGAGACTGTTTCTTGGTTTGCCTCTGTCCCTCTTTCCCCTATGTTCATTTGTTGTTTCTTAAATTCCACATTTGCATGAAATCATGTGGGATTTGTCTTTCTCTGACTGACTGATTTTGCTTTGCATAATACTCTCCAGCCCCGAGTAATTTTTTATTTAGATAAATGAGAATTATTTACATAATTTAGATTTCTTGTTTAGATAACCCAGAACACCAATCCTCCCCTTGACTTTAAGGATATAGAATATAGTCTTGTTCTAAATCAGCTAGTTGCTGAGAGGTATAGCACTTCTTAAAGGAGCCTACTGATAACTTGGTTTGTATATATAAAAAGATAACTAGCGATGCAGGGCAGAGGCTAACTGGTAAGTACCATGCCAGTGGCCTGGTCAACTAGTAGTGATGGGAGTTCATTGGGAAGAGAACCTCTGGTTAGAGAGAAAGTTGCAGGTAAGACAGAATTGAATCTAAGCTGGGCCTTTTCACTTTTGAATATTTGTTTATGTGTTGTCCCCTAGACTGCTTGTGCAGTTTTGCAGAAAGCCAGAGGGAAGAAAATGCAATGAAATAGAGTGAAGTTTCTAAAGACTGGGTATAGAAAGAAAGAAAGAAACAAAGAAAGAAAGAGAACGGATGTTTAGGGTAGGAGAATAGGTAAAAAAAACTTCCATCAGGTAAGCAGGAAATGTCCTTTTGATGGAAAGATTTGGGGAAGAGTTGGTAATGTGAGAAGGGAGGAAAGTCAAGAAAGTTGCCAAGGTAAATATGTGAAAGGATCAAGAAGAGGTGAATAAAGGGTTACTTAGCGGTGGGGTGGAGCTACGACTGCACGAACGCTTTAGAGTCCGATGTCCATGACTACAGCCACCTCCCCAGGACCACTCGTCCTGCACTAGAACCTGGACTGTTGAGGGATTTGTGGATGGCCAGCACTGTGGCCAATGCTGTGGAGGCAAAGGACTGACCCTTTAATCCTTTTTCTTATTGGTCCAATAGTTGGTTCTATCTTTTTAGGGTGGAGGCATGGGCTTGAGGAAGACAGCCTTCTCAGCCTGGCCAGATCTCAGACTTTGCAGAAACTAGAAGTGGCCCAGTAAATGTGATCATCTTTATTTGCACTTTTCATAAGAGGTATAAAAAGTACTGTTGTAAGTAGCTTATTGGCAATGCTCATCTCTTCCATCAACCAGTTAAAATGCTGTTACTGTTTCTCACTTTTATTATATCAGAATAGTTTAAAAAGTAAAGCTGTGCCCTTGATTCAGGATTGCTGACAAAAGAGTTACATTTAAACCTGTTACTCAGGGAAAATACCTATTGGTTTCTCCTGAAGAGCTTATTATAATTGTGATTCAAGATAGAAATTCCCAATATCCTCTGACTCCCAATCAAGATTCAATTAACAGGAAAGGAGATGAAACATGAACTAGCTCTATAACAGACTCACATTGCCTTCATCTCCATAGTTAATTGATGTATCACATAATGTACCTCTTTCAGGACCTGAGCTGTTCACCTGCAGAAAGAGTGCCCCCTGGTACTATGTTTGTACACTGCACTGATTACAATGTGTAGCTTTTTTTTAAATCACAGAGGAAAAGACTTATCCATTATGTATGACTGAAGCAGACCTACTCTAAGCTATCTATTTATATCACTTCATCCTGACCTTTGCTTCCAAAATTTGTCTAGTAAAGCAGCACGCACCAACAGGTGCTCCTTTCTGTAGTTAGGAGAAACTGCCAATTATTTAAAAAGAGATATATTTTCCTGTCAGTAGCTTCAAATGCATAAAAAATCCAGTCACCCAAATGACTAAAGATGCCAAGTCACAAATGTGATTAAATTCTGAGTGAAGTGAAACATTATTCAGCCATAAAATACACATGGCCAAGCGAGTCCTACCTCCTCTGTTAATAGGCAGAGAACTGTTGCTGGAACTTGTACCTGGAACACCTGCTGCAGAAGCCGGGCAGAGGGTGATGGGACTTATATTTTTAGCCCTAATACCACAGGTACTTGAAATATGGTATGTTTCCACAGCATATTTTGATAACTAATATTTTCCCTTAACAAAGACAAGATAGAATTCGTATCACGTAACTCAGTTTAATGCTAGGCTTAGAATAAATTAGTTTCACAAATGGAATTTTAAGAGTAAAAGCATTGTTAAAAAACAAAATCACAGCATAAGAAGATTCCTGCACCAATGGAATGAAATCTAATAAAAGCAAGTGTGCACGACACATAGGAATAGAAAAGCAGGCACCCACCAGCATGGGTCAGGAAAGCACAGACATAGCCGAAACCGACCTGCAGACATGAGCTTCCAAGATAACTTGGCCCACCTTATGCACACACAGCTGATGGTCCTTGAGTGGCAGGGAGCAAGGTGAGTTGCTCAGATTCATCTTTCTCGTTTCTGAGTAAAAGTGAAAAACACTCTGAAATCCTCCTTTGAACTTTTCCTCAGTCCAAAGTGCAAATTCTCAGTTTAGAGATTTGAACTGTGACATTTCACATTGCAACCCAGGGCACACACACTTGTGGAGAGAGATGGTGTCCTCTAATGTTTTCTATTCTATTTTATCCTTTGTCATTCTTTTTAAGTTCTGATGAAGACACATGTTATGGGTTGAATTGTATCCCACCCCAAATTCCTATGTTCACATCCTAACCCCCAGTACCTCAGAGGGTGACCTTATTTAGAGATGGTATCTTTATAGAAGTCGTTAAATTAAAATGACGTTATCAGGGTGGGCCCTAATCTGGGATGACTGTTGTCCTCCTAACGGGGGAAATTTGGACACAGAGACATGCACAGAAGGAAGACGATGTGAAGAGACACAGGGGGAAGATGGTGGACTGCAAGCCAAAGAGAAAGGCCTAGAACAGACCCTTCCTTCACAGCTTTCAGCAGGAACCAACCCTTTCAACACCTTGATTTCAGACTTCTTGCTTCCAGAACTATAGGCTGATAAATTTCTGTTACTTAAGCCACCCAGTCTGTCGTGCTTTGTTATACGTCAGCCCCAGCAAATTAATACAACACACTGAATCAATTTCATGATCCATTAATAGGCCATGAATAGCAGCTTGGAAAAAATGCATCTGGTCTCACCACCCTCTCCAGCATCCTCTGTCCATCTTGAACATGTGTGATGACAGAGAACTCACTACCTTTCAAGGCTGGGCATTTCATCTCTGGATATCTCTGACAATGCCAAAAATCTGATGTCTGTTAACTTTGTCTCACAGCTCGACTGCCATCTTTTGGTCATTCAGCGAAGTCAGATTTCTCCTTATCATGCCAGTCTTTCACCTGGCATCGGTATTCTGGGGCTACCATATTTGTCCCAATACCTCCTGTATATTCTCTGCTTTCTTTCAAATTGTTTTCTTCCTGTCCTGTGAATGGATACAGACCTATGTCTCTGCCTTTTTTGCTGACCTCTCCTGCAAAGTGGGATCACCTGCCCTTCTCCTGCTGGCTGACACCCAGCCTGTTCTAAAGGCTCGGCCTATCCTCACCTTTACAAGTCATTTTTTGATCTTGCCAACTTGGGGCAATCTCTTCCTTGTCAAACATCTAATGCTTTGTGGGGCGCCTGGGTGGCTCAGTCGGTTAAGCATCCGACTTCGGCTCAGGTCATGATCTCACGGTCTGTGAGTTTGAGCCCCGCTTCAGGCTCTGTGCTGACAGCTCAGAGCCCAGAGCCTGCTTTGGATTCTGTGTCTCCCTCTTTCTCTCTCCTACTGCCCCCCCCACATGCTCTGTCTCTCTCTTCTCAAAAATAAATAAACGTTAAAAAATTAAAAAAAAAACATCTAATGCTTTGTGCTAAATAGTAATTAAAGATGGGCTTGTATTTATCAGTGTTTAGGCAAATGGAGTTTTGAGAAGTTACTGAATTTCTCATTTAATAGAGAGAACTTGATGAAATGGCAGCTTCAAGCACCAGATCCTGGGTTGACATACTGGAGTTAGTACCTCCTAACCCCCTTCCTTTGTTCAAATCAGTTTTTCCCTAAGTCTTTTTTTCTTTTCTTTTTTAAAGTAGGCTTCACATCCAGCATGGAGCCCAACACAGGGCTTGAACTCACGACTCTGAGATAAAGACCTGAGCTGAGATCAAGAGTCGGACGCTTAATTGACTGAGCCACCCAGGCACCCCTCCCAAAGTGTCTTTTTTTTTAAACGTTTGTTTATTATTTAGAGACAGACGCAGAGCATGAGCAGGAGAGGAATAGAGAGAGGGGGAGACCCAGAATCCGAAGCAGGCTCCAGGCTCTGAGCTGTCAGCACAGAGCCCCACGCGGGGCTCGAACTCACCAACCGTGAGATCATGACCTAAGCTGAAGTCAGTCGCTTAACCAACTGAGCCACCCAGGCGCCCCCCAAAGTGTCTTCTAACCAGACTTCTCTCTAAGTAACTAGAAGCTCTGAATCAACAGGCCAGGAAAGAATTGCATTTTCTCACAAATCTGAAAGTAGGTTGCTGACAGAATTGTGTAGACCCCCAAAGCCTCTCTTCCCATCTGTTTTTTCCCTTCTCCTCTCTCTGTCCTTATTCTATGCACCACCTTGTATGATCTCTGCCCCTTCTGTGGCTATGAAACATTGATGCCTCTCTCACCAGGTCTCTTACTTGAGCTCTACACTCACCTGTCCAATAACTGATCTCATAGGCTCCTCAGACTCCACAGCTCCAACACTGAGCCAATCATCTTCCTCTCTTCTTCAGTATTTCCCACCTCAGGGAATGGTCTAATCATCCACCCATTTGCTCAAGCTAGAAACATGGATATCACTGTAACTCCTTCCCCGCCCCCTAGTCAGCAGGCATAGCTATTATGGATTCCACCATCTTAGTATCTCTTGAATTAACCTCTTTGCATCTTAAACTCTGGCCACTGCCCAAATTCAACCTTTCAGCATGTCTCACCTAGGTTACAGCACCACGCTCACTTGGTCTCTTTGCTTCTGTCTTCCTCCATGCAATTCATGTTTCCCCTGCAGTGTGAGTAATCCTTCCCAAATGTGAATCAATTATATCATTTTTGTACCAGTCAGTGTCCAGCCAAGGAACAAACTACTCTGAAAAATAGATGTAATTTCATACTGAAACTTGGTTACACAGGTGATGAAGGAGCCTAGAAGTCAAAGAAAGGATGGAGAGGCAACATACAGATTAGGATCAGCAGAAGAAAGACCCATTACCACCCAAGCTTGGGGGAGGGACAAAGGGGAATGTGGTTGTTACTGGAGTCCAGAGTCTGTGGTCAGTCAGCACAGGTGGGAATGACATCCAGCCTGTGTAGTGAGAGACAAGGCCACACAGCAGGTATAGCTGCAGCTGGCAATGCTGCCTAAAGTGGAAAGAGTTAAGAAGAAGCACTCTGATGTCTGCCTTCCCACCACCATCCAATTTTCCAACAGGATTTCCCTTTGGCCAAACCCAGCCAGAAGCCAACAGATGCTAGAGCCTGGGAAATGCAGCCTGCAGGGATCAGATGGGGAAGTACAAAGGAAAGGCTATGAAAGGATCTGGGAGCCATCAGGCCCAGCACTGGATGACTCCCTCCCAGAAAAGTGAGTGTCCCATGCCTAAAGCCTTCAGCGAAAAACACATCTGCTTGCTAGGGAAGACAAGGTCCTGTACTCTTACTTTGGCACCTGCCTGTCTCTTTAGGGTCACCTTTTACCAAGCCTATGAACCCTGGCTTACCCACACACCCAAAGCAGTGGTCC
Organism: Acinonyx jubatus; assembly: GCF_027475565.1. Lineage (NCBI taxonomy): Eukaryota > Metazoa > Chordata > Mammalia > Carnivora > Felidae > Acinonyx > Acinonyx jubatus. The sequence goes on along the minus strand of NC_069382.1, from coordinate 133,215,147 downwards.
CAGCTGACTGTCTACCTGCAGTTTTCTAACTATGCCAAGCTTGCTCACCACGAAGCCTTTCTTACTACTACTCCCCCGAACTGGAACCCACTTGCTAACCCTTCCTCACCTTCACACACCAGCTCCCACTTAACACCACTTGTGCTTCCATACACCTGCCAGCTCCCTGGGAAGCCTCCCAGAGCCTCCCACCTCCCACTCTCCCCTATTGGGTGCCCTTTCTATGTGTTTCCATGGCACCCTGTGCTCATCTCCAGCATAGTATTACCCCTAGTTCCCAAAATTGTCACTTTTCCGGTCTTCCTCATTAGAATGCAAACTCTTTAAAGGTAAGGACACTTTCTTATTCTTTCTCCCTCTCAATACAAAGCATAGTGCCTAATACATTTAGTAAATACTTGTTGAATAAATGAATAAATTTGGTTTTAAAGAAAGTTATACTTCACTTAAGATGACAGGGCCAATTCAACTCAAAACTTATGACTTCATTTTTCAACCACAAGGTTTATTTTTAAAATTTACTCCAAATATTTTTAATACTGGAAAAAGTTTCCTTTCTGGATACCAGGGAGTCCCTCCCAGATATTTTTGGAATATGACTTGAAAACTGAAAACCACCTAAAAATAGAAACTAAGAAAGCTAAAGAGTAAGCAGCATTTTAATATTCTCCAAGCTATTTAAGGGTATCATTTTTTTTAATGAATAGTATTTTACTTAAAAAAATTTTTGTTCCAAATCATAGTAGGGCAGTTGTTCTCAAAGAGTGGCCCATGGAACCCTAAGAGTCTCAAGACATTTTCAGGGGATCCACCCGGTCAAAACTATTTTTATAACAAAACCAGGACATGTTGGCCTTTTTCACTGTGCTGACATATATACTTATGGTATAAAGGCAGTGGTGGTTAGACTACTGTTAACTTAAAATGAATTCAGGTCATGGCACCAAACTATACGAGTAGTCATTTCGTCCTTCACCACCGTGCACTTATAGATAAAGACAAACTAAATAATGACGTTTTTACTTAATAATGTCCTCAAAGAAGCTGTAAAAATTTTCAATCTTATTGATATTGACCTTTGAGTAAATATCTTTTAATGATTCTGTGTCATGAAATTGGAAGTATATGTAAAGCACTTTTGATGCATACCAAAATATGATGGTTGCCTTGACATAGAGCTCGTTTGTGGTTAACTTGTGAGCTGAGCTATACACTTTTCCCTCCCTGAAAATACCATTTTTATTTGATAGAACAATTGATAGACAAACAGACTTAGGTATTTGGCAGGCATTTTCTCAAATATAAACAAGATAAGCCTTTCACTTTGAGGAAAACTGACAGTATTTTGTCAATGATAAAATGTAAGATTTCAAGCAAAACTTTTGAATATTTTATTTGCCACCATTAGCTTGACCACTTTTTAATATTCAAAAATTTAATTTAATTAACAATTAAAAACTTTAGATGACATTGGTGATTGGAAAAATGATTCCTGTTGTCATCATAAACTTTTAAATTACCATAAACTTAGTGGTTTAAGCCATCACAAATTTTTGCTTTATTTATTTTTTATCTATTTTTTTAATTTTTTTAACGTTTATTTTTGAGACAGAGAGAGACAGAGCGTGAACAGGGGAGGGGCAGAGAGAGAGGGAGACACAGAATCTGAAACAGGCTCCAGGCTCTGAGCAGTCAGCACAGAGCCCGACGTGGGGCTCGAACTCACGGACCGTAAGATCATGACCTGAGCCGAAGTTGGACGTTTAACCGACCGAGCCACCCAGGCGCCCCACAAATTTTTGCTTTATAGCTGTGTTGGCTAGAAGTCCAACACAGGTCTCTCTGGACTAAAATCAAGGTAAGGCTGTCTGGAGGCTTCTGGGGAGAAATGGTTCATTTGCTTTTTCCAGATTCTAGAGGCTTCCTTGGCTTGTACCCTTCCTCTGTCTTCAAAAGCAACAGAGTGGGGCGCCTGGGTGGCTCAGCCAGTTTAGCATCCAACTTTGGCTCAGGTCACGATCTTGCAGTTTGTGGGTTTAAGCCCCGCGTCGGACTCTGTGCTGACATCTCAGCGACTGGAGCCTGCTTAAGATTCTGTGTCTCCCTCTCTCTCTCTGTCCGTTCCCCCACAAACTTTCTATCTCTCTCTCTCTCAGAAATAAATAAACATTTTTTTTAAATTAAAAAAAAAAACCAGCAACAGAGCATCTCTGACTTCCGCTTCTGTCATCGTATGTTTTTCCTCTGACCTTCTCTTCTACACCTTTTTTCCACTTTTAAAGTCCCTTGTGATTACATTGCACCTACCTAGATTATCCAGGCTAATCTCCCTATTTTGAGCTCAGCTAATTAGCAAACTTCATTTCTTCTGCAAGCTTAATTCACCTTTGCCATGTAATTTAACATATTCACAAACTCTGGGCATTAGGGTGTGGACATCTTTGGGGAACAATTATTCTATCTAGAAGGTAGTGATTTTAACAAACATGATTTTTTTTTTGTATTTTAAAATGATGTGTATCAACATTTGAAAGATCTGCATAATTTAGTGAATCAACATTTTTGAAATGGACGAATAATTGATCTTGAAAATCATGCATGGGTAAAAAGATCCATTCAAACTGCAAGATACATGGATTTCAGATTCTAGACTACAAAAATTTTATTGACATGGTTTCAGATTCTAAATTTCATTCATCTTTAAGAAACTAGTACTTGTTGAGTTTTGATGTGCCATCAAAGAAAAATATATTCAATTATCTGAAAAGGCTACTAAGCCACTCCTCTTATCCAATTACATATCTGTGTAAGCCCAGATTTTCTTCATGTAATTCAACCAAAACAACAGTATATTGCAACAGATTGAATGGAAAAGGAGATAAGAGAAACTAGATACCTTCTGTAAAGCCAGACTTTAAAGAGGGTTACAAAAATATAGAACAATGCCACCCTTCTCACTAATTTTTTTGAAAACATGATTATTTTCATAAATATGTTATCCATATTAACATGTTATATGTTTATTATTGTTACTTCTAAATGGATTAATAAATTCACATTTTTAAGTTCCTAGTTTTCATTTCTAAAACAATGTATATTGATAGACATAACTTACATAAGCAAATGCTTTTTAATTTTTTAATTACTTTATTTTTTTATTTTTAAAAGTTTTTATTTAGGAGGCACCTGGGTGGCTCAGTTGGTTAAGCATCCGACTTCAGCTCAGGTCATGACCTCGCGGTTTATGAGTTCGAGCCCCGCGGCAGGCTCTGAGCTGTTAGCTCTAACGCTTCCCTGCCTGTGCTCTCTCTCTCGCTCTGTCTCTCTCAATAATAAATAATAAACATTAAAATTTAAAAAAAAAGTTTTTATTTATTTTTGAGAGAGAGGGAGAGAGACAGAGACAGAGAGAGTGAGCAGGGGAAAGGCAGAGAGAGAGGGAGACAGAGAATCTGAAAGCGGGCTCCAGGCTCTGAGCTGTCAGCACAGAGCCCGACATGGGGCTCGAACTCACAAGCTGTGAGATCATGTCCTGAGCTGAAGTCAGATACTCAACCGACTGAGCCACCCAGGCACCCCAGCAAAAGCTTTTTTTAAAAAATGTTTATTTATTGTGTGAGAGAGAAAGAGTGCATGCATGGGCATGCGAGCAGGGGAGGGGCAGAGAGAGAGGAAGAAACACAATCCGAAGCAGGCTCCAAGCTCTGAGCTGTCAGCACTGAGCCGACGTAGGGCTCAAACGCTGAGCCAAAGTCAGACACTCAACCAACTGAGCCACCCAGGCACCCCTGAAGTCCTCAATAATTTTTAAGAATATAGTGGAGTCCTGAGACCAAAATGTTTGAGGACTGCTACACTAGAGTAACAATTTTTCTAGTAAAAGAGAATATGTGATCTTTAAATTATACTCTGTCTTGGGATGTTTCCTTATCCTCTCATGGCCCCAGATTCCTCATCTATTACCTAGAGAGAGTACTGCCTATCCATGAAAGTTGTTGGGAGGCTCAAAAACAAAAATAACGTATGTAGGAGGGGTTTTCAATATACTGTAAATTGTCTTATACAAATGACAGCACTAAAGGAGAACTTGATAGGGTAACTTTATTTCTCCCTCCAGCTTCATCATCCCCACTCTCATTTCAACTCAAATACAACCAAGGTAAAATCATAATTTTTGCTATAAAAATGCAAACTTACCTCATTCTTCTTCCAATCAAACAGTTACTCCCAAAACCTTTCTCCACAGACATCTTACACGTTCTCTGTTCTAATTATTTATCTACTCAATTCTATACCTTCCTCTATTTTATTTATTAATATTTTACAATATTGTGTATATACAAGAATTTGTATGCTCAGTGACTGATTTGTGCAATCAATAATTCATTCAATAAATATTTAAGTGTTTACAAAGTGTCAGGCTCTAAACAAGGCAGTGGAGATATAGCCGGAAAACAACATACAAAAATCCCTGCCTACAGAGAGCTTATATTCTAAAGGGGGGAGGGTGAGATGATAAATAAATGAAGGCCAACACTATGTCAGAGGGTGATATTAGCTATAGAGAAAAAGAAGGGACGGGGATAGAGAGTGCAGGGCATTGGTAACAGAAAGAAGGGTGGAATAAATTATGTAACCAGACAAAGGCTTCACTATTATAATGTTATTGAAGATAATATCTAATGCAGTTACCATGGAGAAGATCGTTCAAGGCAAAGAAGACGTCAGGCACAAAGGTCCTGAGGCCTAGTATACAGCAAAGGGTACAACAAGGAAGTAGGATACCTGTGGAAATTAAAGTAGGGAGACAGTAATAGAAAATGTGTAAGAGACATAGTGGTGTGGAGGAAATAGGGGTAAGGAGGAATTCCTCAATAGATGAGGAATCTGGGGCTTCCCACATCACTATGAAGAGGTTTGAGCAGAGGCCTGCATGACCAGATTCAGGTATTAAAAGAACCATTTTGGCTACAGTGTGGAGAATAAACTGTTGAGCAGCAAAGACAACAAAAGACTAGCTAGGGGGCTTTGGAAATGATACAGGAGAGAGATCCAAGTGGTAACCATGGAGATGGTGGAAGGTAGGCAGTCTAGATATGTTTTGATGGTAGAAACAAAAGGATTTGCAGGATTGGGTGTGGTTTATAAGAGGATGCCTAAGGATTTGGCCTAAGCAACTGGAATAACAGAGTGGCCTTTCACTGAGATGAGGTGGACTGAAGGAGGGCCAGTTGGGGGGGGGGGGGAGGAATAGCAGTTGTTTTGGACATGTTTATTTTGAGGTGCTTTTTACATCCAAGACGAGGAGATAGTCAAATATGAGTCTGAAATTCATGGGGAGAGGTCTGAACTGGATATAAATTTGGGAGCATCTAAATTTATATGACATTTAGAGTTACTTTGAGACTGAATGATATTATTGAGTTGATGAATATGGATAGAGAAGAGAAGAATTTCAAGGACTGAGACCTGAGCCTTTGAAGTCAAGAATCCAAGGAGGAACAAACATGAAAGACTGAGGAGTGACCAGTGAAGTCTAAGGAAAACCTACAGATTTCTGCGATCTGAAAGGGAACAAGCATATCAGGGGGCACAGAGTGTGTGGTGAGCCATGTCAAATGCTGCTGATAGGTCAAGTCAGATGGAGACTAAGAATTGACGCTCAGATTTAGCAAAGGGAAAGTCATTACTGACCTTGACTAGCGCAGGATGGTACTGGCAGAAGCCCTAATGAAGTAAATTCAAGAGAGATTGTGAGGAAGGGAACTAGAAGCAGCAAATAAAGATGACTCTTTTGAGGAGTTATACTATAAAAAAGAAACAAAATTAGGAAGAAGGAGAACATGAGATTGAGAGGTTTTGTCTCCTGGGATTTTTTTTATGGAAATGTTTATAAGATGTTTATAGACACTTTATTCATAATTCTTTGTATGCAAATATACAAGGAGCCAAGGTAGGACATAGATGGGTTTTACTCTTGATTTCTCTTTTCATAAACATGGTTAGCAACTGTACAATAAAGAAGGAAAAAAACCAAGCCTTACAAAGAGACCAATACCCCATCCCCCGACATGCAGCTAAGAGGCAGATCGTAATTGGCTTCCGACTGAGCACAAATGAACCCAAATGGATTCAACTTTACTGAACTATGTATCGTTTATTTTGTTACTGAAATAAGAGTATCAGGCAACTGGAAATCAATGAATTGATTTAAATATTATGCAAAAGATGGAGCTATTACTATGGGCACATTTTTATGATTTAAAAATCACATTTCAGCATTTTCCTTATGTCAGGGGCTATGACAGGGCAGCATTGATTAACACATTCAGACCCAATCATCAAGAAAAAGACTTGGAACTGCAAATTTCTCTTGTAAAAGATGTCTTCATAGGTACAAACCAAGTTCAAAGTTATTAAATAATGACCACTGGGTTTTGGAGTTTTGGGGCATGTAATTTGTTTTCAAACTTTTTACTATGAAAAATTTCATGATATGCAAAGGTAGGGAGAATAGATAATGACCCTCTCCTGTCTGTATATTGAGGACCAGCTTCAACTGTTACCACCTTGCAGCTAAGCTTCTTTCATCTATGTCCTCTCCCACTTCTCTGTCCTCCAGCATTGGATTGTTTTGAGACAAATCCCAGACAACCTATGATTACATCTGTAATTATTTCAGTGTGCATGTCTAAAAGAGGAAAAAGACTCTTTTTAAAAAGCCCATTGTATTTTTCACTATATTATCATTTTCACACCTAACAACTAGATAGATTCCTTATTCCATCCAAAAATTCTTCAGTTCACATTTTCTCAAATGTCCCATAAATGTCTTTTTATGTATAATTTATTTGCATCAGGATCCTCACAAGGTCTACAAATGGACACATCGTTTTGGAAAGAGACAAATGGATATTTTTAAGACAGTTTTGCAAATTACCAGCTGTTTAGTGTTATGGTAGATAGTATAAAATTCATTTTGATTGAAATGAGAACAGTGTATTTTTTAAAATATAATTCAATGTAGGTTGTAACGAATCTTCCAAATATTGAAATGCATTTTCTCAAACAAAATAAAAGGTGGAGATACGATTTGGGGCTACCAATTACAAATACATTCATGATTGACATGAAAGTTTTCAGGTGAAAACTTACATCTTATTTTTTTTATTTTTATTTATTTATTTTTTTAAATGTTTATTTATTTTTGAGACAGACAGAGCATGAATGTGGGAGGGGCAGAGAGAGAGAGGGAGACACAGAATCGGAAGCAGGCTCCAGGCTCTGAGCCATCAGCCCAGAGCCCGACATGGGGCTCGAACTCACGGACCACGAGATCGTGACCTGAGCTGAAGTTGGACACTCAACCGACTGAGCCACCCAGGCGCCCCACATCTTATTTTTTTTAAAAATACATATTTCTTTTAGTTGTCATGGCTTTGTGTTGTAAGCTGCAGCCGATCCATTCTTCCGGCTGTACTAACATAACCAGCTGAAACATCCTTTAGTCCTTTTCAGTCCAGTCCCAAGAAACTATTCACTTATCCTTCAAAAAGAACCAAAACAAAGCAAATAATCATAATCACATGTTAGAAATTTCTGTGTAAGTAAATTATGACTGATTCTGGTGTTGGGGGGGATTGGCTACAGCAAAACAAGGACCCTATGACCATAACACTTAAGGTATTAAGAATTACGCCAATAACTACTTTAAACATAATTGCACTAACTTACTGCTTTTTACTGTCACTATCATAGAGTGTCAGAACTGGAAGAAACTTAGGGGTGAAGTAACTGAGGCTAGTGACTTGCCTCGCATCAAACAGCAGAAAAGCTGGCCCCCAAACCCAGGTTACCTAATTACTAACCCAATCCTTTCTCCTGCTGCGATGTCACACTGAGTCCCTAATTGCCAGATTGTTTCTGATTCAAAGCCACTCCTTTTCTGTTAAAAGTATCCCCTCCTCTTCGTGGATTAAGACTTGGGAGAACAACTTTTAAATTGTCATTTGTCTTTATTTTACTTTCTACAGTTATTTCATAGAACGCTGTTAACTATTTGAAACGGTTTGTTTTAATTTCGCAATTTAATACGAACTTTGTTTAACTATATAGCCCTACTGGTTATTTGCTTCTCAGTTTCTATGAAGTCCTTTTAGCCAAGATGGAATGAGATCCTCATGCAGTTTTCAAAGTTTAGTAAATAATTATTCTCTTCAAGTGAAATTAATGTTTATCTTTTAAAACAGTTAACTGTCATATTTATAAGTCAGCACAAAAGTATAGCATACTACTTAGCAATTTACTTCACAGCAAAGATACACTGTCAATAAACTATGAAAAATAGTTTTAAAAAGAATATCACATAATTTGTTATAATAGCTCCCCCTAGCGAACATTCCCACTATTGTTTTTTGAACACTATTTAGGGTTATTAATTTTAATACTTAGAATTAAATTTTCTTAGAAATTTTCTATTATGCATGCAAACAAAAGTTGTGTTACCAAATGGTCTTTTCAGCCTTACGTATACTCACAAGAATTAACCCTATCATCAGAATGGTTTTCAACTAGAATAGTATAATTTTTTTCATTAAACTTAAAACAGAGAAAATGAAAAAGAACAAAGAGTCCAGCAATATGATTGATAATAATAACTGTGATTTACTGAGGATTCACTATGTGCTACACATTCAGCTCAGTACTTAATGTGTTTTTTTTTTTATTTAATCTTTGTATCACTTTATGCTGTTAATACTATTACTAATCTCATTTTACAGATTGGGAAATGAAGTCTTTGACCTAAGGACATAAAGCTAGCATGTGACAGCCGACTGTCTGACTCCAGAGTCCCTACTCCAAGGTATTAATCTATTCCACTGGCACAACTACAAGATAAATTACATCTCAAATCTGGTTTTCCTTATAATAGCAAACCTGTTTGCCACATTATTTTAATTTTTTTAAATGTTTATTCATTTCTGAGAGACAGAGCACAAGTGGGGGTGGGGCAGAGAGAGAGGGAGACACAGAATCCGAAGCAGGCTCCAGGCTCTGAGCTATCAGCACAGAGCCTGACATAGGGTTGGAACTCATGAACCCTGAGATCATGACCTGAGCCCGAGTTGGACGCTTAACTGACTGAGCCATCCAGGTGCCTTCTGCTTGCCAGATCATAGCATTACTTATCCACTGTACTTTGCTTATGTCAGAGAGAGACCCAAAGTCCTCCTGCCTCAGGGTTATGATTCCTCCTTTCTGCACACTCACCTGAGTCTATTGCTGCCACCTAGTTAAGAAGTAGTAGTAACTAATTCCAGAGCTGGGGCAGGACAAATACACGATGAGCCTTGAACATCTTGTTATGAATAAAAGTAAGGAAATGCTAAAAAAAAAAAAAAAAAAAAAAAAAAAAAAGAGGATTAAGTAATAAGAACAGTGGTACCAGCTTGAAGAGACTTCTGGTCAAACCTGGGACCATTTGAGCACAAAAATGATTCATTGTAAACATTGAAAAGTTAAGAATTCATGAGTTCAAATTAATGCTAGATAAACAAGTAAACAGATTAGAAAAAGGGAGGGTTCCTGGGGCACCTGGGTGGCTCAGTCTGTTGAGCGTCCAACTTTGGCTCAGGTCTGTGATCTCTCGGTCTGTGAATTCGAGCCCCATGTCGGGCTCTGTGCTGACAGCTCAGAGCCTGGAGCCTGTTTCAGATTCTGTGTCTCCCTTTCTCTCTGCCCCTCCCCTGCTCATGCTCTGTCTTTCTCTCTCTCTGTCAAAAATAAATAAACATTAAAAAAAATTTTTTTTTAAGAAAAAGGGAGGGTTCCTGCTGATAGGAGAGTTTTGAGGGCAGACTGGTAAATGTGGAGGGACTGCAGGAATTAAAAAATGATTATTTTACAACCATCATTGTGAGTTTGAACCAGACAAGAAACACCAGTAAATTCCAAATCTAAAGGAGAAATTTTGATGAATAGGATATTTGCATGATTTTGAAGTGTCTTCTCACCTACTATTTGTTAGTTGCAAGGGAGGAAAATAAAATAGAATTATACAGTGGAGAAATCAGACAACAGCTTGAGCTGGTGATCAAACAGCATCACCAGTGAAAAACAACTGGACGTCATGTGCCTCCAGATGTGAGACCCTCAGAAAAGCATGTCATGTATGTAATATTCTTGTTGAGAATGCATAACCTGACTATGACCACAAGGAAACATCAGGAAAAAAGGTGGTGGATGTTCTGCTTTTTTAAAGGCTGGGAGGAGGAAGTATATTCTTTAAAGCGGTCAAAATCACAAAAGACAAAGAAAGGCTGTGGAAACCATCAAGAGTCAGGGGCTAAAGAGACTTGAGCTAAATGCAATACCTGTTTCTAGACTTGATTCTTATGGGAGGGAAAAGTGCTATAAAGGGCATTAGAGGGTCAGCTAACTAATAAACAGGAATGGTAGATTACATAAAAGTGTGGCATCAATGTAAAAAGAAAAGTATTTCATCAATGCAAACTCACTGAACTTGAGCATATATATATCTCTATTGTTAAGAAATATACATAGGATGCATATAGGGGTAACTATATAGGAAAGTTAGAGGTAAAGGGTGATGGTGTACATAATTTAACCTCAAATGGTACAGAAAAAGGGGACGTGTGTACATACATATGGGCACAGAGTTTCAGTGTTATAAGATGAAAAGTTCCCTGGATGGATGGGGGTATGGTTGCACAACAATATGAATGTACTTAATGCCACTGAACAGTATACTTAAAAATAGTTAAGATAGTAAATTTTACATTGTGTGTATTTTACTGCAATTAAACATACAGAGAGAGAGAAAGAGAGAGAGAGACGGGGTAGGGAGAGAAAGAGAGGGCAAGCAAATGATAGAGCAAATTCTCTAATGCTAAGAATAGGTGAATTGGGGTAAAGGACATTTGGATGTTCTTCATATTACTTTTACTTCTGTAATTTTTCCGCAAGTTTGAAATTTTTCCAAATACAGTTTTATATGTAAATAAAGTAATGGCAACAGTCACAGCTACCTCCCTAGCGGCTAGAGATGGCCTCTGGGACCTGCCACCTGCGCTCAACCAGCCGTGGCCCTTTCTTTCAAATGTCTGCCATGAGGCCCAGTGACCAAACCGACTGCATTCTTTAAATGAACTGCCTGGCTCCCTGCGGCCTGGATAAGCTCAGGGAGTGGGTGTAAGGTAAAGAGCTCTGGACAAGGAGCAGAGGAGTCTGCGCGGCTGGTTTTGGCTCCGCCGTGTGGCCTGAGCAAGTCACGCCACCTCTGGGAGGTGAACCTGCCAGCCTGGAATTTGTCTAAAGTCCCTTCTATGCTTTTGTGTTTTACACCCACCACTTCTCAGAACCGCCACCGATGAAGCAGTAGGCAGTATGTCTCTATAATGTTACAGCCACAGAGGATTTGAGACCTTCCACGTGTTACTTTTTTTTCGTGCTTCTTGCCTTTTGGTGTTTTGGTTTCTAGAGGTAAGGGTGTGTGTGCATGCGCACGCACACACGCACATCTAGAGCGATAGTCTATCAGGAAAGACAACATCTTAAATGTCATCTTAAATGATGACATTTAAAAATGTGCAGCATTGAAAAAAAATGCGTATGTTGGGACAGACACAGCCTGGAAGCAAGTGGTAAAAGAAGTACAGTTTCTTCGGCATGGTCAGTAAAATGTAATTTGAATTTTATATGCCCTTTAAAGAATATCTGAACAGAATTCACAATACTGCTTTTAATAAAGAGCCAAAACACTAAAAAAAAAAAAATCTGTAGCATGACTTCACAACTAAAATGTCTTTCATTTTGTGAAATGCTTTGCAGTTTGGCAGTCGTTCCAGATCCATGTTCTTATCTTATTTTTTGAAGAACTCTGTGAGACAATGGATCAGGCAACATTATCCCCATTTTAAAGACGAGTAGACTGGTTCTGTGAATCCCACAACTCTTTTGTGGTGGCTCCTCAGAATCCCAGATTTCTGATCCTGTGTTGATATTCTTCTCCCAAATTTCAAAACCTGTGAGATTTCTTTCCTACAAAACAGGCCTGTATGTTTCACTGTCATGAAAGACAAAGAAAGACTGAGAAACTGCCTTCTAGGATAAAGAAAACTAAAGAAGCACCATGACTAAATTGAGTATGTGGTTCTTGATTGGATCACGAATTAGGGAGAAAAGAGTTACTGTTATAAAATACATTATTGGGACAGTCGCCAATTGTTTCCTGTTAAAATTTCAGAATTTGATAATAGCACCATGGTAACATAAGGGAATGTCCTTGTTCTCAGGAGATAATACTGAAGTACTTAGGTATGAAGGGTCATAATCTCTAACCTACTCTTAATTTGTTCAGGAAAAATTAAAGAAAAGGATAAAAAAATACTGTGTGTATTAGTATACTATAATAGTATTTGTGACAAATAAAGGAGTGGCAAAAAGGGTAAAATCTAGAAGTTCTGTGTAATATTTTTATAATTTTTCTGGGATCTGAAATATTTTTCAAGATAAAAAGCTCAATAAAATAAATAAACAAGAAAATATCTGAGATAAAACACTCTAGGGGCACCTGGGTGGCTCAGACGGTTAAGCTCCTGACTCTTGGTTTCAGCTCAGGTCATGATCTCACAGTTCATGGGTTCGAGCCCTGCTTCTGGCTCTGCACTGACAACCCAGAGCCTGCTTGGGAGTTTCTCTCTCCCTCTCTCTGTCTCCCTGCTTCCTTGTTGTCTCTCAGTCTCTCTCAAAATAAATAAATAAACATTAAAAACACTCTAAGAAATTTCATATTGCTCTTTCTATTATTTTTATTACAACAATAATAGTGCTGTTTCTATGATTTTATTACAATATACTATCTTCATCTGTCATTATTGAGAAATCACTTTTCTAAAACACAAATGAAAACTAAAGGGTAGACCTTTCAATGCCTATATAAGTTTTTTTAATGTTTAAGAGAGAGAGAGAAAGAGAGAGAGATAGCATGAGTGAGGGAGGGGCAGAGAGAGAATGGGAGACACAGAATCCGAGGCAGGCTCCAGGCTCTGAGCTGTCAGCACAGAGCCCGATTCTGGGCTCGAACTCAGGAACCATAAGATCATGACCTGAGCCAAGGTCAGATGCTTAACTGACTGAACGCCCCAAGCACCCCCCTATATAAAATTTTTAAACAAACTTATAAATATATTAACATATTTATGATGTTCTAAACAAAATATAAGGAACATAATTTATTCTGGATGATTCTGGGCATTTTAGGGGCCAAATGCTCTAAATAACACATGTGGTCATAACTGTTAGTTTGGAGGTTACATTCTTTTTGCATGTAATCTACAGGACACCTCCACCCCCAACCCCTCACCTCTGAGTCCTGCTGGAGAAGCCACCATTATAAATTCAAGGTCACCAACTGTGCTACCGACCATCTATCTGTAATCTCTAATTCTACTTTCATTTTCGCATTCTTCTTTCAAACCACTGAAATCTCCCACCACAGCCAATCCACCAAAACAGCTCTGGCTATGGTCACCTACAACCTCTTGGTTGGTAAATCCATGCATATTTTCTGATCCTGACTTTACTTATTTCTCTGCAACATGTAACTGAGCCTTTCCATTCTTTCTGAGACCATCTCCCCTCGCTAGTTTTCATGGATCTAAACTTTACTGATTTTTCTATTTCTACTATCATTCATTCTTCATATCCTTGAAGGAAAAGGTCTTTTTTTTCCCCCTATGTTTTGATTTTGCTTTTTTGAAAAATAAACTAAAGCATTCTTTGTTTTATTTTAATGTTTATTTCTGAGAGAGAGTGTCACACACACACACACACACACACACACACACAGTGCGAGCGGGGGAGGAGCAGAGAGAGAGGGAGACACAGAATCTGAAGCAGGCTCCATGCTGACAGCACAGAGTCTGACATGGGGCTCAAACTCACAAACCGTGAGATTATGACCTGAACTGAAGTAGGACGCTTAACTAACTAAACCACCCAGGCACCTCTGTTTTGTTTTGTTTTTAACTGTTTAGCTAATATAAATTCTCACAGATAGAGATGGGTGGGAAGAGAAAGAAAAATGGAGTTAAGCACAGGGAAGAGGAATGGGCAACAGTTTGGAAGAAAATATAAATATTTTATCCAAAAATGGTGTATATTCACAGACACATGTCAAATTGGAAGGAAATATAAGGACATGCAAGTACAACTGGACCAAACTTCCACTCCTTGTGACTAGTACTTACCAATGAGTTCAAATACAGGTGCCTTGATTTGAAGTAAAGGTTGGAAGAAGCCTATTTTGGTGGATGCTATTTTACCTGGGAAGTGTGTGTGTGTGTGTGTGTGTGTGTGTGTGTGTGCACACTCCAGGGCTCTAATATATGTATTAGAACTGACCCATATTCCTCCTCAGTTCTAATTGAGTAAAAGGAAATGACAGGAAGTAGAACTGGCAACGCTTCGTCAGGAAGCTCTCAGCCTCCCCAGCCCTTCCCCATCTCCTAATACTCCCTAATACTCATGGGGAATAGTGGGAGGAGTGGCTGCCTGGAAAGGCAAGGTCTTCTGTCCAAGGCTTGGGAGTCGTGATGGGAGTAGAAGATTCCAGTAATCCAAACAAGAAAAGTGTCACTATTTAGCAAGGATTTACTCAACGATCACTGCTGTGCAGTTTCCAGATGCTGTTCAGTGTCCAGTGGGGAGATAAAGATGTAAAAAGGTGCTCTAATGTACTGTATAATAACAGTATGTCCACAGGATAGTAATGGGACATGGCCCTCTTCTCTGCAGAGTTGTGCAGTTAGGTAAAGCCTCTGTATCAAGGTCACTATTGAAGGATGAATGACGACTTCACTGAGCAGGAATTGAGGAGTTGGATTGGCTCAACTTTCTGCACCTGAGAGTCATAAAAGGTAAGGTAAGACTATATATATATATATATATATATAGTCTTGGTATGTCACATGGGAAGCTGGTGGCAGATCCAAAGGACATGACAAGGAGAGGGAAAAGTTCATTCTATGATCATTTTAATGCATTTTCACATTCAAACAAACTTATGTAATAGATTATTACGTTCATATGGAGTGTTTAAGATAAACCACAGAACTTTAAAGGAAGCCCACTATTTTTTAAAAATGTTTATTTTTGAGATAGAGATTGAGAGCACTAGTGGGGGGGAGGGACAGAGAGGGAGGGAGAGAGAGAATCCCGAGCAGACTCTGCCGGCTATCAGCACTGAGCCCCACATGGGGCTTAGACTCATGAACTGTGAAATCATCACCTGAGCTGAAATCAAGAGTCAGACGCCTAACCAACTGAGCCACCTAGGTATCCCCAGAAGCTCACTATTTTAAGTACTTCAGAGTTTTTCTGCCAACATCCCTGGCATTTCTTTCCTTGACCCTTCCAGGTGGGTCCCTGATCATTAGCAAAGCAAGGGGAGATATGCAATAAATAGTTCTGTGCTTGGTACTTTGTGCCTCTTTTTTTTTTTTACATCAACATAACATTTTAATATTTATGTTAAATCTATTTCTATTGCATACCTTTACTTCCTTTTATGTTTATAATGTGTTTCATGCAGAGATCAGAGACATAGCCACTCACAGTTTTTCAACTTCCATATAATTTCCCTGTATTTTTCCTCTTCACAAACTTTAATCCATTTGAAATTTATTTTTATGTATTTACTTTAGTGCATGGTATTAGGTATGGAAACCAAATAGATTTTTTGTCTCCCAAACTACCAATTTTCCTAATATATCCTATTATTTTTCCTGTTTATTCATGGTACACCCTTCATTGTATGCCAACTCCTTTTATATTATGGATTCTGTCTGTGGCCTATTTATTCTCTCCAAATGGACTTTTCTTTGTAATTGCACGCAAGTTAAAGTCAATTGAGTAAAGCAGGCCCCTTTACAGTAGTAGTCAATCGGTGTTCTTTACAACCAGTGGACTGACTTCTGCCTCACTTGGATGAAGAAGAATTGAAACAGACCTGTGGTAGCTCCCAGAGTCAAAGGAAAAGCTGAACAACCAGACCGAAAGTCCAGAACCCGCTCAGCTCCAGGGCTCAGGGTGGCAGGAAACAGGATGCTGTGCAGAGCACCAGCTCTGGGATGAATGTGCATCCAGTTTCGCAGCCTTTGTGTCACCCAGTCAGAACTCAAACTGCAGGGCACCGAACCAACAGAACCAACAGAGCCAACCTGGGTAACGTGCTCACCTAAATCCAACCAATGTTACCAGAAGAAAAGAAAATGAATGTCAAGGAAATTACTACATGTAACTCTCCAGGGACCCCCCATAAACTGTGTGCACTCAACCTATTGTCTCAGACTGTGCTACCTGGGAGAAACCAGACTGAGATTCTTTCCAATACTAGATGTTACAGAGAAGGCCGAGACCTGCCTGATGTTGCCACTTCTTTGTGGACAATGATTTTCCTGGATTCTTATAGGATTTCTTCTTTGTCATTAAAATTTTCAATTCTATCAATACATTCAGTCATGCTACCTTTTTTCTAATAATTTGCCTGGTGCATGGTATTTGCTCTTAATTTGCAAATTGGGGTCTTTGTTTGGATCAAGAAATGTATCTTCTTTGATTACTGCTTCTGTGGTGATTCTGTCATCCTTTCTGAAATTCCTCTTATGAAGAGATTAGGTCTCTTCCACCTGTCCCACTTAAAACTTTCATAATTTTCATCATTTTGTCATTTTCTCTGAGTGTTGGACAATCTCTCAAATTTACCTTCTGTTTAACTAACTAGACCTTCTACAGAGTTTTGGCATCATATCTAACTAGCCCTTTGGGGTGGATACACTGCCTCAGGTGTCCTACTCACTCCCATAAGTAGATATAAATAATACACCATATCCTTTTGGGTTTAGTGACTTGCTTTGCCCAAATGGAACTCCCTTGGGTGCTCAGGTCCTTGGTCGGAGTGGCCAAGCACCCTGTGGACTCTACAGTTCTCTGGTCCTACTGGTGGGGTTGGAATGTTATTGTTAGGAAAGAGGAGGAGATAGGTCCAAGTGAAGCCCATTCCTACATTCCTATGGAATTGCAAGCTGTTGGGCAGATGATATTTGCCTCACAGTGTTGTAAAGGTTACAAATAATGTATATAAAAGTGCTTTGTGAACATGAAAATGCCTTTTAATTTAGAACCATCTAGTTTTTTTTTTTTAGAACCATCTAGTTTTTAAACTATGAAAACACTCCAGTTATGGGGCTTTACGTAATAGCACTGTCATCTCCCCGGTAAGACTTGGGAGTGAGCAGATTGATTGGCTGAGAGAATTGGGAGCATCCACCCCTTCCCAATAAGCTATTTGGAACTTCCTGCTTCTTTGTAAGGACTTGGACCAAGTATACCTGGTGTCTTTAATCTACCTAGCACTTTTTCCTCCTTTTTGAACTAGCACCAGCACTCAAATGTCCCTTTCTAGATTCACCTCCTCCTCATTACCAATGGGCACAGTACAAATGAGGCTAACCACATACCCAAAGGTGGGCATTTGACCCCGCTGGGGCCAATAAATGTGAATCACTTTCTGCTACGGTCGGTAACTGGTGGAATGGAAGCCTGGAATCATTGGTGACAATCTTTGCCACCAAAGGAAAACCCTGCTGGAGAATAGGATCAGAGCAAAAGAGAGCAGAACCAAGGCAGAGGAAGGGATGGACTTCCATCTGAGTGCCTGGGCCATGCAGTATCCGAGCATGACCTGCCCTGGCACTTTCCTGTGTCCTAAACCTACCAAGTCCCCTTTTGTCCAACCTTATTAGTGTTGATATTCTGTCATTTATAACAAAAGATTGCTAATAACACAGGCTACATATATATTTGGTCCTTTGTTGAGATTGCATTTGCAGTGTGTAGAGGGGGAAAAAAAGAGAAACTGGAATTTAAACTAGTTTAAGTTTCAAGTCCTGCCACTTATCAGTTGCTTCACATTGTGGTGTGGTCTGAAGGTCTTTATCTGCCCCTAAATTTTGTACATTGACATCCTAACCCCCAAGGTGGTGGTATTAAGAGCAAGGGGTGGGGAGAAGAAGGTTTAGAACATGATTAGGTCAGGAGGGTGGGGCCCTAGTAAATGGAATCAATGTCTTTATAAGAGGGCCACAGAATATGTTTGCCTATTCAATCATGTGAGGACACAGTGAGAAGTCAGTCTGCCACCCAGAAGAGGGCTCTCACCTGACCACACGGGCACCCGGATCTCACACTTCCAGCCTCCAGAACCATTAGAAATAAACTTGTTGCTTATAAGCTACCCAGTCTATGGTATTTTGTTATAGCAGCCCAAACAGACTAAGACACATTAGAGCAGTCATTTCTGAGCCTCATTCATTAACTTTAAAATGGTAAGATTCTGGGGCACCTGGGTGGGTGGCTTAGTCGGTTAAGCATCCAACTTCAGCTCAGGTCATGAACTCGCAGTTTATGGGTTGGAGCCCCACGTTGGGCTCTGTGCTGACAGCTCAGAGCCTGGAGCCTGCTTCGGATTCTGTGTCTCCCTCTGTCTCTGTTCCTCCCCCGCTCGCACTCTGTCTCTATCAAAAATAAAGATTTAAAAACATTAATAAAATAAAATAAAATGGTAAGATTCTACTTCTCAGATCTGTTTGTGTATCAAATGTGAAATATATTCGAAAGTTATATAGCAGTCTGAAAATGTAAGTTATTAATGTCTAATTACGTTATTTTGCCTCATTCCAAAAAGAGATATGATGCCTGCTTTTTGTCATGAAAATTGATGTTAATTAGCTGTTCTTTAAAATCAGTTTGTGTTACCCTCCTAGCTAAAAATTCAGGTATGTCTTTAATTCTTTCTCATTTTTTCCCACTGATGTTTCTAACTAAAATAACAGGAAAGCTTTATTATCAAAATATGTCCTGATATAAACGGTATAATGTCTGGGTTTTGCAAGATGAGGAGTGGCAGGGTAGTGGGTAAGGGTATAGACTCAAGAAACTTGACCATGAGCTGATCATTGTTAAGACTGGGTAACTACATGCATATTCATTATACAATTTTCTCTACCTTTGTATATGCTGGAAATTTTCCATATAAAAATGTAAAAATTCCCTGAAACTCTAAGGTGGCAAACACCTGTCCGAGAAGACTTACTAACATGCAGCTCTCTGATTCTGTAACATATATTCACAATCTTTAAAAAAAAATTTTAATGTTTATTTATTTTTGAGAGAAAGAGAGAATGTGTGAGCAGGGGGCGGGTGGGGGCACAGAGAGAGAGGGAGACACAGAATCTGAAGCAGGCTCCAGGCTCTGAGCTGTCAGCACAGAGCCCGACATGGGGCTCAAACTCATGAACTGTGAAATCATGACCTGAGCCGAAGTCAGACACTTAACCAACTGAGCCACACAGTTGTCCCTCTATAACATATTCAAATGTCAGGTCTGGTTTTTATCAGTGAAATCTTATCATTCAACTTGCAGAAATATAGTTTTGACAGATAATCCAAAAAAATGACAGTGAAATACCCTAGCTAGAGCTAACAAAGAGAAAAGCAGAGCTTGACAATGATGATGATAAGAGTTTCTCACAAATATAAACATCATCATTCTCATTATAACTACGTCTAGAATCATAACACTTAATAGACACTGCTCTTGAATTGTTTTGTGTTCTATATAATGCTTAACTGTACCTATGTCTTTATTGGAAAAGAATCTGCAGAAATATATGAGAAAATCTGTGGAAAATATAAGAGAAAAAAAAAAGCAAAGAACATTCCTAAAAAATATCAGGACTTCCTTGAAACCAAAAGACCATGCCCTGCCTTCCAAAAGCTCTACATTCAAACTCTGCCAGATGGGTGACCATCTAGCCTAATCAGTAGGGTATCAGTCACCATGTAGACCAAAGCTCGTGTGGCAACCTTGAAAGAATCTGGGATTTGAAGTTAAAAGCAATGGATTGGGGGCGCCTGGGTGGCTCAATCAGTTGAGCGTCCGACTTCGGCTCAGGTCACGATCTCGTGGTCCGTGAGTTCGAGCCCCGCGTCGGGCTCTGGGCTGATGGCTCAGAGCCTGGAGCCTGCTTCCGATTCTGTGTCTTCCTCTCTCTCGTGTCTTCCTCTCTCTCTCTGCCCCTCCCCCGTTCATGCTCTGTCTCTCTCTGTCCCCAAAATAAATAAACGTTAAAATTTTTTAAAAATAAAAAAATAAAAAAAATAAAAGCAATGGATTGAAGTAGCTCAACTATTTACTACTGGCTCTTATTCTTGGGCAAGTCATTTAACCTCACTGAATTTTAGTTATTCATCTTTAAAATGGAAAAGATGTTAATCTCCATCTACAGGAATGCCAAATATAGCACAAGGAGGTAAAAGAGCTTTGTATGCTGTGGCAGTCTGACTACTTATTGGTTATTTTAGTCACTATTGCTATTAATATTATTATAAGAACATTTTCATGGTAAAATGTTTGAAAGTAATATAATCTTTTTTTAAAGTTTATTTATTTTGAGAGAGAGCATGAGTGGGGGAGGGGCAGAGAGAGAGAGGCAGAGAGAGAATACCAAGCAGGCTCTGCACTGTCAGCACAGAGCCCAATATGGGGATTGATCTCACATCGGCTTGTGAAATCATGACCTGAGCTGAAATCAAGAGTCTGAGGCTTAACCGGCTGAGCCACTTAGGTGCCCCTCAAAGTAATATAATAGAATGTTCTGAATGATTTTCTTAAAACTTACCAAATTCCTCCTGCTAAAATTGAAGTTTATTCTTCTTAGGGAAAATAAATGGATCCATTCATCATCATTCATGGAGCATCCAACTGAACTAAGGTCCACATCAGTCAAGATAATTGAGTGAGATCAAGCCCCCGTTGGGCTCTGTGCTGATAGCATGGAGCCTGCTTGGGATTTTCTCTCTCTCTCTGTCTCTCTCTGTCTCTCTGTCTCTCTCTCTCTCTTGCTGTCCTTCCCCCACTCATGCTCTCTCTCAAAATAAATAAATGAACTTTAAAAAAAGAGATTATGTAACTTTAAAACATTTTACCATGAAAATGTTCGTATAATAATATTAATAACAACAATGGCAAAAATAACCAATAAGTAGGCAGTCGGGGTGATAGAGCTGGCAGGAGAGACAGCCTGAAGTGTAATCTAAGTCTCTGGACTTCAGGTTGAGGTCCACAGCATCATACTATTTATAAAGAGAAAAAAAAAAAACCCATAATCAAGAGTAATCAAGACACCATATCTCTATACTATTGTTTACCAGATTGTGTCCCTTGGAATACAATTTCTCAAGATGTTAATAAATGGTACACAGAAAAGTGTTCCAGAGCTAAATTTATGAACTGTATTTGATAATGTGATGTTGAGCAGGACTATTTACAAAAAACTTTGCTCTAGTATAATATTATATTATAAACTAAAAAAAGAGTAGAATTTCCCCCCAAATATTTGATCATTAGAACCCTTATTTTAGTAACACACTCCAGAGCCAGATGGCCTTTGTTCAAATGCTCTCTAGTAACTATGTCATCTTGAACAAGTTACTTAATCATTTTATGCCTCCATTTATACATCTAAAAAGTTGAAATAGCAAAGATACCTACTTTATTGGGTTGTTAGGAAGACACAGGGAGTTTACATATGTAAGGTTCGGAACCTACCTGGCTCATAGTAAACACTAGAAATGTATTTGCTGTTGCTATATTATTGTTGTTGTTGTTGCTGCTGTTGTTACTATTAGATTGTGTTATTGTAATTCTAGGTGCTATTTCAGAGGACTACACATTAACACATCAGCGATCTAGATCAGATGTAGCAGCTGGCGAAGCAACTCTAGGTCAGAAGTTACCCAACCTGGTGGATTCTCAAACAATAGATTGCCATCCCTCCCACCTGAGATTGCTCTGCAATAGAGCCCAGGAATTTGCATTGATTTTTAAAGCACCCCAGTGATCATCAGATCACTCAAGTTTGGCAGCCTCTAATCATATCAAAGGCATTTGTTGACACTTCTCACTTAAGGCCTGTATTTCAAAACTCTAGGAAACTTTCTCTTATCAGCATGTGTGAATTTTACAGACTCAAGGGAGAACAGAAGGGACAGGCTGGAAACCCAGCATGTGCAGTGGACTTGTCTATGTTGCCATGGAGCCAACAGTCTGTTAGCAAACCGCTTTGGTGTTGCAGACGTTTAAGACAGCTCTAAGGAGACCCAGGCGAGGCCTTCCAAGAGGTACAGGGTAACACAGAGAAGGGCAAAAAATGGATCGGGGTTAGGAGAAGGGGCAAAGATAAAATAATTTGTACAAAAGATAAATGCATTTCACTGTTGGAAGACATGGGCATTTCCCCTGCAATCCTAACATCAATGAGTGATAGTGACTGTCCCCAAAGTCCTACCCACAGAATAAATCATGAGACCTCTAGATTTTTGCCTATTAAGGTGAAATATAGTAGACTTTTAATTTGTATGAGCCTAACTGGCATGTTCTCTTTATATGTTTAGGGACATTTGTATTGATATTTCTGTAAACTACACAGCTTTGAATTATTTCCTTTATTCCAAGTGTAAGCCACTCCACCTAAGTTCATAAAGCACTGAGTTACAGGAAAAAGAACAAAGTGTACCCACTTCTGTGGTCACTTGCCCTTCTTTCTGCTAAGGAACCCACAAGGCACCATTTATAGCCATTCCTAACTGGAGTTTGACAGGATGTTCTTGGGTTCACCCTAGAAACAGCCAACTTTTCTTATCAGTTGAACTAAAACATCACGTTAGGTCCCCTGGTCTGGGTAAATAGATTTGGTCTCTACCTTTAAGAAATCTGTATTATCTGTCATTCTCTTCATCTTCATTGGAAATAAATAGATTGACTTGAAAATGTTATCTTTTATGGGGCACCTGGGTGGCTCAGTCGGTTAAGTGTCAGACTTTGGCTGAGGTCATGATCTCATGGTCCGTGAGTTGGAGCCCTGCGTTGGGCTCTGTGCTGACAGCTCAGAGCCTGGAGCCTGCTTCAGAGTCTGTGTCTCCCCCTCTCTCTGACCCTACCCTGCTCGCACTCCGTCTCTCTCTCTCTCAAAAATAAAATAAACATTAAAAAAAATTTAAAAAGAGAAAATGTTATCTTTTCCCACACATCAACAAAGAGAAACGTCAAGATACTTTAAAAATTGGTTTCATACTATTATCCTATTCTGTAAACTGACTATGCCTATTTAACATATTATGGAGGCTAAATTGATTGCGGTATTTAGACAGTGAGTTGATTTAAATTACTCTAATTCAAAAAATATTATCTATCTGCTCAGCACAATGTATTAATATAAGGTTTTATGTATCACTTAAAGCACAACTGGAATTGAACCCAACATGGGAGAAGTCCCTGGCTTCAGCTAATATGGAATTATTTTATCCTCTGCAGAGCTTACTAACTAGAAGGTACGTGAAAGTTCTTATATTGATTATTATACCATAAATAATGGTAAAATAATGGATTTTCCCCCTTAGCACACACATATTTTCTCTCTTTTATTCCTAATGCAGTGGTAAGCAGAAAGGACACTTTCATCCAGCTACTCCATGTGGGCTCTCATCCAACAAAAGGAACACAGACACTAAAGAATAATCCTACAAAACACTAAATATATCATTTCCCATTAGCACAGCACACATCCTATTCCTGGTAGTAGAAATTAGGCCATGCTAATGTGAGAGCCCTATAACAAGAGCATAAAAATTAATACACATTTCTACAATGAGTTTCAAGTTTCTAAGAATCAACGAATTCTCTTTTTAATATTCTAACTGGCTTTTGCCGAAAAGAAGAAAGAATAGTGTGGTGATTAATTTTGTGTCAAGTTGACTAGTCCATGTACCCAGATATTTGGTTGAATGTTATTCTGGAGGTTTCTGTGAAGGTATTTTTTTAGATGAAATTAATATTTGAATCAGTAGACTTTGCAGAAAGCAGATTATCCTCCATAATGTGGATGGGCCTCATCCAATCAGTTGAAGGCCTTAATAAAAAAAAGACTGACCTCTCCCAAAGAGGAGGGAATTCTGCCAGCAGACTACTTTTGGACTTGAATTGCAGCATCAACTCTTCCCCTGGTCTCCAGCCTGTCAGCCAGCGTGTAGATTTAGGACTTACCAGCCCCACAATCACATAAGTCCAAGAGCCAATTTCTTAAAATAAACCTTCATCTCTTTACTTCTTGATTAGAAAGATAGATAGATAGATAGATAGATAGATAGATAGATAGATAGATAGAGATGTCTATCCTATTGGTTCTGTTTCTCTAGAGAACGCTAATACAAATAGGAAAGGGTTTGCAAGTAATACTTGGAAGTAGGAATATGGAAGGGAGTAAGAAATGAGCCCGAGAAGGAAGAGCCAGCTCCCTAAGCAGCTAATGCATCTGTAATGAACTGGACAGACACACAGATACCAGAGCAGTTGAGGCACCTTCCAGCTGTGACACAAGGCTTTAAACCCAGGCCAAACCACTCTTCCACCAGCCCACAGTAAGAGAGAGCTCAGGGTGACTCAGCCCTGTTTACAGCAAAGGTTTTCACTCTCCCAAATTGTTCCTTCTTTGTTTATTGAATATATTCAAGAGTGGGGGAAGAAAAGTAATGTTCTCTTTTAGGTTCTTGGCTGATACTCTCCTGTCATAAAATGAGATTAACGGGGGAAAAACAAATTTAATTATGTGTACAAGTATAAACATACAAACCCACAAAGTTATGAGACTCAAAGAAGTGACCAGAGCAGGAAGGTTTTATACCTTTTAGACAAAAAAAACAATAGATTTGTGAAGAAATGACAAGACAAAGGGGTTTCGCTAGGGTATATGGCCAACAAAACATAGCTGACCCTTGAACAATACAGGGTTTGGGGCACCTTGCACAGTTGAAAATCAACTATAACTTTCAACTCCCCAAAACTTAACTACTAACAGCCTACTGTTGACTGGAAACATTACCCATAACATAAACCATCAGTTAACACGGATCTTATATGTTACATGTATTATATACTATATCCTTACTATAAAGTAAGCTAGAGAGAATAAAATGTTAAAATCATGAAAATCGTAAGGAAGAGAAAATACATTGATCGTACTGTACTGTATTTTTAAAAATACACATGTAAGTGGGCTCACACAATTCAAACCTGTGTTGTTCAAGGGTCAACTGTATAACAGATATGACTAAAGTTTATCCTCATTTTATGGATGAGAACACTGAGGTTCAGGGTTTTATTCAAGAGATTTGCCCCAATCTCACCGCTGGTTCTAAATCCATATTGGCTATCAGATTCCAAAGCTGATATTCTTTTTTTTCTTTGAGAGAAAGAGAGAGAGAGTGTGTGTGTGCGAGTGAGTGAGCAGGGGAGGGGCAGAAGGAGGGAAAGAATCTTAAGCAGGTTCCAAGCTCAGCAGAGAGCCTGATCTGGGGTTTGATCTCACCACTGTGAGATCATGACCTGAGCTGAAATCAAGAGTCAATTGTTTAACCAACTGAGCCACCCAGGTGCCCCCAGAGCTGATATTCTTAACTACTACAGAAAACTGTCTCCTGAGATTTTTTTTTTTTAAGTTTATTTATTTTGAGAGAGAGAGAGCAAGCAGGGGAGGGGCGGGGAGAGGCAGAGAGAGAATTCCAAGCAGCCTCCACACTGTCAGTGCAGAGCCTGACTTTGACTGTAACTCAGAAACCTCGAGATCACGACCTGAGCTGAAATCAAGAGCTGGACACTCAACCGACTTAGCCATCCAGGCGCCCCTCTCTCCTAAGAGTCCATGGGAGAATGGGATACAAACAACAACAAACAAAACAAAACAACAACAACAACGAGCACTTCCAATTATGATGGAGAGTTGAAGGGAATTTGATATCCTCATGAATCTGTAAATTCATTGTTCAAAATGTATAGGGCATTTATCAGTAATTGATAAAACCAGAAAAGCGAAAGTAAGCACATCTCTGTAAGGAACTGTTTTTGGTGATAAGTGTTTAAGTGCATTCAAATGTTTAAATGTGATGATTATTTAGATCACATGATTTAGTGCAATTACTTCCCAAAGTAGGTTCTGAGGAACAGCAGTTCTGAGAGACTCTCCTTTCTGAAAGAATTCTAGGGTTAAAACATTTGGAAACTATTGTATATCTTTAGAAACTCACAAAGAAGTTCACTTGCAAATAATTTTGAGAAGCTCTGAAATAAGAATGAGTATTTAACTGTCAAGCCAACATGTCCCAAATTTATTTGCCTATGGAACACTTTTTGTTGTGACACTTGTTAACATCCTTTAGGCACCTTTAGTAATCCTTTAGGATTGCTGTCCTTCAAACATGTTTTGGAAAACGTAATTTTATAACACTGAAGGAAACAAAAGTTAACTCTTGCTGAGCACTATTATTCACGTTACCTAATCCTCACACCCCCAGGGCTGGTATCTTTGGATTTTGGCCACTTATTTGTGTTTGAGATTTCATTAAACAACCCTTAAATTCTCAACTTAGGCAACACCTTCACCACTGAAGTGCAATACATAGTGCTATCCATAGCTGTTTATGGAAGCATTTGTCTTAACTGCAGTTCTGGTAATTGAATGATCAACAAATGTCAAATTGGCAATTCAGAGAAATTCTCCAGTTCTCAAACAAAGCTAAAGAACAGCAAGGGGAAGATTCAGAGCCTTGAGGTGGATGTTGATGGCTGTTGTGGGTCATAGCAATTGGATTTGTGTTCTTTATTCTTTAGTTTCTAGAGAGCCTTTAGCTTTCTCTCTTTCTCTCTCTCTCTCTCTCTTTCTCATTCTAACAAACTCACATTAACCTTTCCTCCCCTTGAAGTTTTGCTCTCTCTCTCTCCTTTCCTTCAAAATCAAGGAATAATCACCAGTTGCTAATCTTTCACTCAGCCCACTGCAGGCTGGCTCCTGCTCTAATACTGCAATAAATTTACTCTGACAAAAGTCACCCGCAATCTCCTAAAGCAATTTTATGGCATTTTAAAGCTTTTTAATGTGAGAAATTTCAAACATAATTAAATGCGCCAACTGGTATAATGTGCTATTTGTCCCATGTACCCATCCCCCCCTCCCCATTTCAACAATTATCAATTCATGGTCAAGCATGTCTCACCTGTACCATTGTTCCCTCCCCTCTCACAGTATTTTGAAGCAAATCCCAGACATTATGTCATTTCATCCTTAAATATTTCAGTATCTATCTCTAAAATATAAGAACACTTAAAAAAAAAGCATAACCACAACCTTAATGGCTTTTTCTATTGCTTCTCGCGCTCAGCCTCTCCGCATCATCTGAATGGTGCCATGTTCTTTCTTCTTGAAACGTTTTTCTCTCTTGTCTTCCTCAGAGGTTCTTTCTCCCGGTTATTTTATTTCTCCCCATGGCCCTCCTTCTTCTCTAGCAACTCTTCCTCTGCCACTGTCACCCCTGTTATCTCTGCCCCGCTTTTCAATAGCAGCCCTGCCCCCTCCCCCGATACTGTCCTTTTTAGCCTATTTCAGAGCTTCTCAAACTTAAAGTGAATAAAAATCACCTGGAGCTAAAATGCAGATTCTAATTCATTAGGTGCAGTGTGAGGATTGAGATTCTGCATTTCAACAGGCTTTCAGATTCCAGCTTTGATGCTGATTGTATTAGTTATCAATTGCTGCCAGCATGCACATTACTCCAAAGTTTAGCAGCCTAAAGCAGCAAATGTGTTATTTCACACAGTTTCTGATGGGTCCCCAGTCCCAGGAGTTGGATGGGTTTGGATCAGGGCCTCATAGGAGACTGTAGGCAAAATGTTGGCAACGGTCGTAGTCATCTAAAGCTCAGGTGGGGTTGCGGCAAGGGTAGCTCATCCACATAACCCTTGGAAGGAGCCCTCATCTCCTGATCATTGGGTAGTTCTAGTGTCCTCAGGACATGGCAGCTGACTTCCTTCAGAGCCAGTGATTCGAGAGAGCAAAAGAGAAGCCGCAACATCCCTTAATGAGCTCTCCTTAGAGGTCACACTCTGTCATTTACACAACATCCTCCAGTTACGCAAGCAAGCCCTTTTGTTGTGGGAGGGGACTACACAAGGTCATGCATACCTGGAGGTGGGGACCTATCTGGAGGCTAGTTTTCATACTGGTCTGTGGATCATGCTCTGAAGAGCAAGATTTGACACAAAATCCTTGGAAGGTTTTGTTGTTGTTGTTACTCCTAGGGCATCAGATTTCATTTATATATAAATAAATCCTAAATTTTGTATCACTCCCTAATTTTCTTCAGAGTTCTATACTTGTAACTGTCAAATGGGCATATCTTGCTCTTGGAGAAGCACTTCAAATTCAGTATGCTCCAAAATGAACTTGTTTCTGCCACAAACATACCCCTCCTCCTGAGCCCGATCTTCTCAGCATAAGATAATCACCATCTACACAGGTGTTCAAGAAAAGAACCTGATAGCAACTCCTTTTGTGTCGTCTTCATACAGTTAAGTGGTTGCCAACTCCTGCGTTTTTGCCTTCTAAATAATGCCCCTCTTCACCAACATCATTGCTCCTGCCTTAGGATCAGAGCAACTGGCCTTAAAACAATTTTCCTTAACTATGATCAAACTATTTACTTAGTCACCTAAAATTCATTTGAAGCATTCCATATATGTTAGGCAAGTGTCAGCCCCTTTTTAAGAATTTCTGCGTACTTTCTGTTTCTGTGGGGGAGAGGGTTTCTATTTCGCCTACTATTTAGCTTTAAGGATTTTTAAAAACACATTTGTCTAGAACTATGGGTTGATGGAGGGAGGTGGGTGGGAGATGGGCTAGATGTGTGATGGGTACTAAGGAGGGCACTTGTTGTGATGAGCACTGGGTGTTGTATGTAAGTGATGAATCACTGAATTCTGCTCCTGAAACCAACGTTGTATTCTATGTTAACTAAAATTTAAATTAAAGTAATAATAACAATAATATCACATTTGTCTAAGGACATTTCTAATAACGTTGTTCTTGTAGTATGATTTTAAATCACATTGATGCATTTCTGCACAATATGATGCTAATCTCATTCTGAATATGTATGGTTTTTCTTTTTTCTATTTTGAAAATTTCAGACACTTTTAACTCATCCAATGATGGATGCTGCTTTTTATTTTCAAATTTTTAATATATTTATCAAATCTGTGATGCTCAAAACCAGTATGTCAAATGTTTTCAATATTCTTGCCTTTTTTCAAACTTTTTTTCCTGATCGTACATATATATCTGTGCCACAAAATGGATTTATTCTGCAAATTGGCACAGGCTCAATGATGATTTCTGATTACTTCAGCCTAATGTGCTAAAAGTAAGAGTAAGAAGATGGTATGGATATATCCAGTGCAAATTTAGCACACTCCTTTGTTTTTCATACTATCTAAATAATAAAATGGTGCTGGATTTGAAAATATCATCAATTTAAGTAACATCTTTTAGCCTAATTTTTTAAATAAAAATTTTTAAAGTAATACAGTCCATTTTTTTTTCATTTGAAAGGTACATACAAGTTTTTAAAAACCAGTCATAATTAGAGCCAGATTATGAACATTAGAAGCTCTAAGCACTGAAAAGATTGCTTACCCACTCCCAGTATAATTCTATCTAAACCACAAAAACACAAAACTTACATATGTGTTGATTTTGAATAGGTTATTTCTGGATTTTTCTGAAGCAGTAATTTGAAACCAAATTTTTCTTTCTCCTTCCTTCCTTTCTTTTCCTTCCTTACCTCACCCCTCCCAACACTCCCCAGCCTTCCTTTCTTTCCTTTTCTCTTTCTCTTTACTTTTGTGTATGTGTCCTATTTTGCTACTGTCCTAACTGCAGGTTTAGTTTACCTACTGTGAAATCCATTCTTTTCCATGGCCCCACTCCTTGGCTAAGCAAATACATATGGAACATCTGTTATGAGCCAGGTGTTGTATCAGGTGCTAAGAATACAATGCTGGGCAAAAGAAAACCAGTGCCCATGCTCTTGAAGCTTATGGTCAGGCATGGGTGTTAGTCATTAAAAAAATAATCCTATGGATAAATACAGAATTTCAGACTGTGATAAGCACCTCGAAAGGACAAGCCAGGGTGCAATGAGAGTTGATTCCCTCCTAATTTAGGAGACTGTGCCAGGAGACTGTGCTTTCCTGAGAAGGAGATTTTTTTTTAAGATTTTATGTTTAAGTAATCTCTACTTGGGGTTCAAACTCACAACCCTGAGATCAAGAGTCTCATGCTCCACTGACTGAGCCAGCCAGGCAGCCCAAGAAGGAGATATTTTAGATTGGAGGTATTTACTAAAAGGAGTTAACTATGCAAAGAGAGAACGGACTGAGAGCAGCCCAGATAAAAAGAACAGTACATGCAAAAGGCCTGAGGTATGAAGGACTTGCTGTACCTGATGATCAGCAAGGAGGCCTGTGAGGCTTAAGAATGAGGGGAAGGAGAGCTGGAGAGGCAGGTGAAGTGGGATCTCGTACAGCTTTTAGGTCTCGGGAAGGGTCTTGGTCTTTATCTTTCATTAATAATTAAAAAACCACTGAAGGAGTTCAGGGAAGAGGAGCAATAATATTTGTATTTTTTTAAAATATGCCTCAGGCTGCAGTGTCATGAGTGATTGGGAGGGGAGAAGAGTGAAACAGATGGGAGGGGAGAAGAGTGAAATCGACCAGTCATGAAGATAGCTTGGGCTGAATTGCTGGCATGAGATGGGAGATGTGGGACACCTGACGTGCTTGCGGAGGATACAGTAACACTGGAAAGTGACTGATTGCATATGGGGGAAGTGAGGAAGAAGGAGGTGTCAAGGCATAAAGAGTGGTCAACCACTCTACTGAAGAATTTACACATGTAAATACAATGATAATTTGGGTGTCAATTATGTGTGAAGCATTTTCTTGATTTTTTTTACAACCTTGGGGCACCTGGCTGGCTCAGTCTGTAGAGCATGCAACTCTTGATCTTGGGGTCATGACTTTGAGCCCTACCTTGGGTATAGAGATTTCTTAAAAATAAAATTTTAAAAACATTTTTATTTATTTATTTATTTATTTAAATTTTTTTTAACGTTTATTTATTTTTGAGACAGAGAGAGACAGAGCATGAACAGGGGAGGGGCAGAGAGAGAGGGAGACACAGAATCTGAAACAGGCTCCAGGCTCTGAGCTGTCAGCAGAGAGACCGACACGGGACTCGAACTCACGGACCGTGAGATCATGACCTGAGCCGAAGTCGGCCGCCCAACCGACTGAGCCACCCAGGCGCCCCTTAAAAACATTTTTAAAGATAAAGTAAAATTTAAAAAATCTTTTACAACCTTGAAAAGTAGGCATCATCTCTATTTCTTAAAGAGAGGAAACTGAGACTTTTTATGCCACGATAGCCACTAACCACACTTGGCTATTTATTTTCAAATTAAATTAAACTAAAAATCAAGTTCTTCATCCACACTAGCCCCACTGCACATACTCAATAGCCACCTTGGATAGTAGCTACTGTATTGGGCAGTGCTAAATTATAGAACATTTCTGTTCTTGGAGAAGTACTACTAGGCAGCTTGGTCTAAGTAATTCAACCTGACCCAATAGGTGGTAAGTCATAGAGCAGTGGTTTAAGAGCAGATCTGTTTGACTGCCAAGCCTGCTCTTCATACCAGCAGGGAATGGGCAGCAAGAGTGCTGATTGATTCTGAGCGAAAGGTGTCCGAGACCAGGATTCACTGAGGATGGCCTCACCTGGCCAGAACCAATCTGAAAATGGGCATGAATGAGCTTAAGCTTTAAGGGGCCAGGCAGATAGCTTGGTTGAAATAGGAACTGATGTTGTAGGAAACAATTTCTAATTTGTTGACTTGGTCTACCCACAGTGAGTATATAATTCATAGTCTACTTTTGAGAGTACAAGGGAGCACTATTAATAATTATGCCAGACAACAGGCAAAAAGCAGGACTGCACTGTGACACCTTTTCACTCTGGTAATCAGGCACCCTGTGTAATATAAATACACAAAAGTCATTTTGTTTTATTTTTTAATTTTTATTTAGTTTTGAGAGAGAGACAGAGTGTGAGTGAGGGAGGGGCAGGGAGAGAGGGAGACACAGAATCTGAAGCAGGCTCCAGGCTCTGAGCTGTCAGCGCACAGCCTGACGTGGGGCTTGAGCCCATGAACCCTGAGATCATGACCTGAGTCAAAGTCAGATGCTTAACTGTGGGAGCCACCTAGGTGCTCCAGGCAGAAGTCATTTTAAATTTACCTTCATTTTTTTGCAATTCTTATGTAATTATTCTCTTAGAATAATTAAAAACGGTAAGGAGCTTAAAAACACATCAGTCCTGTATTATTCAAGGAAAAATGAGTAATTTTACAAACTAAAGGTATAACAAGAGTCTTTTTTATGTCATTAATGTAAACAAAACTGACTACATAAAGTGACCAAGAAAATGTGCCACTGAGAAGCAATGTTAAAATGGGAAGGAAATGCAACTTTCTTCATTCAGCAAATACCACTTGCTTGCTGAGCGTTCTTAGAGAACTCACTCAACTTTTCAGCACCTCAGTTTTCTCATCTCTAAAACTTAATTTTCTATTGCCATATACCAGTTGCCCCAAAACTTAGATGCGGTCTAGCTGGGTAGATTGGCTCAGGGTGTCTCATGAGGTTGCAGTCAAGGTGTCAGTGGGGACTGCTGTCATCTCAAACAGGAGCCTTCAGTTCCTCCCTCCAGGAGTGTCTCCATATGGCTGTTCCTGACATGGTTGCTGGCTTTCCCCAGAGCAAATGATCCAGGAAAAATTAGGGAGAGCAACCAAAATGGTTGCCATCATGCCTTTTATAACCCATCTTAGAAATGATATAGCATCACTTCTGCCATGTACTGTTGGTCACACAGACCACCTGGAACAATATGAGACGGAAACATTTAAGGGGTTGAATACCAAGAAGCAAGAAATGGGGGGCCATATCCGAAGCTGGCTACCACAGGTGCAAATTTGTTTTGCTAGGCCTTTTGTTTTGCTTCAAAAGTATAACAAAGGCAGAGTGGAGAATTACAAATGATTGACGAGTAGATTCCAGATAGATACTTGAAGAATTATACAGTGCATTATTCTCCTGAAATCTTAGAGAAAGAAGTCACTGCATGAGAACATGCCGCCCCTGCCACTCAGTTACAAATCATACTTTGAGGAGTCATTTGGGGATGCAAGAATGAAAGAAAAGAAGTAAAGCAATATATACTATTTGGACACATTTCATTTAGTTGAAAAGTTAACCAAAAGCAAAACTTTATCTTTATTTTATTTTTAATGTTTATTTATTTTTGAGAGAGAGAGGGAGAGAGAGAGGGAGAGGGAGAGAGGAGGGGAGGCACATAGAGAGACACAGAATCTGAAGCAGGCTCTATAGGCTCTGAGCTATCAGCTTGAACTCATGAACCACAAGATCATGACCTGAGCCGAAGTCAGATGCTCCACCAACTGAGCCACCCAGGCACTCCTAAAAGAAAAACTTTAAAAGAGCTCAAGTGAAGACTGGCATATCTCCTTTTGAGTTCCCTCCTTTGAGTTCCCTCCTTTTGAGTGAACACCACATAGAGAATCACACAGCTGAAGAGGATCCAGAAGATAATCTATTACTAGTCCAACACATGGCCTTCAGACCCAGGAAGTTAATGAAACTTATTCAAGTTAGATAGCTGATTCACTGCAGAGGCAAAAGCAAACATGGCCTCCTAATTCCCAGTCCAGAGTTTGTGCACCGCTTACCAATAGGGCAAACTTGACCTACTCACTTAATTTCTATTGCCTCGGTGTCTTCATCTACAAAATGGAGATAATATTAAAGCCTACCTTGTTAAGGTTGTTCTGAGCATGAAATTAGTCAAGACATATAAGTTAACATTGAAAAAAAATGTTTCTTATTGTTAGTATATTATTTACCATTGCAAATGTAAAAAGAGCAAACAGGGCCCTTCTTTAACAAAGAAGGGCCTGGCTTATTTCTAAGCCTGGTGTCTAATCTTCTGTCAAGACAGCTGAGCAAAGATCTTAACTGGGTCAGTCACAGGGTTTGGAGGCTTTAGGAAAGGGTTAAGATCAAGGCAGAAAAACAAGTCCAGCTCAAGTTTCCAATGCAAAGGAGTCTAAGAGAATATCAGTAGGCATCTTGGGAGACAAAGAGAAGAGAAGTGGATTCAACTGGGCAAGCAGGAGATAGTTGTGTATTTATTCCTGTGCTGGGATAATACTCTCTGGAATGATTTTGTATATTCCTCATTCATGCTTTTGTGGGAAATCCAGGTTTTTAATTTAAAAAATCGTCATTATATTTACATTCCTTTTATGTTTACATAAAGTTATATGGCAATATATGATTTTAATTTTGAGTACTAATTTTTAAAAAGTAGTTAGTTCTAACTATATGATATTCAGGAAAAGGCAAAACTAGTGAGGAGAGAGGCATGAGTTGGCACAGTATAGAGGATTCTTAGGGTAGTGAAATTATTCTGTATGATATTGTAATGGTGAATACATATCATTATACATTTGTCCAGACCCATAGAACATACACCAAGAGTGAGCCCTAATATGAACTATAAACTTCGGGTGATAATGACCTGTCAATGTGGGTTCGTTGATAGTAGCAAATGTACCACTCTGGCATGAGATGTTGACAGTGGGGTAGGCTGAGTAGGGTGAGGGGAAGGTCACAAGGGATATATGGGAATTCTCTGCATTTTCTGCTCGATCTCACTATGCTCCAAAACTGCTCTTAAAAACTGAGGTCTCTTTTTTAAGTAATTTTTTTCTTTTTAAGATTTTATTATAACTTTTTTTTTTCAAAAATACAAAGAGAAAAAATAGAACGAATCCATCAGACAAACTTTAGTAATTATCAACACATAGCCAATCTTGTTTAATCTATACTCCCACTCACTTCCCTCTGCCCCCTCCACCGGGTTATTCTGAAACAAATCCCAGCCAACAAACTATCTCATTGAGCCAAGTTAATTTCAAGGAGCTGAGAAAGATTGAATCAAGCATATTAGGGACTCATGAAAACAAGTTCTCAAAGGCCCTTACCATGTAATAATAGCTAAAAATGGAAATTTCTTTT
Source organism: Acinonyx jubatus (assembly GCF_027475565.1). Classification (NCBI taxonomy): domain Eukaryota; kingdom Metazoa; phylum Chordata; class Mammalia; order Carnivora; family Felidae; genus Acinonyx; species Acinonyx jubatus. The sequence goes on along the minus strand of NC_069382.1, from coordinate 133,179,962 downwards.
ATTTTAAATAGAAACTTCAAAATAACTTCAATTTATATTCATTCACCTAAGCTAATAATGTGAATTTTTTTTACTGTATTTTGCTTTTAGATTTTTTTCCTTTTATGTCTAAACATTTTTGGATGGTTTTTCTCTAAATTCATGGTATGCCCATCTTTTTTAACCTCCAAATTTAATTTTTTCTATACCTTCTAAACAAAATCTATTCATAAAAATTGAAAAATATCATGACCACTGTACTGACAGAATGAATAATTTACAAAAGCTCTAAGAGAGAAAAAACAGAACCCTACAAAATAGTGTCTAAGTTGTCTTATGACTCTTTAATAAATTTTAAGAGGTAAAACCCATGCTTTTATTATCATATTTTCTTGGCACCAGGACACCTCTTCATGGACAGAGTTCTCATTTACCATTCAAGTAAGCTATTATGAGGCACAACTTGGCCAACACTCCTGGAATGCTGAAGTCAGTGACCTGAGCTTCCTCAGGGCCGAGCTGAGTAACTTCATATGATGTGCTTAGGAAGACTTACAACAATATCACTCAATAAATAAGGGCAGGGCTGTAAATCTTCTTTCTGATAAATATTATTACAGGTCATATTGCAATAAGGATCTTCATTTAAATTTTTTTTTCAACGTTTTTATTTATTTTTGGGACAGAGAGAGACAGAGCATGAACGGGGGAGGGGCAGAGAGAGAGGGAGACACAGAATCGGAAACAGGCTCCAGGCTCCGAGCCATCAGCCCAGAGCCTGACGCGGGGCTCGAACTCACGGACCGCGAGATCGTGACCTGGCTGAAGTCGGACGCTCAACCGACTGCGCCACCCAGGCACCCCAGCATCTCCCTTTAAACATGGTATACTTAATACCATGTTTATCACTACTACCTAGGGGATTCCACTAAAACTATAGGAAGGGAATTTAAAAAGATATAAAGTCAAGAGGATAAAGAAAAAGGGACATGAAAGAAAGAAAGAAAGAAAATGGAAATGAGAAGAGAGCAGAGGAAATGTCAGCAACATTTTGGAAACCGGAAAGTAGATAGATGAATAATAACTGAGGTGGCAGACCAGAGAAAGCTGAAGTTTACTTGTGCCAGGGAGAAAAGCCAATAAAAAGCAAGGTACTTCTCACACAAGGCACCTGCGCCCCTAACCCCTGCCACTGAAAAGACATGATAACACCATGCTTGCCTGCAGATGGGAATTTGGGAAAAGGGTGAAAAACTGAAGGATTTATTGAGATTCTACATAAGGAGCAAATATAATTATAAGGGGTTCAAGATCCTCATGCAAATCCTTTGTAATTAGGCTAGTACCATTCCCTCCTCAGGCAGAAGACAGGTTGGTTCTCTTTGAACCATGGAGTCCATGGACTTGGAGACACTAGACATGGGTGAGAGCAGTGGGGAGGGACTGAACTGAAAGCAAACACAGAAATTTACATCCTCAAAAGTGAGATTTCCAAATCTGCTCCCCTCAACACCAACATCCATATGGCTTCAAGAACATGAGAGGCAGATTTAAATCCATGGCAGATGACTGAAGAATTTCCCTCTGGTGAAATTGATCAAGGCAAGAAAAAAAAGGGATATTGATACTCGATACCTTGATCATGCAGTATGAAGTCCACCATCAAGGCCTACCATGCACAGGGATGCCCAGCAGAGTGGCAGGGGCACTGTTGCTGGCTGCAGGGCTTCAGAGCCTGGCTCTCTGATTGTCCCAGAGATTTGTTCAGCTGCTCAGTGGTCTTCCACAAAATCTCTTCTGTTTAAAGCACCCAGAAGAAATACTGAACAATGAAAAATGGAATGCTATTCAGACATTAAAATTACAAAGTTCATTGATATGCCCTTATATACAAACAGCTCAAACACGTATTGTTAAACAAACAAAAAAGATTAAAAATGATGTGTAGTATTCGAAAATAAATAAAATAACATAAGAAGGGCCCTTGGATTCACTGGAATAAACTAACTTGATAGGACTTCAAAATATCGCCATATGTTGGAGTCAGGTTGTCAAAACGGAAAGAACTAAACTTTAACATAAAACAGACTTGCGTTGAAAGGGTAGATTTGCTTATTACTAGCTATGACGTCTTTGGCAAATCTTTTATCCTTACCTTCTCTGAAGGTCAGTTTAGGCACATGTAAAAGAATGACATATCTGGTGCTGTCACTGTAAGAACTGAAGCTCTGGGAATAGTGCCTGGCCTGTAGTAGGCTCTCCCTAAGTGGCACCGCACCTAGCTAGGTCCCCCCTTCCTGTCACCACATAAATGAAAAACCCTAAACCCCACGTTAGTTTGCATTGTGGGGTATTGGAGGAAAGGGGAGGAAAGCTGCAAGAGGTCATAGGACTGCATCAAAGCTGTGTGGATAATTGGCTGTGGAACCTTAGCATTATGAAAAAAGAAAATGGGCTGGCATTGTTTTCCTTCCATTTTCCTCATCCCCCAGAAGTTCTAGCAAACACACTATAAAATGGACCACCAATGGGGCTCCTGGGTGGCTCAGTCGGTTAAGCGTGTGACTTCGGCTCAGGTCATGATCTCACAGTTTGTGAGTTCATGCCCTGCGTCAGCCTCTGTGCTGACAGCTCAGAGCCTGGAGCCTGCTTCGGATTCTGTGTCTCCTTCTCTCTCTGCTCCCCGCCCCCCCCCCCCACCACTTGTGCTCTGTCTCTCAAAAATAAATAAATGTAAAAAAAATTTATATAAGAAAAATGGACCACCTGTGCAGGGGGCAGGCATGGGTGACTAGAAGAATATGGATTGAATAGCTAGACTGTCAGAACTTGAGGTTGTGTGAATCAAAGTGCTACTTAGGATGTAGTGTAATGGATAAGCCAGGAAACCAGCAACAAGCAGATTCGTCCCACAGACACCACCAGACTCCCCACAGCCCAGCCATAGATGTGACACTGCCACATGATGCCAGTTACTTGAAGGTCTGCTTCAACTAAGACTTCTAAAGTAGAATTAGGAGAAAAACTCTTGTGTAATCCAGTCCCTAAGAGTTCTGCTTAGGAAAATGCTTACGATATACTATTAAGTGAAGAAAAAAAGATTAAAAGGCAGTGTATGGAGATATATATATTTGTGTGTACATGTGTGTGTTTCCATAAAAGACTAGAAAGGAATATGCCAAAAGATAAACAATAGTTTAAAGTTTAAAGCAAGATATCAGAAAAATCCAAATCCTGGGGAAAGAATAACCATCCTGAAGGGTAAGAGTTAATAAACAAACCAACCAAAACCCCACAAAATTCACTTCAATTTTGGGAAGAAAAGAAAATCAATGTAATCATCCTAACAACAATGAAATAAATAACCCTTAGGCTGTTAGTGTTCTCTTCATCTCATCATTCATGAGACATGCTGATTTGTAGACTTTGGTTCTTGGTTTAGATGATGATCTTTCAGATTGTTGCTGGGTGTGTCCGAAGAAGCCAGCAGGGTAGTGAAAGTGGGAACCCCAGAGTCCCACAATTCTCATTTTTGTTTCTCCTTTACACAGAAAGCTGATACTGCAGGTTCAGACTTCTCCTTATGTTGCAAGGCTCAAGAAGAAAACAAAGAAAACTTTTGCTAAAAGATATATTGAAATGCGTTTGAAGTTAGGCTGTCATTATCTGCTTTTAACTTCTTCCTGGAAAGAGATACTGTTTGTGCTTAAGCATTTTTCACAGCAGCAATTTAAGTGCGGCATTTTGAGCAGCCTGTGGAAACAGGAATAGCATGTTTAAGGGGTAACATCCTACTAGATATAATTAAAATAACACCTTTTTTTTTTTTTTTAACCTGTCCAGTGGAGCCAATTAGGTATTCTGATAGGTAGAATGCCTGGATAAAATTGCTAATTAGAATAGTAGCAAGTCTTAAATACTAGAATATATAGGAAGTATTTATTGGCCAAGCTGATGAATTCTATCATATAATTCATTCAATTTTATGGATGAGAAAACAGGCTTATGGAGATTAAATAGCTTGCCCAAAGCCACATGTCAGGAAGTAAAAGAGCGAGAATTACAAACTAGGACAGCCTGCCTGGGAAATGCTCCTAACCACTGGATGACATGGCCTTACCAGAGCCAGCTTTTAAATTAAAAAAAATAAATAAATAAAGTAAAATTTTAAGTTTGAGAGAGAGAGAGCATGAGCAGGGGAGGAGCAGAGAAAGAGGGAGAGAGAGGATCCCAAGCAGCCTCTGGCTATCAGTGCAGAGCCCGTCACAGGGATGGATCCCATGAACTAGGAGATCATGACCTGAGCCAAATCAGGAATCAGATCTTAACTGACTGCCCCCAGAGCCAGCTTTCAGGAAGTTAACCTAAAACAGCTAGTTGTTTTATCAGCAAAATGTGTTAATTTGGGAATAGTAGAGGAATTGCAAACAATTAGGAACAAACCAGCTATCGCATAAGTCATAGGCAAATCCAGAAAACAAAGATCCGGGACCACTCTTTAATAGAAGAAAGGGGTGGTGGTGCCAGAGTGGCTGTTATAAACAGTCCATTGGAGTAAACTTGGAGTTTGAAATGTATCGGCTTTTCATCGGCTGAGTTGTGACTGCCTCTCATTGGCTAAATTGTGACCCTAATTGGCTGAGCTGTTGCCAAGGGAGGAGAAAATCTTCCCTCCTCCTGGGGTGGTAGTAAGAATGCTAAGTATGTCTCTTCTTCTCAGGTCTGCAAAGGGCTACAAGGAGTAGTAGGTGTGAGAGCTCCCTCTTTCTGGCCTCCCAACTCCATTTTATTTATTTATTTGTTTGTAATGTTTATTCATTTATTTTGGGAGAGAGAGAGAAAGAGAGCAGTGGAGGGGCAAAGAGAGAGACGGAGAGAGAGGATTCCAAGCAGGCTCCATGCTGTCAGCACAGAGCTCGACCGAGCTCAATCCCCCAAACAGTTACATCGTGACCTGAGCCCAAATCAAGAGTCAGAAGCTCAGCTGACTGAGCCATCCAGGCACCCCCAACTCCATTCTAAATGAGGTTTCTTTTATTTGGTTTCACAAAACTAACCATCCACAATGGTTTAAATGGTCGGTTCACCTTTTCTTCCCACCTCTTGGTTTCCCATCCCTTCTCTCCACCACCTTCACTACTGCCTGGTACACACTGACAAAGATGGTCAGGGCAAGTCTAGAACCATTGAAAACTTTATCTTCCTCAGGTCAGATGGATTGACGTCAGAAAATAGATATTTTCCTTAAAGTATGTCTATTTAGAACACCATTTAAAATCAGTCAGGAGGAACTTGCTCTTAAAAGTAATACCATAAGGGCACTCATGCATCTCTTGATCTTGGGGTCATGAGTTCAAGCCACACGTTGGGCATGGACGCTACTTAATTAAAAAAAATAAAAATGAAGTAATACCATAAAGCATTTCTAAGGCAATGATTGCATGTGTAGGGTGTGTGTATGTGTGTGTGTACATATGCATGTTAATTTGGGAAATTTTGGGTTTCTTGACATTCAGTTTAGATTGATACCTTGAACACACCCTTACAAAGTACATCCAGAACTGAGGAGTCAGAAAGTAATAGAATGGAAACAAAATTAAAGAACACATTGGATTTATTATGAAATAGAGAACATTTTGTTTATTTATTTATATTTATTTATTTATTAAAATTTTTTTTTAAATTTTATTTATTTTTGAGAGAGAGAGAGACAGAGCATGAATGGGGGAGGGTTAGAGAGAGAGAGAGACACAGAATCTGAAGCAGGCTCCAGGCTCTGATCTGTCAGCAGAGAGCCCGACATGGGGCTCAAACCCACAAACTGTGAGATCATGACCTGAGCCGAAGTCAGATGCTTAACCAACCGACTAAGCCACCCAGGTGCTCCAGAGAACATTTTGTTTAGAAAGAGTAAGTGGAATGAGGAAAAGGCTCAAAGATTACCCGTAAATAAAAAACAGAAAAAAAGTACTTTAAAAGATCTTGTACAAAATGTACAAGGGAATCTGATTGAAACGGTTATTCTGAAAGGGACAAAGTCAATAATTCCATGTAGACAAATAAACCAGGTAGATACGCTGCATGGTGAATTCAGACTGGATGCCCACAAGTTCAATGGCTTTGGTGTAAGACTGGTTTCTGAGAAGTTGAGATCTTCTGAATTCTAAGAATTCTTAACACAGAAAACAGAGTAGGAGCAAGTCATAGTTTACTAAATTATCTTAACCTTTTAATTCACAAGTGTTGATGAAATGTTTTTAGCAAGGTTGCCACACCAATATGAATGGTTTCACTAAAAGCTTAAATTGATTTGAAACCCAATATCTTCTCAGATTTTTGCTCATATTTAATGGATATGTATAATCCAACACAAGCACTTTACACTATAATTACTGAATATTTTATCAATATCCGTGATGAACAATAAACTGCAAATATGTGTTTTGAAAGTTAATAGGTATGTTTGCCTTTTATTAATCAATGTTGGGTTTTGCACATAGCACATATATTAAAGGAAGTAGCATCTGAAAATGTCATGAACTCCAGAAGGGCAGGAACCATGCTGTTTTGTTCACAGAGAAGCTGTACATTGTAAGAGTGGGCTTTAACAAGTAAATGCCCCAGTTTCATCCTGCCACTGACACCTTCCAGGAATGTGACCCTGGTGAATTATTCAGCCTCTCCTTGCATATCCAGATGGATGATCTTACAAAATGGGTGATGATTAGTAAAGTACCTACTCATAAGAATGCTGTGAGGGTTACATGACTCGTGTGGAAAGCATTTGGAGCAGTGGATGGCACAAATGAAGATCAGCCTATCATTCCTCACAGCTCTATCCCCAGCCAGGCTCAAGGTAAATCCTTGTTGGCTGAATAAATGAATGTCAAAGAATCAATTCCTTTTTTTCTTCTTTTGTATTTTTTAATGGATCTAAACTGTATGGAAATTACATGGTGTTGAGATATAATAGGTACTCTTTACTGTCAATATGTATAAAGATACAAGATCTTTCAGAGTAAAAGTAGCCTAAATCAGGAAAATCACAAATCAACATATACTCTATCCATCTCAGTTGCAATCACATTGGTTTCTGATGAGATATCTTTTATGGTTTTATAGATGAAAAAAAGGGCCTAAAGTTAATAGAGTACTATAGAAAGTGAGAAAGTGAATAACCTAGTAGACAATTAGATTATCTCAAGACTTAAACTAGGTATTTAAAATTAAAGAGGAGAGGAGTGGCTGGCTGGCTCAGTTGGTACAGTATGTGACTCTTGATCTTGGAGTTGTGAGTTCAAGTCCCACGTTGGGTGTAGAGATCACTTAAAAATAAAATCTAAAATAATAATAATAATAATAATAATAATAATAATAATAATAATAAAAGAGGCAACGCTTTGGACAGAATCTGCATAGTCATTTACTTGATTTAAATAAATTTGAAAATCACAGAAATGACCCTAATTTTCAACTGGTAGATTTAGCCAGCGAATACTTGTTTTTCATTTTTTTTAATGTTTTATTATTTATTTTTGAGAGAGAGAGAGAGAGTATGAGCAGGGGAGGGGCAGAGAGAGAGTGAGATACAGAATCCGAAGCAGGCTCCAGGCTCTGACCCAGGACTCAAAATCACAAACCTTGAGATCATGACCTGAGTCAGACCCTTAATCAACTGAGCCCCCAGGTGCTCCTAGCCAGTGAATACTTAAATTGAGTGTGAACCAGATAGCCAGGAGCCACCCAGGCTGAACCTGCAGCTCAAATAAAATTCAGTGTTAGCTACATGTCATGCTCCATTCCCGGGAAATGTGGGAGTCCTGTCCCCTACTGTCCACAGTATCAGAATACTCAGGAAATGTGCTTTATAAATATCTCCAAGTGAATTCAAACGGAACAGAACCTCAGAGGCAACATTTTGTACCATTCCTCTTTTGTGCAATGAGTTGCTGGGCTGAGTTAATTTGGATTGCCAAGTCAGAAAAAAAGATGATATGAACTCAGTCGGGTACAGTTTCCCAGATAAAATAGAGGATGCCCAGTTCAATTTCAATTTCAGATCAACAGTGAATACTTACTTTTGGTATAAGTATGTTTCAAATACTGCATGGGACATACTTATAGTAAAAATAAGCGTTGTCTATCTGAAATTGAAATGCAACTGGACACCCTGCATTTTTATTTACTAAATCTGATGATCCTACTTTCTGCTCATAATAAGCACATACCTTTTTATTTTAGCCACTGCTCCTCTATCCATTCATGGGGGAGGGGAGGGAAGAACACTAGCGTAAGAGGCAGTGGAAAATATTTACTATTTGTTTTGGCTTTGATCACAGAGAAAATAAATGGAGAAGGACAAAAGAAAATAATAGCTATGTGATTAACATGTTTGTCACATTAGGGCAGTCAGCTATTTTCTAGTGGCAACTAAAATTTGTTCAACTGAGACTACTGGGCCCTTCAGAAATGTCAAGTTCTCTGTGGTGGAAGAAAGAGAAAAGGGAGAAAACGTGGAAGGAGACCATGAAATGGATACGATATTATAATTCTCTCAGAGGCTGAGCCTGTAGGTGGATGCAGTGCAGGGAGGGAGCAAGAGCCACCTGACAGAAGTTACCGCAGCGGCTTTCAAAGTTTGGTTTCACTGAATATATTTAACTGCAAACATGGAATAATGGCTTTTTTTTCCCCTTTCAATCATTTTTTAAAAAAAATAAGTTCTGGGGGCGCCTGGGTGGCTCAGTCAGTTGAGCATCCGACTTTGGCTCATGTCATGATATGGAGGTTCCTGGGTTCCAGCCCTGCATTGGGCTCCCTGCTGTCAGCGCAGTGCCCACTTCAGACCCTCTGTCCCTCTCTCTCTGCCCCTCCCCCACTTGCACTCTCTAATGAATGAATGAATGACTAAATAAATAAATAAATAAATAAATAAAACATTTAAAAATAATAGTGAAAAAATAAACACTGGAACAGACCCATAGAGTCCAAATTCTAACTCCACTATTTAACAAATGCCTAGACTTGAGTTACAAACACCTCTCTATAACTTACTTGGGAATAGTAGTTCTGATTATGTGAGAATTCATCAGTCCATAAAAGGCACATAACAGAGCCTAGTACACAATGAGGATTATATGATTGTATAGAAACTCTGGATTCTCAGACGTATCTTCTGGAGTAGTGCTTAAAGGGTCTGGATTTTAGGGTTCTCCTAATCCTGATTTGATTACCAGCTATGTGACTCTTGACAAATTGTATAACTTTCATAAATCGATTTCCTCATCAGTGAGGAGAGGTATAATAACAATACTTTGGTCATACGGTTATTGAGAATTTTAACTGAAATAATGCATGCCATTTTTTAAATGTTCCTTTTTTTTTTTTTAAGTTTATTTGAGAGTGAGAGAGAGAGAGCATGAACAGGGGAGAAGGGCAGACAGAGAGAGAGACAGAGTGTGAGTGAGGGAGGGGCAGAGAGAGATAGGAAGACACAGAATCTGAATCAGGCTTCAGACTCCAAGCGATCAGCACAGAGCCTGACGTGGGGCTCGAACTCATGAACCACGAGATCGTGACCTGAGCTAAAGTCAGACACTTGACCAGCTGAGCCACCCAGGCACCCTATCTGATTGTTCTTTATAGTTAAGGGTCTGTTTCTTGGTTTGCTCACTCTATCTCTTTTTTCTTCTGCTTGTTTGTTTTGTTTCTTCAATCCTACATATGAGTGAAATCATATGGTATTTGTCTTTCTCCAACTGACTTATTTCACTTATAATGTATGCCATTATTGAAGGTTTATAAATGTTAGCTGTTGTTGAATTTTTTCCTTCTCTGGCATTCACAATGCTATATCACCCTGATTCTGTTCTTACATCTCCATCCTTTGCTTGTTGCTGCCCTGTATTCTTTCCTTTTCCTTACCCTGGTCAGGAAGCCTTTTGCACACTCATCCAGTGTCTCCACTCCAGCCCCCCCGCCACCCCTTCCATGCTGGCGATTCCTGTCTGTTACCTTCAATTTTTGTTCTCCCAATTATGCCACAGTCTCATACAACTTCCACCACCTCAATGTTGTTACTTCAGAGAATTATTATTGTCTCAAAACGTGCATGTCCAAATAAGATTCTCAGCTCTCACCCACTGCTAATTTTCATTGGGGTTACACAAGAAGTAGCAGCTCTTTTCAGTGTCCCCGCTTTTGGCAAACACTGTCATTCTCTAGTGGTCTCTGAAGTAAAAACTTTGGAGTCACCTTTGACATATCCATTTCTATTATCCTTCATGTCCACTTAATAACCAGGGCACTAGGCCAGCTCCCAAATACCAGGAAGAGAAGTCAAAATCCCTGAAAAGCAAAAACAAAACTACCGTCTTTACAAAGATACATCTGACAGGAAAACAAAATTAGTTATTTAAAATCCATACCCCACCCCATACCCCCCTCCTCACACACCCCCTCCACCCTTCTCAGGAGGGTGGATATCGGTTGGTAATTGGAGTGTAGTTGCTTGTCATTTTCAAGATAACGGCTTTTGCATATTTGAAATGGTAGGAGTAGGAAGCACAACTGAGAGAGCTGAGATAAAGTTCAAGTGTACTTCATGAAAAGGATGAGAGATGGGGGCCAAAAGGGTGGATGATACAGAGGTGGAGCTGTGTCAGGGGAACGCTAAGGAGACCACTGCAGTGACAAGTAGCCAAAGATGAACTTGGAGAGAAGGCAGAAGTTGTGCTGACAAGAGTGGGATGTGGATTGGATCTGTGAAGGTTAACTTTATGTGTCAACTTCTATGGGTGCCCAGAGAGCTGGGAAAACATTATTTCTAGGTGCATCTGTGAGGCTGTTCCCAGAAGAGATCAGCATTTGAATCCATAGACTGAGTAAAATCCACACTCCCCAATGGGTAAGTATCATCTAATCCTTGAGAGCTAGCAGAACAGGAAGGCGGAGGAAGGTGAATTTGTTCTCTCGCTTGAACTAGGACATCCATCTTCTCCTGCTCTTGGACATTTGTCCTCCTGGCTTTTGGGCCTTTGAATTTGGGTGGGGACTTATACCTTTGGTCCCTGGCTCTTGGGCTTTTGGACTTAGACTGAGACTTACACCATTGGCTCCTCTGATTCTCAGGCTTTTTGGGTTCGAACCAGAACTATACTGCCTAGCATCCCTAGGCTTCTGGCTTTCAGACAATGGATATGGGGAATTTTGGCCTCCATAATCCCATGAGTCAATAATGTATAATAAATCCCTTTCTGCAGATATAGATCTTATTGATTTTATTTATCTACTATAGAATCTTTTCTTTTTTCACAATCATATTTTCCATTTCCAAGAGCTCTTATTCTTTTTTTCCCTTTTTATAGTTGTGATATAATGCTTTCTGAGAAATACATATATCTCTCAGATATATTTGGTCTTCATCCATAGTTTCTGAAGCCATAAAGGTGGCATGGGTGTCTTGTTACTAATGAAGGGGATTTGGGATCCCACTGGAGGGTGGAGGCTAGGTGCCAGGAGGACCAACCATGTAATTATAAGGTTGGGCCTTCTAACCTCACCCCCTGACCTGCAAGGAGGGGAGAGGAGCTGGAGGTAGAATAAGTTAATGGCCAGTGAGTTAGCCAATCCTGACTATGTAATGAAGCCTCCATAAAAACCTAAAAGGACTGTATTCCTGTGGCTTGGGATGGTGAACAAGTGGAGATGTGTGGAGAGTGGCATGCCTGAAGAGGGCACAGAAGTGCTGTGCCCTTTTCCTATACCTCACCCTATGTATCTCTTCATCTGGCTGTTGATTGGTAACCTTTATCATATCCTTTAGTAAGCTGGTACATGTTAAGTGTTTCCCTGAGTTCTGTGCAAATTGAAAGAACCAAAGAAGGAGGTCCTGGAAACCTCTGATTTGTAGCCAATTGGTCAGAGTACAAGGTAACAAATGGCAAGTCCAGGGAGAAGACAGTTGGAACCCTTAATCTGCAGCGGGCTGGTCAGAAGCACAAGTAACAACTTGGGGCTTGAGAATGGTGTCTGAAGTGGAGGGTGGGGGAGGTTAGAGGCAGTCTTGTAGGACTGACCCCTCAACCTGAAAAAATCGGTGCTATCTCTAGGTAGATAGTGTCAGACTTGGGTTGAATTCTCAGACATTCTGCTGGTGTCTGAGAATTGCTGGCTGTTAGAAGGGTGCTCCCCCTTCCCCAACACTGGAATTGGGTCCAGGAACCAAAAAGAGTTTGTGACAGTAGAATAGCACTCCCTTCTTGTTTCAAAATTCTCCACTAGGTTTTTTTTTTTAATTTTTTAAAAGTTTATTTATTTATTTTGAGAGAGAGAGAAAGCACGAGTCAGGGAGGGGCAGAGAGGGCGAGAGAGAGAATTCCAAGCAGGCTCCATACTGTCAGTGCAGAGCCCAATGTGGGGCTCGAACCCATGAGCCATGAGATCATGACCTGAGCCCAAGTCAGATGCTCAACTGACTGAGATACCCAGTCTTTTCAAGTTTCTTTTTTTAAGTTATTTATTTATTTTGAGAGAGAGAGAGAGAATGCACAAGGGAGGGACAGAGAGAGAATCCCAAGCAGGCTCCACACTGTCAGTGCAGAGCCTGTCTCAGGGCTCAATTCCATGAATTGTGAGATCATGACCTGAGCTGAAATCACGAGTCTGATGCTTAACAGACTGAGACGACCAGTCTCCCCTCTTCTAATTTCTAAATTACCTTTGCCAAGTACCACTTAGATATCTATATTTTTATTTTGTAGCATACTTTTCTTTAAATGCCTGGTGATGTTTTCCCCCTTCATATTAAAGAACCAACTAGAAATATTGGATTGTGATACTGCCCGTGGAAGAGGTTGGTCAACCAAGGGAATTTACATTAGAGGACTGGATGAGATGTAGGCATTGGAGAGATTTTTTTCCTCTTGGATTGGTCCACTATCTTTAGAAAAAGTATTTGGTATTTGCCAAGGATTCTGTGCACATGGATGAAAAACAGGCATAATGAGATGGAGTCAATTCTTCAATACATTGGTTTCTAATGTCCATTTTCTTTTTTCTTTTTTTTTTAATGTTTATTTATTTTTGAGAAACAGAGAGACACAGAGGGTGAGCAGGGGAAGGGCAGAGAGAGAGGGAGACATAAAATCCGAAGCAGGCTCCAGGCTCTGAGCTGTCAGCACAGAGCCTGACGAGGGGCTCAAACTCACAAGCCAAGCTGTGAGATCATGACCTGAGCTGAAGTTGGACTCTTAACCAACTGAGCCACCCAGGAACGGCTTTAATGCCCATTTTCAGCTCAAGTCTCACTCCCCATCCTGACAGCTGGCATATCATTAAATAATATGCTCCAAGGCATACTATTAAATTAACAAGTATGCTATAGAATATTATGCAGTACATATACATGTATATAATATGTAACATATATAATGTATATATTTCTGTGTGCGTGTGTGTGTGTGTGTGTGTCTGCAAGGAAGTCCACCAAACAGTTAAACAGTAGTTTTGTCTAGGAAAATAGTATATTTTCAGGAGTTACTATATACTCTAGATAGTACAGTATTGTTTAACTTTTTAACTTTCATGTATCATTTGTAATTGGATAGGTGTGTATGTGTGTGTATGTGTGTATGTACACAGATTTAAAAAAATCCAGGGACACCTGGGTGGCTCGGTCAGTTAAGCGTCCTACTCTTGATTTAGGCTCAGATCATGATCTCACCGTTTGTGAGACTGAGCCCTGAATTGGACTCTGTGCTGAAAGTGCACAGCCTGCTTGGAATTCTCTCTCTCCCTCTCTCTGCCCCTCCTCCACTCATTCTTTCTCTCTCTTTCAAAAATAAATACATAAATTAAAAAAACCCCACATATTAGAATTTCACTTGGTTCTTATCTCCGAATCCCATAAAGTGCCTCGCAGAGTGTACTGACGTTTGTAGGTGCACAATAAATATTTGTTGCATAAACAGATGAGTATCTATGGAATGAAAACAGATATGCATTATTATTGTTTCTAAAGTATAATTTCCAAAAATCATGAATCATGAATCTCATAAAAATATGAAACAAACACGTCAAAGATTTTATTTGATGCATTAATTAATGAGGGAGCCAGAAAGATATTAAAATTAGTTCAATGGGATTTTGACTTAAAATGACATATTCTCTATCAGAAAAAATTCATTTACATTGTCATGAGCAAGAACCAAGTCCATGGTTATTAGTTTTCCACAAATCAACTTTCATCCCTACAGAGTTATAAAATAGCCTAGGTGATCAAACACAATTGCTATAGACTGAATGTGTGTCTCCCACCCAAATTCATATGTTGAGACTGTACCCCCCAATGTGATGGTCTTAGGAGGTAGGGCCTTTGGGAGGTAATAAGGATTAGATGAAGCCCTGAGGAGAGTCCTCATGCATGGGATTGGTGATTTATGAGAGCCATTAGACAGTTTGTTTCCTCTTTCTGCTGTCTGCCAAGTGAGGATCTGAGAAGTCAGCAGTCTGCAACTGGAGAGCAGGCCGTTAAAAGAACTGGACCAAGTTGGCACCCTGATCTTACACATCCAGCCTCCAGAACTGTGAGAAATAAATTTCTATTGTTTATGAGCCACCCAGTGTGTGGTATTTTGGTTATGGCAGCCTGAGGTGTGTAAGGCAACAAAAAAGGTGCATCCCTCTATAGTATCAGATAATCTCCAGTGGACCTGCTAGGCAGTGCCCAACACCCATGGCAAGGACCACTAAATATCTCTTTTGCTTCTTTTTAGGGGCACCTGGGGGACTCAGTCGGTTAAGCATACTGGGTGACTCAGTCTGTAAAACACCCAACTCTTGGTTTCAGCTTAGGTCATGATCTCACGGTTTCGTGATTTAAGCCCCCGCTTGGGATTCTTGTCTCCCTCTCTTTGTCCCTCCCCCACTCGACTGTCTCTGTCTCTCTCTAAATAAATAAATAAATAAATTCTAAAAATTGAGGCATCTGGGTGGCTCAGTTGATTAAGTGTCTGACTTCAGCTCAGGTCATGATCTCACGGCTCATGAGTTCAAGCCCTACATCGGGCTCTGTGCTGACATCCCAGAGCCTGGAGCCTGCTTTGGATTCTGTCTCTGTCTCTCTCTGCCCCTCCCCAGCTGGTGCTATGTCTCTCTCTCAAAATAAACATTAGAAAAAATTAAAAGAAAAACTCCTTTTCTCCTTTCCAAAACTTGTCAATTTTACCTGACACTGCTATGTTAACAATCATTGGTCTTGATGTTTTGAAAGAAACATTTATGAATCTCTCTTCTAACATGTGTCAATGATTCCATAGTTTTGAGTAACTTCTTTAATTCACATATATGCAAATTGATACTATTCATGCATTCTTTTGACAAGATTGACAAGTGACAAGGCTGTCTAAATTTGGTTTGCAAGTAAGGCAATTCAAGGTTTTGTCTAATGAAAAGTACAGTGTCCTTGTAGAACATGCTTTTTTATTGCACTACTAATCTCCTCCTCAAAAATGCTGGAAATAACTTGGCACAATCCAGTTAAAGTCATTTTGGCATTTGTTTCCTAAACGCAACAGTACAGTATTTACAGTCTGAATGATATGTTGCTAAAGCCAGGTTTGTTGACAAAAACACACACTGAACGGTATTCGGTCTTTCTTAAGTATCTTAGGTTAGCGACCATTCCTGGCCCACCCAGATATCCTCATCCGTTTCCTGTTCTAGGCTCTTTCCAGCTGCCTGGAGGCTATAGTCCCTCTCCACCCCCAGAAGTTTAAACACAAGAAAATGCATCAAATACTCCATGATCAAGGCACCAATTGTTGTTAAGGGGACAGAGGGGATTAATTTAATCTCTGCAATAATTTGGGATATTAATATTAATTTGGGAGCATATCAAATCTCTTAAAATATGATAAGAATATTTTTAAGTAAATCGGACTATAAGAGGGGCAACAGACAATAGGTATTACCAGAGATACATCTAACACTAAAGGTCTTTTGTCATATGCAGGATTATAATAGATTCACTTATGAAATAAATTGTTAAACATGCTTGCTGAAGATATTTTCCAAATAAAAAATTAGGCCTCAGGGCACCTGAGTGGTTCAGTAGGTTAAGCACCTGACTTCGGCTCAGATCGTGATCTCACAACTCGGCTCGTGAGTTTGAGCCCCCTGTCAGGCTGTGTCCTGACAGTTCAGAGCCTGGATCCTGCTTTCTCCAAAAAATTAATGTAGCAAAAGGTATTTTTGTTTTTTGTTTGTTTGATTTGTTTGTTTTTTTTTGCTATGAGAATATATAAATGTGGGAAAGTTTTTCAAATTTTTGAAACCTTAATATTACATAGTTATATATTGAATAAATACCCTTTACTGAAAAGAAAATAAATGCATGTAATTGGGACCATCTGCAAAAATCCAAGATATGTGATCTTAACCAACAATAGTCAATCTCTAAAGTGCTATACTTCATTGACTCACTTAAACCATCATTTAAAAAATGCACTATTATTTCATGTACTGCGAAGAAAAATAAAATGGCCAATTAAATATGACACAGTGTTTTCTTATCACAGCAACTGTAAGACATACTATGATTTCAGAGAGGTTGAAAGGTAAATAAAAAGGGAGTCTTAGGGGCACCTGGATGGCTCAGTGGTTAAGCGTTCAACTCTTGGTTTTGGCTCAGGTCATGATCTTACAGTTTGTGGGATGGAGACCCATGTTGGGCTCCACGCTGCTTGGGATTCTCTCTGTCCCTCTCTCTGCCCCTCCCAAACTTGCTTGTGCTCTCTCTCTCTCTCTCTCTCAAAATAAATAAATAGACATTAAAATAAATTTTCAAAAGGGAGTCTTAGATGAAATACAGTTTTTGTTATGTTTTCCAACAGACATGAACTGTATCTTTTATTTCTGATCAGTAAAGAGTTTTTTACAGATATATCTTATGGCTATTACTACATCTTTTCAAATTATTTTTTATTTTTTTCCTTTTTTCTATTGAAGTATAATTAATACACAGTATTATATTAGTTTCAGGTGTATAACATAATAATTCAACAATTCTATACATTACTCAGTGCTCATCACAGTAAGCATAGTTACCACCTGTGACAATATTCCTTATGCTGTACTTTCCATCTCTGGAGGTTTATACCTTTTAATCCCCTTCACCTATTTCATACAGACCCCCATCTACCTCCCCTCTGGCAACTACTGCTTTAAAAGTCTGTTCGTTTGTTTGTCTCTTGGCTTCTTTATGTGTTCATTATTATTGCATCTTATTAGGAAATGCTGCCTATTGTTAAAGTGTAAGTAAATAAGAGTTTGTGAAGAAAAACCTAAGTGAGAAAGAGCCAGTGGTGGCAACTGTGGCACCTAGTGGCCGGTGCCCCACAGAGAAGGTGCAAGCCGTGGTGGTCTGTCCCAATGGGTCTAGCAGCAGGGGCCTCCGTTGGCTGGTTGTGGGTATGGCTTGGGCTCCAGTCCTGGCCGCTGCTTAGCATCTTTTGTTTCTAGCAGTTTTCTGCGTGGGTTCTTTAGCTTTCCCAAGAGTTCTGTGAGCTTCTTAACCATTTAGTAAATTCCTTGTCTGCCTAAGTCCGCCAGACTTGCATCTAAGAACCTTGACGGATACCTCTGGATCTCAGCAATTTGTTGACAGAGATTAATTGATATAATTTGAAACAAATCAGTGATTCAGCCTCTTGAAGGGCAGTTAACCAATCTCCCCCACTTCTCTAAATGACCACCTCCAAAAAGATACAAATCCAGCCAGATTCAACAGTAACAAAATCGTTGAACCATGCTATATTGAAAGCACACGTATACCTATTCTTTTAGAACATAACTTATAAGGCTAGAGAGGGAATATACTACCTATTTTCCAGAAGAATTAAAGTACCAAAATATAATTTGCTGAGAGTTACTCTGACTCTGTACAGAAACTAGAGAAGGAACTCTGCAGTCACCATATCATATAAGGCTACATGGTAGTAATGGATTCCAGTTAACAATAGGGACTGCCAATTTCGTTCATCTTACTACCACTGGAGGATAAAGCAAAGATTTATTAATCTGACAAGCTGATGATTTCTTTGTACCTATTTGCAAAGTTGCCCTACCCCATTTTTTAATCTCTACCCACCTGGGCAAAGTAATGTCAGCATGTCCTTTTTGCTTCAAGGTATTCCGGGGTGTTGCGGCTTCAGTGAATTTAGAAGTTGAACATTGTTCTTGACAAATACAGCTTTTATTAATATAAATGGTAATCAGAGATAATACTTGCATAGTCCTTCAATATGACCAGATAAGGTTATAAGTATTTTATATGTATTAACCAATTTCATCTTCATAAGACTTCCAGGAGGGAAATATGGTTACCCATATTCTCACTGTATACATGAGGACACTGGGGCACAGGGGGTTAAGTTACTTGACTACTGGCACAGGCCGGTAGGTGGCACAGCTAGAATCTGAACTCAGGTTGGCTCCAGAATTCTGTGCTTAGTTGTTAGAAGTTGCCCCCTCTTAGAAGTTATTTATTTCTGCTACTACCTATTTGTAATACACAGTGGACCCGGAAGAATTTGAAGTACAAAAAACCTAGGCTTCAATCCCAAACCTGGGCAGTTTACATACTGAACCTTGGATTTTTTTAACTTGAAAAATAGGAATAATAATATTTGTCCTACCGAAATTATGGGTTGTTGAGCAGAATAAATAAAGGCGCTTTGTGAATTGTTACATGAAGAGCTACTACTTAAACTTTGAACGGTCATGTCAGTTAGCATATGGCTTCAGCTGCATGTGGTGTTCCGCGAAGTAAGGAGGGTTACAGCTAGAAGGTGGTAGGGTTATGACTGGAAGGCATGGCCGCCCCTATGTTAAACCTGTGTGTCTAACTGCACTACTGCGCTTGCCCCTCTGATACTCAGTCACTATCATACCTGATGGTACACCGTTTTGTTTTCCTGTGTTGTTTCCTTAAAAATAAGATTGCAAACATAAATTATCCTTCAGGGATTTCCCACAAATGTTTCTCTAGTAGGCCTATGTTGGAAATTCCTACCTGCAACTTACGGACTGGCAGAGGGCAACAGAGAAAGACAGGTCAAGTGAGGAAAGCTACAACACGAGTGTGGCAGAGGAAGATTTCCTGGTCCCCTGGCAAGTTGGGGACATTCCAGTCAGGTGCCTTTGAGGCTCTAATGTGGAAAGCAGCTCAAATTCCCACACAAGAGGTATGTTTATCAGTCTGGGAACATTCTGAGGATTCCCAGGGAAGACAGTGATAACAGGTCTCTCCATCTCATCCACTTACCACTTCAGGCAAGGTCTGTCCATCTTTGGGTAACATAAAACTAAAATCAAAACCATATAAATAATAATGTTAGTACTCTCTCTCTTTCCCCTCTAGCAAATCCCCTGCTAAGGGTTATAAATCATTCCAATATCTCTAATGTAGAAAATCTATAAGCCAACTGAGAAGTATTGGCAAAATGTCTCCTGTGTGATTAGTCCCTGCATGTGCTTGGGGTCTACATGATGCCCTTTAGTAGATTAAACTCTCATAATAACAGGTGAAGACTTAGAAACCATTACCTGCCAGATTTTGTGTCACTGAACATAAATGTAATAAACTTCAAGAACGTAAGCTCCTCAAATGAAAAATGGAAGATAAAAATGAAAAAGCACACCTGAAACTAATGTAACATTGTGTCAAAAAAGAAAAAAAAAAGACACCAAGAAAGCCTGAGAACATAGAGCTCAGTAAGGCCATGGTTGACTATATCATAATATATCTTATAAAAAATGTGCAAGCCATTACTGGAATCTCTTAATATATTTTAAAAATCAATCTTTCTCTTTTCATATAAAGTGAAAAATGACAAATGAGTACCTATCTAATTCTAAAATAGACCTTTTTAACAAAACCCCAAATACCATATACCTGGTTACGCTATACTGCTGCCACTCATTTGTTTTTTCATTCACTTCTTCAACAAATGTATTAACTATATGGGGGTGTGGGCCAGCACTGTGGCAATGGCGTGGCCTGTGAAGATGAATAAACTGTGGTTCTCGCTGCCTGGACTCAGTGTGATCACTCGATGAGAGGCAATAACTATAACAAAGAAGTGAAAGACATGACTATCTTAGCTGAAATCCAGGCAGTAGGCAGGGCTTAACGAAGGGTGAGGTAAAGTGGTAAACAAGTCTGTTTTGGCCGTCTGTACATTGTTTCCACTTTTCCTAGGTGAGGGAATACCATTCCTCCTGTCCTGTACTTTTTTCCTCTGTTGTTTCCTCCTGCTGCATCTCTCACTCTTTTTTCCTCCTAAAGCAAAAGGAGAAGGAGGTCAAAGGACCTCTTATTGGGTTGACTAGGGAAAGGGGTTGGAGGAAACATTTCAGGTACCTTGCTATGCTAGGTCCCCCTTTATTGAGTCATGGGGGAAAGGAAGGACTGGATTCTGGAAATGTGAGACGTTAGTTGCAGAATCGTGTGCGCTGGAAGGGACCGCAGAGGCCATCTTCCTTAGTATCCATTTTATAGCTGGGGGCATTGAGACTTCATGACTAACTCAAGACAAGGACATCAGCAAGACCACAACTCAGGCTTCTTAACTTCCATGAAAGCTAGAATGGACCAATGAAGCATTTCTAATGCCCCTTTTTGCTTGGTGAAGGAGTGAAAGATGGAAACTTCACTGCTGTCTTCAGCAGCCTCTTCAACCCTGTGTTCTTGACAAGCACGCAGTCCTTCATTTCTGGTCCTCCAGAGAAATGGAGGACAGTTGATTAACCTAGTCACCCCATAGCTCTGTTCCTTGAAGAAAACCACACCACGTCTATCACTCAAAGGATTTTTTTCATATATTTTATTATTTTTGTTACCCCTCTCTTAAGTCTGATTTCTCTATATCCTTTTGAAAATATGATGACCCAATCTGAACTCAGAGCTTTCAAGATTTGTTTGGTGAAACAAAATGATGTCCTTGTGCTCTGGTTTTTAATGCATTCTACTTTGACTTTTTGGTTTTGCTTCTTATTAAAATTTCAGAACAACAGCTACTTATTTTCAACATGTCAGTAACGACCTTGAGAAATTTATATTATTTATTTCTGTTAAGGATGTTTTCTTGAACGTTGTTCCGTTTGTGTGATGGCCTGTCTTCCCCCCCCCCCCCCGCCCCCGCGCCATTTGTCAGCCTGTCAGTAACAACCAGGTGGTGGATACATGTCAAGAAAACTAATCACCTTCTAACAGGATTTGGAACGGAATTAATGCGGATCTTGTGCCCTTCCTGTTCCAACTTTAGCAGCCCAAGGTCCAGGACTGCTTACAGATTAGCTGGCTGGTAACTGCGCCCCGCGGCGTTTTAGGGTCTGGGTTCTCTCTTCAGACCCTAGGCAGGGAATTTTGTTAGATCCAATATTCGAGGTCCTCGGAGACAGAGCTTGGGTTTGTGACTGAAACGGGCCAGTCCATCCTGGGACGCCCAGCGGCGTAAATGCATCTCTCAGCATCTATTTTCAAGGTGATGACACCAGGCTAGAATGCCGCGAAGTCAACGAGTCCATCCTGCCAGACAAGTTTCCGCTTCTGGACGCCTCTGGGGCTCCGACACGCCGTGGTGTGCGGGGCTGATGGGACCCTGGTCATTGGAAGGCGGTAGTGCATGGTGCTGTCAATATTTACCAGGCGTCTTCGAGTTGTTCTTCCAGCCCTCCCGGTTGCTCGAAGACGAGGTCTCCGAGGTCTCAACTCCTCCCTCTTGCTAATCAGTGTGCTTGTCTCTCCTCCACCTCCCCGCCCCTCCCCTTTTCTCCAGTCCGCAGGGCGCCCACCTTTTCTCGTGGCCTCCACCTGTGTGCGTGCAGAGACCAGGGTGGAGCCGTGGCGGGGGGGGGGGGGGGGGGAGGAGGCCGTGACGTCACCTCTCCGCCACGGAGGCGGGGCTGTGGGAACCGCAGTGCAGCGCAGAGGGGCGGGGCGGGGCGGGGCCTGCGGCGCGTGACCTGGCTGCGGGAGGCAGGAACCCGGAGAAAAGGTGTAGGGGGGCCGGGACCAGCAGCCTCCTGAGTCCGGGGGCGGGGCGGGGAGCGCCCGGGCTGAGGCGGCTGGCGTCCGATGGAGTGCTAAAGCGGGTCACGCTTCCTCCTTCCCTCCCCGCCCCTTCTTCTCCTCCCACCTGGGCCTCTGCGTGGAGACGCGCACCTGGCAACCGGCTGCCGTGCTCCGCCGCGTCCCCGCCTCCTCTGCTTGGGCCCGGTGCCCCGAGCCCGACCCCGGGCCCCGGCGCTCGTCTCTCCGCCGGCGCCGCGCTCGCTGGAGGCGGCCTCGAGCGCTCGCTCGTTGATGCCGTTTTGGGGGTGACCCGACGCGGCGGCGGTGCCTCCATGGTGGGGGCGTGTTAGTGGCCGCGGCTCTGCCGGACGTCGAGTGCGCGGCTGCGGGGTAGCCGAGCAGCCCGTCAGTGAGACGCCGCGCGCGTTTCGGGTTTCGGGGCGCTGGAGGAGGCCGCCACGGCCGCGCGGGAGCGGGAGATGTTGGAGCTGAGGCACCGGGGAGGCTGCCCTGGCCCCGGGGGAGCGGTGGCGCCGCCACCCCGCGAGGGAGAGGCGGCCGGCGGCGACCACGAAACCGAGAGCACCAGTGACAAAGTAAGTGGAGCCGCGAGAGGCGCACACCTGCGCACGGGTTGGGTCCTGGTTTGGGCCGGGACACCTGGGAGCAAGGGTGGGGCCCGAGGAATGTGTGGGGAAGCTGCAGGCTGCACGCTGCGCCTTCCTCCGGCCTGGCAGTATTTTCTCCTTCCTCCAGTGGGGTCGGGAACCCGGACGCCAGAGCCGGTGCGTTTCCCAGGATGGCCACGACCGCTGCCCAGGATAGCTGGATGATTCGACTTGACTACAATTTAGTTTCTTCCCGTGCCAGTTCCCCTTCGTGGCGTCTGAAGCCGACGCTGGAGTTAGCTGGAACCTGCCACCTTAGGAGGTGCAGATTTCTAGTAGCTGCCACCTAACACCTCTTCTCGATAGGGGAACAAACTTAGGAAGGACTAAAGTTAAGACGTGCACCTTCGTCTCTAACATGTCATTGGATCCTGGCGCTGGAGGCTTGGCCTGTTGAGCTCCTCCATTAGCACTGTTTCGTTTCCTGTGCCCTTTCTCTGCATGATAGATTGGGGGGGGGGGGTGTTGGGGGTGTGTGTATCATACTCGTGACACGGTTGTAATCCTCCAGCTTCTTTAGAGTCCCAAGACAGTGCAGCTCTTCTAGTGGATTTCATTTGACCTGATATGGTAATTCATGAGGACTTTTAACTCGCATTCTATTTAAAGGTAGCAAAAGAGTCAAAGCTCAGCGTATTCCTTAATACAGTTGTCCAAGTAGGAATTTTGGGAAAACAAAGCACTTTTATGACCTTTTAGACTAGGTGGTTTAGGAAATTGGACCAGAGAATAGATTGCTTCCCAAAATCTGTTTAGACAATTCCATTGTATTTTAGAAGCTCAAAGCTCTTGAACTATTCCTAGACGCTTTCTTTTTTAGAAGCAAGCATCGCAGTTTGAATTACAGAAGTGAAATAAATGGATTGCCCAAGGTCAAATCAGTGGCCTTGTGGAAGTAGAAGTGTTTCCTGATACCCTTTCTTCTGGTTTGTCCTGTTGCGGAGACCCACTGGGCAGTTCTGATTTGTGGAGGGTTCCACCTGCAACTTGATGTTGGTGAACTTGATGTAACTCAAGTTACAAGGCCTTGGTAGGAACATCACAGGATATCATGAAATAATAACTTTAACAGTGATTTTAGGAATGAAACCTTAGAATCAGTGGGATGACAGATCTTTTTATTTTCTACCTTTGATAGCAGGTAGAGAGTCTGTGATAGAACGTATGTGTCAAGGAATTACACAAAATATAACAGTTTTCAGTTACTGAAGGTTGGTGTTACAAAGCTAGAAACAGTGGGCTGAGAATAGTCTGTGAAAACTGCCTTGGAAACTAGACCAAAAATAGAATTAATTAGGTTGGGATTTGTTTTGTTTTAGCACTGGTATAGTTTAGAATCAAGGAAATACCAGCTTCGCCATGTTGACTTCCTTAACCAGCATAAGCTAACAAGCTTTTAATAAAAGAAAACATGTTCAGGAAGCCATGCATAAAATAACTTTCGAATTAATTTAGTTTCTTAACACCCTAATGTATTTAAAATGGAAACTACTGTGGTTTGATTTGATCATTAGAACTGTTGTCTCTATCTATGATTGGGTTACCTTACTGCATACTCATTTATTTATAAACACTGCACTATTGGTTTTCATTAATATGTACCCAGCTGGATTTTGTTTTTTGAGAGTAGATGTTGCCATATGCAACCCATTCTGTCAAGATTCCTTAGGCAAGGATGAGCATTTTCAAACTGTCTAAAATACTGCTGCACTTTTAGAGTTTATCACAAGGAACTCTTGACTGGGCAAGCCCTGAGACATTGAACTCTATCCTCTATCTGTTCTTTATTATCAGGGTGTATGCTTGAATGCACCTGTCTTTCCAGGTCAAGGGCTGTTTTAAAAACAGCTTGCACTTCAGAGGTGGGTTAATATTTGGTCTATTTAAACTGTTATAAGTCTTTTCTCTGTTCAAGTTGAAGTAAAGGCTGAACTCTTGGGGAGGTAATGAAGTATTATTATATTCTGCTGTTACAGTACACCCCTAAGCCATTTGTAATGGTGTTGTTAACATGACTTTCTCATTGTTCAGGACCTGGAGACATGCTGGGAGAAGGATCTGTGCTCCAGAGAGTTAGCAAGTGAAAAAGTGTGTCTTACCTGCAGGGGAGTGTTTCCAGTTGTTAAAATACTGGAGTAATACTTAAAAGATGACAAGACCGCCCCCTCAAGGAACCTCCCAGCAGACACATGAGTTAGATTTATTATAAATCTGAACAAGGCTAATTGCGAGCACAGAGGGCATAGTTGCACTCTCCATGGGACAACTGGAAGAGCTTTAAAGAGGAGATGAGGGTTGAGCCTGGAATGAAAAGATGCCTGGGGACGCACCAGGTGTGCAAGCATTGGGGCAGGGCATTCTAGGCAGAGGGCATGAGGAAACTTTTTCTTGAGTCAGCATTGCAGGCACTGAGAACTGGAAATAGTTGATGATCCTGGAACATAAATTGTGTATGTTTGGGAGGTGCAGCTGGGAGCTTGAAAGTCTTGTGAAGGAGGTTAGGCTTTATTTTATGGACTCTGGGAAGTAACTGCAGGGTTTTTGCAGAGGCATTAGCTAATCACTGCAGCAGCAGCCTGGAGAAAGCATTAGAAATAGGAGATACCTGTTGCAAAGAAGCCAGATAGGCGTGTATTGCAAATGTGATAGATGTGAAATGACAGGGCTTGTAGTAGATCTGGTAGGGGCAGGGAAATAAGGGTTGAGAGAGAAAGTATATTTTAGATAATGATTGTGGGACCTAGACTAGGGTGATCAGAGTTAAGAGTAATACAGGAAGAACCTGCTAGCAGGTACACTTTGATCCATAACTTAAGAGGCTTTAGGGGAAGAAGCAAAACTTTGGGAGTAGTTTTGCAGGTTGGGAGTTGGCATGAGTGAATTGGGTTGTGCAAGGTTCGTCATTCTCTAAAATAGAGGTGATTCGGGGCGCCTGGGTGGCTCAGTCGGTTGAGCATCCGACTTCAGCTCAGGTTATGATCTCATGGCTTGTGAGTTCGAGCCCCACGTCAGGCTCTGGGCTGACACCTTGGAGCCTGGAGCCTGCTTCGGAGTCTGTGTTTCCCTCTCTTTCTGCCCCTCCCCTGCTCATGCTCTGTCTCTGTCGCAAAAATAAATAAACATTACCAAAAAAAATAAAAAAATAAATAAAATAGAGGTGATTCAAGGTAGTGATGGAAACTGAAATGAAAAGTTCGGGTCTGGAAATGTCAACTTTTGATTAGAATATAAGAGAGGAGAAAACTGAAAACAGAACCTTGGGAGGTGCCCATGTATAGAGCAGAGTTGTATATATAGGAAGGGAACCAAGATAATGAGGTCCTGGGGGCTCAAGGAAGGATATCATCAATAGTATTTAGGAATGAAGGGGAGGCATGGAACAGAGAGTTTAGCAGAAGGTCCTAGAAGCTAGGTTTTAGGTTGAAGAATGTGAGAGGTAGAGTACTGGTGGTTATTGTTAGAAAGTGCCATTGAAGGGGCATACAGGATAGCAGTTAGAGAAGACATTCAAATGAAAATCTCCTTTTTCAGGGGCACCTGGATAACTCAGTCGGTTTAGTGTCAGACTTCAGCTAAGGTCATGATCTTGCAGTTTGTGAGTTTGAGTCCCACATCCGGCTGTCTGCTGTCAGCACAGAGCCTGCTTCAGACCCTCTGTCCCCCTCTCTCTGCCCCTCCCCTGCTTGTGCTCTCTCTCTCTCTCTCAAAAATAAACAAACATAAAAAAAATTTTAATTAAAAAAATCTCCTTTTTCAAAGGAGGGAAGATAGGTATTTGTATGAAAGAAGTCAAATGAGAGTCAAGATGCTGATGAGGATGGGCAGGCTTTAGAAAAAAGGAAACAGATGGGTGTGAAGAATACAGATTAGAGTATCCAGGGAAAGGAAAGAAGGAATGGAGGGTGGATGCAAAAACATTTTGAAAAGCAGAAGAGAGTAGATTAAAATGTTTGATGCTTTCACTTTTCTCAGTAAAGTAGGGTCTGAGAACCATATAGCTTCAAGGGATTTTAGAAACAATTTAGTTCAACCCAATCTATATATACATAATATAATATAGATAATAAACTTGCTCTAGAGTATGGTTGTTATTGCCCAGAATAACCTGGAGCAAGCAGCAGAGCTGGAACTAGAAGTCCTTGCTGACTAGGACCTGTTGGGAGTTTATTTTAGAGAATATGATATGAAACGACCAAGAGGCAACCAATAGAATTATCACCAGTGAAGATTCAGTTGAGGGGCACCTGGGTGATCCAGTCAGTTAAGTGTCCAACTTCGGCCCAGGTCAAGAGGTTGGTGAATTTGAGCCCTGCATGGAACTCTGCTGACAGCTCAGAGCCTGGAGCCAGCTTTGGATTCTGTGTCTCCCTCTCTCTCTGCCCCTGCCTTGCTCGTACTCTCTCTTTCTCTCTCTCAAAAATGAATAAACATTAAAAAAGTTCTATAAAAAGATGATTCAGTTGAACTAAAATAACACAAATTTGTTATTTGTACCAAATTAGCATAGTTCTTAAGTCAGTAGTAGTAATAGTCATAATAGTTGATACTTGTAGACTGGTTTAGAGTTCACAGAGTACTTTTACATTATTGAGGAGGAAGACTTTCCTCTGACCTTCAGGGTCCTTCTAGCTGGACTAAGAATGAAATTGACACAAGACAGATCAGTAGGAGGAGCACCTGGGTGGCTCAGTTGGTGACGCATCGGACTATGGCTCAGGTCATGATCTCACGATTCATGGGGTTGAGCCCTGCATTCCTCTATGCACTGATAGTGTGGAGCCTTCTTGGGATTCTCTCTCCCTCTCTCTTTCTGTCCCTCCCCTGCTTGCATGCTAACCCTTTCATAAATAAATAAATAAATCTTAAAAAAAAAGATTAATGGGAGAAAATAAAATTTAATTTTATATGTCCAGGGAAGCAAGACAGACATGAAAATTCCAAAGACAGGCAACAT
Organism: Acinonyx jubatus; assembly: GCF_027475565.1. Classification (NCBI taxonomy): domain Eukaryota; kingdom Metazoa; phylum Chordata; class Mammalia; order Carnivora; family Felidae; genus Acinonyx; species Acinonyx jubatus. The sequence continues at coordinate 133,152,286 of NC_069382.1, read as the reverse complement.
GAGGTATGTAAGGAGAAGGGGGTGTATAAGGAGAAAGGGAGTAGGGATCTGGAGTTTCAGAGGGAAGAAATACAGTTCACAGGAGGATGAAGAAAAGCAAATGTTGGCAAACAAATGTTTGTTGGGCCTCTGAGAAACAACAGGACATGGAGGACTTTGATCAAACAGGCCTTGCTCGGCTCCTCCGTATCATACCTAGTTCATAGTATAATGTAGCTATCTATGGTGATAGCTCTCTACCTGGAGCAGGGCTTCCTTCTATCTAAATTCTTTTTAGGCAGTTGGAGTGGGGGGAGGCAAAGAACTTTTTCTGAATCTGCTGGGTTTTGATTGCTTTTAATTCAAAATAATCTTCCCGCCAAAGTGGCTCATCTTGGGGCTGTCTGCTCTTGGCCCCTATAACGTCTTACCTTACTTGCACCTCACAACAGTTATATATGTGTTGGGAGTAGCCCCCATTCAATAGCTGAGAATAAGAAAGGCACTGAGTGTGATTTCAGCCTGGGAATGCCAGGTCAGGAATGCCAACGGAATGAGCACATCATCGAGGCCAGATTGAAGTGGCTGACCACACGTTAGGGTAGGCAGGGAAGTGGACTGAAGACCAAAGTAGGTTATTGAAGCTCTGGATGGATTGAGAGGGATTGAGCAGTTGGAAGTCAAGCTAAGAGCTGATTTCCTAGACCAAAGTGAGAGAGAGGGGTGCACATGGAAGTCATGGCTAGTAAAGAGGGGCACATGTGGAATAGAGGGCTGGGGGACAAGGTAGGGCTGCTACCTTGGTACAGATTTTGGTGTGTGAGGTTGAGGGTGAAACGATCTGGTCAGTTAATTTCTGTCCTTCCCTATTTCAGATGTGTGTAGTTTCTTTCATAAACAACTATAGTTGTTGTTTTGTTTTGTTTTTTTTAATTTTTAGTTTTGGAACTTGTGTTTCTATAAATTCATCATTTTGCCACACTTCATGATGGGTTTGTCTTAGGATCACCTGTAGGTGTAATAAACATTTTTTCTTTTTCTTTTTTTTTCATTTAAATCTAGGCTGTTAATAAATACTAGTATTTAGATCTAGACATCTAGAATACTGTTGAGATTGATACTCCCCAGTTGTTGATCAATTATTAGTCAGTATTACCACCTAAATAATTGTTCATGGTTCTATTATCATTTGTAGCATATTCGTTTTATTTAACAACATATTTTGAATGCAGGCTTCCCAAATATTACCAACCTACGAATTAATAAGACTAAGACAAAGGTGAGTTTATGGGTTCCCATGTTGAGGGAGAACAGCACCTGAACAGAGCTTTGACAGAGTCATGGAGTGGGAAAGGTAAGGTTGGATTTTAGTGAGAATCGGAAGTTTGGCTTAATGCAGGTCTTTCAATGCAAGGACTTGTTTGGGACTGAGTAAAGATCACAAATAACAGTTTGGGGTTGTTGGCAGTAGCCACACAAGGATTTTAAGGCAAGGGTTCAAAGAATCTTAGGAAGAAACTTGTTGATGCTTCCCATTAAAGAGTTAATGTGTCTTTCAGAAGGTCTTTTGGTGAACAGTGAACTGTAGATCAAGTGTCAGGAATAGTAAAGTTTTGCTAATGTAGGCAGTCACATTTTATTTTATTTTATTTTATTTTATTTTATTTTATTTTATTTTATTTTATTTTATTTTATTTTATTTTATTTTATTTTATTTTATTTTATTTAATTTATTTATTTTTTTTAACGTTTATTTATTTTTGAGACAGAGAGAGACAGAGCATGAACAGGGGAGGGTCAGAGAGAGGGAGACACAGAATCCAAAACAGGCTCCAGGCTCTGAGCTGTCAGCACAGAGCCGGACGCGGGGCTCAAACTCACGGACCGCGAGATCATGACCTGGCTGAAGTTGGAGGCTCAACTGACTGAGCCACCCAGGCGCCCCGACAGTCACATTTTAAAGTCATGTTATTGTAGGTAGTAAACTATGTGGAGGTGAGGGCGGGTAGTTTGTTCTCATACCTTTAAATGATGTGTTCTATTCTTGGGACATCCCATATGAGTTTTTCCTTATTGTTTGTGATCTTGACTTTCAACAGTTTATTTTCTTAATATTTTGAGAAATTTTACCATAGGATGTCCTCAGCTATATCAGGCTTTGGATGTGTACTGTAGTGGACTTTTTGAGGCAAACAATATTTTGTTTGGCACAGATGTCCTAGGGAAATGTAGCACAGTTTAAAGTAATACTCTGGAAATTATCTCCTACAGAAAAATTAGGATGTATACATGTAAAGTATGATTATCCTTCATGTTTATATATGTGCATTTTTGTAAAGCAGACTTTCCTCTGTTTCTTCATGGATAGCACAGCTAAATACAAAGGTTTTTTCTGCTTGTTTTTCTTTAACTGTTTTGTGGTTGGGAATGTCTTTTTAAAAAAATACAGGTTTTGATTTAGTATAAGGAAAGTATGTCACTTAAGAATTTGTATACAGATGTATTTTGTGAGGCTTGGCTTCCTTCTGTGCATTTAGTAAATACTTGTTGGATGCCTGTTTGGGGTTCTGATTAAATGTCACCTTTTTTGTGGCTCTTTGTACCTTTGAAAAAGGGGTGAGGCCAGGATTTGTCTGTTGCTCAACAACTAATTGTAGAATATACTGATTTCTTGGACTGTGGACTTCAATCGTATGGAATAAAGGTAGTAAAGTAATCATAGTTTGCAAAATACTCACTTGTACATAATGCCAATTTCAATCTCTTAACAATTGTGTAGACAAGGGAAATAGCCTTGAGCAAAGCTAAATTCCTTTCCCAAGGTCACACAGTGTTAAGACCTAGGATTTACCTTAAATTTTCTGTCTAAAAAAACATAAAGGAGAAATTAGGTATGTGGCCCTAAATTTAAAAATTAATTAAAATATTTACTTAGGAACTTTTTTACTCTTACTACTTTCTGTGATTTTTGAACTAATTTGGCCTTTCTGAATTTGGTTAGAATCTTTTAGCTCAAAATCTATAATTCTGTGATTTTACTCACATTGATTTTTGAACTAATTTGGCCTTTCTGAATTTGGTTAGAATCTTTTAGCTCAAAATCTATATATAATTCTGTGATTTTACTCCAGCACCTGGATTTAACTCACACAAAATAGTTTTTAGTGTTTCCTCACTTGTTTTGTGATTGATTAGGAGAAGAAATCATTTGTTTTTATTTTATAGCTGTTTATACTTTGATTCATTTAGTTGGGAAATGTTTGAGAACCTATTTAATGAGAATGACATCACATTTTGAGTGACTCCAGAAAAGGAACTAATTTCATTAGCAATCCATTGGTTGTTGGTCACATGCCAAGTTTAGTTATTTTTCTAAGCATTTACTAATTTTCTTATCCACGGGGAGAGGTCAAAGTTGTTTTTCATGTCATGTCATTGAATGTTTGTTTGCTTAAGACTCAGAACTATCAGTGTTGTGAACTTTCTTTTAAATATAAAATTGAAATGCACCGAAAGGGAGAAACAAGAGTCCAGTCTAATGTGAGGAGCTCCTAGCTATAGAAATTTCAAGTTCCTTTTTGCTAATGTGGTGGTTAGGGAACCAGCGATACTTTTCTGTTCCTGGCTATGCTTGCAATTCCCTTTATTTGCCAGGATCCATGGCCAGCTGTTTAAGAGCTTTATGTAGGTCTGATGAAGCCAATCTGACTTCTTCATCTGTCTGGCCCAGGTGGGACCAAACCGTGGCAGTTAAGATTGGGCTCAATGCCACATTTCTATTCCAAGCAGGTTATTTGAAGACAGTGTGGTGCTGTGGGGCAGCAAATGTTTATTAAGCCTACCGGGGGCTTAACATTTTACCTTGAAATGCAGAAATCCAGATCTGGAAAACAAAATTGGACTCCTGTCTCTTTCAGGGTTTTGGTTTTTATTTTCTTTTCACCTACTTACTGTGTTTGTACATGAACTGTTTCTGTGTTGTCTTTGAACAACTCTGGGACACCATTCATGTAGGGCTTAATGTAGATGGTGTCCCCTGGAATTCTACAGGTGGTGGTACTACTTATAAAATTGTTATAAATAAATATAGTATCGGTACGAAAGTATCATGATACAAGGAACCCCTTAGGCACATGGCTAATCATACCTTGAATTTTGTATTCAATATTTTCTTTTCTTGATAGGTTTATAAGATATTTGTATCCCCAGTGTATTGTTTAGTTTTGAATTGTTTCCTAGCTTTTTATTATAAAAGTGTCTAATAATGTAGAAAAGTTAAAAGGCTAGTATGATGATCATCCATATAGTCAGCACTTAGATTTAACAACTGTTAAGATTTTTGACAGATTTGCTTTATCTTGCCATATATGCAAATATTTTGTTAATGAACCATTTGAAAATAAACTGCAGACCTCATGGCCCTTCACTCCTGATACTAAATCATGCATCTCTTAAAGATATTCTCCTTTGTAACCACAATACCATTATCATATCTAAAAAAATTAATAACTTTCTTGACTAAAAGGGATCCATATTCATATTTTCCCTTTTGGTGCCAAAATGTCTATTGAAGATTCCCCTCTTCCTTCCCCCCTCAAACCAGGATCCAGTCAAGGTTCACATATTGTAGAAAATATCCAAGGACAGGTTTAATCACTCTTAGTGCATATACTTGTTTTTCCCTCCAAAAGGCAAGAAGAGCTGTAAGCATTATTTTTCTTAGCCATGAAAGAGTGATGTCCCTTTGGAGAGCTCACCACTACTATATGATCTCAGATAAAATGCAAATTTGTGGTGACAGTAATATTCCACATTTGAATAAAACTCCTCAGATTTCTAAGTTATTTTGTATTATCCCATGGATTTCATCTTCAGGGATCTTTATTCCTAATTTGGAATTTAACACTCATATAACTGAAACCATAAGATCTAGTACAATTTTAATGTATAATAGAGTTGGGTGTCATTGGGAAAAAATCAGAATGAGCCAAAAATTTAGCAAACACTTAAAACAGGCCTGGAAACTAGATCAGATTTGAATATTGTAGGTAGCATTATAGGACTGGCAAAAAATAGAGTAATGGTACTGCAGATTGGGAGAATCAGCTTGATTCCGTTTGGAGGTAGAGATGACTGGTCACCATTTACTCAGGACACACTCGCTGAGCTCCTGGTTACAGGCATGGCAGTGGCGGACAAGACTCTGGTGGGTGAACCGGAAACCTAACTGCATCCTGTAAACTGTAGCAGAGCTAGGCTGCCTGAGGGACATGCAGGAGCTACACCACTGCTCTGAGGGGCTATGAATTTAGTTGTTGGTTGCTGCTCTGCCAAATCACCACAAGTCTATCTTCCAGTTTTGGACATCAGAAGTTCAAGGTGGGTCTCCCTAGGCCCAAACTGAGGCATTGGCAGGGCTGTGTTCCTTCTGGAGGCTCTAGGGGAAAATCTGTTTCCCTGCCTTTTCTAGCTTCTAGAGGCTGCCTGCATGCCTTGGCTTATGGTCTCTTCATCTGTCTTCAAAGTCAGCATCACTGAGACCTCTTGTTTCTGTCATCACATCTCTGACTCTCCTCTCTTGCTTCTAAGGAACCTTGTGATTATATGAAACTCACCTGAATAATCCAGGCTAATCTCCCCATCTCAAGGTCAGCTGAGTAACGAACTTAGTTCTGTTACTTTAATTCACTTTTGCATTGTGACATACTCACAGGTTCCTCAAGACATGGACATACTTGGGCACCCTTATCAGGCTTTTGATAGGCTCCCTGAAGAAAGGTTTTCTAGAAGTGATATCAAAGCTGAGACCTTTGGGATACACAGACACTAGCCAGCAAAGCCAGGCTCAGAGGAGGGAAGCACGTTACAAGAGCAAAATGTCATGAGAATAAAACTGTTCATTCTGGGCATGCAGGAAGTTCAGTTCTGCAGAGCATGAAGTGGCATGGTGGGCATGCCGAGAGCCCTGGCTGGAGAATATGAGGCGGTTGGATTTGAGCAGTGGGAAGTTCCTGGAAGATTTTAAATGGATGATTGACATAATCAGATTTGCCTTTTACTAGGGCATTTTATGTGCTGCTGATGCACATTGGGTTTTCTCTGATCCCAGCATTGGGATGCACTAAATAGTGTAACACCTGATCAGAATAGTATGGCTGTGCATTGGAGCATACAATCACCTTTTTCTTTCAGTGGGGGACTAGAACAGGGCTGCAAAGATTTGGAGGACCAGTCTTTTCCTTTTCAATTCAAAATTAGAAAAGGCAAAGAGGCTTTATCGATCATAATAAGTGCAGGATAGGACCATAGAGCTGATCACTGAGATAATCAGATTTTTGTAGAATATGAAGTCCTCTGACTGTTCATCTTTGTCACAGAGGTCTTGAAGACCCCTGTACCCCACTCTTAGTTCACAATACTGATGACTCACTAGGAAATAAGTTGATTTAGTCTCCCTCCCAAGCACAGATAGAGGCAATTTTGTCCAGTGTTCACTTCTTGTCCTGGGAGAAAGCAAAGGAAATCCGTGTGTTTATGGAGAAATGGAGGAATGGAGAGAAAATGCTGAAATCGGGAATATAACCTAATGTTATTTCAAGTAAAAACTGTTCAGCTTCAAGATTTTTAAAAGGCCTCCTCCTTTTATGCACAGAGAGCTCTGTGTCCTTTTGCTTGGTTGCAGTTTTAATGCTAACTAGTACAGGGATCACCGTGAACCTCAAGGGACCAATAGTGGAGAAGCTGACCCTGACTGAGTCACTTTTTAGGGAATCTGATATAAAAAGGTTGGAAGCTTTGAGTGATTTAGTACATTATCCTTTGTTGAATTCTAAACTGCTTACTTACCTTCATTAGTTTAGAGACTTTGGAACCATGATCTTGAGTAGACTGGAGCCCATTCTCTTGTTCCTGTCTTTTCAGTCCCCAGTGTTGGGAAGTACCTCAGTTCTCTTTCCCTGACTCCTGGTTCACCTGTGGTCTTCAGGAGTCATCATGATCTATAAATGACATACACTAAACTATACTAACACTGCAACATTTTGTAAGTTTTGATATACGCATGTATCTGTGAATTCATCACTATAATCAAGATTATAAACATATCCATCACCACCAAAAGTTTACTTCTGCCCTTTGGTGATTCCCCGCTCACCTCCAGGTAATTACTGTGCTGCTTTCTAGCACTTCAGATGAGTTTGTATTTTCTAAAATGTTTGTATAAATTGAATTCTATGCATATGTGTATGCATATAAACATATGTATGTACATTTTTATCTGGCTTTTTTACTCAGTGTAAATTATTTTGATAGTCACCCATATTATTCCTTTATATGATATAGCCCAACCTGTTCTTTTCCCTGTTGGACATTTGAGTTATTTCCAGTTTGGAAATATTACAAATCAAGCTGCTGTGAACATCTGATGTACAGTCTTTGTGTGGATATATACTTTCATTCCTCTTGGGCAGATGCCTAGGAGTGGAATGACTGCATCATGTGATGGATGTATATTTAACTTTTTAAGAAACTGTCAAACTATTTTACAAAGTGGTTTTACCATTTTACATTCTTGCCAGCAATGCATGAGAGTTTCAGTTTCTCCACATTTTCTCCATCAGTTTGGTATTGTTTTTAAATTCAGCCATGCTCATAGATGCATAGTAGTGTTGTATGTGGTTTTCACTTGCATTTCCCTAATAACTAATGATGTTGAACATTTTTTTCATGCTTATTTGCCATCTGTGTATTGCCTTTGGTGTATTGGCTATTCAGATATTTTGCCCATGTATTTTGAGTGGATTTTTTAAAATTAAATTTTGAATTATTTATATATTCTGGATGCAAGGCTTTTACTAGATAATGTGATTTGCAAATATCTTTTTCTAGTCTATGGCTTGTTTTCTTGCTCACCTAGTAGTGTCTTTTGAAAAGCAGAAAGTTTTAATTTTGTTGAAGTTCTGTTTGTCAATTTTATCCTTTATAGATCACACTTTCATTGTTATATTTAAGAAATCTTTGCCTAACCCAAGTTCTCAAAGATATGTACGTTTTATAGTTTTATGTAAATGTCTGTGATCTATTTTGAATTAATTTTTGTAAGTGATATGAGATATAAAGCAAAGTTCTGTTCCCTTTTTAACATATGGATATACAGTTGTTCTAGCATCATATTGAATTACCTTTCAACTTTGTTGAAAATCATTTGACTGTATGTGTGGATTTATTTCTGGACTCCTTATTCTGTTCCATTGATCATTTTTTCTATTATGCCTGTACAACAGCTTGATTACAGCTTTATAATAACTCTTAAAGTAAGTCTTTCAACTTTGTTCTTTTTCCATGCTGCTTAGGCTCTTCTAGGTCTTTTGCCTTTTCATGTAACTCTTAGAATCAGCCTGTACATGTCTACAAAGAAAAAAATGCCTATTGAGATGTTTATTGGGATTGCACTGAATCTGTGGATCAACTTGGGGGAGAATTGTCCTTTTAATTTCCCTCCTGTGTGGTTTCAAATGCAAGCTATATTGCTTAGAGCTGTGTAAACATGGGCACTTAACCTTTTGGATCCTAAATTTTTTCACCTAGAAAATGGAAATGATTATTTACCTACCTCTGTGGTAATGTGAGGGCTGTTAAATAAGTCCATATTTTTAAAGTGTTTTGCTCTTATTTTCTAAGTATACTTTTACCGTAGGAATTGGATTTACAAGATAATAAACTTATTTCTTTGACTTTTATCCATCATTTCTCAGACATATTTTCTTTTTTTAAAAAAATCTTTTTTTCTTAACGTTTATTTATTTTTGAGACAGGGAGAGACAGAGCATGAACGGGGAGGGCCAGAGAGAGGGAGACACAGAATCTGAAGCAGGCTCCAGGCTCTGAGCTGTCAGCACAGAGCCCGACGTGGGGCTAGAGCTCACAGACCGCAAGATCGTGACCTGAGCCGAAGTCGGCCGCTTAACCCACTGAGCCACCCAGGTGCCCCTCTCAGACATATTTTCATTAACGTTTAATATTTGGAAAATAGTAGTTCTGCATAGTCCAAAGCCTTCATTTTATGTAAATAAGTGCAATGAGGTTTCAAGCATGGTAACTTGGCCAAAACTACTCAACTAGCAAGAACAGATGAGAACTTATTTTAATCTTAAATGTTAGCATGAGTTGACAGACTCAACTCATTCAACACATATTCATGTAGTGTTTCATAAAAGCCAGCCACTGGGCAAGTTCCTTTGCTGACCTCTTAGGATTTGAGAGTGAGGCCAGTGAATGGTATTTCCTCTTCTCACAAAGCCTGTGGACTACTGGAAAATAAAGACAAGCAAATAGTTTTGATGTAAACTAATATGTAAAAATTAGAGGAACTGTGGAAGCACAGTTGAAGAACAGCTAACCTGGAGCTGGAGGTGAGCAAAGACGTTTTCAAAGGAAATAACCTGGAAGCTGAGGTCACAGGCTGAGGGGACAGTAGCTAGATGTGGAGATGGGAACTGGGATGAGAGCAAGAGAGAAAGTGTGCAGTTTGTACTTTGTACATAGAACAAACATCTGCATTCAAGAGAGTATGGCACTGTGAAAACTGGGGAGTCACCAAAGAGGGGCTGGAAGAGCAGGGTCTCATCATGAAGAACAGTAAAAGCAATGCTAAGTAGTTTGGCTTTGTCCCGGTGGCCTCAGGCTGCAGAGTGGTAAAATCAGATTTGCAATTTAGAAAGATTATTTTTATGTTGAAATGAATTTGAGAGGCAGGATAGAGGGCAGGGGGATGAGCTATGTGAGAGGGGATGATGGTCAGCAAGGACAGAGCAGTGGGTGAGGATGGAGATGGGAAAAGATGAGTGATGGGCTTGCTCCTAACTGAATGGGTTTCCAATATTTGAGTAACATAGCTCTAAAATATCATTATTTTGGAATCATCTTTCATTCTTTAGTTATTAGAATGGAATCGAAAAAGCCTAGTTAAATCTTCAGAGTTTCATTTTGAGTTTCTTTAAGGTATATAAAATAGAAATCAGAAGCTTAATTAATGAAAATAAAAGCAGGGCAGCTATCTTGAGAGTGGGGGGGGGGCAGTTGTGGCGCATCACCATTATTGCCAAGTAGACTTTAAGGTAGCTTGCTGAGAGCTTTGTGTTTGGAAGAGCACAGTTTGAGTTCTAGTCCAATGCTTTTAATTTACGAGGAAACCAAAGGCTGGGTTTCTTGTATTTTCTTTCTTTAATTTTTTAAATGTTTTTTACATTTATTTTTGAGAGAGAGAGAGAGACAAAGCATGAACAGGAGAGGGGCAGGGAGAGATGGAAACACAGAATCCAAAGTAGGTTCCAGGCTCTGAGCTATCAGCATAGAGCCCTACATGGGGCTTGAACTCGTGAACTGTTAAGATCATGACCTGAGCTGAAGTTGGCTGCTTAACCGACTGAGCCACCCAAGTGCCCCCAAAGGCTGAGTTTCTTAACCAAAGGGTCAAGTGATTTGCCTTTCATCACAGTAATAGAGTAGAGGTGGAATTAGTGCTGGCAACTTCTGATTCCTAGTCTAGTGCTGTTTTGCAACATGGTGATGTTGCCTTAGGGAGCCAGGTCCATTAATCACCATCTCTACCACCACTCACACCACACCTACAACACTCTGGGTTATTGAAGTTTAAAAAAAAGGGTGGTAGGGAAATGGAAAAGAGAAGTGATGTGTTCCATCATTCTAGATGTCAAGGACCTGCTGGCATGTCAGACAGGCAGCAGTGCCCTGACATTTTCAGGGGTTGTTCTGTCTGGTGGGTTATAGTCATCAACATCTCTCTATGTTTAAGCTGCTTTGAGGACAACTGACTCGATGTCGCAGTGGGAATTCAGCATGTCTATTTCATTTGTTATTTTTGGTATGATGACACATTTAATTTAATAATTGTTTAATAAGAAATTTATAGTTAGTAAACAAAAAGTTTATTATTGCTTTACAAAACCTGTGAAAGTGTTCTCCCGAGGCTAAAATTTTATTTGGTAAGCTACTTAATGAGGAATTGAAAGACTTGATTCAATCATAATAATAGCTTCCTACTTCTTTGACTTTACTGAGTCCTTGGTGTTATATTAAATGCTTCCATTATTTGGATGAAGAAACCGGTAAAAGGGGTGATGACATTTACCAAAACTTGGTTGCTAGTAAGGGCTCAGTTCGGTTTGAGATTCTGGAACATTCTGAATTCCTAGGCACTCATTCCTTGGATCACTTCTGGCCCAAGGTTCTGCTCAGTGTTCTTTCTGCTTATATTCACCTGTAAATATTCCCTTTCCTCCAGCCCAGTTCAGCACCTTTGCCTCAGTTTCACCGTCTGTAAACCACTCTCCCAAAGCACATGTATGTGTAGCACTCTTTACTCGAGGTTGCTGGGGGTGGAGGGTGGTGGGTGTGGGAGAGGGGAGGACATAGGGGTGGAGACACATTAGAGCTGAATGAACAACTTTAAAACAATGTTTGATAGATCTGTTCTTAAAATTCCTTGGTCACTCAAACCCTGGAAATTCCACAGTGACCACCTTTGTCAAAGGCTAGAGCATATACACACAGCTCCTGTACATGTGTTCTTAAAGGTCAGTTTGCATTTTAAATAACTTTATAAAAAATATTACCATCAAATAAAATGCTTTTGATCATAGTTTATGTATCCATAAAACAGGTTATAATGTCTGTTTGACCTGCTTCACTGAGGTTGTCTCTTGAGGATCTAATAAAAATGAAGGAAGTGAAAATGGTATATATGCATATATATATGTGTGTGTGTGTGTGTGTATATATATATATGTATATATATACGTATATATATGTGTGTATATATATATATATATATATATGCACGCCAGTGTAAGACACTCTTTTGTTGATGGCTTTGATTGTAATCAAAAGGAAACTGTGCAGTTGATCGGAATTAACATGTTCTCTCAGTTAAGTAGCAAAACAACCAACATTTGACTCTTGTTGGTAGGTTTCTGATTTAAATAATATAGGAGCTTCTATTTGTGTCTTTTGGTTAAATTAATCCTTTATATTGATAGATTTTAGCAAAGATGATCAAACTTTCTAACAGGAAGTACAATAGTGCTTGGTTATTCAAAGTTCTTTTTTTGTTTCAAGTTATGTAACTGAGATTTGACACACTGAGCAATAAGTTAAGTACCTTGGCAAGCATGTACTCTTTTCGTTTTTCAATTTTGCAAAGTGATTTTCCTTTTTCTTTAATTTTAGGAAACAGATATTGATGATAGATATGGAGATTTGGATTCCAGAACCGATTCTGATATTCCAGAAATTCCACCATCCTCAGATAGAACCCCTGAGATCCTCAAGAAAGCTCTGTCTGGTTTATCTTCCAGGTATGATTAGGTGAAGATGACTATAATGGGTGCTCAGGAGAAGTTGTGCAGTTATGCCGGTTGGTGTAATAAATCTCACTTTTTCACAGTTTTGGAACTGTGAAAGAGAGGGCTTATACTTTTTCACCAAATATGCAGCATGGTACTAAATGCTTGATGTATATTCTTTCATTTAATCCTTACAGTCCTGTGAAGTGTGAGAAAACCAAATCTCAGAGGTCAACTGATGAAGGTTACAGAGCTAGGAAGGTGTAGACCCGAGACTCTTGTCCTAGTTTTGTCAGATTGCTCAAGCCGCTGATCCATTTACTACATCAGGTAGCCTTTCCTGGTATTGGAACGTCTAATAAAGAAAATTCCATATTCTCTGTTCCCTGTTTTTCAAATGCCACACATAAATAGGTCATTCTTTTTCTTTTACTGAGCTTAAATTATCACCCCAAACTCCACAACCCTTTTATCATTTTATGTTTGCTATATTTTTTAATGTTTGATCACCATCAAGATTCAGCAACTTTTATATTGCCCTCCATTGTATACTTTAGTAATATGAATTATAAAAGTTACAAAAGCAAAATAAATGTAAGCTTTATCCAGATTAATGTGTGAAGTCTTAAATGTTGGTTTAGAACAGTGTTTTTCCAGCTTTTTGATTGTGACACACAGTAAAAGACATATTTTACACCACATCCCAAGAGACACAGAAATGTATATTTTAACTGTTGCAAAATGTTATGAAGCAATTCTTGCTACTGTGTGTGATACTCTCTGATTTCTTTTGATACTGTTCTATATTATGGAACAAAACGGCTAGTTGTGACTTACTAAATTGGTTTTACTACCAGTAGGTCATAACAAAAAACACTGGTTAGTTATATCTAATAAATGTAATACAAATTTTTCTGCTTTTTAATTTCTAAGAGATAACCATATTAGAATAAATTGATTCAAACAGAAATTTTCATATTTTTTAACCAATAGAATAACTTTTTGCTGTCCATTATTGAAAACATGATTATTATTTTTATAGTTCTTGATCCTAGTTTTTCTGACCTCATTCACACATATACATTTTCTTTAAAATCTTATCAGGTCTATTTCAACTCTGAATTTTTTTTTAAAAGCTTTTTAACGTTTATATTTGAGAAACAGAGCATAAGTAGGGGAAGGGTGGAGAGAGAGGGAGACACAGAATCCAAATGAGGCTCTGAGCTCTGAGCTGTCAGCACAGAGCCCGATGCGGGGCTGGAACCCACAAACCATGAGATCATGACATGACCCTGGACGCTTAACTGACTGAACCACCCAGGCGCCCCTGAAATTTTTTTTTACTGATGTTATATAAAAATGATGCTGGACGCCTGGGTGGCTCAGTCAGGTTTAGCATCTGACTCTTGATTTCAGCTCAGGTCATGATCCCAGGGTTATTGAATTGATCCCCATGCCAGGCTCTGCACTGAGCATGGAGCCTGCTTAAGATTCTTAAGATATTCTCTCTCTCTCTTGGGGTGCCTGGGTGGCTCAGTCGGTTAAGTATCTGACTTCCGCTCAGGTCATGATCTCACGGTTTGTGGGTTTGAGCCCTGCATCCAGCTCTGTGCTCACAGCTCGGAGCCTAGAGCCTGCTTTGGATTCTGTGTCTCCCTCTCTCTCTGCCCCTCCCATGCTCATGCTCTCTCTCTGTCTCTCAATAGTGAATAAATGTTAAAAAAAAAAAAAAAAAAAAAGATATTCTCTCTCTCTCTCCTGCCTCCTCTGTCCCCCCCTTTGTCCCTCTCCCCCACTTGTTCTCTCTTACTTTCTCTAAAAAATGAAAAAAATACCTCTGAAGAATGATTTCTTTAGTGTGTCATTTATATTAGATTTTTCCTTAATGATGAAGGGTTTTTCCCTAGTGTAAAATAACAATAGCAAATAATAGCAGCTGCTATTTCTTGAGCATATGCTCTGTGCTAGGCACTACTCCAAGCACTTTACACATAGTGACTATTCTCACAGCAACCCTGTAACAGGTTCAGTTATATAGACCTATTTTATAAATGAGGAAATTGAGGCACAGAAATGTTATATGTCAAGGATCATGCAGTCAGTAAGTGATAGAACCACATTATGAACCTAGGTATTGTGTTCTGTTTATAAAACAATTGGTTTTGGGGCACCTGGGTGGCTCAGTCGGTTGAGCGTCTGACTTCAGCTCAGGTCACGATCTCACAGTTTGTGAGTTCAGGCCCTGTGTCGGGTTCTGTGCTGTCGGCTCGGAGCCTGGAGCCTGCTTCCGATTCTGTGTCTCCCTCTGTCTGCCCCTTCCCTGCTCATGCTCTGTATCTCAAAGATGAATAAAAAAAATTACAATTAGTTTGAAAAAATGAACAATAAGTAATATATAACAAGTTTCAGTCTTCTTAGACTTTGTTCTAAAGGTTACATGAATGTTTCAAACTCTATCTTAATTCATTTTAGGCTCTTTTTAATCTAATACCCAAAATGGTCTGTCTTGAAAAAATTTAGAAGTTGTAGATGCATAGAATTAAAAATATTAATTGCATTATAAAATTACATGAATTGCAGGGGGGAAAAAAAAAACTCTTGTAATCTTCCCACCAAAACATTGATACCTAAAATATTGTGATGTTTACTTTTTGAAGTTTTTTTTTTCTTCTGCGCTGTGTGTATTCTGCGTGTGTGTGTGTGTGTGTGTGGTGTATAATATAAAAATAGCATTGTACTGTTTCTTACCTTTCTGGTTACATTTTCATTCTGTGGTATTAGAAACTATATCATTTTTTTAATGACTTAAATTTTTTAATGACTACATGATAATATTCCTTTGTATGACTGTAGTTCAGTTTATTCAACTAAACTAAAATTGCTGGGCGTTTAGCTTGTTTCCAGATTTTCACAATTAAAAACAACTCTGTATTAAACATTTTTCTTTGTAGCTAGGTTAAGATTTATGCTCTTTTTTTTTTTATGTTTATTCATTTTTCAGAATGAGAGGGACTGTGCAAACGGGTGAGGGGCATAGAGAGAGGGAGACACAGGATCCAAAGCAGGCTCCAGGCTCTGAGCTGTCAGCACAGAGCCCAACTAGGGGCTCAAACCCACGAACCGCGAGATCATGACCTGAGCCAAAGGTGGACGGTTAACCCACTGAGCCACCCAGGCAACACTAGATTTATGCTCATTTTTAAGGCTTTAATATATCATATTAAATACAGCATAAGGTGTTGAAATTGGAAGAGGCCTGAAGGTTTTTAGGCACTTGGCACATTGTCCCAATTGACCTGTGTGTGGGTCTTGTGGAGATGAATAGTCACTTAACCAGTTAAGTCTGATTCTATCCGTTAGTGAAGCTCTTCTTCAGCTATCATCTCATCCAGGGGCAATGCCCTGCTCCCCCTCACCCGAAACTGCACAAATGGACATGTGCATTGACTGGAGACATTTTAGGTTGTCACAAGAGATAGCACTACTAACAGATAATGGGTAGAGGCCGGGGAGGATGTTAAACATCCTATAGTACACTGAACAGCTCTTCACAACAAAGAATTCTGTGGCTCACAACGTTATTAGCACTGAGGTTGAGAAACCAAGGAAACATACAGGCATAGCCTTATACTGGGTGCTCTTGTACTGTATCATGCCATTTTCCTTCTCTCCAAGAACTTGCACACTTCCTGTCCAACCTCCAATGGCTGGTAGATGGACTTTTTCAAAAACTTTTCTTGCCAGATGGCCCACAAAGTACTTATTTATTCTTGAGGAGTGTCTCTGTGTACCGATTCTTGGCTCAGGTGAACTGCTTTGCCAGCCCAGGTTCTTGATGACTCATGATGTTTGTGTCCCTAGGAAAATATTTTTTTTTAAACCTCATCATTACTTTTGAAATAAAAACCACTTAATATCTGTAGTGACAGTAAAACATTGTACATTTCGTAACTGATTTGAACAATAAGTATATATGACCACTTTAGATAACCACTTGTAAGGAGACTCCTGAATTATATACTTTTTAGAAACCTCATTTCTAGCTCATGTAGTTCTGGAGATATGGGACTTGAACGAAAATCTCCTATATTGATTCTGAGTTCCTTTTTCCAAAGCAATTGTGAGGTGATAACTTGGACCTGAAATCAAGGCTGTCTCTAATGTGCTCATGGTAGCATGGTAAAAGAAATCAATAATTTGAATTCAGAATCAGGTTATCCTCTGGTTTTTGGTAACAGTGATTTTTTTTTTCCCTTCATATCGTGCTCTGTTTTGAATTCAGTGGTTCTCCCTTAAAAGATGTCTTTCAGTCACTGTATCCATGGATATGTATAAGTATGTTCTTTTATTTTCTTTGTATTAAGTATTCTTGAGAAATTTGAGGAGTCTGTGAAAATAATTAAGAGAATTAGTCTTTCACCTTGTTGGGGGAGGGGAATTTTTCTGGGAAGGGAAATAGGTATATAAAAGATAACTAGGTGAAATATGTTTCTTGATGGCTCAGGTTTTCAGTTATCACGGAACTTTTGGATGGTAGGAAGAAAGTAGGTCTTCTGTTTAAGATCTCTGGTTCCTCAGCAGCTACCATCCTCTGAAGTTCAAAGCCAGAGGCGTCTAACAGAAGTACATGTGGACATTGGCAACATCCACCTAGGGACTGATTGGTGACACTTATGTAGTGTCTGTCATCTTCTTTGGGTTCTCAACAATTCTGACTCTGAGGATCAGTTATACAGGAGAGCTAAATACGCTTCTGGGTTTCATGCAAACAGGACGGGATCACTATCATTATCTCTGTTATCATTAGAGACTGGTTTATGGTCCATTATGTACCTTTGACTAGCTCTGTGACCTAGCCCAGTTCCCAAATCTATTCATTAATCCATAAAGAGTTATGTATATAAAATTCAGTGGAACCTTTCAGCTCTAACAGTTTTTGACTCTCTGCTCATTTCGGTTCAGTCCTAAAGCCGAGAGTCTAATGAGAAATTTATGAGCCACATAGTTTATCACACAGCAGAGAGAAGGAAAGTCGTCTAAGTATAATGTGACCACCTCATGAGAAACCGTGGAAGTTAGGTGAAAGAGTTTGGACTTAATGTTGTTGACATTTTAGACCTTGAGTACAGAAATGACCTCATAAAAGGGATATTTAATAAATATCTGGAAGATTGGTGAGAGCAGGGAATGTAATCAATATTTGATAAATGGATGAAGTCAGCTAATTTTTTTATAGAGAGGAGAATGAAAGCCTGTGCTTAGAACACTGTGTGTGCATGCATGTGTGTGTACATATATGTGTGTATGTGTATGTATGCTACTATCCTTTAAGATGAATCCAGGTATCTTGTATCATAATTTAAATGCTGCCATTTGAATTAATAGACATAAGAAAAGTCTTAAAACTTTGCTGTGAGTATAATGTAAAATGAGTGTAGAATGAAGAAAAGCAGGGGGAAACAATTTTAGATTCAGAAATATCCATATATAGGTGTTATTAGAATCCTTTTGGTTTTACACAGTGGCTGCTGACATTTTTCATGACATAGCCAAAGAAATAGTGACAGTATCTGTCAAATATGCTGGGGGTGAAACGTGAGTGTCCTGGGTGTGAGGGGAGGGCTGTTGGGCACCCCGGGCCCTTCCTAACCGCCAGAGAGGATTGAGGGAGATGAGTTCTTAGCCTAGCCAGACATTCAACAGGGAAGGCCTGCTCTAAGGAACAATTAAAGGCCCAGGGATGAGGAAATAATGTTGTGCTTTTAAGACTCTGTGTCTGAGTGCAGAAAGCCAGCAGCACACTTAGAGCTCTAGGAGAAAGTGATCATCCGTCTGGCCTTGCCCTCAGTGACTGACCTGCTTGCCTTCTTCATTTCACTGAGATTTCTGTGCTCTGTAGTTGGCTTCTGTATTATCCTTTCTTTACTTTCTCTCATTGGAAGTCTGTGTTCTCTGTCTATACCACCTTAATAAAATCACTGTTGTTATATACCACCCCAAAGGATAGATCATGGTTTTCTTTTTTAAGTTTATTTATTATTTTGAGAGAGAAAGTGTGTGCATGCATGTGCTGGGGAGGGGCAGAGAGAGGGAGGGAGAAAGAGAAAATCCCAAGCAGGCTTGCACTGTCAGCACAGAACCTCATGTGGCTGACACTCAGAGACTGTGAGATCATGACCTGAGCTAAGATCAAGAGTTGGCCACTTAACCGGCTGAGCCACATAGACACCCCTTAAAAAAGTGTTTTTTAAGTTTTTTTTTTGTTTATTTTGAGGGAGAGAAGGATAGATCATCTTTACAGAGGGCTTTTTGCACCTGCCTTCTTCCCTTCTCAATGACCCTGGTGGGGTGTGCACATATACACATTGGCCACCTCACTTCCCAGCCTAGTGATTCATCCTCATTCACACTGAACAAAAATTAGTTTCTTTCTTTGGCTAACATAATTTTACACTTAATTTAGCTCTGAGTGAGTGAACAAATGCTGTTGGTTAGATTTTTGTTTTTGTTGTTACTACAGGTGAAGTAAGGGATTCTTTTTTTTTTTTAATATTTATTTTTGAGAGAGTGCAAGTCAGGGAGGGGCAGAGAGAGGGGAGCAAAGGATCTGAAGTGGGCTCTGCACTGACAGCAGAGAACCCAAAATGGGGCTTGAACTCATGAACCAAACTGTGAGATCATGACCTGAGCCGAAGTTGAATCCTCGACCAACTGAGCCACCCAGGTGCCCTGAAGTAAGGGATTCTTAAAATATAGTTAGGGAAAATATGAAAGTCTGATAATACTGAAACCACACAAAAAACTCAATACATTAAACACTAACTTTATAAACATTTTCTTTATAGGTGGAAAAACTGGTGGATTCGTGGAATTCTTACTCTAACTATGATTTCATTGTTTTTCCTGATCATCTATATGGGATCCTTTATGCTGATGCTTCTTGTAAGTGTTTTACATTTTTCCAAGTATCTCTTGCTTTGTTTTTCAGCACTGATATGATTGAAGTAATTTGAACATGTCATAAAAAATAAAGTAGTTCAGGATTTGGTAACAACAAATTTATTTCCCTTAAGCATTTTCTTGTTCATGAAATTATCTGGACCAACCTTTCCTCTTTGCAAAATGGCCATTCAGTGTATTCACTCAGCAGAGACCAAGTATATGTAATACGTAGTATTAGGGATTGCTAACGACTTCACACACTCATGACATCATCATATGGAACTATTAGCTAGATCCCTAACTTGAAAGAATTCAATCTAATGGCACAGATATATAAGTAACCATATGAATAAATAGTATAGTAAATAAGTGGGTAACTTTTTGGGAGAGCACAGTAAAAAAAGTATCTAAACCAGCCTGAAAGAGAGCAGAGAGGACTTCCAGAAGAGTTTATGCCAAAGTTAAACCCTGAAGAAGGGGCTGGACAGGAGAGGGCCTTCCAAGGTGGGGATATCATAAGCAAGACATGGAGATAACGAGAGAGTGTGGTTTGTTGGGGGATTTGCAACTGGTGCCTTTGGAGGGTGTCTAGGGATGAGACCAGAGAGGTGCACAGAAGCCATTTTGGGAGTGTGGGATTTTGTTGTGTATGGGAAGTCCAACAAGTCATGAAGCCAGACAAGTATTTTAAGATTTTAAATCATTCGTTTAGTAAATGCTCCCAAGATGCGCAGGCATTGTGCTGCTTCTGGGGTATGATACAGCAGTGCTGAGAAAAGCACACATGTCTCTTCCCTGGGGAGTTTACTGTCTGTGCTTCAAAGAACTGATCAGAAATATAATTACAGGGGCACCTGGGTGGCTCAGTCGGTTGAGTGTCTGACTCTTGGTTTCTGCTCAGGTCGTGTTCCCAGGGTTGTGGAACGAGCCCTGCTTTGCGCTCCATGCTGAGCGTGGAGTGTGCTTGAGATTCTCCTTGTCTGCCCCTCTCCTGCTTGTGCATGTGCGTTCTCGCCCAAATATACATATAGAGAGAATATATTTATATAGGATAGGGTGCTGTGAGAGCAAGGGGGGATCTGGAAGACTTTCCAGAGGCATCCTGTCCAGCACGTGTGCTGCAGTTTAAAGCTTGAACAGGTGGGGGGTAAAGGGGGAGCTTGGGGACAGGAGTGTCACAGCAGAGGATTCCTGTTTATGAAAGCCTTGATATCCAAAGAAGCGTGAAACATTTGGAAGTGGTGGGAGTGGGAAGGAGACCTGCGTTTGTTTAATAGATTCATCAAGCACTTGAGGGTGCTGAGTGTGTTTAGCACAGGGAGAGCCTTGCTCTCAGGGATATGCACAGTGTCCCTCTTTTTTGTTGTTTCTTTTTCATCTCATCTCCTTTAGCTGAGCCTCTTTCACCCTCACCACCTCGCTCTCTGGCTGCTCCAACTTGTCTGCTCCCCTCCATGCCCAGTCCTATTCCTAGTGATAGGCATGGGCAATATGATACGGTTTTCCTTTCAGTCTATAAAAGAATAAATAAGTTTTGAAGTGAAATCAGACACGATTGGGGAAAAAAATCCCATCAACTCCTGACCATCAAGCCCTTTCACTTTCTTTCTGTTCCCTCATTAATTTTGTACTTCCTTGGGGGTATCAAGGTAACAGGAGTGAATAAGAAATCACCTTCTCTGTTCTGTTTTTGCTGACATCGTAAAGAACTTTTTCTCACAGAAAAACAATGGATAGTGCATAGGACCTCTTTAATGTGAGGCCAGAAGATGCTGAGTCTAAAAACCAGGTAGGCCGGTGTGAGCACGGTCCAGGTGTGACTCCAGGGAAGGGCCCACTTCTTTTCTTCTCAGTGTGCACCTATGGAGGGTTGTGAGTGCCAGTGAGTTTGGGCCTTTCAGGAGTGAGTGGGTACAGAGCACTTCTCAGTGCTGTGTGCTGAGTGATGGGCCAGGGGACAAAGGGATTGGGTGATAGCTGACAGCTTGGTAAGGCTTTGTGGATGAAGGGACCTTTCATCAGACCTTGAGGGTCTGTCAGGGTGGAGTGAGCACCGAGAGTAAAGGTCCAAATGGCTAGATGTGTCAGGAAAAGGCAAATGATGTCTTTTTCCTGGAGCATAGGGCCTTTGAACTTGGAAAAATAATTGGAGATCAGATGCTAGAGGGCCTTGCAATACTGTGTGAAGAAGTTTAGGATTTATTTGTAAAGGATTGGGGAGCCATTGGAAATATTAAAGATCATTTAAATTATTATTCCCCTTTAGGAGGTAATTTTGATCTAAGACATTGTAAAGCACCAGCATCCTTGATACATGGACACAGGCTGGTCTGGTGGGCTCTCTGTGAGTAAGTTACATTGTTCTCCAAACTAAACCATTTGGTGTGGTAACTTGGGCCAGAATTTGCAGATAGAGACTAATTTTCAAGCACCCTTTTATGAGAAAATTCAAAACACCTTTAAAGATATCCTTGCATATTTGGATTTTGGTTTTTTAAAAGAGAATCATAAGCATACCTAAAGTACTTGAGCTTTCTTGTTTATTTTTTCTGTTGTGAAAGGAAAATACCATTTTAATACGAGTTCTGTTTCATTGGTGAGCTTAATCAGAAGAATATTAAAGATCGAGTTAAGTAGATTTGAACTGTTACTGCTCTTATTTAGGTTTATTGTAATGCATGCACACATGTACCATGCATACATACACATGTTGTATTTATGATACGTATATTAAGGAAATATGGGTGGATATACACATATGCACACACTGTTGGTACTCAATTGTGATACTACTTTTATGTGATTTCAAGTCTTATTTATGCTCATATCCCTAACTAGGTCATTTATATTTTGAGAGGCTTGCATTTGCCCTACAATATCAGCACTCGTAAATGATTGATTCAAGAGAATTTTATTAAAAACTTATTTCTACCAAATGATAGCTACTACTTTAAGATGGAATCATACAGGAACTTTTTTTTCTTCAATCTTCTATTTATAGCACTTACATGTTGCATTCATAGCTTGCAATCACACTTTTTTTAAAAACTTTTTTTTAGGTTTATTTATTTCTGAGAGAAGGGGAGAGAGAGAGAGACCAAGCTTGAGTGGGAGAAGGGCAGAGAGAGTGGGAAACAGAATCCGAAGCAGGCTCCAGGCTCTGAGCTGTCAGCACAGAGCCTGACGCGGGGCTCTAACCCATGAACTATGAGATCATGATCTGAGCCAAAGTCAGATGCTTAACCGACTGAACCACCCAGGCACCCTGGAATCACACTTTCTAGGTGATGGAATTACTAAAGCATACTTTGATTTAAAGGAAGATAGTGTAAGAGGTTCTCACCTTCACCTTCTTGGAAACTCCTATAATAAGTTTTAATTCACATATATAATTTAGTTTTAAGTAGTTTTTTTTTCCATTGTGAGAGTTATAAAAGTGTGTTAAAATTACTTGGGGAAATTGTTAATTTTTTGAAAATCACCCCTAGCCCTATCATCAACTACCAAAACCCAATTAATACTATTTGATATACTCTTTTAGTCCTTTTCTTCTTGTATGTTTTAAAAATCATGGTTGTAATCATAACATGACTAGAATTTTGTATCCTGCTCTTTTAAACTAAGTATTTTATCGAGTGTTTTGTGTTGCTCCATCTTTACAACCATCAACATTAATACATTCCTTGACTGAATGGAATGGAATGTATCATAAGTTATTTGAACCTCTGTGTTATTTTCACACATTCGGGTTATGTTTTGGTTTTCTCTATGGTGAATAATACTATCCTGAACATAATAGAATGTAAAGCTTTTTCATATGCAGGATTATTTTCTTTGAATAGATTCCCAAAGTGAAAATAGGCATTTTTATTTGGATAACCCATAAATACCATAGTTCAAACTCAACATATCCAAATCTGAACTTCCCTTCCATCCCCATCCATTCTGCATAAATATGTCTCCTTTCCCAAAAGCCTTCTCTGGTGTTACTCTGTGTTCCTCTGACTCCCTTAGCCGCTCCCCCCCCCCCATTTCCTCAGCCACCAAATCCAACCAGTTCTGCTTCCTCAATGTCTTATTCCTTGTACTCCACTTCCCTGCCGCTCGCCCAGTTAGAGGTTCATCTACACTCAACTGGATGGTGGCATCTTGCCTGCCTTACTTTCTCTCTACTCTTGCTGCCTCTCCAGTCTGTTCTTTCCACCTCTCCTATCCCCAGACACACACATCTGATCACGTGTAGTCCTTTGTACTGTTTGCTGTGCTTCTTGTCTCTCTCTGCCTCTCACCCCCATCGCTGTGAGTAGGCAACTCTGAAATACTTGTAGTTCCCTAACATGCCTCGTCTTCTCCCATATATGTAATTCTGTATATCTTTCTCCTCTGTCCCAACTGTGGCCCATCTCTACCCCCCACCCCGTTTTGTTTGCCCATGCTTATATCCATGTGGCAGTTTCCACGTGGCGTTGTAGCCATTTGTGTCCTCCTTGACAGACTATGCCTCTCTGAGGACAGATGTCCTGTATTATATCTCTGAATCCTCAGTAACTAGCAGAGTAGGCATTTAAATATTGGTGGTTGTCTTTAAGGCTCTTAACACATTTATTGAGCCAACAGAGTCCTGCCAGTGTGCACGGCTACCAGTATTGGTGGCCTGGAATATCAGTTTCCGGGTGATCACCCAGCCTGGAAGATACACATACATTTTAAGGATTTTAGCTGTACTGTTGTGAACCCCCTGTTTTCTGTTTTCCCAGTGGCTCTGTATTGATTCTACTTGCAAACTGTAATTGACAATCATATAAATATGTATGTGTGTGCTATTAAAAGTAGTTTTATTTCCTCTCAGTAAAATACCATATATAGTGCTAATGGTTGTTCTTGAGCAAATGTGTTCATTTAGCAAATAGAAATTGCATCAGTGCATTTGATAGTTTAAAAGCCCTTGGTTCTATAAATAGTACAGGCTTTGCCATTTTATTTTAACACCTAGCATTGTCCCCATTTTGTGATTATTTAAAAAAAATAACTTTTGACACATTCAAAGCTTATTGAAGGACGATATTTGAACTTCCTCTTGTCTTTATATTATAAAACATTAATGACTTCTTCTTAAAATAACTATTTATAGTAGTTTGACCTAATATTTTCTTAGCACATGGCTGAGGGGACACAATTGCTTTAAGTATGTGATTGGACACAATAGGTATAATGGAGAAATATAGCTTAAGAATATCCTGAACAGTAGGTTTGGGAAAGCTGATTTTGGGGGAGCTTAAAAGGAAATACCAAAGTATATTCTTGGGCAGAGTTTGGTAAGCTTTTTGAGTATAGAAACAGGTAAAAATATTTTAGGCTTTAAGGAACCACATATTTCTCTGTAACATCATTTTTAGTTTTTGTTTTTAACTAAAAAAAAAATATCAAATCCATTCTTAGCTCACGGGCTGTACAAGACCAAGCCCTTGAGTATATTCTCCAGAGGCTGAAGAAGTCTGCTATACTCATAAAGATTTTAATCTCTTAGCTCGTGGTAATAAGTGTTCAACTTGCCACTTGTTTTTCGAGTCTTGGAATTGACTTAAACCAAGCATTAGATATGATGCTGCATCCTCAGGGATTACCTGTACCCAAGTTGGTGGATACAACAGTTTGAAGGACTACTAAGTAGACCATCAAAAAAGGATTCATAAATATAAAACAATTTGTTAGGAATGTATAAAGAACACTGTGTAAACAGAATTGCATAGAATCAATTGACCGGGTGAAGTGGCTGCAAATGTAGAAGGCTATTTATAATTTGCCAGTGTAACTCCACTTAGATGTATCAGACAGATATGCAGCTGGCTTTGTGAGAGTTGGCACAGCTGGAAGAATGAAAAGACCATGCCCAAACCCTGCTAGGTGACAGGGTGAAGATGTTTTAATTACAGTCATTCGTTTTGACCATGTCTTTATCCTTGGAAGGCATACCAGGATGTATGGTTAAAAATAAATATATACAGGGGCGCCTGGGTGGCTCAGTTGGTTAACCATTTGACTCTTGATTTTGGCTCAGGTCATGATCTCACAGTTCATGAATTAGAGCCACGTTAGGCTCTGCACTGACGGTGCGGAACCTGTTTGGGATTCTCTCTCTCTGCCCCTCCCCCCCAGCCCCCCATGCACGGGCTCTCTAAGTAAATCAATAAATGCAAACTTCCACATATGATCCTTTTTCTAGGGTAACTCAAGAAACAAAATGGACGAAAAGATTGTCCATCTTAGTACAGATGAACTCAAGAAATGAAGTAGTAATGAGAGATAAAGCCTAATCAACCATGACCAACAAGACTGTATCCCTCAAACTTTAAGCTACAGTGCGACCTCCTACCCCAGGATGGAGCTTTCATGTTTTGGATAAACTTTCATTTGCTTACCCCTTTGAAATATCGCTTGATTTTAGAGACATTGACTTACTGAATTTTTGCTACTGACATTTAGAATAATTAAAACTGGGCAGGCTAAAGATTTTTTTAAACACATATGACATAAGAAATGACTTATTAAATGATTAAGCACAAATGTAAACACTAAGAAATGTATGTTAATGTGTTCTCTTGGTTTCAGGTACTAGGCATCCAAGTGAAATGCTTCCATGAAATTATCACTATAGGTTATAGAGTCTATCGTTCTTATGACCTGCCATGGTTTAGAACATTGAGCTGGTAAGTAACTTAAAACTGTTTCAGATGTGAAAATCTGGTTCTTTTCTAAAGTTTTTAAAGGAAGCACCCTGATGAGTCAGTATCACACAGTTGACCTTATAGATTGATTTTTGGAGAAAGATAAATAAAAATAATGCAATTGGATTTTGATAAGAAGAAAATCACCTTTAACTCTCCTTTTCTAACACTACTATTTTCATATCTCATCTTTCAGTCTTTGTAGAGATACTTTATATTTGAATGTATACACTATTGACCTCTTTTTTTTAAACATTTTTTAATGTTTATTTTTGAGAGAGAGAGCATGTGAGAACTGGGGAGGGGCAGAGAGAGAGGGAGACAGAGGATCCAAACAGGCTCTGCACTGACAGCAGAGAGCCCAGTGTGGGACTTGAAGTCACGAACTGTGCGATAATGACCTCAGCCGAAGTCGGACTTAACCAACTGAGCCACCCAGGTGCCCCTGCGCTGTTGTCTTCTTTAAAAAACATTGTATTGGACACCTTTTTATATCCTTTATAGTTACAATTTTAATAAAGTTTCGTTTTGTAAAATGTTAGAAATATGTGTAATCTTTTGCTTTCTTTTGCCTCAGTTGAAATGAGAGCACACACAGAATTAGATTATTTCTGCAGAGAGTGAAAGATGAGATATGAAAATAGTTGTGTTTTCTGTTTTGTTGAGTGGTCAGTGGTTTATTCATGGGGAAGAAAGCCCTTGATGAATGTCTGTCCCCCCCCCCCACCCTTCCTTCCCCACTACTGCAAAGCTGGCCCACCTCCTTGTAGGCCCTGGGGGCAGTTAGAGGAGAGGCAGCTCCTACCTTTGTTGTTCCTGGTTTGATCTTGTCTTCAGGCCCCTGGCTGGTGACCTGCTACAGGGAGGGTTGTTAGAAGAGTAATACTCTCTGAGGAGCAGTGTGTAAGGCAGTCTTGTAAATGGCACCAGCAGTTACCAGCACTTGAAATACTGTATATGTAACATGCATGTAAAACTTAGTTTAAAAAAAGGCATGCGATTTTAATATTTAAAGTTTAATATATCTTTTTATAACTTTTCAGTTATAATTCTCAATTATCAAGACCTTGACCAGGAAGGAAACATGATAATATAATAGTTCATAATGAACCAAATTGACCATGCCTTTGAATATAGCTGTTTGATTAGTATCAGCCAGAGGGTCCAGTGTCTTAAGAAAACAGATGTATCACCTTTGGGGTTTAGAGTAGTCAAAAAACAGTTTCTAATTTTTCCTTATGGCAAGTTTCTTCACGAAGGGCAAAATGTATGGGAAATGTTAGATTAAGTAGTTGGAGAATAATTAAATGCTGAACCATGCAGGATTGATCAATTCTAAGAAAAAAAGACATAGGTCAGGATGGGCTCCAGTGATTGCAGAAGTATTTATGGAGAAGGTGAGAAACAAACTATCACTTGAAATAAAGACAAGTTTTGGATAGAGAAGAGTGCTCCGCAGTGGGGAAGCATCACCTATCAAGTTCTAGATGAGGGACTAGGAGGAACATGCCACAGAGGCAAAGACATTCCTGGCCTTCTTGAGCAGAATAATGGGGGAAAAGTTGGGTTGGTGGACTAGGGCAGGCCTTGATAGCTTGATGGAGGAGTCAAAGACAGTTTCCATTGTAGGAGAATAGAAAAATGGTAATGCAGCTGATAGAAATGGGAATACAGTACTTTACTTTGAAAACTGTGGGGTCTAATTCCATCCATGAGGACCAGAGGGAAATCGCTCCTTTCCTCCTCTGCTCTCCTGGCCGAGTAGGACTCGGCCCTTCAAAGGATGAGGCATGGAGGAACTCTGAAGCGGTGCTTCCCAGCCTTCTTTCCTGGCTCACACAAGTGCCATCAGTCAATTCTCATGGGTTCTCCTTTCCCTGGGGGGGAGGGATATATCAGAATTGGGTGGAGGGACGGGTGATTTACACAGTTTTTTTTTTTAATTTTTTTTTTAATGTTTATTTATTTTTGAGACAGAGAGCATGAACAGGGGAGGGTCAGAGAGAGAGGGAGGCACAGAATCTGAAACAGGCTCCAGGCTCTGAGCTGTCAGCACAGAGCCTGACGTGGGGCTTGAACTCACGGACCGTGAGATCATGACCTGAGGTGAAGTCGGCCGCTTAACCGACTGAGCCACCCAGGCGCCCCTGATTTACGCAGTTTTAAGAAGTTTCTCTTAGAGGGCTGCCTGGGTCAGTCAGTTAAGCATCCAACTTCGGCTCAGGTCATGATCTCACGGTTTGTGAGTTTGAGCCCCGCGTCAGGCTCTGTGCTGACAGCTCAGAACCTGGAGCCTGCTTCAGATTCTGCGTCTCTCTCTCTCTGCTCCTCCCCTGCTGATGCTCTGTCTGTCTGTCTCTCTCAAAAATAAATGAATGTTAAAAAAAAAAAGTTTCTCTTAGAGATTTTTACCTGCTGCCTGCTTCTATCCCCCACTACTTCCTCTTAAGAATCACTGTGCAACTGGGGGCGCCTGGGTGACTCAGTCGGTTAAGAATCCAGCTTCTGCTCAGGTCACGATCTTGCAGTTAGTGGGTTTGAGCCATGCATCGGGCTCTGTGCTGACAGCTCAGAGCCTGGAGACTGCTTCAAATTCTGTCTCCCTCTCTGCCCCTACCCGCCTTGCACTCTGTCTCCATCTTTCTCTCAAAAAATGAAAAAACATTAAAATTGAAAAAAAGAATCCGTGTGCATCTGGAGTCCATCTGGAACATGGAGGAGGGGGAGAAAGACACCAATATGCGTAATGCAGTGAGGATGGGTCAGAGGTTGAATTGCCTCTTCCTGCTTTCCCTATTGATTTCCTCCTCAGGGCAGGTGGGAATTTGGCTTAGAATCTCCACTATTAAAAAGCTTTAGAGCTGTGAATAGTTAGTTGAAAGTGGATTTTCATTATAAAATACTGTGTGTGTGTGTGTATCTGCGTGCATGTGTGTGTGTTTATCTGTGTGCGTCTGTGTGTGTGTGTGTGTATTTGGGTATGCATAGTATTTTTTACATTGTTTCCCAATCTCTGGCACTAGATTTTGAGCTAAGTAGAGGCGTGAGCTGTATTCAGTAAACTTGTTGACTGACACATTTGAAATTAAGTTTAAAAGAGGAAAAAAATGTTTTGGTGGAATATCCTGAACCTGTGCCCTGAACTTAGTTTTTGATCTTTGTGACATCATGAAAATATAGAGAATAGTTTTGCTGAGTTTGAGAGGGGAAAAAAAGGCTTCAAATATGAAAAAGCTAATTGTGTTTCAATTATAGGTACTTTCTACTGTGTGTAAACTACTTTTTCTATGGAGAGACCGTAGCCGATTATTTTGCTACATTTGTTCAAAGAGAAGAGCAACTTCAGTTCCTCATTCGCTACCATAGATTTATATCATTTGCCCTCTATCTGGCAGGTAAGGAAAATAGTCCGTATTGGTATGTAGCTGATATATATTACATGCTTATTTTTACTTACGTTATTTGAATTTATGACATCTTCTATTTGTTACATTTTAATCCAGTTCCATTTTTATTTGTTCCATGTATAAAAAGCTGTTGCTTTCATCATGGTCTTAAACAGCAATTACTCCTTCATGGTGATTTAAAAAAAGGACCTACTTGCTTAATACTCCACATATTTGAAAATTTTCTTTGGAAATTGTAGCAAACTTTTAAATACATGGATTTATTGTTAACCAAGTATGATTTACAAAGAAACTTTTACATATATATTGCTTTATTTATATAGTATTGTGGTATTTAGTTTTACTGACATGGTTTATTATATATTCTTTCTATACATGTATATATATATATCATATGTATATATATGATATATACATATTTGTTTATAGTACACTGTACCATTTGTTTTTAAGATTTTAGATTAAGAATTAGATACTAGGATAAAATTAGAATTAACAGGTATTTCTTTAATAAAAGTTTATCAATCATAAAAAAATTCTAAAAACTTGATTTAGATATGTACTTTTTATTTTTATTAAAACAATTTTTTTTAACATTTATTTATTTTTGAGACAGAGAGAGACAGAGCATGAACGGGGGAGGGTCAGAGAGAGGGAGACACAGAATCCAAAACAGGCTCCAGGCTCTGAGCTGTCAGCACAGAGCCCAATGCGGGGCTTGAACTCATGGACTGCAAGATCATGACCTGAGCTGAAGTCGGACGCTTAACCGACTGAGCCACCCAGGTGCCCCAAAACAATTTTTTTAATGTCTATTTAGTTTTAAGAGGGACAGAGTGTGAGTGGGAAAGAGGCAGAGAGGGAGGGAGACACAGAACCCGAAGCAAGTTCCAGGCTCTGAGCTGTGAGCACACAGCCCTACGCAGGGGCTCGAACTTGCAAAATGTGAGATCATGTGACCTGAGCCAAAGTCAGATGCTCAGCCAACTGAGCCACCCAGGTGCCCCAGATATGTACTTTTTAAAAGTCAGCTTGCCAATGTGAGTCTTGACTCTACTACTTACTAGCTAAATAAACATTGGGAAATTTAATTAATTTATCTGTACCTCAATTTCTTTGTAAAGCACTTAGAACAATACCTGGCACTATTTAAATATTTGTTGTTGTTATCATTACTTTCTTCTTAAAGGAGGATATGAACTTTGAGTTTTTACTTTAGCTCTTACAAGTTTTTCAATAAATTCTTTTCTTATTAGCACAGTTTTGGAAACTGAATACAATACGGATGACTCTTCATTTCTCATTAAACTAGAAATATGAAGAGTGTATGGAGAAGTATGTCCAGTCCTTTAGAAGTATGTCATTGTATTCAGTTTTTGTGCTGTTTTGCATGATGCTCTTGCTTTAATAAAGCCTTCTTCAGACCCTGGACTTGATTTTGTTTCTGGATCTAGAAACCCAGAAAGTGAAACAGTCTGAAATGAGAATAGTAGTTTTTAGAGAATCATTTTTGGGATGGGAGGAACCTACATTTTGTAAAGAGTTTTATTACTCTTTTACATTCAGGGTTTTTTTTGGTGGGTTTGTTTGTTTGTTTTTGCTTAGTCCAGTTTTCTGTTACTTTATTTTTAAAAATTGTTACTGATACATCTAAAGAAAGTACATGCCTGAAAGAGGATATTGAAAAGCATTTCTTTTCTTTCATGGGCAAGAGAAATTACTCATTTTAGGTAGTCATTCAATTTTATTTTTTTTTAATTTTTTTTTTTAACATTTATTTATTTTTGAGACAGAGAGAGACAGAGCATGAACAGGGGGAGGGCCAGAGAGAGAGGGAGACACAGAATCTGAAGCAGGCTCCAGGCTCTGAGCTGTCAGCACAGAGCCTGATGCAGGGCTCGAACCCATGGACCATGAGATCGTGACCTGAGCGAAGTCGGACGCTCAACCGACTGAGCCACCCAGGCGCCCCAGTCATTCAATTTTAAATTCGAATCAGTTTACAAGAATCATGATAATAGAGAAATTAATGATGACTGAAAACAGGTAGAATTTGGATAGAAAAACATTGACTCCGATTCTATGTTTACCAAAGCACATTTGTGACATTTTTTTCTTGGAAGGAACTTTGAGTAGTTTATCTCACTTATCAAACTAACAGATTTGATTTACACTGTTAAATGTAAGTTGGATTTGGGGATAGATTCTTTACTGCTACAAGAGCAAAGAATACAGTGCCTTTTTACTTTGTATTTAGACTGGCAAGACTTTATTGGTATTTTAAATTTTAAAAACCATATTAGCAAAAAGTGTCCATAGTGGCTTCTGCTGCTGAACCCAACAAATTCACATTATTTCATAATATCAGTCTTGTAATTACTGAATAACAAAATGATGATTAATGAAAATAGAAATCATTTGTATCAGTGTATGTCAGTTAAAAAATCAATTTCAAAAACACAGTGTAGACCACAACCCTGTACCCCATCACTTACAGATTATTTTTTTTTCTAATATGCCCATTTCTTAATTTATATTAGGCATTACCTATTAACTACCTCTTATAACCTTTCTCTCTTCTCCATACTGTTTTTTATTGCCATTGTTTACATTTTTTAAGTTTATTTATTTTTATTTTGAGGGGGAGAGAGCAAGAGCATGCATGAGTGGGGGAGGGGCAGAAAGAGAGGGAGAGAGAGAATCCTAAGCAGGCTCCGTGCTGTCAGCACAGAGCCCGTACATTTCCATTCTTATACAACTTTTTGTTTTTCTTAAACTTAGAACTGCTTCATCTTCTCTTTTCCACATCTATAAATTTCTTTTTTTGTGTGTGTTTATTTATTTTTGAGAGATAGAGATAGCATGAGTAGAGGAGGGGCAGAGAGAGAGACAGACAGACAGAATCTGAAACAGTCTCCAGGCTCTGAGCTCTTAGCACAGAGCCCGATTTGGGGCTCGCACTCAGGAACTGTGAGGTCGTGACCTAGGCCAAAGTCGGATACTTAATCAGCTGAGCAACCCAGGTGCCCCAGCACATCGATAAATTTCTGTATAGGAATCCTTAATATTTCTTTTGGGTCTGTTCCATGCCTATTGGTAGTTTTTACAAATGTTCACACAAATCTCTTTTCCACATCTATACATTTCTGTATAGGAATCCTTAATTCTTTTGAGTTTGTTCCATGCCTATTGGTAGTTTTTACAAATGTTCACACAAATCAGTGTATCAATCTCCTTTTTTCCTCAAGACCTCTGTCCTAGAAACCTCTGTAGTCTGGTCTTGTCTGGACTGTCTGCTTGTGGGCCTACTGCCTAGGTGTCCTCATGATTTGGCCTTCTCATTTCTTATATTTCACATCTTCCAGTTTCTGAGTTGACACCCTTATTTTGCTGAAGCATGGCCTCCAATAATTTCCTGTGAAATGTTCATAGATGCTAAATGTTTTATGTTCATACATTTCTAAAAATATTTTCATTGTCACAGCTGACTGCTTCTGCTGGGGCTTGCACTTGTTATTAGTTGACTGGTACTTAGCACTATAGTCTAGAAGTCTAGGCCTTACCTTTGCCTTCTACTGAAAGATCTCTGTTTACTTTTTTCTGGAAAATACTGCTAGTCCCTGATTTCTCAGGTCTGCTAAAATTTATCAAGTCTGTTTTCCAGCTTCAAAATTTTGTAGCCATTTCTCTTCTATTTTTCTTAATGTTTCTTCAGTTCTCTTTGCTCTCTGGGTTTTCACTGTAATTTTCTTTTCTTTTCTCTTCTTTTCTTTTCTCTCCACAATCAATGTTGGGCTCAGTATTCAGTGAAATCTCCCTCCTGCCTCAGAGCCTTATTTACAATCTCCAGAATGTCTCCAGAAGGTGGCCAGTACTTTTGCAGACATTTTCTAAGTATTAAAGCTTATATGTTTATATCCTCTCCACACTCTTTTTTTTATACAAATGAGAACAGGTTATTACCTACCTGTTTTTTTCCACTTAATGCAGTTTGTGCATGGTTTTATATCAGCACATCTGAATCCAGTTTTTTCATATCTGCAGTTACATCTGTATTGATGTGTGTACAGCAAATCTGAGGTAGAATGTCATAAAATAAGGTGACTACTGTTTCCTTTTCTTACTTTCCCTTTGTGGTTTGCTATAACTAATACTTCAGAATAACTTCTCCATTGAGTGGGTAAAGACAATGTAATTTATTTTCTTTGTTTTATTTAGCTCTTAATTTTTAGTAATTGTTTGCTTCATATGCTAAACTTTCCGACTCTACTTTTCTAAAGAAAAATCAGTATTTCTTCCTTTTTTTTCTGACTTAATTTCTGCCATAGAAATAGCTTACCGCTTGCTGTTTTAGGCTATTAGAATCATAAAAACTCATCAAAAGCCATTTTTTCAGCAAACATATGAGTGCTTTCCAAATCCTAGGTACCACAAATGGTGTTGAGGATATACAGAGGGAAAGGAGGTTGATAGCATGCCTTCTGGGTCTTGAAACTGGTGAGACATGACTCCCCTAGTCCATTGCTGAAATGTGGACAGGGACCTCGAAGAGTATGAAGGATAAGGAGGACTTTACTCTGCTGGAGACCATAGAAGGCCTTTGAGAAGAGATGACAAGTGTCATGAATAGTAAAGAACAAGCAGACGTTTGCTAGGTGAATAGAGGAAAAGGGCATTCTAGGCAGAGGAAAGGTGCAAAGGTTGGAAATGAGAGAGGATTGTATGTTCTGGGCCGCTGGCAGGCATTAAAGGTTGGAAAGGAGGTGGGAAGGAGCCACATCTTGAGAAGCCTTGTGTATCATGGGAAGGATTTGGACTTTATCCCTAAGAAACCAATGGAGAATTTTAAATTAAGAGATGATATAACTAGATCTGTAGTGTAGTGAAGGATGAGTTGGGAGACATTAACAGGATGACCAGACAGGAAACTGGTACTGTAATTCATGCTAAATATAAGGAGGGCCTGAGTTTGTATTTAATACTAAGAGGGTTGGAGGTTCCTGGGTGGCTCAGTCAGTTAAGCATCCAACTTTAGCTCAGGTCATGATCTCATGGTTTGTGAATTCGAGTCTCACATCAGGCTCTCTGCTGTCAGCACAGAGCCTGCTTCAGATCCTCTGTACCCCCCTCTCTCTGCCCTTTCCCTGCTCGTGTTCTCTCTCTCTCACACACAAAAATAAATAAACATAAAAAACTTAAATACTAAGAGGGTTGGTTATATATTAAAAAATAAAAATAACTGTGGACTATTCTTAGAAACAAACTGCTCTTTATTTTTTTTAATGTTTATTTTTGACGGGGGGGTGCTTGGGTGGCTCAGTGGGTTGAGCATCCGATTTTAGCTCAGGTCATAATCTCACGGTTCGTGAGTTCGAGCCGCATGTCAGGCTATGTGCTGACGGCTCAGAGCCTGGAGCCTGCTTCAAGTTCTGTGACTCCCTCTCTCTCTGTTCCTCCCCTGCTCACACACTGTCTCTCTCTCTCTCTCAAAAATAAATAAACATTGAAAAGAGAGAGAGAGACAGAGTGCGAGCAGGGGAGGTGCAGAGAGAGAGGGAGACACAATCTGAAGCAGGTGCCAGGCTCTGAGCCGTCAGCACAGAGCCCGATGTGGGGACTGAACTCCAGAACCGCGAGATTATGACCTGAGCTGAAGTCAGATGCTCAACCCACTGAGCCATCCAGGTGCCCCCAAACTGCTCTTTATAACAGTCTATGAAAAATTGCTTTTGTATCCCAAATTATTGGCTGAAAATGTACTTTTTGTTGAGATAACCACCTGTTTACATGTAGTTGTAGGAAGTGATAAGAGCTATCCCTTATACACTTTGCCCAGTTGCCAGCAATGGTAATATTTTGCAAAACTAAAGTACAATATCACACCAGGATATTGACATTATTACAGTTTTATGAATGTAGTTTCCTAATGCAACCTTGTAGTAACCTAGGAGTTGCTGTGTTAAATGATAAAACTTCTAATATAAATCATGCATAGTATTCTGTATCTATTATCATTTTACGTGTGGCCTAGATGTGGTCCTGTTATAACATAAACAACCTACTTT
Source organism: Acinonyx jubatus (assembly GCF_027475565.1). Taxonomy (NCBI): domain Eukaryota; kingdom Metazoa; phylum Chordata; class Mammalia; order Carnivora; family Felidae; genus Acinonyx; species Acinonyx jubatus. Next base: position 133,116,806 of record NC_069382.1, on the reverse strand, counting down.
GTGTCTCTCTTATTTTTTAAATGCCCAGTGCCTAGTGCAAGGCCTGGCATTTATGTTCTCAATACATACTTTTTGGATGAATGGTCAAGAGGCCGGGAACATGGACATTCACACCCAGTGCTTCTTATAGATATATTTTCAGCGTCTGTGTTTTGCTTGCCACATCTTGAGGCCTTATTGGTGATTCTTGAAGTAGTTAACAACATTCTTGGGCTTAGTCTAGCAAAGGGAATTTGACTTTAAAACAGGAGTGAGGAAATAGAAAGCATGCTATGTTGAGAATGTGTACTTTTTTCTCAGATTATGCTGTGAAAATCTTTGGAATTCTTTTTGTAAAAAAATATTCAAAGGAGTCCTATTAGAATTTTAGTTCTTCAGTGATCAAATGGCTTTGGAAGGTGTAGGTCTTAGCAGATTTAAACAGCGGATGCAGCCCAAGCTATTTCATTGATACTGAATGTTATTAAAATAGAATGTAGGTATCTCCAGGTCTGACCCCCTCACCAAGGCCCATGAGACTAAATGACCTGTCTAATATCATACAAAGCAACTCACTGACAAAGACCCAGAAAGTCATTCTGACATTTAGATAATTTTGTTGTAAAATGAATTTGATTGGTAGCGAAGAAAAAAATCAGCAAGGCTGAAAGTAATAGAAAAAACATTTTCTCTAGGGTCTAAACACATTTTTAAAAAGCTCTTGGTCATTTGGATTTGGGGCTCTTTAGGAACCAGAGCAGCCATGTGATTATGTAAATAGTGATGAGTGAATAACCTTAAGATGTTTGACTCTTAATATCATCACTGTAACATCTCTTTAGCTGACCAGTGATATGCATGTTATTTCTAGTACTTTTTTTGCTTGAAATGTATGCGTGTATGCTTGTATTTTGATCTATAAAAAAACCCTAAAGGAGAAGGTGTGACTGGAACATAATACTTTGAATTCAAGAACATCAGTAGACTTGTAAAATTAAATCATGGCTAAAGTTAATGTATAATTAAGAATTTTTTCCCCAGACATCCTAGATATCTAATTATCTCAAAGGGTGTTGATGAAATCTTTAGAAAGACATCACAAACAACTGTTCACAGAGGACTCTACCTCCAAAACCATTTACAGTTTTTGAGTTAAAGACAGAATCTGTGCACATGCCAGTGTTGTTCTACACCTTAAACTCAACATATAGATGATAGAAAACTTTCTTTGTCTAAGCTAATATAATGGTTGGTTTGCGTGACAGTTTCTACAATACAGATTCATTTAAAACTTTTGAAAAACAACTCAGTCAGAGTCTAATGTCTCAATATGGGCCACATAATGCAGTGGGCTTCTGATTTCACGTAACATGATATTTGAAATGTTTTGAAAAATATGGCCACATGAAAGAGTGAGAAAGAGTCATTAAGCTCCAATATTTAATCCTGGGTCCATCTTAATGTCTGTTTTTTGAATTAAGGACTACATGTATTGAATTGGTTAATCAGCAACAGTAAATTTTAGAAACAACTTTATTATGATTTCTGTCTCTTCAGTTAGATTCTGACTGAACTCCTTGAATGGGAGTGCTGGTCATATTCATTTTATATATATTTTTTTGTATCTGGCATATCTTCACTGTTCAATAAATATTTTTTGATTGTCCATTTTTCTGAAATTGCCTCAATCTCATCTTTATGGGCTTTTTAATGCCTTTTTTCTCCTTTACTTCTCCTGACTCGTTTAGAAATCTCATTCATTTTCTTTTTGAATATATTTGTCTCCAGTCTTTTGGGTAATTGGATCTCCCTAACTACCTGGGAACTCTTTGATATACTAGACAACAGGATGTACACATCTTTGTATGGACAAAACTAGGTGCAGTGCTATGTACATAAATGCTGACCAGTAGTAGTAATTAAACATAATTATAGGGGTGCCTGGATGGCTCAGTCTGTTAAGTGTCCGACTTTGGCTTGGGTGCTGATCTCACTGTTCATGGTTTGGAGCCCCCTGTCAGGCTCTTTACAGAGAAGAGCCTGGAGCCTGCTTCAGGTTCTGTGTCTCCCTTACTCTATGCCTCTTTCCTACTCATGCTCTGTCTCTCTCAAAAATAAACATTAAAAGTGGCTACAATGAACAAATCAGGAGACTAGATGCTGGCGAGGATGTGGAGAAACAGGAACCCTCTTGCACTGTTGGTGGGAATGCAAACTGATGCAGCCGCTCTAGAAAACAGTGTGGAGGTTCCTCAAAAAATTAAAAATAGATCTACCCTATGACCCAGCAGTAGCACTGCTGGGAATTTACCCAAGGGATACAGGAGTGCTGATGCATAGGGGCACTTGTACCCCAATGTTTATAGCAGCACTTTCAACAATAGCCAAATTATGGAAAGAGCCTAAATTTCCATCAACTGATGAATGGATAAAGAAATTGTGGTTTATATACAGAATGGAGTACTACGTGGCAATGAGAAAGAATGAAATATGGCCTTTTGTAGCAACGTGGATGGAACTGGAGAGTGTTATGCTAAGTGAAATAAGTCATACAGAGAAAGACAGATACCATATGTTTTTGCTCTTGTGTGCATCCTGAGAAACTTAACAGAAGACCATGGCGGAGGGGAAGAGAAAAAAAAAAAGGTTAGAGAGGGAGGGAGCCAAAACATAAGAGACTCTTAAAAACTGAGAACAAACTGAGGGTTGATGGGGGGTGGGAGGGAGGGGAGGGTGGGTGATGGGTATTGAGGAGGGCACCTGTTGGGATGAGCACTGGGTGTTGTATGGAAACCAATTTGACAATAAATTTCATATTAAAAAAAATAAATTAAAAAAATAAACATTAAAAACAAAATTAAAAACAAAACAAAACAAAAAGCAGGCTCCAGGCTCCAAGCTGTCAGCACAGAGCCCGATGTGGGGCTCAAACCCATGAACCATGCCCCAAGAAATCCTATTTTTAATTGGAGATGTGACCATTCAGATATTGTTTATTAATTAGGAAAAAAAAGTAAAACTATGTATCCAAATGGACAAAGTTATGCTTTCCATAGGTTTATTGAAATACAGGATAATGTATTTTTTATTAAATTTTTAAAAACGTTTTTATTTATTTTTGAGAGAGTGCAAGCAGGGGAGGGGCAGAGAGAGAGGGAGACACAGAATCTGAAGCAGGTTTCAGGCTCTGAGCTGTCAGTACAGAGCCCAATGAGGAGCTCGAACCCACAAACTGTGAGATCATGACTTGAGCCAAAGTTGGATGCTTAACTAACTGAGCCACCCCAGGCACCCCAGTATAATGTATTTTTACACATTTAAGCATAAAACGTACACATAGCTTTATGGTTGTGTATGAAAAAATAAATTTATGTGTTTCTTTTCCAGATTGTTCTTTAAAAATAATATTCCTTAGATATTTTAGGAAAATATACCCTCGCCAAATTCAGAAAATTTTATTATCTTAATGTATCTTAAGAGTCAGACAATTATAGCCTTTATTAAAGCACCATAAAAAGCTGCATGTTACTGGTGATTTAACAGTGAAATTGGACCAGGTAAAAGTGAGTTACCAAGACTGTCTTAGATAAAATCACCATTAGGAAAATATTGAATAATTCTCTTAGTGATTTTGTTTGAAGAAATGCTTAAGGGTGAATGGTGTTATATGATCTCAAAAATGAGAAAACCATACATGTGAGAGTGGTATTTGTGAGGCAATAATTCACAGTTAATGATGTTGAGAAGTTCCCACGGTTGTGCTGGGAGAGTCAGAGGGGTCCGTTTGGACAGAAGTAGAGCTTCCAGAAACGTCTGTCTTGTCTCTGCTCAGCTCTTACCCCATTAGCCTCTACACCACGTCCAGTTTACATTTGCCTCTAACTGTGAACCAATAGCATAAAACAGCACAGAAATTGCATTGTTACTTGAGCCACAAAATAAGTCTACCTGTTACAGAATAAAATCTTAAAAGCAATAATAATTACTAAAGAGGTTCTTTATGCTACTGGTGATTTCAAAGCCGTGAATTTCATGTTTTAATCTGTACCTCCTCCCAGTTTCTTTCTTTGTCTCAAGAAAGTGACCTAGGGCTTTCAGTTGTGCTTCCATTTGAAAATGTTCCCATGTTTATCTTGCAGTTCAGTCAGTCACATTAACTCCATAGGTGACACATAGGAGGTGAGATAGGATCTGGGAGCCAGTATGTATTTTCTTCCTTTGTCATTTTCCTTTACACTGACATTTCGAATTAGCTTTCAAAAAATAGCTAAAGGAAGCTGCTGGTTGATTATTTACTCTGGTCAGTGTAGTATCCACCTTGGTTGCTCTAGTAGGTAGAATGGCCTTGGTAAATATAACTTAGATATATGAAAGCTAGTGTTTATTTCATATGGGATAGATTACCTGACAATTCGTTTTCTATCTTGGGGAACTCACAGTAAGGATATCGTAGAATAGAATGCATGGATGGCGCTTAACTGAAGTTAAACTTAATTTATATATTTGCAATATCTACTTCTGTAAAGGAATATTTCTCTTTAGAAGTTTACTGATACCTTAGGCAAAAAGTGCTTCCCGTTGCGTCTCCTTATTTTGTATATGATTATTTCACTGAATTAGGTATAATTTTTATTTAGTAAAATATTATTGTAATAAATTTGTGGGATATAAACATAAACCCAAACACATTTGCTGCTTGTAAATCTTTAAATTATTAAGAATATTATGTTTTACTACAGTTATAATATGGTTCTGAGAAGTTTCAAGTCATTCTTAACCTGAATCTTACTAATAAGGATTTATGGAGCCACATGGCTCTTCAGAGTCCATAGGATCTGAGGGTTTAAATGTTTTGTAGCCCTGTGATTTTCAGACAGTTAATAAAGTCCTTTATGCATTTTTCTTCATACATAAAATGAAGATAATAATAGATACTTACCATCATAGGGACGTTAGAAGCATTAAATGAGGTGATATTTGTAAAATGCTTAAATGAGAGCCTGAAACGTAATAAGTGTTCAGTAGATGTTAGCTGCCATATAATTAGTATTAATTTTTGGTCTTATGTAGAGATTATAACATTCTGTACATACACCTGATGGACTGATAAAGCAAGTACGTTTTTTTTTTTCATAATGATACTTTGTGTTTTTTTAATATAGTTGACACACAATATTATATTAGTTTCAGGTGTACAACAAAGTGATTTGATAAGTTTATATCCTATGCTATGCTCACCACAAGTATAGCTACCATTTGTCACCATACAATGCTATTACAATATCACTGACTATATTTCTTATGCTGTGCCTTTTATTCCTGTGACTTACTCATGCCATGAGTGGAAGCCTGTATCTCCCACCCACCTTCACACACTTTGCCCATTCTCCCACCACCTTCCTTCTATTAACTGTCAATTTATTTTCTGTATTTGTAGGTCAGATTCTGGGTTTTTGCTTATTTACTCATTTGTTGTTGTTAGATTCCACATATGAATATAATTATATGGCATTTGTCTTCCTCTGACTTATTTCACTTACCATAATACTCTAGGTCTATCCATGTTGTTGCAGTGGGTAGAGCTCATCCTTTTTATGGCCGAGTAATATTCCTGTGTGTGTCTGTGTGTGTGTACACACGTATATAGCCACATTGCCACATATTCCTAACCTGTCTATTGATGGACACTTATGTTCCTTCCATGTCTTGGCTATTGTAAATAATGCTGCCATAAACATAGGGTGCATGTATCTTTTCAAATTAGTGTCTTTGTTTTCTTTGGGTAAATACCCATTAGTGGAATTTTTGATTCATGTGGTATTCCTATTTTTAATTTTTTGAGGAACCTTCATACTGTTTTAGACAGTGGCTGTAACAATTTATACTCCCATCAACAGTGTATGAGGGTTTCTTTTTCTCCATATACTTGCCAGTGCTTGTTATTTCTTGTCTTTTTAATTTGAGCCATTCTAATGGGTATGAGGCGATAGCTTGTTGTGGTTTTGATTTGCATTTCCCCGATTATTAGTTACGTTGAGCACTTTTTCAGTGTGTTAGAAAAATGTCTGTTCAGGTCCTGAATTTTTTTAATTGGATTGTTTGTGTTCTTTTGGTGTTGAGTTGTAGAAGTTCTTTATATATTTTGGATACTAACCCTTTATTGGATAAATCATTTGCAAATATCTTTTCCCATTCAGTAGGTCTCCTTTTATATTGCTGATGGTATCCTTTGCTGTACAAAAACTTTTTGTTTGGTAGTCCCAGTAGTTTACTTTTGCTTTTGTTTCCCTTGCCTTAGGAGACACATCTAGAAAAATATTGCTATGGCTGATGTCAGAGAAGTTACTGCCTGTGCTTTCTTCTAGGATTTTTATGATTTCAGGTCTCACATTTAGGTCTTAAATCCATTTTGAGTTTATTTTTGTGTATGGTGTTAAGAAATGGTCTAGTTTCTTTTGCATGTTTGCATGTCCAATTTTTCCCAGATCTGTTTATTGAAGAGACTATCTTTTTCCCATTTTATATGTTTGCTTCCTTTGTCATAGATTAATTGACCATATAATCAGGAATTTATTTCTGGTGTCCCTATTCTGTTCCATTGATCTATATGTCTGTTTTTGTGTCAGTGCTATACCGTTTTGATTACTGCGGCTTTGTATAGTATATCTTGAAACCTGGGAGTATGATACCTCCAGCCTTTTTTTTTCCCCCCCTCAAGATTACTTTGGCTATTTGGGGTCTTTTGAGGTTCCATACAAATTTTAGTACTATTTGTTCCAGTTCTGCGAAGAATGCTTGGTATTTTGGTATTTTGTTAGGAATTGCATTGAATCTGTAGATTGATTGGGGTAATATGGACATTTTAATAATATGAATTATGATCCATGAGCATGGAATATCTTTACATTTGTTTGTGTTATCTTCAGTTATTTTCATCAGTGGTTATAATTTTCAGAGTACAGGTCTTTCACATCTTTGGTTAAATTTATTTCTAGGTATTTTATTCTTTCTGGTGCAACTGTAAATGGTCTTGTTTTCTTAATTTCTTTTTCTGCTACTTTATTATTAGTGGATAGAAACACTATTGATTTCTAGGCATTAATTTAATATCCTGTAACTTTACTGAATTCATTTATTACTTCTGGTAGTATTTGGGTGGGGTCTTTAGGATCTCTTGTATGTAGTATCATGTCTTGATCCCCGTTTAACCTCTTAACCAATATGGATGCCTCTTCTTTCTTTTTCTTGTCTGATTGCTGTGGCTTGGACTTCCAGTACCATGTTGAATAAAAGTGGGGAGCATGGACATCCTTGTCTTGTTTGTGATCTTAGAGGAAAAACTCACAGTTTTTCACCATTGAGTGTGATGTTAGCTGTAGGGTGTGTGTGTTTGTGTGTGTGTGTGTGTACACATACATACTCTAACCCTACTTTGTTGAGACTTTATCATTAATGGATGTTGGATTTTGTCAAATGCTTTGCAACTATTGAGATGATCGTATGATTTTTGTCCTTCATTTTATTGATGGTGGTGTATATCTTGTTGGTTGATTAGTTACTATTGAACCATCCTTGCATTTCTGTAATAAATCCCCCTTGATCCTGGTGAATCTTTATAATGTATTGTTGTTGTATGTGGTTTGCTAATATTTTATTGGGGATTTTTGCATCTGTGTTCAGGAATGTTGGCCTGTAGTTTTTGGTTTTTTTGTGTGATGTCTTTGTCTGATTTTTGTGTAAGGGTAATGCTGGCTTTGTAGAATATATTTGGACATTTTTCTTCTATTTTTTGAAATAGTTTGAGGAGAATAGGTATTAAATGTTTTCTGAATGTGAGTCTGTCTAGTCCAGAACTTTAATTTTTTGGTAGTTTTTTACTAGTGATTCAATTTCTTATAATCAGTTTCTTTAGATTTTCTATTTCTTCCTGTTTAGTTTTAGAAGATTGTGTATTTCTAGAAATTTATCCATTTCATCTATCCATTTCTTCTAGATTGTCTTATTCGTTGACATATAATTTTTCATAGTATTCTCTTATAATCCTTTGTGTTTCTCTAGTTTTAGCTGTTACTCCTCTCTTGTTTCTGATTGTATGTATTTGGGTCTTTTCTCTTTTTTTTCTTTATGAGTCTGGCTAAGGATGTATCTTAATTTTGTTTATTTTTTCAAAGAACCAGTTCTTGGTTTCACTGACTTTTTTTTCTACTGTGGTTTTTAGTCTCTATGTCATTTATTTCTGCTCTGCTCTTTATTGTTTTCTTTTTTCCTACTCACCTTGGGCTTTGCTTGTTCTTCTTCTAGTTCCTTTAGGTGAAGGTTAGGTTATTTATTTGAGCTTTCTTCTTTCTTGAGGTAGCCGCTTATCACTATGTATTTTCCTCTTAGAACTACTTTCACTGTGTTCCAAACATTTTGGATCATTGTGTTTTCATTTTCATTTGTCTCCATGTATTTTTTTTTTAATTTCTTCTTTGATTTCCTTTGGCCCATTAGTTGTTAGGGTCATATTGTTTAGCCTCCATATGTTTGTGTTGTTTCCATTTTTTCCTTGTGATTTACTTCTAGTTTCATACCATTGTGATTGGAAAAGATACATGGTCTCAGTCTTCTTAAATTTATTGAGGTTTGTTTTGTGGCCTAATATGTGCTCTATTCTGGAGAGGTTCCAAGTGCACTTAAAAAGAATGTGTATTCTGTTGTTTTTAGATGGAATGTTCTGTATGTATCTCTTATGTCTATCTGGTCCCATGTGTCGTTCAAAGGCACTGTTTCCTTTGTTGATTTTCTGCCTGGATGATCTATCCATTGATGTAACTGGTGTGTTAAAGTCCTTCAATATTATTGAATTACCATCAATTTTTCCCTTTGTGTCCATTAATATTTGCTTTAGGTGCTCCAGTGTTAGGTCTATAGATGTTTATAATTGGTATATCCTCATGTTGGATTGACCTCTTTATCATTATATAATGCCCTTCTCTGTCTCTTGTTACATTCTTTGTTTTAAAGTCTACTTTTTTTGATATAAGTATTGCTATGCTGGCTTTTTTTTTCCCCACTTATGTTTGCATGTTAGATGTTTTCCCATCTCTTCCCTTTCAGTCTGTATGTGTCTTTATTTTTTTTTTTTATGTTTATTTATTTTGAGAGAGAATGAGTGGGGGAGAAGCAGACAGAGAGGGAGAGAGAGTCCCAAGCAGGCTCTGCACTGTCAGCACAGACTCTGACATGGATCTTGATCCTACAAACCAGAAGATCATGACCTGAGCCTAAATCAAGAGTCGGATGCTTAAATGACTGAGCTACCCAGGCACCTCCCCCATATGTATCTTTAGATCTGAGGTGAATCGCTCGTAAGCAGCACACAGATGGGCCTCTTTTCTTTATACATTCTGTCATCCTATGTCTTTTGATTGGAACATTTAGGCCATTTACATTTAAAGTAATTGTTGATAGATATTGCCATTTTATTACTTGTTTTCTGACTGTTTTTGTATTTCTTCCCTATTCCTTCTTGCTCTCCTTCTTTGTGATTGATAAGTTTCAATAGTCTTATGTTTGACTTTCTTTCTCTTTGTTTACTGTGTTGATTACAGATCTTAAGTTTGTGGTTATCATGAGATTCATATATAACATCCTAAGTAGCAGTCTACATTAATTTAATGGTCATTTAAGTTCAAACACATTCTTTAAAAAAAAAAACAACAGAAAAAGAAACAAACACCTTTTCTTTTCCTTTTTTTTTTTTACTCCCCCCATGTATTATATGTATGTGATCATATTTTACACCTTTTTATTCATAATTTTCTTATGTTTACTTATGGCAATATCTTTTCTACTTAAGGAGGCCCCTTTAATACTTCTTGTAAGACTCTTTTATCTTCTGTTTGGGAAACTCTTTATCTTTTCTTTAAATTTAAATGATATACTTGCCAGATAGAGTATTCTTGGTTGTATGATTTTTCCTTTCAGCACGTTGAATATGTCATGCCACTCCCTTCTGGCCTGCAAAGTTCCTGCTGAAAAATCAGCTGATAGCCTTATAGGTTTTCCCTTGGAGGTAACTTTGTTTCTCTCTACACAGATGACTTTTATTCAGCCGAAATTCAAGATCTGTTTTTTCATGTTCACATATTTGCAAGAGACTAATTCTCTTAATGCAGGGGATGTTTATTGAATTTATGTCATGGAATATAGTAGGCATTTTGGAGAATACAAGATCATTTCACTCAAGAAGCTTTTATTTAAAATGCTTATTATAAGGGGCACCTGGATGGCTCAGTAGGTTATGTGTCGGACTCCTGATCTCAGCTCAGGTATTGAGCTCAGGGCCTTCATTTAGTTCAAGACCCACATTGGGCTCCAAACTGGATGTGAAACCTACCTAAAAAAATAAAAATAAAAATAAAAATAAAAAAATAAAATGCTTAATATGAGTAGGAGAGGTGACCTATGAGTAAGTGCTAAACTATATCTAGAAGTGGTTCAGAAAATTGGCTTATTTGAGCTCCGTGAATCTTACGTTTTGTAACAAATTGCACAAGCGCATGTGTTTTGTTCTTGAACAGGTTTCTGCATGTTTGTGCTGAGCTTGGTGAAGAAACATTATCGTCTGCAGTTTTATATGGTCTGTATTAACTATTATTCTGTAGTCACTGTATATAATAAAAACACTCACCTTTAATTTTTTTTTTCTGTAGTGAGTAGATCTAATCTGCTAGTTGGTGTTTTGCCTAATGTGGGGGCATTTCAGTTTTGGTTGACTATTAAATACAAAAGGTTTAAGTTGTAAAGTTTTTGAAGGTTTAAAAATTTTAACTGTTTTCAAAGTTTCCCAAACTCTTTCTTTGAATATTTTCAAAGCCTATAAAATGAAAATCAAATATTTGAAGCATGTTCATAGTCTCCTGAACAGTGTAAGGAAAACACATACCATGTTTTTCTAGAGAAAGTATCTTTATGTTTATTTGTTGTTAGCCTGAGCATAAAGAGAACAGAACATATATTTTCTTGGTAGTTGTGGTTAGTCACACAGTTGATTGCATAATTCTTTTTGCCCTAAGGTGTTTTTTTTGCACTGTATCATTGAAGTATGTTCAGTGTTTAATGAAATTTATCACTGTGCATTATGAACTTATTTTCTTAAAAGCTGGCTAATTATAAGATTGTAAAATGCAAAATATAGTATTTAAATCTGTGAATTTATGTGTTAGGCTTATTTTGGATTTGGATATATTTCCTATTCTTTATGCTTTGCTTTTCCCCATTAGGACATTCTATTGAGCATCTTCACTGGGAAACTAGAATTTCTTACATTTCTAATTTCTGGGGATCTTGAGAGGAGATTAAAATTCTCCATAAGAATCTAGAAATCATCAAGACAAGTTAGAAATAATAGAATGTGCTATGAAAATATAAATGGTGCCTACTGAAAAAAATTAAATACACATTTTGAAGAAACCAGGATAAAAAGAATTGGATCTTTTATACAGATAAAAAACAAAACAACTAATATATTATTTGCCAAATTGGGAAATAAGTTATGAATAAATCAAAATATTAAGAATTATGAACATTTTATAAATTCTAGTCAAAATTGTAAGACAAACATATAGAAACATTAGTTTTTTTCATTCATATTGTCCTCATACTGATGATGCTAAAAATTACTAAAGTGACATTTCTCAGGCTAGATGGACTTGATGAGACACACAAGTCTTTGAAAATCTGAAATCAAATACTGTCATTGAATAGTGCTGTGAAGACCAGTTTTCGAGAATGAAGAGCTGGCACTTAAGGGTAATTGGTCCCTGCTGGTTTGAGTTATTTGAAGTCAGAAATAACTCCTAATGGGAAAAAGCTACCATAGTGAATTCTGAAAGAAAAATCATTTTTAGCATTTTTAATAACTGCAGAATGCCAAGGAAAATGTTTCTCTCTAAATTCTGAAACAACCACCATAACTTTCTCATTATCATTTTAACTAATGACTCAAGATTATTGTATATTTTGTATATGTTTTTAAATTTAGTAGTGTATCAATACTGTTAGCTTTCTATTTGTGTATGAATTAAGATTACTTTGTTAAATGTCTTCATGGTTTTAAGGTTCCAGTAGGAACCAAAATGAATATAATTTACTAACAGCATTTATTCTGTATGACTCTACCTTTTAAAATTTGACTGAAAGTCATGCTAGAAACTTGTGTTTCAAAATTGCTATTGCTCCAGGGCTGCACTGATGAGTTGTGTTCACTAATTGTTTTGTTCTTGGGCTATTAACAGTTTGCATGGACTCATGTCACTTTACTGATAACAGTTACCCAGTCACATCTTGTCATCCAAAATCTGTTTGAAGGCATGATATGGTAAGGGGACAGTGTTATGCTGCTTTGTATTTATATCCTAGCCTTTTTAAAGCTCTTTCACATTGGACAGTGTCTTTCAGATTTCTACTAAAATGTGCTCTCTGTTGTTGCTCTATTTCATTAAAATGTCTTCCTGAGTTTTGCTTACCATTTGACACCTGAAGACAAATGCTTTGTTAACAACTTGAAAACCCTTCTTATTCGGGTTCCAAATAAAATGCAGGAAGTCTTCCTAAAAGATCCCACAATTAATTAACATTTTCAGGTGTTACTGCACCTTAGTGTGCCTTTTTACAAAGCACACATAGACTTTAAAAAGAGTATATTATTTTTGTGGAATGCAAAAAGTACATGAATGTTTGCTTGTCAGCAAACAGAATGCTGGCAATGTATTTTCTCTGGGTGAAAGTTGGGTAGGTTTTACTCTGCCTTTACACAGGAATAGGTGTCCAGATTTCAGATGGAGTTACTTGCTACATAGCAGTGCCTTGCAGATTCAGAAAGCATTTTTGTTTAAAATTATGAAAGTTATTAGTTAAAAATCAGAGTGGAGAAAAACTTACGCTTTAAGAAATCTGACCATATTTTCCCTGCGTTCTTTTAAGTCCATTAATTAAAATCTTTTAGAGTTGATAGGTTTTGTCAAGATAAAACCCTTCACAGCTCTGTGTTTTAATTTGTTTATACTGAGATGTGTGTATAACAAAGATTGTCTTCCATATGCAGACTTTTAATTGATGGGGAGCAGTTACTGAAATTAGTAGGTTCTGTACAATTAGTAGGGTTTAATGTAACTATAGGCTAAGATAGAATTGAAATTGATAATTATTCCTGAAAAAGAATTTTTATTAAGAGCTTGGTATAAATTTATGAAGATTATACTGTGTCTAAACAGATGACTTATTTCCATTTTGAAAGACCGCTTTTTAAATTCTTTGTTCTATTTATAACTTGTTCCTCATAAAAGTAAAATTTGAAAGTTTATAGCTATAGAAATGGATTGCTTAATATTAAAATTAAATTGATTATTTAATATTTTCCTTAGCAATATTCTCCTGGTATGTTAGTTTATTTATAGATTTTGCTCTGCTGAATTGCTTAATGGGAAAATTTACTTGATACTTATTGTTTCTACTAATGTTTTGGCAAGTGTTATGTTCTGGATGAGACTGCAATATAATCCAAAGGGCTATTGCATTGGTTCAATATGAGTCATAAACCTATATAAATGTTTGCCACTTAATCATATGGACTTTTTTCTGATTTTTTTTAAGGTTCCTTGTTCCAATATCAAGTGTTATTTGCAATGACATAACTGCTTACCTTTTTGGATTTTTTTTTGGGAGGACTCCATTAATTAAGGTAATGGAACAACATCACAAGGAAGCCATTACCATAACCTTAAAGATTAGCCACTGGAGAAGATCTCCAACAATTTGGTGCTGTTGCACATTTTTATTTCTGAGGTGCTTTGATTTTCCTTAGCTGTGTTTAACAGCCATAGTGTAGAGGCAGTGAGCCATGTTTCCCAGTGATTCCATGTGGATTCTTAGATAACCTGTTAGCTCCTCCGTAAGGACCTGACTCCATCATTTGTCCTCTGTCTTGTGAAGAAGGCTCATTTCATCTTTCTGCTGGTTTCTTTCTGTTAGCTATAGTGCAATTCTTCTTTCTTCATTCCCCAGCAACCCTACAAACAAGCCTTTCCTAGACTCTGCTCTCCTCTGTCACTGTCTCCTCTATCACCTCCTTTACCAAATTTTTTTTAAAAGTGTACACTTCATCACCTTCCCATAGTCCTGTCCATTTGTAAGACTTTTACACCCAAGCTTATTTTGAAAAAATTTGAGGCCCTACAATAAAATACTGATAATGCATGTAATAAGGAAAGGTTAAGATAAGGGAAAGGAAAATACATGTGAAAAGACCATGTGTTTTGCCTTAGATTTGGTTCTGCTTACATTCAGTGGAGGCAAAGAAAGAAATGAATTAATGAATTATACAGTGCTCATTTTGGGGAAGAAAGAAACAAACTGATTCCTCATGGAAAAATAGACCTTTTACTAGAACTGATTACCTTTAAACAAACTTTTCGTGTTGGGGCTTTAGATAGGGTTCTCCCCATTCATGTATTATGCAAAGTCTTTAATAATATCCCCACGAATATTTTGGTTGGCTATTTTGATGTTACTGTATGAAGGCAGTTTGGAGGGACTGGGACAATTGTGCAGATACAAAACCTGTTTGTTAAGAATGATACAAGAGTAGCTTAAGTGTTCCCAGAGGAACACATGGATGTGCCTGTCCTTTAAAAGTCTTCCGTAAGTTCTTCCCCATGTAAGAGTCCAGCAGCATACAGCATCAGGCTGAGCTATAGGGAGGGATACAGCAAGCAAGGTATATATATATTTTTAAAAGTTTCTAAAGCTGCTGCAGCATCAGGGCAAGTGATTAAATATTCAAGACTTCTGTACCAGATAAGTTTTTGGCTTAGAAAGCCTTCAGAGAGGCTGTTATGGTTGTAGAGGAATCTTACTATTTGATTTTGGACACAGATTTCTAGTGAATTTACCAGGCTGGATTAGTTGTATAATATACCCATATGTGATTAAGCAAGTTAACCCCTAAATCAGTTTTATATAGGTCAATTTAATTTGAGAAGTCATTTTTAAAATAATCAACAGGCACTTTTGAATTTGAGTCAACTACTTCATGACAGTAATACTGAATCATCCTAGGAAATTGTCTCTGTGGCAGAATTGTTATCAGATTTGTCAAGAAACCATTTCTGTCAACACTTTGGCTTTGGGTTTTATGAACATCATTTGGACAAAAGGTCTATAAAGAGATCAGGTAGATTAGCCTGTCACCTGTTTCTGTCTGCAGAAACTTCTGTCTGATATTTATTTGGCTTCTGTCCCCACCCATCCACTGAAAGAGTCATCACAGAGGCCATCAGTGATCTCCCCATACATCAGTCCTTATCATATAGGGCACCTCAGGGAGTTAGAGCTGTGCACTCCCAAATCTTTTCCTCCTGCCCCTGCATCACTGATTTCCAAACTTTCCTCCAGATTTCTCTGCCTGAATGCCCCATTGACTGAGAAACAATAGCCGGAATCTGAAACAGTATCTATTATTAGAAGCACAACATGTTCCTTTCTTCATGGAGACAGACATAGATTGTGACCCAAGGGAGAAGGATATGTGAATACTTGTGGAGCAAATACTGTATCTGGAGTGTTTTGCCATTTCAGGAAGAGGTCTGTTGAATGCATGGCATTTTTGAGAATATATGAAAATCTCATGTGCTGCAATGTCTGTGTTTTGTTATACTCATTCTTCTATTTTTTGTCAGTTGTAGGTCAATACAGACCATATGTACTTGGAATGACTATATCTCACCCTTACTGCAAGAACCACCCTATTGTGGGGGTTTATATAAGCATAAGAGTCATGGGACGATGATTTCAATATAGAGTTCATAGTTCTTTGGGAGAGAAAAAAATAAATTGAGGTTATTTATACAGAAACATATATTCACAGTTTGAGGGTCTAAAATGTGTTAGATATTACTAGAGAAATTTGTACAAATAAATCGGGATCATGGAATGAAGGAAAAAGGTTTGCAAAGCCATTCCATCAAGAAAAAAGTACGGAGAGATGTATAAGGTATTGTGGGAATTCACTGAAAACAATTTGCCATATGTATTTGTGTGTTTTGTGAATGTAGTAACTTTTTAATTTTATTTGGCCTTTTTTAGTTGTCTCCTAAAAAGACTTGGGAAGGATTCATTGGCGGTTTCTTTTCCACAGTCGTGTTTGGATTCATTGTGAGTTTTACTGAGATGTTTATTTTATTTATATTTTGAAAATGGTGGCAAATTTATCAATCTATTTTGAACCTAAAAAAATTGAACCACAAAATGCTAATAATGTATTTATTGAAACCCATTAAACAGAGCCAATTCTGTACTCCAGTAGTTCTCATCATGGCCTCATATCAGAATTACCTGGGGAGAGGGGTGCCTGAGTGACTCCATTGGTTAAGTGTTCAACTCTTGATTTCAGCTCAGGTCATGATCTCAGGGTTTTGAGATCAAGCCCTACAACAGGCTCCCTGTTGGGTGTAGAGCCTGCTTAAGATTCTCTCTCTCTCTCTCTCTCTCTCTCTCCCCCTCTACCCACACCCTCCCTCTTAAGTAAATAAGTAGGGGCGCCTGGGTGACTCAGTCATTAAGCGTCCAACTTAGCTCAGGTCATGAATCTTGTAGTTCATGAGTTTGAGCCTTGTGTTGGGCTCTTTGCTGACAGCTCAGAGCCTGGAGCCTGGTTCAGATTCTGTGTCTCCCTCTCTCTCTGCCCCTCTCCTGCTCATGCTCTGTCACTCTCTCTCAAAAATAAACAAACATTAAAAAAAAAAACTTTAAAAATATGTAAATACATATATACATACATCTTAAAAAAAAAAAGAAAAATAGAATTGTCTGCGTTGCTTATACAAAATATATGTCCTAGCCCTATCCCATCAGTGGACTCCCCGTTAATTCTGACGTACAGCTAGATTTGAGACCCGCTGTTGTGCTGTTGTGTTTGGCAGTTTCTAACAGCTGTTTTGCCTTATGGGGGACACAGGGACACAGGTGCTGGGACAAGTGGTGGCTTTGAGAAAAGCAGAGAATATAAACGATGTTGAAGAACTCTGTCTCCTTAATGCATGCTGGCTAATTGATTTAGTGGGGGTGTTTGCTGCTGTAAACCCAACTTGCAGGAAAAGTTTGATAAACATAATTGACATTTACTTTTAGCCATGCATAATAGATATTGTTAACATTTTAATAATTAGTGTACAATTATGGAATTTATGTTTGTATTAAAAGAGGTCTCATGAGAATTAATAAAGTTACAGTAAAATGGCTGGATAGAAGTATGCAAAAAAAATAACTGGTAGAAAGTTTAATTTTTCAAGAGTCTAGTCCCTGATAGTTCTGAATATATTCTGTAGCCAGATGTGGAGTAACTGGTAACAACATGGAGCTTTGAGAGGGAGCAAAACACAAATAAGTGCCAGGTTCCTGGATGGGAATACGACCATAATTGCCCTATTTAATTTGTAAGTTTAGTTGATTCTCAAGAAAGTGGCAATAGAATTGAGTAAAATTATTCTGATGTTTATGTGGTAGAATACTGGTGAGATAATAATTGATAAATAGAACAACAAAAAGAGATCCAGGCTTGTCCAATGTTTTTACATCACAAAGCAGGTATAATTAGAATATTAAGTTAAATAATACTATAAGAATGTGGTATTAGTATCATTAAAGACTTATTTAGAAATACTACGAGAATAGCCATATCATTAGAAGAAAATAAAGAGCTACTCTATAAGAATATAATGCATGACAAAGTAACAAGGAAGGAAATTACTTACATATATTTTTTAATAAATGATTTTGAGTAAACTGGTTGGAATGGTTGGATTAAATCCATTCCTAGTGTCATATTTGTACATTTGTTAACCATTCTTCAGCAATATAATGGGGCAAATGGCTGCAAAATAAGAGGGTGACTGTTGTCTAGCAATTTAAATTTATAATGAAGTATTTTATGTATCTTCTCCCATGGCTGAGGATAGCTAGTTTTAAAAATTGTAGTGATATGGCTATAAGAATACTTTAGTAATAGTTTCCTGGATTGGTTAAAAACAATGGTGTTTTTCACTTATTAGTAATTTTGAATAAGCAGTTGTTTATTGTTGAAATTGATGTAACCATAATTTATGCAATAAATTTCAGTCCTGTACTCTCTCATCCCTTTATAATTGTTAGCTTCTGCTAACATTCATTATGTGTACTTTAAAAAAGTAAAACCTTGCTGTAATACAGCAGTTTTCTTTTTCTCTTTCCCCTTCTTTCTTTTTGTTGTCCTACAAAGATTGTAAGATCACTGATTTCCAAGACCTTTTTATTTTCTTTCTTTCATTCTCTCTCTCTCCCTCTCTCTCCCCTTCCTCCCTCCCTCCCTCCCTCCCTCCCTCCCTCCCTCCCTTCCCTTCCCTTCCCTTCCCTTCCCTTCCCTTCCCTTCCCTTCCCTTCCCTCCCTCCCTCCCTCCCTCCCTCCCTCCCTCCTTCCTTCCTTCCTTCCTTCCTTCCTTCCTTCCTTCCTTCCTTCCTTCCTTCCTTCCTTCCTTCACGGAGAGAGGCAGAGGGAAAGAGAGAGAATCTTAAGCAAGGCTCCATGCTCAGCACAAAGCCCAATGCTGGGCTCTGGGATCGTGACCTGAGATGAAATCAAGAGTCAGATGCTCAACTGACTGAGCCCCTCAGGCGCCTGGAAAAGCTTTTTGTTTTCTAATGGCTTTTCAGAGTCTTTTATTGGGTCATTTAAGACCATCTGACTTTTAAAATACATAGCAAAATGTGAATGCAAAGAAATTTTGGCATTCTGTCTCTGGTCTTTCTGACACATTATGATAGTTAAGAAATATGATAGATAGACAGGTTTTTTTCATTCAATGTTTCATGGACTCCTGCTTTGTTATTCAGGCTGCCTACATGTTATCCAAATATCAGTACTTCGTCTGCCCAGTGGAATACCGAAGTGATGTAAACTCCTTCGTTACAGAATGTGAACCCTCAGAACTTTTCCAGCTTCAGAGTTATTCACTTCCTCCCTTTCTAAAGGCGGTGTTGAGACGGGTAAGATAAACATAGTTAAGGATCCTGCATCCCAGAGTTTAAGGTTCATTTAAAAATAGGACTAAACTTTTTGCAAGAAATCAATTTGTACAGAATTTTAAATTCAATGATACAGAAGTGGTATCACTGTCTACTTAGCATCAATAATATTTTCTATTCCCTTGTGACTTCCCTTTCTCAAACATAAAATGAATATTACTATCACAAACCAGTTGTCTCTTAGGAATTTACTTGATAGTTTGATTACTGATGCTAATTTATCTTGTATTTTTTTTGAAAATATTTTTCAGTATTTCTTAGATTTCTACAAATCAAATGGTTTACAGTGAGCTTCCCTTGTAACTGGTATGAATTGACTCAATTTAAAGCGTAATTAAAATTCAGCAGCTCAAAGTCCCTTGATTTTTAGGGGACCCGTACTAGTACAGAAAGCAGCTGCTTCTAAGAAATCAGTTTACCTTCAAAAATCACACTGTTGGCATTTAAAAGCAATACTGACATCTCTCACTGAAGGATGTTGACAAGCTGTCTGGTAGAACCCTGCTGATCCATGCCATCAGGACTGGTGGTTGGTTGGTTAAAGCGGGGATGAAACAGGTGTGTACTGTGTACGTGTGTGTATCTGAAATATTTTTAACTAAAATCCACAATTTTGAGGAGCAGATTAACCAGTAAATTATTTCTCTCCTTGAGTGTTCAATGCACGGATTCCAAGAATTGTTTTCAGTGTCCAAGCCATCTGTTATCTGCTGTAAAACTTTTTGACACTACTGATCTTTGCTTTGGGGTAAGGCCTTCACTTTGAGAATGGGTCCAGAGATTGGTGTTCTAAAGAATCTTTCTTAAACCACAGTATTTATGTACTGTCTACAACTTGTAGTTTTAGTTTCTTTAAAATGGAGCAAGAACCAAGCATTTACAAAATAATTAGACTATAGAATTCTTCTCAATTTTTGTTATCTCCTCTCTGAATCTTTTATAACTGTCTTGCTGATGCTCAATTTGGTGGTCTTTTTGAAAGCAGCTTTGAGACAAAGACCAAATTTCCTTTTATTTTGTCATACAAAATTAAAGTGAAATAAAATACAGAATTAAAATATATAATTACAAAGTTCTACTGGTAAGAAACAAATTCAGAAATCAACTCAACCGATTCTTAGCCTACAGCTCAAGTGTTGTAGAAGTTTCTAGATAAACTAGAGTATCCTATCAACTGCAAGAGTTGAGTGTTCCAAGTGCTGCCAGTATGCCTACGGAGGGAATGGAGAGTGCTGGCTACGTAGAGAATGGTATTGAGAGCGTACAAAATATTTTTCTCCCACGATCCTGAAAGTTTGTGAAGTTAACAAAAATGTGGCAAATGGTTTGACTTAATATTTATATCATGGTTCTTAGTTTAGGTGGCATGCTCAAATATAATTTTATTGCAGTTAAACCCTTTCCCCCTTTTTTCTGTTTAGGAAACAGTGAGCTTGTATCCTTTCCAGATACACAGCATTGCTCTTTCAACATTTGCGTCATTGATTGGCCCTTTTGGAGGCTTCTTTGCCAGTGGATTCAAAAGAGCTTTCAAAATCAAGGTATGTGTTTAGAATCTTTGTTACATTATTAGAGAATTAGAGAATGTAATATAGTTGTAATTTGGTTTTCCCTTGGTCTCTCACATTTAGCCTCTGGGCAAAAACTTTTACATTCTAGTTGTTTTGGCCTCATAGAAATGCTTCCTGGCTAATTTTGGTGTATTCTATCTCATTAAATTTTGGTCAGGTCAGGTTAATACATTTTATTTTTAAGTTTTTTTTTTTTTAAGTTTATTTATTTTGCGAGAGAGAGCAAGCACGAGCAGGGGAAGGGCAGAGAGAAGAGAAGAGAGAGAATCCCAAACACACAGGCCCTGCACTGTCAGCATGGAGCCCAATGTGGGATTCAAAGTCACAAACTGCGAGATCGTGACCTGAGCCAAAACCAGGAGTTGGATGCTTAGCCGGCTGAGCCACCAGGCGCCCCGTGTTAATACATTTTAAAATGTCATGTCCACCTCATTTATAGAATGGCATGTGTCACTTAATGTTGGGACTTCAAGTGCTCATGCAAGAATCCAGCTATGAATTGTCTGAGGTTTAGTGTTATGCCATAGTCTCCCTTAAAGACACAAGCAGGAGAGCCTTTGCATATGACCATTCATTCTACTAGCTGTGGGCTCAGTAAACTCTTTGTGTAAATGGAGAAATCATACATGTATTAATCATATCGCAGCTACTGAACTCTGCCACTGTAGTGCAAAAGCCCTATGGGCAATATGTCAATGAATGGTTATGACTGGGTTTTAATAAGACTTTATTTACAAAAACAGGCAGTGGGCTAGACTTGACCTGTGGGACATAGTTTGCAGATCCCTGTTCCAGATACTTAAACTTATCCCTATGTTTTGTTTAATTTAGGTTCTCATAAAGTGACGTATGTTTGCCCTGTTATCTCAGCTGTCCTTACATGCCTTCCCTAAGAGTGGATGTTGTGCCATTAGGAGTCAGAGTGGCTACTGAAGGTGGGGTGAACAGGGCAGGCCTCTCTGGAGGAGGTAGCATGTGAGCAGGGGTCTGACAAAAGAAGAAGGATGAGTCCTGTATAGAAATCTAAGGAAGAGTGTTCCAGAAAGTACAAAGGAGACAAGGAGCTTAGACTGAAAGGGAGCAAGAATAGTGTGGCTATGGCAGAGAGTAAGTGATCAGAATGCATAATTGATAAGGCCAGATCCCACAGGGCCCAGAAGCCAGGGAAATAAAAAAAAAAAACAAAAAACAAAAAACAACAACTCAGTGAACACTTGCAGTGGGGAAGATACTATGTTAGGTGGAAAGCAGTATGCAGAAGTGTATAAGATGTCTCTGTTCTCAAGATGCTCACTGCCTTCTAGGGGAGATAACACACATCCACAGTGAACCACAACAACAGCCATGCGTGAAGACTGTCCTGTAAAGCCTGCAAACAGCAGAATGGAGTTGAGTTAATATGGCTCTTTTGTGCATTGGTTAGTAGGGAAGAGAAGTAAGGAGATGTGTTGGCAAGAAGTAACCAAAGAATTTTTCAATAATTGTTTTAGATAGAGAAATATTGCATTTAGAATGATACTTTCTTCAGAAGTCTCTAATTCAGGGTTTCTTGTTGAATGATGATACTATTTTGCATGTCTGAAATGAAGGTATAACAACTGTTTAGATGTTTTTTGGTTGCCTGAGTAAACTAGAAGGGTGATCCATCATTTCTATATCCTTTGCACTCAGACATGTGGCTATGTCTGTACAGAGCCCATTGGAGAGATGTACTAACCATTCCCTCAGTTTGGCCATTTAATGGACTAATGTGTCCCATGTGACCTATTTTGATTTTCTTTTTATCCTAAAACTTAAAAAAAAAAAAGAATATATATTATAATAGCAAAATATTTCAGAGTAAAAACTATTAAACATGAGTTAGAACCAGTTGTAAATCTGTCTCAACACTAGAATAGCTCCTTAAGTAACTTCTGGTTAAACAGGAAAAGAGACTAGAGCAGTATTAGATTAATAATAGATGATAGCGCTTTTTATTTAGAAAAAGCTTTATTAACTAAAAAAAGTTAGTGCTGGATTTAATATTTAATTAGTGTTACTTGTATGTTTCTAGTCAATTTGGTAATCATTCCAACATCGGTGCATATTTGAAAGATGTGATTTTAATTTGTTAGACATGTTACAGTAAGTTTGTATTAAGTGGAAAAATCTTGTAGTATTTTTCTGAGAGCCTGTGGTCCCAAAGAGACATTTCCAGGTAGGAGTTTTATAGCAGGTGATTTTTTTTATTTTTTTGAAATGTTTACTTATTTTTGAGAGAGTGAGACAGAGCATGAGGAGGGGAGGGCCAGAGAGAGAGGGAGATACAGAATCTGAAGCAGGCTCCAGGCTCTGAGCTGTCAGACAGCACAGAGCCTGATGTGGGGCTAGAACTCACAGACTGTGAGATCATGACCTGAGCTGAAGTCAAACACTTAACCCACTGAGCCATCCAGGCGCCCCGATAGCAGGTGATCTTTTTAAAATTTACTCATATGTTTGTTTGTTTCTGAAGGATTTTGCAAACACCATTCCTGGACATGGCGGAATAATGGACAGATTTGATTGTCAGTATTTGATGGCAACTTTTGTGCATGTGTACATCACAAGTTTTATAAGGTACTTTTCGATTTTTAAAAAATGTTTTATTAGATGATTTGAGTTCTCATTCCCGTAGGCATTAGTTTGAGTTGCTTTTTCTGTCAGTGGTACTATGTAATATCAAAGGGGAATGGTGACCATGGAGCTGTCACATCTTACTGCCCTGAGAAGTATGGTTAAATTATAATTATGTTACATATATTTGAACAACTTAAACAATAGTGTATGTCATGGTCTTTAATAGGACCAAGGTAAGATCTAGTTAATGTGGATAATACTGGATTGAAATATTAGAAAATTTAATTTCTCATTTTCTGTGGTGTTACAATGGTGTTACATTTTCTTTTCAATTAGTGAATACTAATTAAAAAGGAGGAGGACATAATAATTCATCCAGTCCCCCAGTTATTGCTTGAGTGCCTCTGATGCATTGGGGAATATTCTAGGATGTATCACAAAGAGAACAAAACAAAGTTCCTGACCTCAGAGCTTCTATCCTTACTGGGGAGTTGGACGGAGAAGGTGGAGAAGTGAAAGATAAACAACTAAACATAGCGTTTTAGGTGGTTCTAAGTGTGATGGAGAAAAGTAGAGCGGGCTGAGGATTATGGTTGTGGGGGTGGAGATGTGGGTGAGTGGGAGGGTATTGCGGTTTTATAAAGGGTGGCTTATTCTTGTTATACCTAAGGTTTTGGATCTGCCCTAAAATGCCAGCTTGGGGTGTGAAAGCAAACCACAGCAACCACACATGAACTTTATTTTCCATGGTCTCTACTAAGTGCCTGACCACAGAACACATGTATTTCCTTTATAGAGTATCTGGAGTGAAACTCATATTTGTAGATCCTTAAATACACATTTTAAATATATAGCCTGAGCAGTATAGGAGTTTTTGTATTAATCTTTATTTTTCTTGAGCAGTCTTGTTACTACATTGATCTTTCAAAGAATCAAATTCTGGCTTTGTTAACTTCCTATTTCATTGATGTCCACTCACATCGTTCATTCCTTCATCTTTCTTTAGATTCAATTTGCTATTGCTTTTTGAACTTCATGAGATAAAGCTTATTGATTTTCAGTCTTCTTGCCTAATATAGTCATATAATACTGTAAATTCCCTCTTAAGTACTGCCTTATTCTCATAGTATATGCTATATTTGTATTTTCATTATCAGTTACAAATATTTCCTGATTTCCACTAGGATATCTTCTTTATCATGTGCTTTATTTAGAAAGGTGTTGATTACTTTCCATACAAATGGAGATTTCCTCATTCTCCTTCCTTTATTGATTTTTGCCTTAATTCCATCCATTGTGGTCAGAAAACATACTCTTTATTTTTCCTTCTTTTGGTGGAGGCTTGTTTTATGCCGCAGCATACCATCTATGCAGGGATGTGTTCATGTGCACATGCAACAAGTGTGCGTTCCACAGTTTGGGGACATAGGGTAGTACGTGCCAGTTAGGTGAAGTTTAGCTACATCTTCTGTACTGATTTTTGGGGTTTGTTTTTTCCATCTCATCATTCTGTGAGGAAGAGAACTTGATCAGAATCTCCCACTGTGATTGTAAATTTACCTATTTCTGTCCTGTCAGTTTATGCTTTATGTATTTTGATGTTGTCTTAGGTATATACACATGTAGGACTGTCCTGTGTCCCTATTGAATCGCTCCTAAGGTCATTATATAACATCCATCTTTATATACTACTTGCTTAAAGCCTATTTTGTTGGATCCTAGAAGAGCTGCATCAGCCTTCATTTGGTTAGTGTTTATATAGGGTTTCATTTTTAGCGTTCCTTTATCCCTATATTTAAAGTGTGTTTCTCTTCTAACAAGCATATAGCTTGATTTGTTTTCTTATAACCAAGATGACAGCCTTTGTCTTTTTAATTGGAATATTTAATCCATTTATATGATTTATTTACTGATATCTTTATTAGTATTTAATGCTCAAATCCTTAGAACTCTATTTTCAGATGGTAGCAGCTTTTAGGGTATTAACTCAAACTTTTTTTTTTTTTAACCTGCTATTCTCTCCATAGAGAAGAGTCATGCTGAGCCATGTTGTCTACCATTTGAAAGCAAATATTTAGACTATTAGAAATACAGGGCAAGTGCCAGGATGCATCTAGCTGGGAGCACCTGCTGACATAATTTTGCATTTAGCTGAACTTGCTAGAATACCCTTCCTTTTCTCTGTGGGTCCCTACTCTGGGTTTGTTATGAAGTTGCTGAATCTTTTGAAGAGATGTAAGACAAGCTGTGCCCTGACTTGAGTGGACAGTGGCCGTGAGAGACATATGGCCACACTTTTGGCAAACGAGTTGAGCCACGTGCATGAAGGTAACCCATGGGATGGCTGATCTATGACATCGTGCAGTTTTTTTAATCAAAGATTTTTGTTGTGTTATCCCTGCATAGCAGACATTTCTTTGCCGCTGGGTTTCCTATTTCCTATAATTCCATTTGAACTGATAGTCCTTACACGGATAACTAAATTTATGATTTACAGTATTTCTCAGAATTCGGTGCCATTCTCCATATATCATTTATGTCTTGCTTTTTCCCATTGGATTTTACTAATCTCTCTTTACAAAAAGTAAACCATACTCTCCTTTACTGATTCAAATAGACTGTAGAAATTGCAAAGAACAATACATACACATTAAATTCTGAATCAGTTCATTCTGAATTTGAGAGAATGACACTTGAGAAGATCACACAGGTATAAACAGGTTGAGTTCTAGCGTCTAAGGGGTGGGGAAGTTACAATCCCCTGACTGCAAAAGTGTCACAGCAGGGAGAGGGTAGGAGTCCTGTTTAGAACCTTTTCTGACTGAGAGTGCGAAGGGCAGGAAGAGAAGGGCTGGAGTGGGGATGCTGGAGGAGCCAACCCGAGGATTGCTGAGGTTGCTGCTTGAGGAGAGGCCCTACGCTGCCCTTGGGATGTCCCCTGGAGAGAAGGGTGAGGGCATCACGGGCTGCCTTGGTATTGCTTCAGTTCCAGCCAGGCTTATCTCGTCACCACAGGGACTGCTGGGGGTGGGGGTGAGGGGGGCAGGCTGTCTGCCTCCTTTTTTCAACTAGAAAAGACTCACTTTTGTTTCTTATATTGGGGCTCACCTAAGACTTTCTTTGGAACAAAGGCTGTGGCATCTACTGCAAATCCTGGGTTGGGGCTTTTGTGCTGGGCCAGCACCTTTGTGCCCTGTCTCTTGAACATTCATAATTCCCCAGGGGCATTTCTTGAAGTTTCTTTGCAGCTAAATTTAAAAAAAAATTCTTTTAATGTTTGTTTATTTTTGATAAACAGTGAACAGAGTGTGAGTGGGGGTGGGGCAGAGAGAAGGAGACGCAGAATCTGAAGCAGGCTCCAGGCTCTGAGCTGTCAGCACAGAGCCCGATGGGACTCGAAGTCATGAACCGTGAGATCATGACCTGAGCTGAGGTCTGACCCTTAACCAGTTTAGCCACCCAGGCGCCCCTGAGGCTGAAAAATGTAAAGTATATTTTCAGGTCCTCTTTTGGCTTATCTTCATCCACCAGGAATTTTGATAGTTTTTGTGTCTTGTCCAGTCTCAGGACTTGTTAGCTGTTCTCACCTTTCAGTCAGGTTGCCCTTTTGAGAAGTTTTGTAGAACTTAGATTTGCATCCCCTAAACTGCCTAGTGTCGTTCCTGGGTTTTGTGTTGGTGCGTTCTTCCCAAATCTAGACTGTATGCCTCTCAGTGCAGAATGTTTCTGGGTTTTTTTCCTCCCTTTGCCACTAACATTGGGCACGAAAGTGAGCTTGGTCAAGTAAAGATTGTCACTCTGCGCTTAAGTGCATGATTTATTTTCAGTTGGGGGTATATGCCTCCTTGAGCTCTCTTAAAATAGCCTGAACTTGGTCTTCTCCACTTTGTCCTCAGGGGTCCAAATCCCAGCAAAGTGCTACAGCAGCTGTTGGTGCTTCAGCCGGAACAGCAGTTAAATATTTACAAAACCCTCAAGACTCATCTAATTGAGAAAGGAATTCTGCAGCCCACCTTGAAGTTATAGCTGAGTCCAGAATGGGAAGGACTGACAGTAAGGAATTCTACAGAAAAGCACTGACAGATGAAATTTTGTAATTGTACAGAAAACTGGTTGAAAATGCAATGGATTGAAGTTTTAAAGACATGAATGTTTCTTCTCTAAAATTACTGTGAATATTTAACCAACACTTGAGCTAAGTTATGAAATGAGTAACAAGTGATCAGCAAAAGATCCTGTACTTTTTTCTAAAGAGTATTTTCTGATGTAAACTTCCTTCCCCTGACTTGCCTAGATTTCATAACGTAAAAGACTTTGTGTTTTAAAGAGTCAGACAGAAAAAGAGTAAAAATTGAGGATGTCTTAAGATTGCATCTGGCATTGTGCCCTTTGCACAAATATTTACTTTTGTACTTGGAGCTGCTCTTAATTTTAACAAAATGTTTTATGTAAGGCACAACAGGAAGTTAGTTCTCCTGTACTTCCTCCTCTTAGTCTGAAGTTGCTTCTGAAGGGCTGAGTTGGATCCAAAAAAAAAAACCAGAAGCTTGTCTGCTTTTCAAAGAAGTAATCATTTGCCAGGGAAAAACATTCCACTTTTCAGTAGGTTCAAAAAGAGCAGACCTCAGACTCTACTCCTGATAAAATTGTTTGGAAAAAACATGACCTTGCAAAAAATTTTCAAGAAAAACAAAGGAGAATTGTGCTATGAAGAACATCATGTACGCATCCTCCACAGATGACAGGAGCTCAGGAGGCAGCAGAAGACAGTGATGCGTGACAACAGGCCACCTCTTGGTCGAATTCTCTGCGTTTCCTCATTTCCCTCTAAACTGATTTCCATCAGTTTTGCAGCCTCAAGCACATACGATCGATATAGAGGGTGGCAAGTAGGGGTGGAGGCTGAAGCACAGAGGGGGTGCAAGAGTAGCCCTTCCCCAGATTAGGGTCTGCCCACTTGTGTCCTGGGTGCCTCCCTGCTGGTGCCTGTGAAGCCCCCTGGACACTCACCCGGGAAGAAGAAATCTGCCTGGAGACCTAATCCCTGACGAACTCTGTGGGTACAGCCAATCTTTGTTCCGTTCCTCTTTCACATCATGTCATCAAATCCGAGGACAACAGCTCGTTATTTTTTTCTTCCAAGAATGAAAATCAAGCAGAAGTGATTCTCATCTTCAGAACAGAAAGCACATGAATGCCAAACCTTTCCTTTGTTGGACTGGACACTGTAACCGGATAAGAAATGTGTTGTCATCAGTGAATGTAAATAAGCTGCTGTTGCTGTGTGCTCTCTATATCCGTATTTATTGTATTGAACAGTTGGCATTAAACCTTCAGAAGTTGCCTAGCGCTCCTTGGCTAACTGTTCAAAGAGGAGAAATAGATATATTTTCAAGAATGTTTTGCTAATGAAAAGAGTACTATTTTTGTTTAAATCAGAAATAAATTTCAATTATTTTATATTTCCGTTCTACTACTCTGAGATAAAAGATAACATATCTGCTTGGGATCCCTGGATGTAAATCTATAACTAGCAGCTTCATCCCGTGCACCACACGATTATAGTAGATAGAATTAAACTCTGTACCAAGAGTCTGGTTTTTTGGTTTGGCGTGCGTGCGGCCAGTTCATCTGCCCCGGAGGTGCTCAGTCAGTGTCATTTCACTCTATCCTGTAAGAACCTAGCACTGGCACTGGGAATGTTATTACAGGAGGGAATTTTTCCTTTCAAAGGCTACCTACAAGTTCATGTTTAGCATCTCTCATTTGTATTTGCCTAATTAAAAGCTCCAGATGTTGATCCTAAAAGAATTTAGAGTAACAAAGTTTAAAAAACAAAATGAAAAAATTTGTAACAGGAACTTTGAAAACTTGTTGATTGCCCAATTAAGAGCTGCTTGGAGGCACACAGTTCCTTCTGCATTTTTTTTTTTTAAGTGATGGGTGAGGCGCTGCGATACAGAATTATAAGAGCATTACTGAATACACGTATTATAAAATCAATATTATAAACAAAATACTATTAACAATAAACAAAATATTAAGCTAGAAATATTTGGGGTCACAGTAATAGCTTCCCTCAAATATGGTTTTAGAGGTGGGTGAACATTATGTGTAAAAAAAGTAAATTCTTTAACAGAGCTCTAAAGATTGACCTTTTTAGTGTACTTTTGTAGCATGTATATTAAAATAGAATATATTTTAGCAAGAGATTGCCATAAAACCCTGACTTCGATAATTTTTATACTTGCACCACGAAGAGGGCTTAAATTCCAGTGTAGGAATGTGGTGGCAGAAAAAGACGACTAGGGACTTCCTTCACAGTAATGGCTAATTGTTCCAAATCTGCTATCTTTGGAGGTACTCTAATTGTATTAATTGCTTGACTTTTTAACCTGTGGGATGCAAATATTTCCTCAGTGCTTTTCCCGTAGTGGTGGTGCATATACATTTACTGTCTGTGAATAAAAAGACCACACCCATGTCCCCCCCCCCCCCCTTGGTACTTTGGTTTGAACAAAGTATCAATTTGTTCAGTAAAAAAAAAAAAAGTAGAAACTGGACATATACTGTATATGGGTGGGAGATAGCTTATGATTTGTGTCAATGAGTTCTCTGAATCTTTTACTGAAACTGAGGAAAATAAAATTGAAACAAATCACATTTTAACTTTGTTGTGCCATTTTCTCATCAGAGAAGAATCATTCATTCAGCTGGTGTTTACAAAGTGACAGCTGATGTGTAAGCATCGTGTACTGGGTATATTCCATCACCAACATTGACAGTGACACCTTCAGGGCTGGGATATGTGGTTCTGTGATGGTGGAACGTGTGTTTGTTGAGAAATGATGTCCTCAATAGAGGACTGAATTTTTATGATATTTTCCACAGCTTATAATTACACATTTATTTTTGTGAACCTCTGATCTGGCTTTAAGCTATATGGACGCTGAATAGCGTCAGGTTTGTTTTTTTTTTTTTTTTTTAATTTTTTTCTTTTTTTTTTTTTTAACGTTTATTTTTGAGGCAGAGAGAGACAGAGCATGAATGGGGGAGGGTCGGAGAGAGAGGGAGACACAGAATCTGAAACAGGCTCCAGGCTCGGAGCTGTCAGCACAGAGCCCGATGCGGGGCTCGAACTCACGGACTGCGAGATCATGACCTGAGCCGAAGTTGGCCGCTTAACCGACTGAGCCACGCAGGCGCCCCAATAGCGTCAGTTTTGATCAGCCATTGTGTTTCCGGTGTTTGGCTCCCATGCCGGCACTCTCGAGGCCCTCAAACTTCTGAACAATGATTGAGTATGGAGTCTTAAGACCCAAATGTGTACATTCCTACTGATCTTTCTTGGATAGCCCCTCCTCACCTGCCCCAGTTCTCATTTTGCATAACTCTAAGATGGATGTCATTTTCCCTAGTTCCTAGGGTTAAGTAAAAACTCATATGAATGTACCATGATTTTGTCCAGCATAGAGGAGCTGATTAGTAATCCTTAGTTTCCTTTCTTCCTATCTGCTCATCTGTTGCCCATATCCAGTGCAAAGTGAGACAGTTTGGTAGAACTGACCAAAAAGGTAACCACATTTGGCCACTTACGATTTAGGTGGTGTTAACATGAGTCCCTTGAATGGTAGCAGCCCATCTGTCTAATTCAGCAAACCTAGAATGTTTCCCAGACATCCAGCCCCAAGAACAAGAACTGTAGTTCTCTGCCTAGTGACAAAAGTAGGTAAATACTATATGAGGCGGATGTTGATTGGGGCAATAACAAATGTGTAAACCAGAGTGGGGAAATGGGAGACCACCATTCTGGCCTCCACAGAGGATCTGTCTGCCCTATAGACCATCCGCAGCCAGTTCTTGCCACCTGTTCCAGAAACTTTACAAACTTTAAAAGTCAGGCCTTAAAGGGGGGCTCCATTTGGGATGCTCTACGTTGTGTCCGCAAATAAAAAGACAGGTCTAGACAATTGAGCCAAAATCAGATCCCTGTCCTGCCTTAATCCCATTGTCATCCTTTTCCTGTGGAAAAGGGGAGAACATTCTTGAATCATTAGATAACATAGAGACTCAGCGTTGATGAATGGAATGTTAGAAAATGGCAAAGTGAGTTTCTAAAAGGAGCTGAGAAAATACAGCTTGGTTCTCTAATTGTGTACAAAGGACATGTGGTTGTAAAGCAAAAGCCTTGTTCAGATAGAGAAAATTATTGAGGGATGGTCCACCCAACGGTGTCCTCTTAGAGAATGAAATCTCAAACTGCGCTCTGTCAAACTTACAGCACAACAGTATGGTTTGGGGGCATAAGCTCTTACCCTTCTTGCCACTGGGCATCCTGCTTGAGTCTGATGGGTCCAGGTGGCTTTTGAATAAAAACTGCAGTGTCAAACTTCAGACAGGACCTAAAAGAGCGGTAAGTTTGGAGAACGTCTTTGAGTACTCTACTAAGTATATTTTTGATCAGTTTTAACCTCAAAAAACTTGTGAAGAAAAGGAACCCAAAGGCTTCAGCTAGTATAGGTAAGACACACAACTGAATTGCCAGCAATTCCATTTGCTTTTGCTTTTTCAACAGCTGTATCAAGATATAGTTTATGTACCATAGCATTGTACAACCATCACCACATCCAGTTTGAGACGATTTCCATCACTCAACAAAGTTCCCTGGTGCCCATTTGCAGCTAATCCCCACTCCAACCCCCAGTCTTAGGCAACCACTACTCTGCTTTGTGTGTCTATAAATTTGCCTTTTCTGGACATGTCATCCACATGGAATCATACAGTAGGTAGTGTTTTGCGTCTGGCATAATGTATGTATCAGTACTTCATTCCTTTTTAGGAATACAGTATTTTGCTGACCTACTTACTAGTGGCATTTGGGTTAGCTCCAATTTTTGGTTATGAAAAATGTTGCTATGAATGTGGACATGTCTTTGGTTATGTCTTCATTTCTCTCAGATTTCTAAAGGTGGAATTGCAGGGTTATATGATGTTCGTGTTTAACTTTTAAAGAAATGCCCAAGCCGTCTAAAGTGGCTGTACACTCTTACATTCCTGCATGCAGCATACGAGGGTTCCAGTTTCTCTACAGCCCCACCAAAACAGCACCGGCTGTCTTTTTAACGGTAGCCATTCTCACTGGGATATAGAGGTGTCTCACGGTGACTTCAGCTGCATTTCCCAAATGGCTAATGGTGCTGAGCATCTTTTCATGCGCTTATTTGCCACTTGTAGATCTTCCCTGATGAAATGTCCGTTCGTATCTTTGCCCATTTTTACATGGGATCGTTTTTCTTCTTGAGTTGTAAGAGAACATTATATGTCCTGGATAGCAAACCCCTTCTCAAATTCATGACTTGCAATTATTCTCTCCCAGGCTGTGGTTTTTTTGTCTTTTTGGTTTCTTTCTTTTTTCATTAAGACTTTTTTTAAAAAGCAGTTTAAAGTAAAGTTGAGGGGAAGTTACAGGTATTTCCCATTAACCCTTAGCTCCACTCCCCGCCCCCCCCCCCATTCCAGCTATCACCAGATTCATGGCGTTCCTATTATTTACATCCCAACCAGAGTGGTGCATTTGTTACAACTGATTAAACCTGGACTGACAGATCATAGTCACCCAAGTACACAGTTTACACCAGGGCTCATTTTGGGTGGTGTACATTCTTTGGATTTGGAAAAATGTATGATGATATATACCCACCATTATGGTATTATACAGAGTATTTTCACTGCCCTAAAAATCCTCTGTGCTTCCCGTTCATTCCTCCCCACACCCCTAGTCCCCAGTCTTTTCAGGAATCATAGTTTTGCCTTTCCCAGAATGTCCTCTAGCTGGAATATAGTTGGAATCGTACAGTATGTAGCCTTTTCAGATCAGCTTCTTTCACTTAGTAATATGCATTTAAGCTTCCTCCTTCTTTTCATGGTTTCATAGCTCCTTTATCAGTGCTGAATGATAGTCCATTGTCTGGATATACCGCCGTTTGTCCATTCACCTACTGAAGGACTTCTTGGTTGCTTCCGAGTTTTGGCAGTTATGAATAAAGCTGCTGTAAACATCAGTGTGCTGTAACGTCAGGTTTTTGGGTGAACATAATTTTTCACCTCCCTTGGGTAAAATTTACCAAGAATTATAGTTGGTGGATCACATGGTAAGAGTATGTTCAGTTTTGTAAGAAACTACTAAGCCGTCTTCCAAAGTGGTTGCACCATTTTGCATTCTTACCAGCAGCGAATAAGAATTCCCATGGTTTCACCTCCATGCCAGCATTTGGTTTTGTTGGTATTCTAGAGTTTAGGCATTCTAATAGGCATGGAAGTGTTTTGATTTGAATTTTCTAATGATGTATGATGCGAAGCATCTTTTTTTTTTTTTTAACAAGAAGTTTATTTAAACAACAAGACATTTGACTTGAAGGGAAAACGACTTAGGATACATTTCTTTTAAATTTATCCCTATTTAAAGACAGACTGCCCTATTTAAAGACAGCTATGTACAAAAACAGTTATAAAATTGACCTTGGTTTTACAATGGGAAATAAGAAACATTAAGTTCTCCAATTGAGCAAAGTGAGCAAGTATTTTTCTGTTGTTCTTTTTTGGTTAAACAGTGAGAGCAAAATAACTTAGTGGGACATAAAGGTACGATCTGAATGAGCATGCCACTAACGGAGAAAAGAAGTATTTCCATAGAATCCGTATTTTTCCCCATCCCATTTCCATCTAATATTGATCAAAACATATCACTGGCCATTTAGTTAAAAAAATGCAATATGCTTATGCACATATAGTTACTTTATGTACAATAAAGGAATGGAGAAGAGGAAAATGAAAGAATAGAGAAAATTATCCTGTAGTAGTCAGAATGTGGTAGAACCAAACTGCGGTTTTCTAACTGAGAATGTCTTCTTGGTCTGGAGGAACAGAGTTCTGGAGTGAAATAGCAGGTTCACTTTTTGGTAGACACGGCCTTTCTGCCACTGGGACACATCATTTGTATCTTCATCCTTCATCCCCAACTGTGCGGGTGTGTCTTTCATTGATTGGCTGCCCATCCAATCGGAATCTGATCTGCCTCATCAACAAACCCTTTTAAAGTAGCACCAGCCCAACTTGCTTCAGAAACCCACAGTTTTCTCATTCCGTATGATAAAAGAGCATACAGCTATTTTCATCTGCTGAAATCTGAAAGATGAAGAATCCATGGGCTTCTTGTTAGCCATGGTGAGTGCGGGAGTCTTCTCAGCTACTGCTTCACCAAGGAGGTCCCAGGTCTGCACGCGGTGACCACACAAGCAGCAGGACCCGTGGCAGAAGAGCATCTTTTCATATGCTTGTCGTCTGTACATCTTCTCTGGTGAGATGCCCATTAAGGTCTTTGATCCATTTTTTCTTCTAATGGGATTATTTCCTTACAGTTAAGAATTCTTACATATTTTGGACAACAGTCCTTTATCACATGTGTCTTTTGCAAATATTTTCCACCAGTCTGTGGCTTATCTTCTCATTTTCTTGACACTATCTTTTGCAGGACAGAAAATTTAAATTTAATTAAGTCCAGCTAATCAATTCCTTCTTTCATGTTGTAACTTCTTCTTTGATGTTGTAACTATGATGTGGTTACCATGTGGTATGTGGCTATTCTGTAGCTGCTATGATGTAGTTACTATGATGTCACAGCAACTTAGATGTTATCTTCTAGGTTTTCTGTTATATTCTAGATTTATAGTTTTGCATTTTACATTTAGGTTTATGAGGCATTGAGGTAATTTTTGTAAAAGGTGTCACATCTATGTCTACCTTTTTTTTTTTTTTCTTTACATGTGGATGTCTGGTTGTTCCAGCACCTTCTTAAAGTTTATTTTGACAGAAACAGGGACAGTGCAAGTGGGGGAGGAGCAGAGAGAGAGAGAGGGAGAGAGAATCCCAAGCAGACTCTGCACTGTCAGCACAGAGCCTGACACAGGGCTCGAACTCACAAAACTGTGAGATCATGTCCTGAGCCGAAACCAAGAGTTGAATGCTTAACCGACTGACCCATCCAGGTACTCTTCCAGCACCCTTTTTGTCTTTGCTCCATTGTATAACTTCTGCTCCTTTGTCAAAATCGATTGACTATATTTATGTGCTTCTACCTCTGTGTTCCGTGTTCTGTTGCATTGATCTGTAGGCTATTCTTTTGCCAATACCACACTGTCTTGATTATTGTAGCTAAGTCTTATTTACAGCTTACTATATGTAAGCTTGTGACTTATCACTTACCTTAAGTAAGTCTTCAGACTGGGTAGTGTCAATCTTCCAACTTTGTTCTCCTACAATATTGTGTCGGCTATTCTGGGTCTTTTGCCTCTCCATATAAACTCTAGAATCAGTTTATTGATATACACAAACAATCTGTTGGGATTTTAATTAGGATTGCACTGAATCTATACATCAAATTGGGAAGAACTGATTATTCTGACAATATTGACTCTTCCTATCCACGAACATGGAATATCTCTACATTTATTTAGTTCCTTGATTTTATGTCTCAGAATTTTATACCTTTCCTCATAGAGGTCTTGTATATATATTGTTAGATTTGTATGTAAGTATTTCATTTTCGGGGATGCTAATGTAAATAGCATTGTGGTTTTAAGTTCCACTCATTCATTGCTGGTATATAGGAAAATGATTGGCTTGTGTATATTATCCTTATATCCTGCAACCTTTCTATACTTCTTAGTTTCAGGAGGTTTTTTGGTTGATTTTTTTTTTTTTTTACTTTCTACATACAATTAATTATGTCATCTACCAACAAAGACAGTTTCATGCCTTTCTTCTCAAACTGTCTATTTTTATTTCTTTTTGTTTTATTGCATGAGCTGGAACTTCTAGTATGATTTTGAAAAGGAGTGGTAAGTGGGGGGACATCCTTGTCTTGTAACTGATCTTAGTGGTAAACCTCTGAGTTTCTCACCATTGGGTATGATGTTAATTGTAGGTT
The DNA here is from genome assembly GCF_027475565.1 of Acinonyx jubatus. Classification (NCBI taxonomy): domain Eukaryota; kingdom Metazoa; phylum Chordata; class Mammalia; order Carnivora; family Felidae; genus Acinonyx; species Acinonyx jubatus. The sequence goes on along the minus strand of NC_069382.1, from coordinate 133,080,572 downwards.
TTGGGTTTTTTTTTTTAAGTTTTTAAAAAATTTTATGTATTTATTTTGAGAGATGGAGAGAGAGAATCCCAAGCAGACTTTGTGCTGCAAGCATGGAGCCTGATATGGGACTTGATCTCACAAATGATGAGTCATGACGTGAGCCAAAATTAAGAGCTGGACGCTTAATTGAGCCATCTAGGTGCCCCAATAGGTTTTTTATAGATTGTCTTTACCAAGTTGATGGTGTTCTCCTCTATTCCTATTTATTGGTAGATTTTATCATGAATGAGTGTCAGATTTTGTCAAGTTGTATTTTTGCATTTTGATATTATTTAAGAATTTTGTTGCCTTTGTCTTATTTTAAAGCAGGCTCCACACCTAGAGTGGAGCCTAATGTGGGACTTGAACTCATGACACTGAGATCAAGACCTGAGCTGAGATCAAGAGTCAGATGGTTGGGGCACCTGGGTGGCTCAGTCAGTTGAGTATCCTACTCCTGATTTCGACTCAGGTCATGATCCCAGGGTCATGGGATCAAGCCCCATGTAAGGGTTCATGCTGAGGATGGAACCTGCTTAAGATTCTCTCTCTCTCTCTCTCTCTCTGCCCCTACCCCTGCTTGCACATTCTCTAATAATAAAAAAAAGCCAGACACTTAACTGACTGAGCCACCCAGGCACCCCTTTTTTAGCTGGTTGAGGTGATGGCTTATATTAATTGATTTTCAAATTGGAACCAGGCTAATGCTGCATACTTGGAATAAGTCCCACTTAGTTATGGTGCATAATTCTTTTTATACATTGTTGGATTTGATTTGCTAATATGTTTTTTGAGAATTTTAGCATCTGTATTCATGACACATAATGGTCTGTAGTTTTCTTGTAATGTTTTAGTCTGGATTTGGCATTAGGGGAATGCTGGCCTCATAGAATGAGTAGGAAGTATCTGCATCTGATCTCCAAAAAAGATTGTAGAGAACTGATAGGATTTATTTCTTAAATGTTTCATAGAATTCACCAGTGAATCCATCTAAACCTGGTGCTTTCTGTTTTGGAAGGTTATCAATTATTAATTCAATTTCTTTAATAGTCAAAGTTTAGCAATTTGCTTTGGCAAATTATATCTTTCATGGAATTGGTCCGTTTCATCTAGGTTATCAGATTTGTGGACAAGAGTTTTTCATAGTGTTCCTTGATTATTCATTTCCATGGGATCTGTAGTGATGTTCTTTCTTTTCCAATATTAGTAATCTCCCTCTTTTTCTCTCTGTGAGTAGCCTGGCTTATACTGATTTTATTGATGTTTTCAAAGAATCAGCTTTTGGTTTCATTGATTTTCTGTGATGATCTGTATAAAATCTGTATTGATTTTTTTAATTACACTGATTTCTGATCTAAATCTTATTATTTTTTTTGTCTTTCTGCTTATGTGGGATTTAACTTGCTCTTCTTTTTCTATTTCCTAAGGTAGACCCTTAATCGAAATTTGGTATTTTTTTCTAATATATACATTCAATGATATAAATTTCCTCCTAAGCACTGCTTTCACTGCATCTCACAAATTTTGATAAGTTGTGTTTTCATTTTCAGTTAGCTCAAAATATTTTTAGATTTCTCTTGACATTTCTTCTTTGGCTGATATGTTTTTGAGAAGTGTGGTGTTTAATCTCCATGTATTTTGGGACTTTCTTGTTATTGATTTATAGTATAATTCCTTAGTGGCCAAAGAGCATTGCATGATTTCTAGTCTCTTAAAATCGTTAAGATGTATTTTATGACCCAGTGTATGGTTTGTTTTGGTGAATGTTCCATGTGAGCCTGAGAAGCATGTGTGTTCTGCTGTTGTTGGGTGAAACAGTCTATAGATGTCAATTATATCCAGCTGACTGATGGGGTTGAGTTCAACCTTAACCTTACTGATTTTCTGCCTGCTAAATCTGTCCATTTCTGATAGTGGCAAGTCGAAGTTTTCTACTATCATAGGACTTCAAGGAGAAATAGATGAATGCACTTAGTTTTTGCCTCACATAGTTTGACACTCAGTTGTTAAGTGCATGGCTTGACTGTCCTAATGGTATGTTTTGAAGTTTGATGCCTTTTAATTTTGATGCTATTCAATTAGTTTTGTCTGCTGAGGATCCTGTGAGCAGTGTCAAGTTCAGCCAGGAAGATGTGGATCACCCAGACCTTCTCCAAGTCTCTGGTGTGCATGTGCATAGTCTCATCCAAGAATGTGCTTGGTTCAACCACACAATTCCAGGCTTATGGGGCCATTAGCTCACCCCACTCACTCTTTGCTGAGATTGTCACTTCCACTGACAACTTTACTGCTCTCAGGCTTCATACACTGTTTCAAATCTAGTGAGTCCTCTTTGACAGCTGGGATCCTCATAGTTCTGTCCTGCCAAACCTGCTGCTCTGACCAAACCTCCATGTCAACTAAGCTGGCAGGGGAATGGGAGTAGCCTGAGGAAAGAACTGCATAAACTCCCACTGTGCAGCAGTTTTTCAAGCATAAATGCCACTCATATTGTTGTATAGCTTTCTTTGATTTCCAGAGCAGTGGAATAATCAATTTTTGTCAAGCTTTATAGATCCTTTCTGGGGAGGGGCTATGCCAGTCTCTCCCTTAGCCATAGCTGGAAATTCTATTTTGTAGAAGGAAGAGAAGAGATAGGTCTTGATCCAAATATCACATCCTCAGCTGAGAATCAGTGGCCAAGTGTACATACACATTCATATTAAAAATATAAAAATAGGGGCACCTCAGTGGCTCAGTCGGTTAAGCGTCCGACTTCGGCTCAGGTCATGATCTCACGGTCTGTGAGTTCGAGCCCCACATTGGGCTCCATGATAACAGCTCAGAACCTGGAGCCTACTTTGGATTCTGTGTCTCCTTCTCTCTCTGCCCCTTCTCTACTTGTATGCTTTCTCTCTCTCTCTCAAAAAATAAACATTAACAAAAATTAAATAAAAATAGGGGCACCTGGGTGGCTCAGTTGGTTAAGTGTCCAACTCTTGATTTTGGCTCGGGTTATGATCTCAAGGTTTGTGAGATCGAGCCCCACGTCAGGCTCTGTGCTGACAGCGTGAAGCCTGTTTGGGATTCTCTCTCTCTTTCTCTCTGCTCCTCCCCTACTCATGCAGGTGTGCTTTCTCACTCTCTGAAAATAAAGTTTAGAAAAAAATAATAAAACCAGTGCCAAAAGAACTTCATAGAAATTCTAAATGAGGGCCTTCAGATATACCATCTGCCCTCCGAAGAATGTGCAGGTTACCTGGGGAGACACTGTGGAAGGTGCGGAGATTGTGGTCTACACGAGAGAGGCCCCTCACCTGGCTGGAGCTGGGGAGGGAATGAGGAGGAGAGGTGGCAGGAAAACCCAAGCAGGAGCCGAGACTAGTGCACTCACAGGCTGCTGGTGCAGGCTGTCACTGCCACCTACTTTCTTACCAGATACCTTCTTGGAAGGTATACTAGAAGGTGGCCTGTCTCTAAATCAAAGAGACATTCTAATGAGGGCCTACATGTGACAAGAAGGGGGAGTGCAGGTTGGTTGCTGCTCCCTGAGAGTAAAAACCGATTGGATACACTGCTGGCAGGAATGTAAAATGGTGAACCGTTTTGGAAAAAGTTTGGCAGTTCCTCCAGATGTTACGCATAGAGGTGCCATATGATCCAGCAATTCCAAAAGACATCAAATGCCCGTCTACACAAAAACACTAATGTTTATAGCAGTGCTATTCACAAATAGTGAAAAAGTGGAAACAACCCAAATGCCCATCAAGTGGTAAGTGGATAGATTATAAAATACCCATGCAATGAACTAAACTACTTGGCAATAAAAAGGAACAAAGTTCTGATACATGCTACAATACGGATGAATCTCAAACGTATGTTAAATGAAGTAAGACAGTCACGAAAAACCACATATTGTATGACTGCATTATACACAATGTCCAGAATAGGCAAATCTGTAGACAGGAAGTAGATTCCTGGTAGCTGGGGCCCAGGACAGGGAGGGTGGGAAGTGACTGCGAATGGTATGAGGTTTCTTTTTGGATGATAAAATCAGATTGTGGTGATAGCTGCACAACTCTGTAAACATAATGAAACCCATTGAGTTGTACACTTTATTTTTTTAGATTTTATTATTAAGTAATCTCTTTACCCAACATGGGTCTCAAACCCCAAACCCCGAGATTGAGTTGCATGCTCCACCGACACAGCCAGCCAGGAGCCCCAAGTTGTACACTTTAAATGGATGAATTTTATACTATGTTAATTATAGCTCAATAAAATGGTTTAAAAATCTGATTTTAGGAGCCTGAGTGGCTCAGTTGGTTAAGCGTCCGACTTTGGCTCAGGTCATGATCTCACTGCTCACGAGGTCAAACCCCGCATTGGGCTCTGTACCGACAGCTTAGAGCCTGGAGCCTGCTTCGGATTCTGTCTCCCTCTCTCTGCCCCTCCCCTGCTCACACACACTCTCTCTCTCAAATATAAAAAATAAATAAATAAAAAGCATTAGAAAATAAAAAAAATTAAAAATCTGATTTAGGAATCTGTAATGATGGGATCTGCAGGGGAGCTAATTCTGGGCCTTGGGAGGGTCAGGGAAGGACTGCCAGCTCATTCCATAATGAGACCCCCTCAACAGGTTGTGCCACCTCCCTGAATTGTCTGATGGGCAGCTCTGAGGGGTGGGGCAGTGCTGGAATATTTAAACCTCCCCAGTTAGGCGAGACTAGGAGAAAGAGGGCAGGCTCTCTTCTCGGGTGTTGCTGCAGAGATCCTAAGGCTTCTACCATGGGCTGGTGGGCAGCTGGCTCTCCCTGTGGGGAAAGGGTGCTTTGGTCAAAGGTGTCCTCAAGAGTTAAGGAACTTGGAATGTTTAAGGTCAAACCCCAGTGAGAGTTTGAAACATAAGTGTTCAGGCACGTGGTGAATTCAACACATGAAAAATTGAAGACTTGGACAAAAGCAGACTCTGTTAAGGCTGAATACCCACAACATTATGCTAAGTGCAATAAGCCAGTCACAGAAGGACAGACACTGTCTGATTCTCCTCACATGGGGTCTCTAAAGTATTCAAACTCATGGATAAGTAGAGAGTAGAAGGGTGTCTGCCAGGGGCTGGGGTGAAGGTAAGAGGGAGATGTTGTTCAAAAGGCACAAAGCTTTAGTTGGGCAGGATGATCAAGTCTAGGGGTCTGCTGTTCAACGCTGGGTCGACAGCTAACCAGATGGTATTGTACACTTCAACATTTGTTAACAGGGTAGACCTCAGGTTAAGAAGTCTTCCTAAGGGGTACCTGGTGACTCAGTTGGTTAAGCATCTTACTCTTGGTTTTGGCTCAGGTCATAATCTGGCAGTGTCAGGAGTTCCAGCCCTGCGTTGGGCTCTGTGCTGAGAGCGCAGAGCCTGTTTGGGATATTCTCTCTCTCTGTCGCTCTCCTGCTCACACTGTCTCTCTCTCAAAAATACATAAACTTAAAAAAAAAAAAAAAAAGAGAAGTCTTCCTACAATAAAAATAAAAGTTAAAAATTGGGGTGCACCTGGGTGGTTCAGTCAGTTGAGCGACCGACTTTGGCTCTGATCTTGTGGTTCATGAGTTCGAGCCCCACATCAGGCTCTGTGCTGACAGCTCAGAGCCCACTTCGGATCCTCTGTCCCCCTCTCTCCGCCCCTTCCCTCTGCCTCTTCCTCACTTGCGCTCTCCCCCAAAATAAATAAATATAGAAGATAAAAGAAAAAAAGTTAAAATCGGTACGTTCAAGATTAGTAAAGATGGGGGTGGGCTGCCCCTAATTCTTTCACTCAGCAGATTCACTGAGCAGCTGCTCCGCCAGGCACAACTGTGACCAACACGGATGCCCATCTTAGCCTCTGTGTAGCTTACGCTTCCCTGGGGAGGCACCACATAGCATCTGGCCCGTCTCACTGTGGTAGATGCTACAGGGAAGGACAAAGCAGAGGAGGGTGGAGATGGAAAAATCAGGGGCTGGCAAATTGAGATACTGTAGTTTGGTCAGAAAAGGCCTCCCTTACAAGGTGACATCTGAAGACCAAAGTGGCTGAGGGAGGAAGAGGAGCACAATTGGGTTAGGATCCTCACAGGCAGAAGTTCAAGTCTGGGCACAGATGCGCAGGCAGAGCAGAGCGAGTGCGGGGCGGGAGCCCCGCTGGATTCAAGCAAGGAGGATGCCAGCAGTCCAGCTGAGAATCACAGGGGCCAGCAAAGGCAGAAGCAGCCCGTCCTTAAAAGGAATTCACTCACACTGTATCTCAGCAAATTTAAGCCTGGGAGGCAGTGTCCATATTTAAAACAAGGAAGATGAGGGGCGCCTGGGTGGCTCAGTCGTCGGTTAAGCATCTGACTTCGGCTCAGGTCATGATCTCACGTTGGGCTCTGTGCTGACAGCTCGGAGCCTGGAGCCTGCTTCGGATTCTGTGTCTCCCTTGCTCTCTGCCCCTCCCTGGCTCTCTCTCTCTCAAAACTAAATACACATTAAAAACAATTTTAGAACAAGGAAGATGAAATTCAGTGGTGTTGACACCTCTACAGAACAAAGGCAGGCAGGCAAGCAGGCAGAACAACATTTGCAGATGACCGAAACCCAGCCTGGAGGGAAAACAATTGTAGCAGAATTTTCCGGTAAGGCTTTGCATTCTATAGAACTAGAAGAGTATGAACTCAATTCCTATCAAGGATGAGATGATAAAATAACAGAATGGTATGACAGTGAAGATTGCAGAGCTAAGAAAACAAATGTGGCGAGTGTCATTCTTACTGAATTAGAAACAGCAGGAAGTGGAACAGACTTGCTGGAAACTGAGTTACACCTCCATGAAGGCGAGCCTCTTGTTTAGGACTAGAAAGTTCTTGAAGAGGGTGGTCATGACATTTTTGAATCATCCTCAAGGCCCAGTGGCAGAGGTATCAGCAGGAACACAAAAGCCACCTTTGGAGAAGGCAAAATACATCTACGTGGGCGGATCCAAATTTGAGCCAGACGCACACTTGATAGCATTGCTCAAGTAGATCGGTCCTTTCCTTTTGTGCAGATTCAGCCTGCAGAGCCAGACTGTGATCCTTAGTTTTACACCAAAGACTCCTCAGGTTGGCCTTGGTTCCAGGGTTTATTTCTCTCTAATGAGGTTGCAAAGGAGCGGCTTCCTTTTATGAGTAGAAGTAGCACTTAAGGGATAGCTTTTGTTTGGAATTTGAACTTGTGCTTGAGGGCAAGTTAGTCAACACGCAAGTTGTTTGTCTTGAAATAACTGTCCTCTGCTCCGGGATGCAGCTTACATCTTTACCTGGTAGAGCAGGAGGAGCGAGAGCTGAAAGCCAAGGTTGAATTTCTAGTGTTTTATTTTCTCAATAAAGTACGACATGATTATGCATGGATAATAGCGGAAAAAAGAAATCTTAAGTACATTTTCACGGCAGTCACCACTCCCGCCCCTCAGGGGGAAAAAAAAAAAAAAAAAAAAAAAGGAAACTGGGAATGGTTTGTAAAGAGCATTGGCCTGGGAGTCCAGAGCTTAGGCTGAGAATGAAACTCAACACCAGCACAGCTTTAGGACCAGCAAACACCTCTCTGAATCCCTTTCCTTTCGGGTTAAATGAGGGTTTGGGGCAGTGATTTCTAGGGCCTCTTCCCACACTTAACATTCTGCCTGTTGTGGATCTAACTAAAGATTAACAACCTGCCAGTGGCTTGATATGGGCTTTTAGAGATGTTTCAGCGCATTCCTTTTACGTTCATATTTCCACATTAACACACTATATTGAGGACATATATGTCAGGCACTATGTGTCCTATATATATGTTACCCAATTTAATTCTTACAACAATTCTCTGTGGGCAGGTATCATCCTACAAAATTTACATGTGAGGAAACTCAAATGCTGAGAGATAGCCCAATTTCACTGCAAGTGTTAGAATGGGAACTGAGCCCCCAAGCTGGCCTTCTGCCACCCTGTTCCTCACCAGTATATTGTGAACTGTACCTAACATGAAAATGTTACTATTTACAGTTTTTTTTTACTTGATCAAAACTTGAAAGTCTTGGACTAAAGAATGGACTAAAAAAAAGACATTAGAAGACTTCAGAGATGCACTCTTGGGGTCTGTGTTGTGTTGAGCCATGGAGGTGGTATTTGGATAGCTGGGTGTGGCCGCCAACAGAGGGTCCTGTGTGCAGGGCCTGGTCTTAGACTTCGTAGGTTTCAGGGGGAGCCCAGTCAGAAGACCCAGGCCTAAATTAGGAACATTTTTCCCAAATGAGATTGTGTACATGCTTCTTTGCAATTTGGGGAGTATCCTCACACATCTTTTCCTTGGACCAATACTTCTGGTTCACAGAACCCTAGGAGTCCTGAGCCCCTTTTGTGGGGTCTGCAAGATGAAGATTATTTTCATAATACTAAAACATTATTTGCACTGATATTTGTACTTAACTGAGGTACAGAAGCAATGGTGAGTTAAACTGTTGTAATGTAAGCACGAATCAAGCCAGGGGCACCAAACTGCTGGTAGGAGTCATGATATTCTTTACTTCAAGCACACTCTATTAAAAAAAAAAAAAAAAAAAAAAGTACCCGTTTCACTTAAGAATGTCTTTGGAGAAGCAGTAAAATTTGCTACTTTTATTAAATCTTGAAATTTAAGTTGTGGGACATAAAATGAGAAACACCCAGAAGGCACTCCTATCCCCAAGTACAATGTTGGTCTGGAAGGAAAGTACTGGGCCAACTGAGCTGGGAGTTGAGCTAGCTGCTTTTCCCACTGCACATGGTGTTTACTGAAGAACTGACAAACTGGGGTTCTTTGGCAGAGATGTTCTTGAAATTAACAAAGTGACCCTGTTTTTTCAAAGAAAACAGCAAACTGTCACCAATGATAAAATTTTAGGTTTTAAGCAAAAGTTCTACTTTTAGAAAACTTGTATCCACTATGTGAGTTCGACTTGGAATTTCCTTAGAGACTGCTTGTGATACTTTGATATTATAAATGATTTTTAAAATATATTTTGTAGTGCAATATGTCAAATACTTAGAAGATCTACACACATTTCAGTAGTAGCAGTCATGTAGTTCGGTACATCCGTGAACCAGTATTTTCTAAATGATGGATGCATGGGTAAAAAAAAGATGGAGTCACAATGCCAGATGGACCAATGGCCTTTAAAGTAACAAAGTATCAAAAGTTCACTGATGTAGTTCCAGACGCCATAGAGTCATCAAGCTTTAAGAAACAAACTATTATCTTTAAAAAACAATAATCTGGAGAGGCTATTAAGAATCCCCCTTCTCCACATACCTGTGTGAGGCTGGATTTTCCTCATATGCTTCAACCAAAATGAAGTATCACAAGATTGAATGTAGACGCAGATTTGAGAATCCACCTGTGTTTAAGTAAGCCAGACATTAAAGAAATTTGCTAATTGTAATAAACAGTTCCACTCTTCACTAAATTTTTTTTTTTTTTGGTTTAGGTTCCCCCCCCATTGAAATATATAATGGTTTTATCATTATATTTTATTACTTTTTATCATTTTTATTTTTATTATCATTACTTATAAATGAATTAATACATATATTTTTAAAATCTGTTTTGATTTCTAATACAATACTATTGATTGATGCAAACCACATAAACAGAAACGTTAGGGTCCTTGATGGTTTTTAAGGATCAAAATGCCCTACAACCGTAAAGTTGAGGAAGCACTATCTTGACCCCTCCCTCCTCACAGGTAGCCATGGACACAGGAAAACCTGATGCACTGAGGGCACTTCAACAGGGGCTTCTCAAGTTCACAGGCTGGGGAACCACTGCAGCCTCCAACTCTCCAGTCCTACCTCCAGGCTCTCCAAAACACCAGGCTGGCTCTCAGTGTGGTAGCTCGGCTTGGTGCCATTTCTAGCAAAAGTCAAAAGGAACAATAAATAAAAAAGAGCTTTGCAATGGGTGGGGAAGATGAGAACAGCGATAAAGCAAAAAAGACTAAGCCAACGCTAGACCTATTCTGTTGGCCTGGTTCCTCTTCGATGCTCCAAACAGGCTAAAATGAGGGGTGCAGATGTAATTTTATCAAAGAGGAGAGGCAAACAGCAGATGCGGGACTTAGTGATCATTTGCACGTTTGTTCTTTAAGCCCCGAAGAATTTCAGCACTGCTCATCTTCTTGAGGTCACTAGAACTAGGAATATTGCATTAAAGAAATGGTAACTACCCTGTTTTCTCTAAGTGGCTGTTGTCTTAGAAGTTCTCGGCCTTCCGATATCTTTGCCTCTAAAAGGAGTTGCACTGAGGTGGCATTTGTAATAGGCACTATATCCTCAAGTTTGGGACACTGCTGTTCAAGCTTCAATTGAACTGGGATTTTGTTAGTTATCTTCAGAAAGAGGAAACATAAAATTGCTAACGTAGCCTATATACATTTAAAAAGTGTTTTCTATAGTCTTCTTTATTGGGAAGGCAGTTTTAAAACTAAGTAAGCCAGTGGCCAAAGGAATGGATTTGAGTCCTTGAAGACCGAAATGTAAAGACTAGCTTATGACAGTAGATGCTGTGCTTCTAGAAAAAGGGCAGGATACCAAAATATTCCTGATACGAATATGGTAGGGAGAGGAGACAGATGATTTACTGTTGCTTACTTTTCCTAATGTGATGGAGACAGAATAAGGCTCAGTAAAAAAGAGCCAAAACTACACGATGCAGACTTTGTCCCTGGGTCCATTCAAGTTTGTAGGCGTGTCTCCAGAAGTCACTTGCCTCTCTCTGCGGCCATCCACACACACTCATCAGCCCCAGGAAGTCAGCACAATTGGGAAGCTCAATGCAGAAAGCATTTAAGGACGGATCAAACCAGAGCTTGAACCAGACCCTCACAACAAGCATTTCTGTAAGCAGGAGCTTCTGAAAGATAGATTCACAACTAGAAAAGAACTATACAAAGTTGAGGGACTTATTTGCCTTCTGTTTTGTTTTTCCTTCCCTGAATAAACTGGCTTAAAAACAACTTTTTTTTCTTTGGGTGGTAAATAGTAGGTATTTATTTGAAATGAAAAAAAAAAAGTACCTGGACTACTGCATTTAATCATGTATTGTAATTGTGTTACTCTACCTTTTTGCATCAGAGACAGATATACAATGAACATTCAGTTATCACAGATTGCACACTAGATAGTAAATCTTCAGGCCTTTTACATAACCACCAAAGAACAGATATTGGATTCTGCAGTATAGTACAAACGTCCACAATCAATCCAGTCTTAGCCAGTATCTTCAATTTACTTCTGTTGCTGTACAAATAATTGGCCATTACTAGGGCTTACAAGTTAATAACAGGACAAAAAAATATACATTGCACTGACACAAAAAGTCAGCTGTGTTAATAGTCATGCAACAAGTAACCAAACTTGCTGAAATTAAAAATACTTTCTAAAAACAGTTTTAACGGCATAAATAGTTTATACACAGTTCATTTACCAAAACAAAATGTATTTAAATGATACAAAGCAAAAATAAGTTTCTACCAACTTTATACATAAGAAAGTGCAAAATAACTTATCTAGAGGGTTTTGCTATTATCCAGACGGATGGCTGCTATGGGCAGCTATTTTCCTCTTCAGAAGCATGACATTACAGTTGCACACTATACACAGACGTTAGAATAAATGGGTGGATGGATATATGGATGAATGAACAAATGAGCTACAACGATCAGGCAGGGAGGGCCCTGTGAGGTACTCTCAGAGAAAGAATACAGGCCACACCAAGGTGGATGTACATGCTGAGAATATGCGTCGGTAAACAAATTTACATGGAACACAGAAAGACATCCAGAGAAACGATTAGTTGATGTATGTGAGTGTACTTGCATGTGTGAGTGGTTTGTGAGTTCTGCATTAGAAAGCAAAAAGAAAAGAAAGTCCACCGAATAAAACAGTTGCCCACAGCACCAGCTGCCAGAGGAAATACTATCATGAGGGTTTTGGTTTCCACCTTCTAGTTATGGAAGTTGTGTCGGAAAGTTTAAAAGTGTTCATCCCATATAACTTCATATTACATAGAGGAACAACCTTTAAGTAACTACATACACACATTCATATATTCAAGTCTTTAAAGAACACCTCTGCCATTGGGTTTGGGGTAAACACGGTTCATAGACACGAGGAGGACGCTTCTTTTAAAAAGTGTAGAATAACACTGCTACAACTCATCTATAGGGCCGGACAGGGGCGAAGCCCACGGTTACGTGATGGCACAATTCCTGCCACTGTTAAACATCCAGCGTTATTTATTAGAATTGAAGTAAGATGGTGGGCAGGGAGGGGTGTGGGGGAGGGGAGTAAGACAGGAAGGAAAACAACACAACTTTTCTTCAAGTGAAAGTATTAATGCCGATAATCCTTTTATTAACAAGTGTATTTGAACTTTTAGAAATGGAAGTGTATTAATCGATTTTGATATGTAATCATAAATAGACTGTAGGCTCAAACCTAGGTAAATAAAGGTTTAAATTTAGTAAGCATAAGGCACTAAAGCAGCCTTTATATTTTCTCTTGGAGACCTAGTTATCAGGAAGAACAAATTTGTTCTTAAGCTGGTTTCAGCCCATTAGGTACAAGGTTACTATTGTACCAATGCCTATTTTTGAATGCATGTGCATATATGTGCATTTTAGTGCATAAGTGTGCCTGTCACCAGGGCCTAAAGATGAAAAGTTGGGAAAGCCAGAGCCACTGTCCTTTGTATGATACCTCCATGAGCATGTGAAGGTCTGTCCTTCCTTGCTTGGGCCATAAATAATTCTACATTTTTTTTCAAATCACAGGGCTTTTAGAATTGTTCATAATATTATCACTAAATATCTGAAAATGTTAAAATCTAGATTAGTTGTTTCATTTGTTTTATATATATATACACATATATATATGTACATAACACACATTTAAAAAAATCCCACCACCAAAGCCTTTTTGTCTGTAAACTAAACTTCTCGCTTAGCCCCAACCAGCTTTAGTCTCCCTGGATTTGTGTGTTCTGTATCCAACTAGTAGAACAAATTAAATAACTAAATATTAAAATACTGTAATTATATTCATAGCAAAAACAAAAAAATAGACATTGATACAGTATAAATCTCACTGTTTTCAGGTAGATGGCATTAAATGGTAAAGGTTAATTATAAGCAGTTCTGACATGATCCAGTTTTACAACAAGGTTTATACGTTAATTCTGTACACTTTTTTCATGTTTTACCCTTTTTTGAAAATAAGCTATAGTAGAACATTAGTGTCACCAAAGACACATACTTATTATGTTCTATGCAAGAGAAGCTAATTTGGGTTACATGCAAAAATATTTCCATTAGTTGAGGCAGGGCTGTTTCCTGCATTGCATCAATCACGTGACCACCGACCGCTATGCAATGCTATGAAGTTACGCTATGGCCACACAGCAGTCCGGACAGAAGTTTACAAGGGGCCTTAGGACACTGGAACAACACTGAGGTGGCACACGGCCAGGTGCAAGATGCCCAGCTATTTCCAGGCTATCTCATGGCAGGACTCTTATTCTCCCACACTGTTTCCTAAAGAAGGTCCACATTATTTTGGTTACTAGCCTAGTTTAAGTGGAGATACTGTGGGCAACTTGAAAGAAAGGACATTGGGCACAGAGGCTGGGTTTGAAAGAAGGGAAAAAAGACCACAGATAATGTCTTTGAGGATTTAAAAAACATATTTATAATTAATTTGTGAGAGATGTCAGACAAACCGTAAGTAAGTAGTTCACTGAGTTAGTGGTTTAGTTTGAAGTCTCATGTTACAGACAGTTAAGTCCTTATTTAGAAAAAAAGGCCTTTATACCTATTTACAATATACACAGTTACTTGCAAAGAAGTCAGATTTACAACCATTTTCTAAAAGCCTTTTTTTTTGTTGTTGGTGGTGGTTTTTCCAAATAAGGATGAGTAGATCTATAAAAATGAGACACAAGAAAAGACAGTTAATATGCGAGGATTTTCTCTTGGAGACAGCTACTGGTAACAGGGAGAATCGGATATTGGAAGAGTCGCTCCTAGGAACCACCTTCTGTTCTTCTTGTGCTGTTCACCCGAACAGTGTCTGCCCCATTACTGCACTCTACACCCGCTTGTTCACTGATCCCTTTGAATTCAACGCTTCAAACACGTGGCATGAAGAGAGGCGTAAACGGAGACTGTTCTGATGCCTTCTGAGCTGTGAGCCGTGCCAGGAATCGGGAAGGGGGTCTACGGACCGCGGTCTGCAATCGGCTTGTTGAATCTTCAACAATTCCGAGGCCCATCCTCTGAACCCCTCTCATGCTGTAAATTGTAGTAACAGTTCTGACACACACGCACCGGGGATGAGATTTTCAAGCGTTTGATTTCTGACTGAAACCGACTGCACCTAAGGGAAAGGCAAAATCAAGTAGTTACAGGTACTCTCCGTGGTTGATCATGGCATTGAGAAATACAAACTTAAGAATTGAACAGAAAGCCTGTGCTATAAAGCCAAAGACCCACTGGTTTGTGTCGTGTGGTTGACCCAGGACCAAAACAACCTGCCATATTATTTGTTTCCATCTATGAAGAAAAGTAATATTGAACCAAGAAAAGCTATATGCTTGACTGGAGAGAATTTCCTTTTTTTTTTTAAAGTTAAGATTTTCCTACAGGGTGAAGCCAAGGGGTCTAACCAGCTGTGAGGCCATTCTTCCTGTGTGACTGGTTCTCACGCCCTATGAACTTGGGAGGGAAGCCCGTGTCTTTACTTGGAGCTTGCCTTTTTTCTCGTGGCAGAAGATTTACTACTCGTTTTAAAAGACTCTTACGTCACTATCAAGTTCCTTTGGGCTTTTAAACACCCCGTGATCCACTCCTCAGTCATTTCTTGAACAGTAGTTTGGCTTTTCTGTCTAGTCCAATTGTTCTCATTTTCTGTTTATCCTGACAGAATTCCTTGAAGAAGACTCTACTTACGAGGTGTTCAAATTCTTTAAAAAGTATTCCTATTCCTGGAATAAAGCAGGGTATGACCTTGGATGTGGCATTTAATCACTTTCAGCTTGCCTTTTCACAAGACTGAAATAGAGAATTGTATTTCATCCATTAATCTACCAGTAAAGGTGTCCAGGGAATAACTGAAGTGCCACCAGCGTTAGGAGTTTAAAGGGCTGTTCTTGGACTTTGAGGAGACACTCAGAAGCGCTAGGCCCCGCCCAGACAGCTCTTCCTTCCATGCCTGCTCTATCATAATCAATCACTGTTAGCTGGTTGTTCAAATAAAACCTCCATCTAACATCTGATAGCAATGGAAAATTTAAAGAACTACCTACCTTTAAACAATATTTTGAAAATTAAACACTTCAAAGAACAATGTGTGCCAGTGTACAAATGGGGTGTTGACTACCACAAATTCCTAGATTACTAGGTTTTATAGAGTGTGCTTCTCAAAGCACAGAACCACAAGACAGAATCCTCTGCCAATCTCATAGAAAGTCCCATAAGGCATAATGGCTGGCACCGACATTGTGGTTACTGGATCTTGAATCAGACTTCCCAAGAAAAAGGTTTAAGGTATTAATTTGGAAAATAATAACAAAAAAACCAAACCAAACCAAAACAAAAAAACTATAATAACATCTTTTACTGAACACCTGTATTGCCAGACTCCACACTTGGTGTTTTGCAAAACTCATGCACATGATTTCACTGAATTCTCTCAACACCTCTACGAGGAGAGGTAGAATTATCCACATTTTTACAGATGAAAAATATGCTCAGAGAGGGTTAGTAACTTGCCTGAGATGACAGAATGGACAGTAACCCAGTGAGCATTTGGTCAGTGTAAACCCAAAGACCACCGCCTTTTCAATAACTGGCTCAAAAACAATTATCCAGTCCGTGGTTTCTGTGAAAGTATTTCTACAGTAAAACAATGTAAGCCTTAGAGACTTCTGCCTACAGGATCCTTTCCCTTTTCTGTCATGTAAAGTGAGAACTGTACATGCATAGAAGGGACCCCAGTGCATGCATAGATGGGACTGTACATGCATAGATGGGACCCCATAGATGGGACCCCAGAAATGGCATCCAAATCAACTATGGGGGGACAACTGGAGATGAGAAAGATCCCCACTACATGCCATACCTCCAAGTATATTCCAAATGTATTTGGATCTAAAACCCTAAGCATGAAAAACAAAACCCCAAAACTTTTAGAAGAAAATAACCAAGGCTGTCTTTATGGTTTCAAGACAGGGAAAGCTTTCTTAAGCCACAAAAAAAGGAAAAATCACAAAAAGTAATAAATGTGATTACAACAAAATTAAAACTTATGAGACGCTCCCTGGGTGGCCCAGTCAGTTAAGCTTCTGACTTCAGTTTAGGTCACGATTTCGCGGTTCGTGAGGTCGGGCCCCGTATCGGGCTGTGTGCTAACAGCTCAGAGCCTGGAGCCTGCTTCGGATTCTGTTTTCTCTTCTCTCTCTGCCCCTCTCCCGCTAGTGTTCTGTCTCTCAAAAATAAATAAGCATTAAAAAAACAAAACAAAACCCTTATGTGAAAGAAAAAACGTATATAAAGTGAAAACGTACATCACAGACTGGCAGAAGGTATCTGCAAGATGTAATGAAAGACAAAGAGCCCAGAACATCTAAAGAACTCAAGTAGGGGGGGGGTGGAAATCCCAAGCAAACCTAAAAGGACGATGGGCCACATCAGCCGAGAGGAAGTGCCAACGCCCTGTAAGCATATGAAAAAAGGGTCCACTTCAGTAGCACTGCAAGTGGAAACCACCAAGCTCTGCTGGCTACTGGCCTGGCAAAAGGGAAAATGTATGGCAACTGCAGGCATGGGTGAGACCTGGGAGAGCCCGCATATCCTGCCTGAGGTGGCGTCAACCAGCACTGCGGTCCTGGAGAGTGCGTGACATGTGGCAAGACCTAGCGCAGCTCAAGAGCGCGTGTACGATCTGTCATTCTGTCCTGGGGTACCTCCTCTATGGAAACTCCACCGCACATAAAGAGGGCATTTACACAGATGTGAGCTGCAGTGCCGTTCAGAGTATGGGTAGAAGGAAAAGTTCCCGTAAGGGCCCATCAAAAGGGAAGTAGATAAACTCTGTATGTCCATACAAAAAAATCTAGGACAACAGTTAAAATGAAAATATTAGAATAGTTATTTACATGAGTGACTTCAAAAACAATGTTGAGTAAGAAAAGGGAAGTTTAGGGAAGGTATAGAGAGTATGCTGTATTTATGTAAAACGGAAAACACATGGTGGTTTTTATGGAGACAACATGCGCTCAAAGTATAAGACACGGAGAAGTGTGATTGGTAAGAGTGAACATCCATAATGTTTTATATGCAAATCTGATGGAAGAGTAGCACCTTCTATTCTGAGTCATGGGGGACCACGTATTTGTAATGATTATTTCCATATTTTTTAAATGTTTATTTATTTTGAGAGAGAGAATGAATGAATGAATGAATGAATCCCAAGCAGGCTCTGCACTGATACTGCAGAGCCTGACGTGGGGCTCCAACTCACAAACGGTGAGATCATAACCTGAGCTGAAATCAAGAGTTGGATGCTGAATCGGCTGAGCCACCCAGGTGCCCCTCCCTATTTTTCAATATGACAGAAATACTTCACAAATGTGATAAAAAAAAAAAAAAATGAGAAAGTGAAGGCTGGTTTAGGCTGACACAACACTGTGGGGTAGGGACCCTGGAGCAAATCAGAGAAGCTCCATGCAGGGCATAATTAACATCTCATCTTACTTCTGGCAGAAGAGCTGGCCGCAGTTCCTGCAATGGTGCCGTCTTTCTGTGAGAGAGAACCGCACGGAGCAGCCCGAACAGCTGTCACCTCCTTCATCCTTCACCCAGTGGTCAGCAGCGGAACGGCCTGGCTGGTCACTCACAGACCAGCTGAACACTCGGCCTCGACTATCGCCAACGAGGATCCTGCTGTGATCCCTACAGGAGACACGACACGACACGGAGTCACCTCAGGGAAGGCCTCAGCACAGCCACGCGACTGAAAAGCTCTTTCCGTCACTCTTGAGGTTCTCCAGTTTTCCGTGGATGTGTGTGCTGGGGTGGGGGCTGCGTGTATGAAGAGACAAAAACAGAACTGAGCCCCAAATGTGCACTTTCTTCTCAACTCTCTGGATCAAACTTGCCGTAACCTCCAAGAACAGATTTTAAAATCCACACGCTGGCAGGTTTCTTCTTCTGGTTCATCTGTTTAAGCAACATCTGCTACTGCAAACGAAATCTCTTTTCCCCACAGACTGGTCTGGGATGTCTGGGCCTGGGCTAAGCAAATGACTCAGTGGGGAGGAGCGGCTGGAAGGGAATGGCACTTACTTGGAGACGCCCAGGGCGGTGATCTCTGCCGGGTGTGCGTTGTCCTTCCGATCAAAGGCCGTGTGCATAGTTAGCTTACTCCTGAACACCAGCTGACGTTCCCACCGGTACCCTGGAGTGCACAAGTGCAAGACATGACCCACTGAAGTCAGGGTGCTACAACATACGGTCCCACTTCCCAGTAGCTGCTGCGTCAACTTGAAGGTGAAGCACTCTAGCTTAACACTGATAATGGGCCAGCTCAGAGAAGACCTCATTTGAAAAGATAAATGCAGAGATGAGCAGATCTTCAATGCAAGAAGATCGAATTTCTCCAACAGAGGACCTGAGCTCTAACAGGCAAAGCTTGTAACAGGCAAAACCCGCAAATACGGTTTTATTTATTTATCTGTAATGAGTAACTTGACCATTTTCAAAAGCTTTTATGGTTTGTGAATGAACGAAATTTTTGGCGTCAGGTGTTCTTTAAGAAATGCCCAACATATAGTAAATAGAATCTCAAAGTCCATTTCACATAAGAAACTTAAACGGCTGTCTCTGGGTGGCTGAAGTCACAGGGACAGGCGCAGGGACAGCCAGAGTCCACTGCCTCACTCCACCAACCTGCACACCCCCCACAAAGAGCAAGAAACAGACACCAGACTTCAATTTACCAGGCTTCAATCTGCTGTAATTCCGCACTTCAATGGGATTGGAGTGAGGGTGGTTAAGGGGCCCCTGCAGATGGGCTCTGGCCTGGCCCTCTGAATAGTTCACAAATATGAAGCCATCCTTCTCATCCAGACTGAGCTGGTCAGACCAGCGCCTGGAGTCATCAGAGCCACTGTCAGTGCACCAGACGGCCGTTGCTCTGCAGGAGGCTGCCCGGGGCCGGTGGCTGGTGCTGCTGGGCTGGCTAGGCGTGTCCTTGGGATCCTGGCTGGCGCTCTGCTCATCTGCTTCTGAATCACTGCTGTCCTCGTCCTGGGCTTCCTGCCCTGGGTAATGCATTGGGAGAATTAGAAAACATACACACACACGCGCACACACACACGTTGTGGTCAGATCCAGCTTTGTCCCACTGGTATTTTTCCTCTACCAGTTAAGACATAATACACAAGATATTTTCAGGTAAGTTTAACAAGAAAAGAAGGGGCACCTGGGTGGCTCAGTGGGTTCAGCGTGTGTCTCCTGATCTCGGCTCAGGTCGTGATCTCACAGTCATGAGATTAAGCCCCATGCCAGGGGAGCCTGCTTGGGATTCTTTCTCTCTCCCTCTCTCGCCCCTCCCCTGCTATCTCTCGCTCTCATAAATAAATAAAATAAATAAATAAATAAATAAATAAATAAATAAATAAAGGAAAAGAATAAAAGGAAATAATTCCCAGAATTTTCAGCTAGATTCAATATAGCAAAAGAAAAAAAAAAGGTAGAATTTCTGAGTCCAAAAGAATGCTTTGGCTAAAATTCTTAGCTTGACAATCATTCTTTACCAATCTGGCCAAAACCTGACTCTGTGAATTTCTCAATGCCTGCCACACACTCCCCAGCAAGGTTCGGCTGGGCAGCAAGAACTCCACTCTCTAAGCAGCCCTACTCCTCCTCATGGCTAATCCGCATGTGCCCTGGCCCTGTGAGACACCTCTTCCCAATCTCAGTGCTTCTCAGTGTTACCTGTGGACTCCTTGAACAGCTATATGCCTCGTCTTTGAATTCTCACCCCAGACTATTATTTTTGGATAATCTTTCTATAAGACAGTGGCCAGCTTGCGGGAAGGGGCCCCAAGCACAGTTCCTTCCATATAGCAGTCAGTATAAATGAAAATCTAGATGAATCAATTATTGACGAAAGCTTTAATCCAAGATTTTGTGGGTTTTTTCCTTCTTTCCAGTGTTACGCATTTCCTCAACCCAACTCCCTACTCTCTTGCGATAGAGTCTGCCGGAGGGAAAATTTGTAAGAAATAAAAATATAGAGTTATAAAAAAAGGAGCGCAAGAACAAATGTGCAGCACCAGCCCACTATACATATTTTTTTTGGCAAGACAGTTTGCCTCCCTTGTACTGACACTGGTAGTCTAGTTGGCTAAGTTGGGTGATTTGTTTTTCATTGCAAAGGCTTATAACTATGAGCTTTAAGGTCTTCTTTGACAAGCAGTCTTCGAAATGACTTTGATTTCCAGTGCAACACTGGCTTGCCTTCCCTTTTGCCCAGATAACTGCTCTCATGCCATGCCACTCCCAAGTTGTTGCAAGTCAATCCTTCCCGGTGGGCAGCTCTTCCCTCTGCCATGCTATCAAACTCTATCCACAGTATGAATCTCTAAAAACAAAGACATAGAAGATAGCAGTATCTCTCCTTCCTGAATGTGACCTCCTTCTTCACCTTGACCTTCTCCTTCCTGAGGTAGACCTCCTCCTTCTACCTCACTTCTTCATCTCATTTTCTCACTTAAAACCTTTGTTAAAGGAAAGGACCCACTTTTCCTTGGACTGCTTAACCCGGTGTCTACACACAACAGGTAACCCCAAATACTTACTGGATTGAACTGAATTTTTATGCCCCCAAACACCCAGAAAACCTTTTTAATGGAGCTTCAATGGACTATGTAGAAATTTACATGCTTTAAGGTAATACAATCATAAATGCCCTGTCCACTGGATCATGTGTTTTCTGGCAATGAAAGTAGAAACTATTTTCGGCTTACAAAGGGAAGTGATTTATGCCTTTCTGATAAGACTTTCCCCTTAGTAACCCCTTCATTTCATCAAACGCATGCTGAACTCCCAGCGTACAAAAAATTAATCATGGGGAGACAACCTGAAGGTCAAAGTTAAAATCCTGCTCCTTTCCAGGACGTCTCTTGAACCAATCGTTCTAAATCAAAGGAGGGTGACCTCTCTGGAATGGAGCAACCCTAAGCGGATCTCAGCCTGGGTTCACGGCACTGTTTCCAATCATTCTGTGTAGCAATCATTTCTATCTTCCTTTGGAAAATTTTCAAGTGTTTCACAAATCACAGATAATAAGAGTACAGAGTGCCAGGCTTCAGTCTGAATAAAAGCCCTTCTTCAGCAGGGCTGAAGAGTGGGGATTCTGGTCTGCCTCCATGAATACTTTGCCAACACGATGCCACCCTGTCATCCACACTGAGCCTGACAGGCAATGGATAAAACAGGTCTGGGACTGAGGGCCATCTGACTTGTCCACCACTATGTCCCCCAGATCTGTTTTGTATTTTCAGAGCTGAAAGTCCAAGCCTTTGGTACTCTGGGAAGCTAGCAACCATATTTATTATGGGATGAGGAAGCCAACTACAGACACCAGCACACCAAGTACTGCCCAGTGAACTGGAGGAATGTTTGCACGCCTGCCCTCCGACTTCACACGCTAGGGGGCAGTCGTGCTTCGGGCAGCAATGCCCCACCAGCCTCAGGCTACTGTTCATGTTGTTCAATGTAAATTTATGCAGAGTGACTTAAAAAAATACGAAAACTATCGAATAATTAAAAAGGACTGAATACCTATTTGTGCTTCTGGACAGTCTTCCTGCATTTCTAGGACTTCAACAGGCTCAGGAGCTGGTGTTTCAGGAACTTGCAAAAATTCCATTCGCCAAAACTGAATTTAAGTATGAGAATAAAAAAGTTAAGCAGCTTAAGGGAACAATTTACATGTTATTGGATGAAGATGAGCTCTTGGGGTTAAGCGGATATCTTCTATTATTATGTATAATTAAATTTCCCTCTATCTTGAAAAACGTGGGAGAGGACTGTGTACACACGGTGCTTCCAGAACTGGGTTCCATGAGATGTTAATGGGTGTTTCGTGGCAGAGGGAAAAGGACTGTGGTCAAGTAAGTTGGAAAAACATGGTTCAACTAAGCACATTTTATTTCCTACAAAAACCTCGGAGAGCCTTGCACACACACCAGTATATGGTATAGGTCTCCAAGAAGGCATGCACTAAGCAGGATCCCCAAGTGTATCTGGCCACAGAGCTTTTCCATAAGGCCTCATGAATGGAGTCATGTGAAACACTGCCACGGAGACAGCGTATGTTGGGGCATGCCTGTCGTCTGAGGCGCAGGGTGTGGTGTGGCGGGGACTGGGAGCCTCGTTTTTCTAAGCCTGTGACTGTGACTACAGGGCAGCAATCAGTCGCCCTGTGCTTTTACAAAGAGCACAATTAAAGAAAAGAGGCACAAAGGAAAATCTCCTGAGACAGAACAACCCAAGCATTTGAAAAGCCTGTAAAAGTAAATACTCCGTGGATTAGATTTTCTGCAGAAGTCCCATACAAAGAAACCTTCAAAAGGATAAACTAGGATTCAGGCAAAATCATCCAGAACTCTAGACAGGTTTTGGACAATGGGAGTCCTCTGAAAGCACTTTCCAGCTCTGTGATTCTCTGCAGAGAAGAAATAGTTCCTGTTTTCCCTAAGAAGCCATCTGAGAGGCCCAAAAGCCAATACTTTTGCAATTTACATTTAGCGATCCACGGTGACAGGGAAACCCTGTTCAAACGACGTTGGGTCAAGCCGTCCATCCAGGGGTTAGGAGCACTAACAGATTGACTCAATGGGAAGGAAAGGGGCCAAGTCACTGACGTTCCCTGCATCAGAGAACACAGAGGCTGAGGCTTGAGTCTGAGAGTTTGCTCAATGATACTACAACCTGTTCAGGGGGTCTTTCCACCATGGACAGCTTCACAAGCTTCAGGTAAACCGGGGCAGCAAATAGCTAGTGTGTTTCCTCACAGAGGACTTACCCGGACCACGCCATCTGAGTGTCCCGTTACTATGACGTTCTGTGTATCCCACTCGTTCATCTCCGACACGCAGCAGCAGACAATCTGCTGGCTCCTGCCTGTGAACGTGTTCACACTCACGATAGGGTTCCCGTTGATGCTCCACACGTGGATATATGTGCCAGCGCAGGACACGATGTCCCCCTGAGAACGTAAAACAGTCTCTTCACTCTCTTTGCTCCCTGCACATCACATTCTGGGTTCAGAAGCAAAGTAAATCTTCGGCCTAGCTCTCAAAAAACCTTTTAGTTCTTCGACGGGTGACTGGGGAATTTCTGTGCTCGCTGAGCAGCCTCTTACAGAATTCATGGTGTAGGGGCTGCTGCAGTCGAGGCGATCTCACATGGAGGCAAAGGTAGGAGCCCTGCCACACTCTCAGCTCACGCCCCAGCGCACTGCAGAGTCCTGGCTCGCTCCACAGGAAAGCTGCCTGGAGCCTGAGGAGTTGATGCACTTGTCTGCTGCCTCCTGTCCTTTACAAAGTCTATGTATACCTTTCCCCCAGAGGCAGGAATCCACCTCCGCTTAATTTTACAAAATGAATCCAATCGCCAAAACGACCAGGTAGAAGAGAAATCTTTCAGTCTAGAGAGAAGCGGATCTCCCTCTTCAATAAATAAAGATGAAAGGTTGGTAACATTGTAACATCCTATTTTATAATTTGTATTCATCTTATTATGAATAAATGAATGGGGGAGGGGATGAGGGAAAAAAAGGAAATTAGAACACAGGTCATTTCTTGGCAAACTGAATAAACCCTTAGAGTCCCTAAGCTGTTAAAACTCAGGTTTTTGTAGGTTCTAAAGACAGAAATGAACAAGCTTTTCCCTTAAACTGTACCAGCTGGGCTGTACCCAATCTGATGAGAATATAACCCAGTACTGCTAAAGGGATTAAAGATACTTCCTGAAGCACCTACTGTGTGTCAGTTAGTGTAGAGGACATTTCACTGCAGCCTTTCAACAACCTGTGAGTCAGCTCTTACTAGCCTTGCTGTAGGGGGATCAAAGTCAAGTGCAAAGAGCTTAAGTGATTTACTTGCCTAACGTCACAGGATAAAGATTTGAATCCAGCCCTTTTTGGCCCTGAAACTTATGCACCACACCATGCTGCCTCTCTTATCCCTAAGACAGCTTAGATGTCACAATGCCAGGCACTGACGTTAGAACTGACCTGGTGAATTTCAGTACAACCAGCAGGTACACGAGGACCTACAGAAATAGGAAGATGGTCATCCAAAGCAGGGAGAAACTGGAAGCTGAACAGCAGCATCGACTCAAGAAAAAAGGGAAGGGGGAGCCAAGGGTGGCACGGTGAGGAGGCCTGGGGCCTTCCCAAACCACCCTCTGTGCTGGTCTTGCTGCTGTTCTTTTCCTCCTTCTGCTCTTCTTCTACCAAGACGGCAGAAGCAAAACCCAAAGAAAAGTGATACTTCGCCAAGCATTGCTGTGTCTACCCGATTCAGCCACTGAACCACTTCTGACAATGAGCGTCAGCAGCTGTGCTTTAATTAACGGCCTCAGTCTCTGCAAGAGACCAGAGGCTGCCGCACCATTCTGCAGCAGGCAAGACTCTCTTGTCGTACTCCAGGGTGCCTCAATTAGAGAGCATTAGAGCAAATCCTGTGGCTATGAGGGCTGAGCATAAGAAGAAGGGCAGTTGCAAGGTCGCTTACGCCCAAAATGCAGACTGAAGTAAAGCAGACTTGATACTGGCTTCAAAAACAGAAGAGAAACAGAAATCTTTTTATGCATTACTAAGAGGTTACGAAAGCACCGTAAAAGGAAAAAAATCAAACACATCTGTGGTCTGTGCAGCAACTACTGCAATCCATTGGGTGTATACTTGCTTGGCTAACAACGGACTATAAATAAAATTCTCTGTATTTAAGAACAACTCCAAAACAAAGTCCTCAAAATTAAGCATTTGACTCAGAGCAACAATGCCAGATCAGAGCCATTCTGTTGCACTGATGTTTTCATAAAGCTCTGAGGTACAAAGGTTTGTAGGACCAATCCAAGGTACTATCTAAAAACACCTTACACCTTTGGAGAGGTTGGGTGGCTCAGCTGGTTAAGTGTCTGATTCTTGATTTCAGCTCTGGTCATAATCTCATGGGTTGTGGGAAAGAGCCCCGAGTTGGTATCTGGGCTGACAGCATGGAGCCTGCTTGGGATTCTCTCTTTCCCTCTCTCTCTACCCCTCTCCCTGGCTCATGCTTACTCTAACTAAATAAAAACTAAAAAAAAAGTAGGGGCCCTGGGTGGCTCAGTCAGTGAAGTGTCTGACTTTAGTTCAGGTCACGATCTCATAGCTTGTGGGTTCCAGCCCTGTGTCGGCAGTGCTGACAGCTCAGAGCCTGGAGCCTACTTCGGATTCTGTGTCTCCCTCTCTCTATGCCCTGCCTCTGCTCAAGCTCTGTCTCTCTCTCTCTCTCTTTCTCAAAAATAAATAAACATTTAAAAAATTAAAACAAAATAAAACACCATACACCTTTCAAATATACGAAAAACTGAATGGACTTTTACCCCTGTGTATACTCCCCACTCATGCCAGGTCTGATTGCTTTTACTATTATCAGACACTATACGTGTCATTCACTAGAACTAAATTTCTTTCTTCTCCTTTTTCTCCGACTACTAGGTATCTGACTAAAAGCATACCACTTAGTATCTTCGGGTGGAAATTAAAGATGGAGCATTCCTCTAAAGCTATCTGTGTGGGTGACGATATGATGTGGCTATGTGGTGTCACACAAGAGGACCCCAAGGCAGTGCTGAGGGTAAGGGAGGGAACGAGCATACACAGCAAAGAATGGTGAGGCTGGGGAGTTCTGGTCAGTCTGCAAGGCCGATTTCTGTATGTGGGCATCACCAACATATGAATGTGGTCACTTGTCCCTCAGACACAGAGACCTCAGTCTTTGTATACCTACCCTTAGCTTCCTCTGCTTCCCCACACATCTTAGCATGACTATCCTCCCCTCACCCCCCCTCAGGAGGGCACGGTCTCCACAGGTGACTCTGAGGCCAGTGCATTTATTTCATGCTGACTCACTTATTTATATATAAAATACTGATTTTTGAGAAGAGATAACATCCTTTAGTAAGTCTGGGATAACTCTGAAAATAATTCTATAACAATTCTGCTCTTGTTTGGTTACCCAAATGTTACCCTTTTCATTTTACATAATAAAGAATTTGTATTTCACGAAGAAAATTTCAACACAATTTTAATATTCTTAACAAATCCTACAAATTCCTTGCTTTTAAAAAAGCCTAGTCTAGAATGTTTTGAACCAAATCTTGCTCTTCAGAGTAGGTAGCAGTGGATTGATTTTAAAACAAAATTATCTGAGTTACAAAGTTTAATATCTGTTCACTTTTTGCATAAATCAAGGAAAACGTAGCAGCATTTATGAGTGCCTATCAAGTTAGAAAACAGAGTCATTTTTTGTTTGCGTTAGCCACAAATACTTAATCTCCTAACCATAAACCAAGTGGGCAATCGACTACTTACTGTTAATTCATTGATACAAAGAGCAGAGACTGGAGCTCGATGGCCTCGGAGCTGGGTTAGAAACGACAGTTTGTTCAGATCCCAGATGATGCAGGTTCGGTCACGGGACCCGCTGACAATTATGTGATAGGCTAATGATGCTGTGGCACAGGTGACAGTATCAGTGTGGCCGAGTAAGGCCTACAAAGGAGAACAGGAAAAAGCCAGGGTGATCACAGGGACTGTACTCTGTGGGGGCGCTCCAGAAGGTCTTGGATGCACTTAGGAATGACAGGAGCACGTGCCGGGAGCAGCAGCATTTGGAAAGTCTTCATTCTCCTGTGCCAACTAGCTTCGCCTCATCCCACAGGGAATAGAGAGGTCCGGAGGCCTCTGACCTCCATTTTTGCATCACTTGTTTTCTGGCCCTGGGCTAGTATCTTAGAAGGAAGGGAGCATGGCAGCTGCAGTCCAGTCTGGGTTTCTTTGTATCATTTCTACATGGAGATGTATCAGTAATGGCCCCCAAAGTACTGAATTTAAACTCTGCATTGTTTCTTTTATGCCACCATCTTCTGTTAGTCTAAGGAACTACAATTGAGTGAGTTTCTAAAAAAACTGCACAAACAGTGAGGACTGCATGGTTATGGTACATGGAAAGATAAAGGGGAAAATGTGGTTCTGATGAGTCTGCTGAACTCCTGTTACTGACCTGGAGACATGTGTGCCCAAGAGATCCCTCTTCAGACTGGAATAAGAACTTTTGTCTTTGGTTAGAATATGAAGAGAACTAGGACCCAGGGAAATGGCAATGTGGGAGAATGAGCATTTCAGAGAAAAAGATTCAGATTACTGTTAAGAGTTCCTGAGAATTTACTATTTAAATAGTGAGTTGCTTTAAATGTTTTTGTCATACATAAATCCTTTCTGAATTCTTAGATCCCAGAAGGCTGTTTTACATAAGAAGTATCTTCTACTGAGGGATTATTGGCTGGTCCAGGAGCTTCAGAGCCTATTTTCTAAACTGAAAATATTGTAAGCAAGAGAGTTTGGATAGCTGACTACACTGTCAACCTTGTATTTGTTCTTGTTGATACTATGTATTTTTTTTATGTGGCCTACCTTTAGACTCTGCAACTAACGAAGTTTCCTACCTATACACATGACTGGTGGTATCAGTACAAGGGGTTCCACTCTTTCCACAGATATTTAAGACACCACTGTCCAGGTCAGGCTTTAAAACAGCTTTGGAGGCACACAAAACTGAATTCACATCCTGGCTTTACCTCTAAATGTGACTTGGGCCTGTGTCTTAACCTCATCAAGCAGTGGTATTTTCAGGTGTAAACAGGGATTATAAACTACATTGTAGAATTGTGAGGACTGGAGTTTTACATTTTTTTTTTTTAATTTTTTTTTTCAACGTTTATTTATTTTTGGGACAGAGAGAGACAGAGCATGAATGGGGGAGGGGCAGAGAGAGAGGGAGACACAGAATCGGAAACAGGCTCCAGGCTCTGAGCCATCAGCCCAGAGCCTGACGCGGGGCTCGAACTCACGGACCGCGAGATCGTGACCTGAAGTCGGACGCTTAACCGACTGCGCCACCCAGGCGCCCCAGTTTTACATTTTTAAACACCCAGTACAATGCTCTGAACATAACAGATACTCAATAAATGACAGATATTACTGTTACACTGCCTTTCAAATTTGTATCCTAAAATACACTTAGGTGTATACTGCATTAAAAAAAGCTTTATGGCAAACTCAGCAACAAAACAATTATTAAAAGATGATGGCTTAATTATAAAAGGTTTCTTGCTTTAAGAAAAATTTTATGAGAGCCAGTACATAACAAGTAATCAAATGATAAGTGAGGCAAGAGAAAAATAAAAGAATCCAAGAGTTACTAGTTCAGCTGAATGGAAATCACCCAGAAAGAAAATTAATATGAATCAATAATAGCAAATTTAATTTGGTTTGGAAAAATCCAATTTACATACAATACCGTTGACTCTGAACAACATGGGGATTAGGGGTGCTGACTTCTGACACAGTCAAAAATCTGTGTATACCTTCTGACTCCCCAAAAACTTAATTACTAACAGCATACTCTCGACTGGAAGCTTCATTGATAACATACACATTTGATTAACAGATATTTTGTATGTTATATGTATTTCATTCTTACAATAAGGTAAGCAAGAGAAGAAAATATTAAGCAAGTCATAAGAAGGGGTGCCTGGGTAGCTCAGTTGGTTGAGCATCTGACTCTTGATTTCAGCTCAGGTCATGGTTTCATGGTTGTGAGATGGATCCCCATGCCGAGCATGGAGCCTGCTAGGGATTCTCTCTCTGCCTCTCTCTCTGCCCCTCCCCTGCTTGCGCACGCACAAAATAAACAAACATTAAAAAATGTTTCTCAAGATAAACATTAAAAATAAAATCATCAGGAAAAGAAATTACATTTACAGCACTCTATTGGGTTTACCGAAAACAGTCTGTATATACGTGGGCCAGGGAACTTCAAGGCTGTGTTGTTCAAGGCTCCAATATATTATACTTAAATGTATTAAAAAATTTATTACCTAAAGATGGCTTGCTTCAGATTTTAAAAAAGGACCAGCTTAGATCATTTTTAGAAACAGTATCTTCTGATTTCATTTCTTTTTTTGTTTTCAAAAACCATTTCTAACAAAAGAACATATATTTTTTTGGTTTTGTCCTTTATATCCGAAGCACCCTGGAATTAAGGAAGCTTGGTAGTTTCTCTAAGGTGCAGGCAGCCGAGATGGAACATGCCTGTCTTCCATTTGTTACCTGTTTGAGAGTGAGGGTCTTAGCCTTTTCTTTCGAGGTGCCCATCTCCCAGACACACACCACTGTGCTCGTTCCACCTGTGATGACCAGCTTGGGGTTGGGGCAGATTGCACAGAGAATCTGGCCCCACTCAGACAGACACTCGTAAACAGTCACTACCTGTAAAATAAAACACGTGAGACACACATGCTATCAAGAACCACAAACTTCTGAATCACAAGGAGCACACTGGGTGAAGGAGAAGCCCTACGTGGGTACCTCAAAGGCAAATGCCCGTGTACATTCTGGGCTGGATTCCCGTTAGCAACATTTCCACTGAGGCTCCACCCTGAACTGCCCCTATAGTCTCCTAACTGCAGCTGCTGTTAGAAACCATAACAAAAAGGCCTTTGCTTATAGTGGGTGTCCAGTTAGTCCAGTCCAGTAAAATGATGTTCTGATTATGTGATGCTGTGTGCGATTCAGGGGACAACCTGATAGAAAGATGTGTTTGCTGTATCCAGTTGGAGGTAAGTGGAAATCACGAGTGCTGCTGTTTAATGAGAATGCTAACTAAACGGAATCATGTCACAGTGCAATACACAGACTTGCGCAAACTAGATCCCTCCTGAATGCAGAGAGTGAGCACAGGGCACTGATACTACGGGACAGGTTTCGTGTCAGTCATTTAAGAGTACAGAAGTGGTAAGTGGGCCAGATAATGACCCCACCAAAAAGAGGCTCTTTTAGTTGTCAGCAATGTTGAATACCTGGCTGCCTAGGACCTCCTGGAGGAATTCTTTGAGTGGGAGGGAAACTGCTAGAGCCTGGTACACAACTTTTCAAAGGAGACTTGCTCTGTAGGAAACATATCTTTGTCCACTACCTCCTTTATCCTGATCTGATGCAGCAAAGCTCTCCCTTCCTCTGGGCTCTGGAAGAGCAGCTGACTAGCCCTGGGCTTGGGCTCTTCCCACCCAGTTCAAGCAGGATATCCAAACCACAAAAGAGCAAGATTAAATGAGCAAGAAACAATGCAAACCTTGTCTGACTCATAGGTTCCCAGCCTGCAGCTGAGGTCTGCATAGCCCCAAGCGAAAGTTTTGTTCCAGGTTGGTGGGATAAGAACCTTATTCTGTTCTACTGCAAGAATGCCTTTATCTGTACACACTATTTGTCCCACAGGTTCTTTAAGTTCTATAAAAAACAAATCAACAGATTAGAATGGGGACAAGGAAAATGAACCTTGTAATCCCATATATAGGAGATCGTTATCTCAAATACCACAAATCAAGCATCCTGACACAGACATTAGGACAAAATGACCTTAGAGGAGGAGCTTGGCTTTTGAGTCTTTTTGCTGGGTGGCCAGTCAACTGGGACAGGTGCTGCAGGACTTCCTTCCAGCCCTCCTATCTCCTGACACTCTTGGGTTTGGCTCCTACCAGTCAGCCTGTCTTCTGCACAGAGTAACCTGGGATGCTCTTCAGAATGCCATTCGAAGACCTTCAACCAAACTTGGCCTTCAGCGCCTCCAGCCTTAGACTGGTGATACCCAGCCTTAGACTTCCTGGTCCCCCAAGAGGCCCGACTCCCTGCTCTGCACTGGAACACTGCTGAGCCCACCAGTGCTCTAGAACTGTCACTGGCAGTGAGTGGAGCTGGCACAGGGCAGTCTGGGTAATGAGCCAAAATGGCATAGAGCTGGTAGCCTAACCAACTAACCAGAATCTGATGCTCCATTTTTTTGGATCTGTGTAACAGTGACAACTATTACGATGCAAAAACATTTTTTCATTCTAAGGGGAAAAATATCTACTTGAATAAGTACTTTTAGATAACTCCTACCAATATTAGCTAGCTAAAAGACACTTGTAGTTGGTATATTAAAAATGCAGTCTTTTTACTGTTATTTCTAAACTGGCAGAACAGGCATAAATGAAGATTACAGAGGTTTTTCTACATCTATAATAATAAAGTTGAGCTACAAGATTTGGTATATTAGGAGTTTTCACTATCTTAGCAGGGTGGAGAAACCTGTTTGGTACTTTTAGTTTTGTTTATTTATTTATCTTATTTTTAGAGACAGAGGGAAAGAAAGTATCTTCAGCAGCCTCCTTGCTCAGCACAGAGCCCAAAGCAGGGTTTGATTTCACGAACGATGAGATTATGACCCAAGCAGAAAACAAGAGTTGAATGCTCAACCGACTGAGCCACCCGGGTGGCCTATTTGATTCTTTTTGATGAAAAATCCGATAGGCCAAAAAACCCAAAGCAAAACAAAAGGAAAAGGAGAAAATCTAACAAGTATTTGGTGATTTATCGCAAGAACTGTAGCACTTATTACAAATGACACTATCGTTGAAAAGCACATTTGTTATTGATAAACTAGGATTCCTCCGGAATCATGAATCAAAGGTTGACTTCACATCACCTCACCTTTTACAGGCGTTAGAGAAGGCCTCAAGTTGTCTAGGTGATGGAAAAAGATCTTGTCACTTGTAGATCCCGGTGGGGCAGAGGTGCCCGTACTGTCTCCGTTTAGTCGGCTCCTCACTCGCTTTGGTGGATGAGGTTTTTTAAATAACTGGTAGGAGAGAAGAGAACACATCTTACAATGTAAGCTAACATTTATTGAGCCCTTTTAAAAAAAAAAAAAATTTTTTTTTAATGTTTATTTATTTTCGAGACAGAGCATGAACGGGGAGGGTCAGAGAGAGAGGGAGACATGGAATCTGAAGCAGGCTCCAGGCTCTGAGCTGTTGGCACAGAGCCCGATGCGGGGCTCGAACTCATGGACTGTGAGATCATGACCTGAGCTGAAGTTGGACGCTCAACCGAGCCACCCAGGCACCCCCATTTATTGAGCCCTTTTTATTTTTATTTTAATTTTTTATTTTATTTTTTTTTTCCTGAGGTAACAACTTTTATTTATTTTTAATTTTTTTTCAATATATGAAATTTATTGTCAAATTGGTTTCCATACAACACCCAGTGCTCATTCCAAAAGGTGCCCTCAATACCCATCACCCACCCTCCCCTCCCTCCCACCCCCGATCAACCCTCAGTTTGTTCTCAGGTTTTTTTAATATGAAATTTATTGTCAAATTGGTTTCCATACAACATCCAGTGCTCATCCCAAAAGGTACCCTCGTCAATACCCATCATCTCCCCTCCCCTCCCCTCCCTCCCACTCCCCATCAACCCTCAGTTTGTTCTCAGTTTTTGAAGAGTCTCTTATGCTTTGGCTCTCTTCCACTCTAACCTCTTTTTTTTTTTCTTCCCCTCCCCCATAGGTTTCTGTTAAGTTTCTCAGGATCCACCTAAGAGTGAAAACATATGGTATCTGTCTTTCTCTGTATGGCTTATTTCACTTATTAGCATCACACTCTCCAGTTCCATCCACGTTGCTACAAAGGGCCATATTTCATTCTTTCTCATTGCCACGTAGTACTCCATTGTGTACATAAACCACAATTTCTTTATCCATTCATCACTTGATGGACATTTAGGTTATTGAGCCCTTTTTATATGCCAGGTGTTAACGTTTTCATTTTAGTGAGGCTTCATGACAAACACTAGGTACTCTATGATCACGCTCTACATTTGAGGAAAGAACTTTAAGGAGGCTCAGAGGGATGCCACACATCTTTCATCTTAGTAAGTAGGGGCGAGACCATGTGCTTTTTAAAAGCTTGGGTTACCACCATACTCTAGGTCACTCTGATTTGGTAACTTTTCAGAAGTAAATCAATCTACAGTTAACAATGACTTTCCAATGATTTTAAAAAGTAACCAATTCTTTATAAGCCACACACCTTTCTGTACCACTGAGGGCACTCCTGTACTCCTGCTGCCGGTCAGGGCTGGGCCAAGTACAAAGACTTGCCATTGTTCTGGAGTGTTCCCAACCATCAAGCCTGGAAACCTCCAGGTTGCTTAACAAGAAGGGAGTCTAGGAAAGCCTGGGTGGCTCAGTAGGTTGAGTGTCCAACTTCAGCTCAGGTCATGATCTCACGGTCTGGTCCATGAGTTCGAGCACCGTGTCGGGCTCTGTGCTGACAGCTCAGAGAATGGAGCCTGCTTTGGATTCTGTGTCTCCCTCTCTCTCTGCCCCTCCCCCTCTTGCACTCTGTCTCTCTCTCAAAAATAAATAAACATTAAAAAAATTAAAAAAAAAACAAACAAACAAGAAGGGAGTCCGACAGAGACACCCGCGGCAGGAACCAAGAAGGCTAGCTACGCTAAAGTGCGGAGCCTAGGGCGCTTGGGAAAGGTGAGTGGTTAGAATGGCTCAGCAGAGCAGGCCTTTCCCCCAGTGCTGGTTACTCCTGGTGTGCTCTGGAGGATGGGGAGGAAAAATGGTATAAAGTCTCTCAACAGGGGTTTCCTCATCATGAGGGTGAGGGAACAATATAGCATTTGGGTGTCGAGTGACTAAGCGCTTGGGTCTTTCTGTTCAGGTTCCAGGTAGTGGTCAGAGCAGCTAGGGCAGGGCCGGTTCCAGGCACTCCCACAGCATGCACTCTCATACCAGAGCACTGCTCATGCCTGTATCAATAATCCAATCCGGACCACTACTATCTGTTCCCTCAACTATTAAGAGCTTCCCAGGTGGTATTCTGCCCCTAATGTGGCTCCCCTACAGTGTATGTATGAGACTGTAGATAGAATGATCTTTAAGTTTCTATTTTAATTCTGGCTAATTAACGTACATGGACAGAATGATCTTTAAAGTATGAATATGGCCATGCCATTTCCCTGCTCAAAGTCAGCACTGGCTTTGTACTGGCATTGGGATGAAACCCCACCTCTGTATGCTGGGCCCCCAAGACCCCATCTTCTTCCCTGACTGTGCTCTTCCCATCCTCCTGCCAGATGCTGTGTAGACACAGGAACACCTGCCCCACACTAGTCTGTGAGGGGAAATGCTCTTTGAACAATATTTCTGTTCATCTGGACTGCAAAAGGGAGGAGGAAGCAATAATCTAGGAACCTACTGAACCTACTGGGTGGCATGGCTCTTCACTTAGCCTACACTTATTATATTATACGGTCATTCATCATCTATAGCAATATTATAGCTTAAAAAATGAAACTAAGAGCATCAATGATGAAAATATCCATACCTGTTTAGGGATCTGACCAAAGTTATTAATGAACCCTATGGTGGCTGTCTCCTTTAATGGATCATTTATGTTGTAGATATCCACTTGACCCTCATAAAAAAGATGGTGGAAGACATTTACAGCTTCTACTGCAGCAGGGCCTTGCTGTTTATAGCCAAAGATTAAGTCAATCCACTCATGCAGATGGGCACTCACGTAATCACATTCCAAAGCCTGTAATTTCAAAACATAGGTTCAGTCACAGGCTGACTTTTATTACTTGTTCAGAAAGCAAAAGAATTGGCCAGTGGTCAACAGGAACTAAAATAACTAAAAAGTTATAAGAACAATATCTGTAATTCGAACAAATGGGTGATGTCTCGCTCAAGGTCTTCTCTTTGTATTGTGGTCAGTGACCCAGGGAAATCCAAATTCAACTGCAAAGGGTACTCCCGTTACCTCACGATGGACTCTGATGAATTCCCGCGGGTCCCCTTTTGCCCACGGTGGAAGGATAACATCGCCAAGCTTGGTGCCATTTTGTTTACAGCCTGTGCAATTGGATAAATTAAAAAGAAAATGAAAGATGGGATAAACAGTACTTTTACATTAAAGTAGCCAAGAAATACTGGCTTAGATTCATTACCTGAACTATGGAATTTTACCACCAGAAAGAACCCTCTGAGATCATCTACTCTGATATTTCCCTCAGTCTGCTCCTTAGAGAATTCCATCAGAGAGATTATTAAGTGTTAGCAAAACTGAGGGGCCCGCCCTGTCAAATGACTTCAGAAAATGCTGACTTATGCAAAGTTAAACATGTTTCTTCTTGCAAAACTCCTCAGAGGCACAGCCCTTCTCTAGGAGGGATATTAGACACAACATTTCTGAAGCGTAACTGACCACAGGACTCCTTTTTAATGAAACATTTTGTGAGGCTGCTGTTTTGAGGTTAGAAAAACTGCTCAAATTCAATCCCCTTAGGACTGCACATTTGGAAGATCATTAGCAATTTCTCTCAAACCTTCTTTTGTTTGGGCTTTTCCTGAATGCTTAAAGCCTGGTGAGTCATCAGCAGTTAACCAGTACTGAGTTTCTTGTCTTAATGTTTTGACAAAATTTTGCCACTCATATGGAGGCTGCTGAAGGAATACCTAACTTCTCAGTCACTAGGGAGTTGGAGGGCTCTCTTTGCTAAGGAGGAAATGAAAATACCACAGTCTTCCAGAAATATTTGCAATGCATGTCATTTCTCCTATTTCTGATTCTTAAACTCTTGAGAGAGCTCTGCAGAACTGACACATATTTTGCTCTAAGGATTCTCATTAAAAACGAAGATCTGAAATCTAATTCTTTGGTGTTAGTATATCAGTAACAGGAAAAAAAAAAAAAACTTCTGGAAAAACTACAGGGCTAACCTGGGAGAAACAAAAGTTGTGACAATGCATACAGGTGATATTTATTCCGTGGAAACTGTTACTTTAAATCATAGACAATCTGAAAAATATTAAAGAAACTGTTTGCTATAAAATCTATCCACAACAAAACATATTAAGTGGAACTGGCAGCTCAGGAAACAGGTCTTGTCTTTTCATTTTTTGGAAGAACAAAAGGTTAACTTTAGCTTGTAGTTTTCTTAGATACAAATCAGATGATCAATGACTCAATGAACAGTAATGTTGACTCAACGGCAGTTGGTTAAATAAACGGTTACATGAGAAATTTTCAGAAGTACAATTGTTCAAATTCTAGAATACAAAGGCAGTTCCAAGTGAAGGCCAATAAAAATATTTCCCATAAAAACAATCTTGTTTTTGTCACTGTTACTTGATGGCTTATTTATAATGTGGTATGGAGTGAGAACTACAAAAATCAGTTTACTGTTTAAAGGAATGTCTTTACTTGGTTGGAAAAATTGCCAGATGACTTAAGAAAAAAAATAAAACAATCAAGTTATTACCATCTCTCCCCCTCATTCACACCTCCAGTCCACTCCTCTTGAAATACCAGACCCAATTTTTTGATAAGAAGCAACTAATAATTCCCAGACTTGACATATAATGTACTTTTCAAAAAAATATGCTTATAATCCCTAATATTTAATGTGATACAATTTTATTTCACCAGAAATATCTGTAATTTTAACATTTAAAGAGAACACTCTTTAGTATACTCTTGGTCTGATTCTGGTACTCTGTAGCTCTCCTCCAGGTACATCTGTATCGAGGGTATAAAAAGAAGACATGGGGGGGGATGGGGGGAGTTGCTACACATCTCAGAACCAGGGCAAAAACCCAAGTGCTCTTTTTTTTTTTTTTTTTTTTTTTACATCATTTACTTTCTTTTTTGGGTAGAGGCCAAACAGTGTTTTATTTTGTGTTTTTAATTTAAGTGAAATTTACTTAACATAAACTTAGCCATTTTCAATTGAACAATTCAGAGGAATTTAGTACATCCAGAATGTGGTGCAGCCACCAACCCTATCGAGCCCTAAAACATTTTCATCACCCCACAGGGAAACCTGGCACCCATTAAGCAGTTGCCCCCCATTCCTCCTGCCCTCCTGTCTCTGGTGACCACCAATCTGTGTTCTATTATAGATTTACCTGTTCTGGATATTCCATATAACTGGAAACAGACATTATGTGATCTTTTGTGTCTGGCTTCTTCTACTTAGCATAATTTTTTGAGGTTCATCCATGTTATAGCATGTCTCAGTAATTCATACTTTTTCATGGCTGAATAACATTCCAGTGTATGTAGATTCCACAATTTGCTCACTCATTGATAGGCATGTGGCCTGTTTCTACTACTTGGCTACTGTGTGTAATGCTGCTACGAATAGGTGTGTATATGTACTTGTTTCAGTCCTTTTGGACATATATCTCAGAGTGGAATTTCTGGGTCATATGTGATCCTGTTTTTAACTTTTGAGAAACCACCATACTGTTTTCCACAGCAACTCAACCATTTTACATTCCCACCAGCAATATATGAAGGTTCTACTTTCTCCACACCCTTGCTGGATCTTGCTATTCTTTCTGTGTTGTTTTTTTTCATCACAGCCATTCTAGTACATGTGAAGTGGTACCTCACTGTGATTTTGATTTGCATTTCCCTAATGACTAATAATGGTGGGCATCTTTTCATGTGCTTATTGGCCATTGACCTTCTTTGGAGAAATGTCTCAGGTCCTATGCCCATTTTTTTTAAGTGGGTTATCTTCTTGCTGTTGAGTTGTAAGAGTTCTTTATATTTTGGATACTAGACCATTATGAGATACATCATTTGCAAATATTTTCTCCCATTCTGTAGGTTTTCTTGTCACCTTCTCCATAATGTCCTTGGATACAGAAGTTCTACATTTTGATCAAGTCCAAGTCATCTTTTTTGTTGTTGATGTTTGTGCTGTTTCTTTTTTAAAGTTTATTTATTTGACAGAGACAGAGAGTGCATGTGCATGTGTATACACACACGTGCGAGCAGGGGAGGGGCACTGAGAAAGGGAGAGAGAGAGAGTTCCAAGCAGGCTGCCAGTGCACAGCCTGACATGGGGCTTGATCCCACGGACTGCAAGATCATGACCTGAGCCAAAATCAAGAGTCGGATGCTTAACTGACTGAGCCACCCAGGTGCCCTGATGCTTGTGCTTTTGATATCCTATCTAAGAATCCATCGGCAAATACCAGATGATGAAGACTTAGTTCTGTGTTTTCTTCTAAGAGTTGTAAGGCTTTAGCTCTTATATGCAAATAGTGTTTTTTAAAGTGTGTGATTTCATGGAGGAAAGATGATTTATTATGAAGGTGAGCATGACAAAGACAAATGACTCTTTTTTAATTTACTTATTTAAAAGTAGATCATTTAAGTTGGATTTGTAAGTGGGCGGGGCTAAAACATTTTTGCAACATAAAACTGATCCAGTGTTTCTGGAAGATTGGGGCTATCTCTTTCTTTGTATACCTCTCCATATTTTTTTCTTGGAAAGTGGTGTCCCCAGGGAGGAGAGTAGCATTCTTCAAAGGTGAATTATAAGTGAACACAGCAAAACACTAATGTACATCTGTATCCAAATGCTGTGTATGCATTTCTTGTTTTTCCCTGTTCACCATCTGTTCTATTCCTTTAAGGAGCCATCACTCATTCCAACTCTAAGGTCCAGAACTTGGTGTCTTTAGCTACTCAAAGTTGAGCTCCAGTCCCAATCAGAGATAATGAGAACCACTTTTAGGTTTTATGCTGGGGCTATTGAGAGAGTCTCATGATCTTTCCCATTAGACCTGAAGCTCTAATTTCACAAGGTTAGAACTGCCAATCGACAAATAAATACAAATTATTTAAAACAATTTTTAAAAAGAAAAATTACTCAGGTGTTATCAGATATGAACATTGCTCTGAATCTTCTGTTAATGAAACTTTATGAGGTAATAATGATTTACATGTTGAACTCTTAAATACGATAGGGTATGAGGTATGAAAAATATATGAAAACAGAACAGTATCTGGCAGGATTATTCTAAAGTGGAAACACTGGAATATGTTTTAAAAGAAATACTCAGAAACCTAGATCAGCAAACTGTGTTCCAAGAAACTATAGCCAAAATCAAATCTACTTCCTGAAATTGCTGGATTATATATATAAAGAGAAGAGAGTGCTGATGAAACTTCTCTCCTTTTTATAAATGTTGATTTGTCTGTTTCTAGAAAATACTACCCTAACAGGATATAGAAGAGAAATATTCTAAATTTCTAACTTTAAAACATATTAGTATGCAAGCTGAGAATGCCTCAGGCGATACAGAAGATTAAAAGAATACACTGGGGAAAAAAATACATGAAAATTTGAGTATATCATTTCAGCAATAATTTCAATCATAATAATTTTTTTTCTAAAGTTTATTTATTTTGAGAAAGAGGGAGAGAGAATCCTAAGCAGGCTTAGCACTGCCAGTGCCAAGCCCAACGTAGGGCTCGATCCTATAAACTGCGAGATCATGACCTGAGCCAAAACGAAGAGTTGGACACTTCACCGACCGAGCCACGCAGGCGCCCTTCAATCACAATAATTTTCAAATAAAATTTTACTTCATCTTTGTTTTTTATTGAAATAACAATATTCTGACCATTAGATGTAATATGGTCAATTTGTAAATTTTCCTAAAACTCTACACTTGAAACAGCTATTTTGAACATAAATCTATTTTTCTTTTTATATTTACTCCACACACTCGATTATAGTAAACAACAGCTGCTGAAACCACAAGGAAGTCTTTTCTTGTCAGTGTGTACTGCAGATAATAGTCAGGAAAGTGACATTTCTATTGGTTAATGTTCCTAGGACGGTGCCACAGCCGTACGTACCTAGATCAAAGTTGTTGGAATTGAACAGGAATTCTGGTAAGTAAAAAAACTCTGGGATAAGTTCTTTCACATCTGCCATGTTGTGCTTTGATGCTGAATACCAGGCCTCACGTACACTGTGGAACATTCGGTCAGCCAGGTCAAAGTGGCCTCCCTGTAGGCGGAATGAGAAGACACCTCTCTGTTAGAGAACCATCCCCACCTTACAGCTTCTGTCAAGCTCAGGCACTTGAAAAACCCACATAAATACATTTGGTGACAAATTCAATTTCCCATCATCATCCCATCGTCTCCATCATCCTGCATCAAAAATATAAAATTTTAAGGGGCGCCTGGGTGGCTCAGTCGGTTGGGCGTCCGACTTCGGCTCAGGTCATGATCTCACGGTCCGTGGGTTCGTGCCCCACGGGCTCTGTGCTGACGGCTCAGAGCCTGGAGCCTGTTTCAGATCCTGTGTCTCCTTCTCTCTGTGACCCTCCCCTGTTCATGCTCTGTCTCTCTCTGTCTCAAAAATAAATAAACGTTAAAAAAAAAAAATTAAAAAAAAATATAAAATTTTAAATCATCATGAAAAGAAAATTAATCCAATCCTTTTGGGGATATTCTTTACGAAGAGTGCTTAAAGTAAGTATATATTTTGTAATCAAAGTGAAATCCAAGTAAGATTTTAAAAATCATTAAGAAATTAGCTTTTGGTGAGAGGGCAAGAGTGTAAGGAAATATGAATTCTTCCATGGTTTGATGATGCTCTCCTAAAAAAGAAAAGATTCTAATGTAGCCATGTATAGCCATCTATATATGTGTGACTAATTTTATAAATTAACATGACATTCAAGTTCTCACACTGCCAAGAATTAGGTGAAAAACTAAGAAGGTGATCAAAAGAAGTTATAGATACAACAAATTCAAATAGAAAAGGGTTTCTTTCGCTAACACAGCCTCATAGATACACCATCCTTTTCCTCAAACTCCTTATTGCTGAGTTTTAAGCGAACACCGTGTATCTGTCTTTCTGATGAAGCTCATTGCAGGAAAATGCCAAAGTCCATACGATTCCACCAAGGCCTGCCACCTCTCTGATGTCATCCTCTATGACTTTCTCCCCCACTTACTCTGCTTCAGACGCTGGCTTCCTTGCTGCTCCTAAAACATCTCAGGCACATGACTGACGTGGGGCCCTCGCATGGGCTATTCCTTCTGCCTAGAACACACTTCTCCGGATGTCTGCATGAGTAACTCCCTCACGGCCTTCAAGTTTTTGTTCACATGCCGCCTTTCAAAGGGGACCTACCCTGCCCAATCTATTTACAACTGCACTGTGCCTACCCCTACCTCCTACTCCTGTGCTTTCCATCCCCCTTTCTCTGATCTGTATTTTTCTGATAGCATTTATCATATTTTAAAACACTTTAAAATGTATTTATTCATTATCCTTATCTGTTTCCCTCAACTAAAATATGTAAGCTCTACAAAGTAGGGCTTTGGTCTTTACCCACTGATATCTTCCATGTACTTAAAACAGTGCCTGGTACACAGTAGGTATTCAATAAATATTTGCTGAATAAAGGAAAGAGAATGTGGAGAAAAACAATTAAAATGAAGAAGACAGCAAATGAGCTAGACTGTACTACTCTTTTTTAAATTTTTGTTGAATTCAACCAGTCAAGGCTGAATTCCATATACCTGGCTGGAAAGCACATAGTAGGTACTTGCTTCTTTGACTAAAGGACGCTGGCACTTGTTTACTGTAAACAAATTCTAGTTAACTCATCAATTTTGATACAATGACATTCCACTTGAATTATGTTTGACTATTTTCAGTGACTAAAACGTCATAGGGCTTCTTGTAAGACAAGATAATGACATTAAAAAAAAAAGCGCCACAATTTTAAATAGAAAGAAGGCTTGAATGAAATAGAAAAATACTACATTTAGAGTTTTACCTGCAGCCTTAAGAATATCTGAGTGAAAGGCTCCATTCTTACTAGGTATGAAGCCACAATCATTGCAGATGAATAGTGGGTCCCATAGTGGTAAGCTGGAGTTTCTCCTGTTCAAAAAAATTAAAGCATGATTGAAAATAAAAGAAGAGTAAATATGGAA
Source organism: Acinonyx jubatus (assembly GCF_027475565.1). Lineage (NCBI taxonomy): Eukaryota > Metazoa > Chordata > Mammalia > Carnivora > Felidae > Acinonyx > Acinonyx jubatus. Next base: position 133,038,513 of record NC_069382.1, on the reverse strand, counting down.
AGTAAAATTGGTATTAATAGGCTTGAAAACGTAACACACACGTGAGAGCTATGACACTACACACAACTGGTATCGGCATTTGTAGTGTGGGAACTTTATGGCACCGCTACTCCTCACTTACATACCTGGCGGTAATCCATCCAAATTAAGTAGAATTCAATGCCTTTCCCCACAAACTTAGCACATTTGGCAATTCATGTTTTGAGGCTTACTGTAACAGATAAACCTTATTAGCAAACTATCTTCCACTAAAGCAGGATTTTGACTTACAATGACTTTTTATGAGGTTCTGGCTTTGCAATGATGTATTTCCAAATTGTCTATGAATATTGTGCAATTGTTATTACTCTCCTTAGCAGGGAATAGAAGGTCCACACATGGAATACTGTTAGGCTTAGTTTTTCTTTCCTTTGTTTGTTTCACCCATTTGAGGGAGACACATGATAAAAACTGAACATAATAAATAATAAGTATACTGTTTTAGGAGGTAACCAATTATTATTACCACTATTTTTAAAGCAAAAGGGTTCCAAAAAGTGCATCAATAAGTTAAAAGAGAGTTTAATAAAGGAAACTATAATTCCTGGCTAAAATATGGTTAGAGATAAAAGCAGATGATCTGATGGAAAATCGCTGCGCTACACAAAGCAGACATATTTAGTTTTTGGCCAGTACCTAATAAGCTACCGAAAACATGCCTTCTAAGCATGGCCATCAGTTGGCATGCAAAATCTGACAACTGTTAATATGTGTGCATATATAACATATATAGATGTGATGACATATAAGCGATTTGGGGAAAGATACAAGAATGTCAGACTGTTAAATAATGACTTACTTTTGAAACTGAGGTAAAAGTCCAATGAAAAGAAAAGTTACGTACCATTAGGATCTTCCCAGTCTTTATATCGCTTCTTATATTGAGCTAATCGTTCATCTGTCTGTGCACCCATTGGCTTAGCCAGGTTTCTAAAGGTCTTGGGATTAGTAAGGTCTACCTCCTAAAATACAAAATGAAATCCAATTCCAAGTTACTATACACCTTTTGTTGTGACCAAGGTAGAAATGGTGGCTATAGCAGACGATGATTTATAAATGTTTGTGGTCACACTGGCAGAATGGGGCTCCAAAATAATGCCGTACACCTACTGGTTATCCATGCTTTACAGACAGACACATGGCAGTTTGTCAACTGGTTCAGTATGAAGACAACTACTTTGGAAATTAAGTGTTCACAGAGGAAGACACTCAGGATCCAGGTCTGGAGAGGAGGAATAAGGGAAAATCCTTCCCAGTCTTGGCAAGGAGACAGCAGACTTAGCACAAAGGCCCTGATTCATCTTTATTTTCATTACCATTCATAACTATAGAACCAAATATCTTTTCTGTTCTCTTCCTTTCCTCCCCCATTCACCCCAACTTCCTTTCTGAGTATTTTCTTCTTAGAGGTAATCAGGAAGTGAAATAAACTAGAGCACTCAGGACTCACACCATGGCCTGGTGTGATGTCCCTCTCTCTGCACGCTAGACCATGTGACTTCCAAATAAGATGGGATCTTTCCATCTACCACTGATTATTTTGAAAGCTTATTTAAAAAAAAAAATTTTTTTTAATGTTTGTTTATTTTTGAGAGACAGATAGAGTGCGAGTAGCAGAGGACCAGAGACAGGGAGACACAGAATCTGAAGCAGACTCCAGGCTCTGAGCTGTCAGCACCGAGCCTGATGTGGGGCTCGAACTCACAAACTGTGAGATTGTGACCTGGGCTGAAGTCGGACGCTTAACTGACTGAGCCACCCAGGAGCCCCTTGAAAGCTCATTTCTAACTGACCTAATTCATATACTTAGAAGGGAACCAAAATTTACTACCTGAGGGTTTTAAAAGTAAAAATGTAAAATATATACCAGGGGTAATTTATGTCCTTTTAAAGGGTATCATGACCAATCCATTGGGCCATACTTGTACTTTAAAGGCTTGGGCAGGAGAAATGAATCCACATCCATGAATATAAGTTAAGTTAGTATACTTGTCCTCTCAAAATCGATATGCAAAATCAAAATACTTTTTTGGTTAATTCAGCAAACATTAAATTTTATGCTAAGTACAGGGCACTGTTCTAACAGTTGGGAACTGAGAGATATTTAAGATCATCTCTGTGCTCAAGGGACATACATGTGGGAGCAACTCTTTTAATGGTGCTGTACTGATAAGGTTTTTAAAATCTCTCTAAACTGTGAGGATCATTCACTGAGTAATTTTAAACAGAGCGATGACTCAATTAAACTACTGTTTCTGATACTGGCTGTAGTATAGAGGACAGAGGGACACCAACCAGCGGATACAAATTAATTAGCACTTAGGAAAACCAAATAGATATTATGAATATCTAAGAAGTTCATCAATGACCTAAACTTTGTAAAAATACCTCCAAGCTAAAACTCTTCTCATCTTCTTGAAATAAGTGCCTATTGAGAACTTTAAATTACAAAGCAAGTAAAACATTTAAGCAACTGAAGTATCTTTTAATTACTTTTGAAAATGTGTTCCACTTACACAAAAACGATTTGAGATTTACCTCTGAGTCGTAATCTGCAAGGATCCAGGGGAAGACAGGATACTGCATGAGATCATTATAGGATCTGCCAGCCAAAGTGTTCAAGTGCATCAAATACTGGAAGTTGCTGATTTCACCTCTCTTGGGAAAGATAAATAAAGACTCATTTTAGGACAATTATTTCCATTACGTTCACTTAAAAAAATTTTATATGCAAAGTAAGAGAGAAGACAGTTTCCTTCTTAACAGATTTTATAACATTTGTTTTCCTAATAAGAAGAGCAAAATATTTTTCATGTACATATCTTATGGATTACTGAATGTAATAATATGAATGAATAAGTATATGACTTATACTATCTAACTATAAATTATGAATGAAGCTTATATTTTCATTAAGCCTACCTCCCATCTTTGAGTCACAGACTTCTCTCCAACCAAGGTGCTAAGCAACCCAGATCTAAAAGCAAGAAATAATTAAATTGTAGGCCATATCATTTTAAATCTGAGTAATAATAAAGTTGAAAAATTTAACTGGTCCAGAAATTTTTCAAACTATGTAAGACCTATTATTAATGGGTCATGAAATCAGCTAAGTGGATGGTAATCAACATTTTGCATTTTTTTTGTTTTTGTTTTTTTTAACATTTATTTATTTTTGAGAGACAGAGAGAGACCGGGCATGAGCAGGGGAGGAGCAGAGAGAGAGGGAGACACAGAATCTGAAGCAGGCTCCAGGCCCCGAGCTGTCAGCACAGAGCTCAATACAGGGCTTAAACTCACAAACCATGAGATTATGACCTGAGCCGAAGTCGGAGGCTTAACCGACTGAGCCAACCAGGTGTCCCTGTAATCAACATTTTGAAATATGAAGTAACATGGAATTAAACTGAAGAAAACAGAATACTGAAAGACATCACATGCAGTAAGGGAAAGTGCTTGCAGACAATTTTGTTTTAGTATTTGTAACTCAGTTTGTGAGTCCTGGGATGCAATGTAAAGTATATTCTTTTACTAAGGGTTATGGCAAAAGTTCGAAAAACAATGATCTAGCCCAACGGTCTACCTTTTACAATGATCCCTATGTAAACACATTTAAGGACATTAAATTGGAATAATTGAAATAGTATACAATATTCTGTACATACTAGGTGCGTGGCACTTTTCCTAAAAGAGATGTTGAAGAATGAACAGAAAGATGAGTATTTTATGACAGGAAAGTCATTGCTATTCAGATCATTTAAAATTATGAACTTTCTTGGATATCAGACTTTCCTAGAATGCTGTAAAACCCTTTCCAAGGTTTAACAGTTTTACAATATTAATAATTAATGATTTGAAGATTGTGAGTTACTCATTGAACTGGTAGGAAAGCACTTAAAAGTATGTATTTTATTGACTGAAAGGAAATTAATGGATTTGTCAACCTTAGTTCTTAAACATATCCAGTTCAACAGTACGGCTAACACTTTCCACTTCTAGATAAGTTCTTCCTATCATGCAAATTGAATGTACAGAAATTCTCCCTGGAAAAAAAGCTATGTCAACTCCTCCACTTTATAAGAAAGGGAACAAGTGAAAAGGTTAATAAAGTTGGAAATGAATTTCTGCTTCTCGCCTTTGGGCTTTTAAAATATCTTTAAGAACTGCCAACTTGGCACAGAAAGTAGCAAGAACAATGAAATAAGTTGAAGATTATCTAAGCAGGTAAAAGTATTGGCAATTTAATTACACATAGAAAAAAAGGCTCAATGTGCTGTAACCAGGCCTTTTATTTCCTGTTATTTATCTTAGTAACAACACCAATGATCAGGAACAGAACATGATCTGGGCTTAACAGCAGGACATTTTTACCATTTGTATTTGCTAAACAGCTAAAGAAAAAGAAAAGCAACAACTTAAAAGAGAAACATACAAACTTAATATAGTTAGATGCACACAGACTGGAATCAAATTTTATTTATGAATTATAGAATTATAGAAAGTCTGAAGTCACTTTCTTTCAAGCTGCATTCATTTGTAGCCCCAAAACATTGCTTCTTTTCCAATGGATTATAAAGGGCTACCAGTTCCTGAGTGACTAAATGGAGCTGGGTAGTTGGATTTTTAAAATGGCTGTTATCATCCACAAGGACTTTCTAAGATTAAAAGCAGCTAAAATGAGCATAAGGAAGTTTAAATTTAAATTGTTAAAAAAATTAACAGGAAAACTGGGCAATTTGCTATAACAAATATAGCAAGCAAAGGAGTAATATATTATTATAGAAAAACCCCCATACAAATTGATAATAAGAACTCAGAGAAAAGGTTAAGTAGACTTCTTGTAGTGATCATTTCTCACTTTACACAAATATCGTATCATTATGGTGTATATGTGAAACTACTATAATTGTGTGTCAATTATATCCCAATTAAAAACTATCAAATCTCTATCAATACTGCCAACAAAAAAGAATTCAGGAAAAAAAAATAGGCAAAGTTATGGATAATTCACAAATGGTGATTTTAAAATTAAAAAAAAATTAATGTTTATTCATTTTTGAGACACAGAGACAGAGCATGAGCAGGGAAGGGGCAGAGAGAGGGAGACACAGAATCCGAAGCAGCCTCCAGGATGCAGGGCTCAAACTCACGAACTGCGAGATCATGATCTGAGCCGAAGTCGGATGCTCAACTGACTGAGCCACCCAGGCGCCCCTAACAAATGGTGATTTTAGACGGCTAACAAACATATTATAAAACTCAAGATTACTAAAATAAAAGAAATGCACGTTGAAAAATTGAGAAAGCATTTTATAAAATTAGTAAAAATGAAAAGATAAATATAAAAAGCTGGCAAGCATCTGTGAGAAAAGTAACCTTATCCACTAAAGGTGGAATATAAATATGTATAATTTTTATGGAAATCAAGTTGGTTTTGTGTACCGAAAGCCTTAAAATTCATACCTCCCTCTTTTTTAACTAAGGGGACTTTACCCTAAAAAAATAATGAGCAATCACACTTGAACTATTAGAATAAGGAAACCAGAGAAAGATAAAATATCCAAAAACAAGAGAATGCTTTAGACATACAACAAATATGTAGTCAATAAAAGTAATATTTCTGAAGAATTTTTTAAAAGCAGTGGGAAACGGTTTTACCTACAACAAAGAATGGAAAAAGCAGAAGAAAAATCTGTGTTTATAATAAAAAACTCAATTATGCACATAGGACTATACGCATGCTTAGAAGGCTTGCGGAAATCGACCAAAATTGAGTGCTGATCTGACACGAGTGAGCATGCACACCGTTTCTTTTTCCTTTTATAGTTTTCAGTATTTAGTTTTCAGTATTTCCCAGGAGGGGAAAACACTCATTAAAAATATCAACTGCTACTATGCAGATGCACACCGTCCTGATTTCACTATTAAACTGACACAAGCGGCAAACAACCTACCCCTGCTCCACGCTTGTGTTTGGTCGTTGCCCAGACACAGACTCTGAGCTGTCCGTTAGAGACGGCACTACGGCCAAAAACCTGGAAAAGAAAAAACAGCATGTCAAAGTCAGGATCCAATAGGAGACTCAAAAAGGATGATTCATTTAAATCTTAACTGCTGCATTTACCCCTCCACTACCTTTTCAAAGGGAATACACAATAACTGGAATACTCTGTTACAAAGCCAAATACAAAGGGCTGCAGCAAAATCTATCATTTTGGATTTTAAACACGCTGTCACATTACTGGAAGAAAAGCCTTCTGACACTGATTCACAGAAAGGGACTCAACTTAGTGATGTCCTAAAAAGTGATTAACAGCTGAATATTCATATGGCAGCAAGCAACAATGACAGCTAAACAAATGACAGAATAGGGACAACACTAAACAAGTGAAGATACATACAAGATGAGCAACTTTATGTGACACACATGTTTTTCAGAGTTACTTACAATGTCGATAGAAGTATTTTATTTACTATTTATTTATTTATGTTTATTTTGAGGGAGGGAGGGGCAGAGGGAGAGGGGGAGAGAGAGAATCCCAAGCAGGCTCCGTGCTGTCAGCGCAGACCCTGATGGGGGCTCAATCCCACAAACCATGAGATCATGACCTGAGCCAAAATCAAGAGCCAGAGACGCTTAACCAACTGAGCCACCCAGGCGCCCGCACCATAAATATTTTAAAGGCAGAAGAGGGTTATGGGAAAATTCTTAGAATGGATGTGGACCCTAAACTTGGTATATACACAGAAATTTCTCAGAGAAAAACAAACTCATCTCCTTGTAATAGCTGCTAACTATGAAGAGCAAATAATATCCTAGTGTTGAAAACAACATCGCCTGTAGAAGTGAATGAGACAGATAACTAAAATTTCAGCCATTTGATTAGCTCTTCCCATATGTAAAAGGAATTGTGGATTACCAATCACCATCTACACCCACTTTAAGAACCACCCTCATTCCCAGGGTCCCACAGGTAATATTACTATACTGCAATGATAGGCAATGTTGCTTGGCATCAGACATTCCCCACAGAAGTAATGTGAAATATGAAACTTCCCTTATTAGAGGGCTTGCTAGGATCTACACCACCCTTCAAACAGTTTAGAGAAGGTCTCTTATATCTGAGATCAGTTCATGAAAGTCTTTCTCTTCATATATCCAACAGAAATATTTTCCAGCACCATGTATATACATAATGCTTTTGAAAAGGTAAATTTTAGTTTACCAAAAGTAAAATATGATTAGGTTAGATTAACTTTTATTTGGCTATGCTAATTTTTTGAGGATGAAAATATCAGTCTCCCTTGCAAGGCCAGAGAAGGGGTCATATGAATATAATTTCTAAGGCAGCTACTCAGTAGCAAGGCATGGCATGATCTTCTTTTGTGGTAAATAGGAAAGAAGCCTATTTTGAACCTGAAGTATGATTTTTTTTAATTACTGTTTCATCATCCTTTTACAATGAGAGACACAGGACTCAATGGTTAAAGTAGCTTTTGATGATATCTATAGTGACCAGAAAGATGAACAGTATTTCACAACAGAGTAGCATCATTTTAAAAGCTAATTAGAAGAACCATGTTTCCAGAGCTTGGCAAAAATGAAACATTTTTTTCAAAGAAGCTAATTTACTGATCTAAATCCTAGACTTCTAAAACTAGCTTATCTGGTACCAGCTTCCTTTCCATTCCTTCCCATGATAGCATTATAAAGTATTCCTAATAAACAATACCTTTGATAGACTTTATTTCTAATTCCTTTCTGAAAAGCAAGGAGGTAATTCCGTCCATCTCCAGAGAAAACTTCCACAGCAATAGGCTGAAATGATCAAAGAGAAAACATTAAGAAACATCACAAAAAAGGTTAGATATTAACTTTCCCACTATGAATATCTATATTGTTAAAGAAGTTAACTTTTTGACTGAAGGACACTTTTAAAGTCATGAATTCCCAGCAGATTAAATTACAAAATAAACGGAGCCAATTTGTTCAGTTCAATTTGTTTCTGAAATCTTTAACAGAATAATGGTAAAATAAAGTAATTTTAAAACTATAATTTAGGAAAATTACAGTGAAAATGCAATTTTTATATTAAAACATATATTTATATAAACATATATTTATATGTTTACATATTTACATAGCTATATGTTGATTTGGATGCTACAGGGAAAGCTGTGAGAACAAAGATATCACTCAGGTTTTGTTAAAAAAACCATGTAATATACAGAGTTGTGCACCCATGTGACATGAGTTTGCCTATCATAAAATCATCTAAGGAAATACTGTAAGGGATAGTGTGGATCCTATAAAGGGTTTTCATGGCAAGTATGGGTTTTAAAGTATCCTCTGAATAGTAGTGCCTGGGTGGCTCAGTCAGTTAAGCATCTGACTTCGGCTTGGGTCGTGATCTCACAGCTGTGAGTCTGAGTCCCACATCAGGCTCTGTGCTGACAGCTCAGAGCCTGAAGCCTGCTTCAGATTCTGTCTCTCCCTGTCTCTCTGCCCCTCCCTGCTTGTGCTCTCTCTCTCCCCCCAAATAAATACACATAAAAAAACATTCTTTTTAAATAAAATAAAACATCCTCTGAATAAAGGAACATGACAAAATGTTCAGTACTACTAAAACAACCCACCTGCAGGAGATACCGCCTTTTATGTACTTCCTTGATATCTTCATATGCAAAAATGCTGCATGTTCTCTTGAGTTGACTGGGACCTTGCCTGGCTCCTCTGGGGATAATTGGCTCATGCATACTATAGGCAGGCAAGAGAAACAAAGATAAGCAAAACACAGCAAGAGATAAATTCACTGTTCAACAAAGGGTATGTTATTTTTAACATGTGAATAGGAGCAGGCAACAATATATCAGAATACTGATATATGTTTAAGTTATATTTAAACATATTTAACAAAAAAGCATGTTTAAGAGAATAATGTATCCACTGCTCAGTGTACAAAGAACCCTCTTTGATGATATAATTTTAAAAATCCCATGTTACAACTTATCTAACAGGCATAGCTGGTACAGTGTGTAGTCCCCCATAGTTTTAGAGGCCCAAGAAAAAGTTTTAATTTTTTTTAATCGAAAGAAAAAAATTACACTTTTTGGTAGAAGAAAATGGTTTAATGTATAATATTAATATATTCACTTTTAAAGCAACAGCCACAAAATATAATTTTTAGTATTTTCATATGCAGCCAGGGGCCCATGAATGTGGCCCTGATTGTTGCTGACAGTAATTATCTGAAACATCTCCTAGGAATGGATCGCAGAGGCTGTGTCTACATTCGACAGTGTTAGGTATTCAAAATGTTAAAGAGAGAAGAACATGCTGACTAAGCTTTAAGATTTTTGTGCTCCTTCTGGCTTTGTCTGTCTTCTGGGTTTCTGTTACCCACTGTCATCCCATCACAGGACTGGCAGAAGAAAAGGAAGACAGACAAAACTCGCTTTATTCCTGCCTGTGTTTTTGTCACACTGTTTCAAGGCACAGAGGACATGGCCGCTCTTCCATTTCTTAGAGTACTATGAAGCCACCTGCATTTCCTCTACAACTGTGTCTGCATTAAAATTAAAAAAGGACAATTTGCAAATTCTAAAGTTTATACACAGAATAATACAAGGAATTTGGGGTCTACTGCTATGAATGCAGAACAATTCATTTTATTTAATTTTCATTTTGATAAATAAGACAAGTGTTTTCTTACCTTCAAATAACTATTCCCCTTTGTGAATATTTAATGACAAATGCACACAAACCGAAAGATAATGTTACTCAGAACACAAGTTTTGGATTAAAACAACACTATGTAAATACATATTGTTTTCTCAAGATAGCTGTACTGTGTCTCTTCATTCATTTACTTACTTTGGAGGTAAGGTTTCAATATCTCTTATTTCCCTGGTTGCTGTCATTGTAAATCCATCAATCACATAAAAATGCTCTTTACCAAAAAGAAGTAGCCCCTCACTTGTATCTAGGCCCTGGACCCGAGCACAGCGGTACATGTGTTGAATCTATAAAGAAAACCATAAACATTCATTAAGAGAGTTAAAAAAAAAAATCCAACAACCCTGATAATTTCTTTTTTGATATAACTGAAACAAAATGTTTTGAAAATATGGATTTAGTGGGCAAACAGGATTTTACCGAGATGCACTCTGTCACGGTTTCCCCTGAGTTAAGCACATTAAACCTGAGTTTAAGCATGTTAAAAAGAATCAGCTAAAACTGCAATCTGATTTGCACTTGAGTTCAGTAAAAGGAGACAACCATTTAACTCACATCCAACACCTATCCATCCAATCCACTTCTCCCACAATCCACAGAGTACTCACCATGTGCCAGGGACATGTGTACTAGGTTCTAGGAGCGATGAACAAGTTAGATAAGGAAGGAGACAGAGACAATAAACTTGGCAGAAAAAAAAAAGAGAATTGAGGTATACATGTAAGGATATTAGGATTGTGCTCTTTGTGAGTCAAGAGTGCAAAAGGTCTGTTGATCCCGACAATCCTGAGTGAATCCCCCCAGTCCTGACACTTAGTTGTGGATTTAGCCAACTTTCTTAATTTCTCTGGGCCTCTCTGTCTGCATTTGTGAATTTCAAATCAACACTGGCTTGTTGTGAGAGTTACAGAGATAACATATGTAATCGTGTTAGAGACTGTTGGTGATCTTCTCTTTTACGCAACTCACTTTCGTCTTTTTACAAGATATCTCCCGGAATGGGGACTGTGACATTTGTCCCTATTCGCTCCCCACCTGGGGTCCTGCCTGCCTGGCAGACTGCTCTGCCATTGTACAAAGCCAAACTTGGCAGAAGTTGCATTTTCCTCATAGTCAAAAAGAGTTGCTAAATCTCTCAATGTAAGTATTGTTCTCTTTCCAACGGGCAAGATCTAGTTCCTTCTTGCTTAAACTCAGTTCAACATGAGTCAAGGAAAAAATATCAGCAACCAATCTAGAGTCAAACAAATGTCAGTCTGAATATACTTCTTGCACTATTTAAACATAAATCAATTAGAGCAAAAACTGTACTTAATGAGATTAAAAGTTTGAAAAATGAGTGTTAGAAAACAGATTTTTCTAAAACATGCAAACGTAGTCAATTTTCAACACATCTGAACTACTTTTATAATAAAAATGTAGAATGTTATAGGAAAAAAAACCAATACTTTGAAAATCATTCTATTGTAGTGTAAGATACAAACACAAAAATGTTTTTTGTAAGTGCATAGCTTGGTGAATTTTCAAATGCTAAAAATATGACACAGCCAGCATCCAGATTAAGAAACAGAACATTCCCAAGACTTCAGAAGCCTCTCTTGTGCTTGCTTCAGACCTCATGTACTTTTATAATTACATGATTTTTAAAAATATTTTCATTCAAGATTAATTAAGCCATATATTCAAACAGAATTTTAAAAATCATACCCTAAGTTCTGATTATACCTTAGTGGGTAAGATTTCAAGGGTTACACTAAGGCCTAATATGAGAGGCAAAAAGACCACACTTTAAAAAGTCAATATTCACTACATGTTTAACTCACTCATTCCTTCATTTATTTATTCTTTTATTTACTCAACTAATCACTTCTTCCTTCAGAAGTTTATTGGGTATCTATTAGGTGATTGGAACTGTGTAAGGCAATGGGGATTGGAATAAGAAACACTGCCTGCCTATAAGGAGCTCCCTGCCTATGGGAAGAGATAGGCACAGGAACATTCATGACATGATAAAGGAGAACGATACATACAAGGCACTGTAAGAGCACAGGGGAGGGGTATCCAAGCAAGCCTGAGCTGGCATCACAATCAAAGAAAGCCTCCTACATGTGAGTATTAAAAAGATCATGGGAAATGAGATTGTACCAAATGGGAGCCCCCAGGATAGATTATTATGCATGTGATGGAAGGAGGGGCATCTTGGCAGAAAACACAGTGAGTAAAGCACACACAGTGAGTAAAGCACTAGTATTATGGACGTGGTCAACTGTGGGGCACAGAGTGCTGCTTATAAGCTTATTAGGCTTATAAGGCAGAGTCAGTGAAGTGAGCCTGAACACGTCAGCAGGGTGTAAGAGGTCGGGAGAGAAGTAGAAAGGTAAGGCGGTCTTCTGCGAGTGAAGGAGATGGGGCTTAAATATAAGCCTGGGGATGATGATACGGATGGGCTGAAGATGCTTGTACATGGTTAATGGAACTATGGAGGTGTTTAAAAAAACAAAACAAAACAAAACAAAACAAGACCAGATTACTGAGTGGGTTGCGTGCATGGGTTTGAAACAGAAAATTATGACAATAAGTATAGTCTAATAAAGGGTACAGAGATAGAGTAAACTAGGTATCAATGTTAATACTGTATTTGATGAAGCTTTGTGCTGTTTAGTGTGTTCAGATCGGTCAGAAAATCCTGAAAATGACAGATGTAGAGTACTGAATCCAAAAGGCTGCCTACTATTCACCCTGTATTTCATTTTAGGGGCTAAAATATTTATCTTCTGCCACCAGATAAATACCTATCAGTTAGTCTTGTAAAATGGAAACAAGTCACTTAAATACAATCCTTACTTTTTAGAAGCACAGTACCTTTTCTCCTTCCTCCAACAGGCGCAGTAGGGTAGCATTGTCTGTTTTCTCCTCCTCCTCTATAGAGCTGCCCTCAGCAATCTGGTCTTGTAGTTGCTCCTGGCTCTCCTCATCTCCTCCATCAGGTGCAGATCGAGACCGTTTTAGAGGAGGCTTGACCAGACCTATGGGATAATAACCATGACAGCCATGTGACCTTGCAGGGGCCATTTGGGAAGCAGTTTGGGCTCAGGCAGTCTCTCCCACATATTTCCGAAATGAGGTAACTCTGAAAGGTACAGGGAGGCAGCACAATGCAGTGATTGAAGACATAGGCCCTAAAGTGAAATAGTTATGTGACCCTGGAGAATTATCTATCTGCCTTCTCTGAACTTCAGTTTCCTCATCTATAAAACTGGGACAAAAATACCATCTATCTTAGAGGGCTGTTGGGAGGATTTAATTGCTTATTCATGCTTAGCATCGTATTTAATAGCAAATACTAAATAAGTGTCAGATGATGATAGAGAGCTTAGCATAATTAATAGTAAGAATGGTGTTTCTTATGGACAGGTGTCATTGAGGAAGTATCATAAACAAATGATCAATCACACTATCAGAAACAAAATTAAAGACAGCAAGTTATAAATATGATTATAAGAAATCCCACCTACATGGAAGGCCCAATGAGGACTATTTCAAGACTTATGTAACAAGCAGCAATATGGTCATTCATATATGAATCAAGGTGATCAAATCATCACATCATTAAAAAATACAATTCTTTAAAATACAGGACAGGTGACCTAATTTGCAGGTTAAGGAAACATTCTACTGTCTATATTTTGAAAATTTTATTAATAACCACAGGTGATGACATTAAAATCAGTTGATGAGATGCCAAAGTATGAGAAACACTCAAAATACACTCTAAACCCAACACTTAATTAATATTCTACACTTGTCCCAAAAAGTCATGTTACACCCACCAATGATAATTGTGCTAAGAATGTTGCAAAGCTTAAGTCAGCCTTTTATTTTATTTTTTTTATTTTTTATTTAAAAAAAAATTTTTTTTTTCAAAGTTTATTTATTTTTGGGACAGAGAGAGACAGAGCATGAACGGGGGAGGGGCAGAGACAGAGGGAGACACAGAATCAGAAACAGGCTCCAGGCTCTGAGCCATCAGCCCAGAGCCTGACGCGGGGCTCGAACTCACGGACCACGAGATCGTGACCTGGCTGAAGTCGGACGCTTAACCGACTGCGCCACCCAGGCGCCCCCAGCCTTTTAGAACCTTATCCTTTGAGCATGAGTTATCAGAGGTTCTGCTCTGCCTTGAGAAGAACCTTCTTTTTTTTTTTTTTAATTTTAATGTTTTTATTTATTTTTGAGACAGAGAGAGACAGAGCATGAGCAGGGTAGGAACAGAGAGAGAGAGGGAGACAGAATCCAAAGCAGGCTCCAGGCTCTGAGCTGTCAGCACAGAGCCCGACGCGGCGCTCGAACTCACAAACGGTGAGATCATGACCTGAGCCGAAGTCGGACGCCAAACCGACTGAGCCACCCAGGCGCCCCGAGAAGAACCTTCTTTTTATATATGAAAAAGTATAATAAGTAAGCAAGAGAGATCAAGTCCTGCTGAGAATATCCACAAGGGAGAAAAGCTTATATATATACTCATGTATACATATATATATATATATATTTTTTTTTTTGAAAGTTAAGTTCTACGCCCAACGTGAGGCTTGAATTCACAACCCCCATATCAAGAGTCAGATGCTGTACTGACTGAGCCAGCCAGATGCCTCTATAGTTGCATTATTTTTAATAAATCAAAACTTCCAATTCTATGTCTAGCATAATACCATGCACAACACAGTAGGGACACCAAAATTTGTGGTTTTACCTCCATTGGAGATTAGGAAAATGAGGCCAAGCCAAGTCAAGTGCCAATGACCCAAACACAGGTCATCTGACTAACTCTGAAGTATACCTTAGCTTATATTAAGTAAATTCAGCTTTGGACCCACTTGTGTAACTGTGCTGGGGCAATGTCAAGAAAATTAGAAGACTATAAACCTTGCTCAACTACTACAAGTTTCAAGGATTCTAGGAAAATGTTAGATTACGAAAGGCTTACGAAGTCATAGTCACAATAAGAAGATGAATATTATAATAATAAGAGAGACGGATCACAATTTTTGATGGAGTGTTTTGTTGACATGGTCATATACTATGTTTTTTAATCAACTGGATCTGAAATTTATTTTTAATTTGAAGTCCTCAATTTATATTCTGAGGCTTTGTTTACAGAATATGCCAAGACTTTTGAATTTATCATGAATCAGAGGCTTAAAGGAGTTAAAACAATGGACCGATTTACTTATTCAATATTGACTGAATCCCCATTTTGCATTGGGCATGTGCCAAAAGTCATTGGTGAGAAGAAAAAGGATCTCTTGCCTCTGAGAAACTTATGTTTAGAAAACATAAAGCAATGAAAAACACTGAAATTGCTGTAAGAGATATGAGCAAAATGTTCTCGGTGGACAGGGAAGTTGGAAAAGGCTTCAGAGAAGGAGGATTTGAAATCTGACCAGTGTCTTCAAGGTCTGGTGGGGTTTGTTAAGATTTAGATCATGGAAAAGCTGCAGGAAGGAGGGAGGGGGGCACAGATATATAAAAGTACAGAATCAAAAAGTCCATGTCTAATTCATCATCTCAGGTATGTTTTACTAAGCTCATAAAGCACAGATTTGGAATAATCTGTCTTAGCTCATAGGAAGAAATTTCTTACCTATTGTCTAACATGCACTAATAACACATTTAGTAGTTGTTTTAATTTTATAAATATTTATTTGGTTATCGGGGCATTGGATTAAAGCATCAGGTAACACTGAGAGTTCTGCCAAATGCACTAAAAACAAACTATCAGGCCAATAGGCACATTCTATCTATCTGTAGACAAGAAAGAAGAGCCAGTCTCTTTAGTTCTCATATAGAAATCAATTTTTAAGAAGAGTGAAATTGTAAAATATGAATGGATACTTTTATCCCTAGGGTTGGCCCTACTCTTTGCAGTAGCTCATATTTTCATAAAAATTCTAATGTAAGAGACGATCCAAAGTCATTTTTAACTAAATCCAAGACGAAGGCTGACCTTTGACCTTAGCAATAGTATCTTCGCCATGCTCTGGTTCTTGCTGTGTAGCTTCACCTTCTGAACTCTCCACAATGGCATCCTGGACAATGGCTGGATTGCCAGAGGCTAGTCGCATGTAGTATTCTTTACTGTCATAACTTACAGCTCTTCTGTATCGAGCAGGTTTCTAAGAAATAACAGAAGAAAAGGATTCAGGTAGTTATTTTCAGAATTAAAATATAAGCTTCCTAGGGAAGGTATGGTGTCAAGACTTCATTATGTGTTACCTTTTTAAAGGGATTTTTGACAGACTATATTTATACACAAAAAATCCATACACTTTTGGGTTAAGTTTCTCTACTTTTAAATTGTATTGGTTTTTAAAACATACATAAGTTAAAAAAACATTATTAGCAGTTTTTCTTCTTGAAATAGAAATAAATCACCTCTAGTCAAATAATGTTTTCATGTTAGTACTGCATGGCCTCACTGTAGTAGATGTATTAGAAAACCTTCTTAGACAGTAAAGAGAACACCCAGTGTTGGAGAGCATCAAGTTGCAAGAGGATGTCTTGAGGACATCCACCAGGACAGGTGAGGAGCCTGGAACTTTGCAAAATAAAGTTAAATAGTCAGGCCTAAAGGCCCATCCATTCAGTTGGAATCATCTGTGCCTGTGTTTATTTCAGATATCTGGAGGTAAATAAAGACTTAGAACTGCACTGTTCTTCCACATATTCCCAGTTATCACTAAAATTCTAGAAATTTTAGAGCATTCTGACCCAAGATGGAATCAACCAGCTTTAGGCCAGATGGTGCTCTTTGGCTGGCCTGCCCCTCCAAGCTGATACATTCAATTTGCTAAAACATTCCTGTTGTTTGTTGTGTAAAAATAACATGATCCATAAGTCTACTAACTGAGTATATTAAGAACATATATAAGTCCATCTTGAAAAAGAAATTTATTACCTAGAAACATTAGAAAAGATATTTTTGGAATACGATTCAAGAGCGTTTCTTTTTCAAAATAATTGATATTTAACCTAAAAATAAAGTCTTCAATTGACCCAGACCTTTTTTCTTAAAAATATAATGGAAAAAATAAGGTCTAAAATGTCCTACAAAACTGTAAAACCACAGGGAGAATATATGTATAGAGGTTCCTCGATTAGAATGAGACCCAGACTTTGGATTAACAATTTAAAAAAAAGATGGAGTTTGAATCATGCTTTAAAACCTTCCCTTTCTAGACATTATTTCACTTTTCCTTTCTCATGAATAAGAATAGGTAATTAAAAATATTCCGTTGGCTTACTCTTCAACTCAAGTAGTCAATATATACTTTCCACTATAATGCTTTTTCAAGCAAGACCTTTTTAAACAAATGATTTCCAACTTAAGCGGAAAATAAATGTCCAATTGGAATATTTAGACTTAAATACTGAACCTATTTTGAGATAAAAAAAACTACATAACTGAAGCCACAATGCCCTTCTTTGAACTTTAGGTACAGAGTCAGGAGAGCAGCAAGCTAACTGAGGAATGATATGCAATAAATGGAAAGTGAAATATATAACATAGGAAACTATTAAAATGAGGTAAAATAATATTACAATGATGGAAGGACCAATCTGATAAGCAAACTAATAATACTGCAATAGTTTTGAAATGAAAGAAAGGTAGTAAACTCTGTAGTGTACCAATTCTTCTACGTTAAGTATAACAGTGTTATCTTCAACTCGAAAGCATAGTTAGTTATGGGCAAGACAATGAGTAGATGCGGGAACATCTACTTGGTTAAGGACTTCAACTTGGAAATATAAGCCTTATTCCCTAAATATTTGGAGGTAGTTTTCTGTGTTCTAAAGAATCACTTTTTTTTTTTTTTTTTTCTAAACTGAGTAAGGTACTGAATCTTTCTGGAAAAAGAAAATAATTGTATATTTTTAAACTTATAATTAAAGTAAGCTAAAATTTTTTTTAAGTGATCTATGTATATCTTAGTTTTCATTAAAGCCTTCTGGTTGAAAAAATAATTTTTAGAAGAGGATACTTCTTGTATTCTCAAAATACACACTATTTAGTATCTGGAGGAATTAAATGAGTAAATGAAAAAAAAAGTTGAGGGTGTCAGGCTGCCCATTACTAACATGCGTCAGAACTTGTTAGTTCATACGTGAAGCAATACACATTTTGTGGTGAGAGCAGCAAACACTCAACCTGTTAGTGAGCAGCAGACAGGCCCTAGAAAGCTAATTAGAATAAAGCCGAGAAAGACTAGGACATCTCTCAGCACGAATGACACCAACCTTTCAACTCTAAGGAACTTACAAGAACAAATTGAAAGTCAATCTTTTATGTTAGTCTAGTCTACCATGCACTAAAAAACCAAAAACAAAACAAAGAAAACTGCAAGTATTTTGCATTCTCTTATGGTAATTTGTGTTTTACCTTTTGAGGAATGATATCATCAGGTGTCTCGGGCTGTTTACTTGGGACCTCAGACTGAAAACAGGGTATTAAGTATAGACACATCAGAAAAAAAAAAAAAAACAAAAACCAAAACAACAACAACATAAAGAACACCACAAAAATAAAATTTTCCTGAGGATTGCATGACATATGGAAGACACACTCAAAATTCTGTGATTATCGTTACTATTTTTTAATTATCCAGAGTAGTTTTAAAGTAAAAACTACACTAAAATTCTCAAGGCTAACTGAACAGGACTAACTGAAAAATCACAGACAAAACCTCAGCATAGGCGGTCAATGTCATGGATGATTGACAGGCAAGTCTGTATGGCTTCAAAAGTAAAAAAAACCAGAAAACTGGATAATAGAATCTAATGCTAGCTATTACCTTCCACCTGCCTTTCACTGTGCTTATCCTTATGTCTGTTTCATAACGGGAGTAACTGGTTTACACCATTATCTCCAAAACCCCACACCACAGAAATCATGAGGTGCTTTCCTCCCCTAAAAGCCCAATGCCCTACTTTCTTTACTACCTTCCCACCTACAACCCCAGAATGGCTGAAAGCAAAAGGGAGACTGGGCCATCAGTCTCCAGGCCAAAAGTTTTGTAAAGAGCACTTCCAAAAATATTAGGTGGCAGCTATATATTTTACTCTCAGAATAAAATCTCAACTAACAAGAAGGCAATTTCTTTTGAGCTGTCGTGTTGGGCTTATGCATGTAAACATACACGGATAGCTACATACAGACAATAATGCACCCAAGAACTACTCCCAATTTTTCTTCCTTCTTATCTGGAGTTGACTTCTAGTACCTTTCCCCACGGTAAACATGCGTCAGCAAAATGACTTCACAAGGGTTTCTTCCCTAGGCAAAACACACACTGGACTACTGGGCATTCTTTCAAATACTTCACATGGTTTTAATAAATGTTTATCTTTAAAAGCAAACTTTTAAAAGCATACCCTGTAATGAAGAATAATCTTTAAAATATATATCCATGTTCTCTATCTTGGTAAGGGTACTGGCTACACGAGTATAAAATACACACATGTGAATATACAATGGTACTTAAGATTTGTATATCTCAATGTATGTAAAATTTACGCCAATAAAAAAAGAATTATAAACAAAAACTGAATTCTAATTATTGATATGCATGTGTAATATTAAGGGGTGAAGGGTACTGACTCTGCAACTCTCTCTGAAATTCATTAAAAAAGACTAAGATAGATTGCTGGATGTGTGACAGACCAATATAGCAAAATGAACAAATTCCTATTGGCAAATGCAACTTTGATGTCCACTATTTATCACCAACCAGAATGCTGGCAGGGTCTGAAATGCACACGCTTTATTTTCCCTGCAGCATAGGGTACAGTGCCAGTCTAATACATACTTGCTCATTGATCCACTCACTGAGGCTCTTGTTTCACTACAAGGCACAGCATTCAATCAATAGTAAAGAGATAAGCTATACCAATAACTTTAATATTATCATACCTCTCTTTTACTAAAAAAAATTATAACTAAATTATAATTGTTTACACAGAAATCTAAAACTTTCAAAGTCAGAATTTCTAGAAAACAATTCTTCAGCCATTTTTCTTCACATTTTTCTATAATGCTGACAATGGCATTTCCTGAATGAGTTGCTTAGTTTCTAGGAATCCTGTGACATCTGTATATTAAACAAAAAATATATGTGACAGCAGCCACAGGAGACTCCCTTAATTAGAAAAGGAAGCTTCTAGTAAGTTGATTACCCTTCTGTCCCAAGCAGCCCGAAATTAATAGGTAGGCAATGGGGTCTTCACCCTGGTGGTAATTGCAAATAATAGAACACTTGTTTGAGATAATTATTCTATGAAAATAAATTCTGTGAAAATAAGGAGACCACAGAATTAAAACCTGGTTTTCATATCTAAATACAATTTTTTTTAAAATGGCAAAATATGGAATCTTACTCTCCTTACTTAGGATTCAGAGTAATGACACAATTGCTTAAAAGCCACTGGATTTTATATTTTCATCATATCCTCTGCTCACATCTTAACAACATCTACAACTGACATTACCACCTAAAATACAGAATTACAGGGGCACCGGGGTGGCTCAGTCAGTTGGGTGTCCAACTCGTGATTTCGGCTCAGGTCATAATCTCATGATTTGTGAAATCGAGCCCCAAGTCTGCTTGGGATTCTCTCTCTCTTCCCCCTCCCCCACTCAAAAATGCACTTTCTCTCAAAAAAAACTTTAATAAAAAATATAGAATTACAGTGCAATTTAGCATAGCTGTTTTAGTAATGGAAATTATCCCAAAAGGAAAGTCTTTTTTATTTTTATTTTGAGAGAAACAGAGACAGAGACAGTGTGAGTGGGAGGGGCAGAGAGAATCCCAAGCAGGCTCCTAACTGCCAGTGCAAAGCCCAACGCGGGGCTTGAACCCACAAACCGCAAGACCATGACCTGAACCAAAATCAAGTCTGATGATTAAACTACTGAGCCACCCAGACGCCCTCCAAAAGGAAAGTCTTAAACTTCAACAGCTCTCAGTTTCTACGGGATCCTTTCAAAAGGCTGGAAAGAGGCGTCCGAGTAATTTTGTAGCCCGAAGTTTACTACACTCCTTTTCTTGTAGAGCCCTCTCCCAAATTATATAAGTTTTAGGCCCAAAGGTCATAATTTGGCTCTAGCCCTTTTTACTAGAAAAGTTTCAGAATTAGGAAAATTCTACAGAATGCTAAATGAGAAAGCAATGGAAAAGTCTATAATTTCAGGAGAAAGAGTGCTGATATGTCCATTCATTCAACACTGATTAAGTTCCTGATACTCTGTTAGCATTAGAGAGACAAAACCTAGCATACTGTTTCTGTCTGGAAGAAATTCACTGTTCACCAATAATGTCACAAAACCATCAAAGGTTAGAATCTTTTCTTTTTCAAAAGTGATTCAACTTCTGAGGAACTGTCATCCTATATACTATGTCTTACTCTACTACTTACTGGATGCACCCTAGAACTTCTCTACATTTTGATGCCTCCTCTGTGTAACTGGGAAAACAGTACTAACTATACTTCAGAGGACTGTGGTGAGATGTAATGAAACTGCACGTAAACTGCTCTGCAGAGCATCAAGCTCACTGTGCTTCGTAAGCACCTACTCTTCTTTTTTGATCTTATGATACAAGTCAGTAGGAGAGCAGCTGCTTCTACTTTTTGGAATCTTCTTTGCTGTAAACATTGCCAGACTGCATATTCCATAAAATAAAAGTGGACATTTAATGGCATTTTAAATTTACAAGAATTCTGAACTGGCAAAACCAAAATAATTAGTCATTCAGAAAATTTCATCACAGCAGATTCAGATTAACCTTGACTCGTGAATGGACTAAGCCACATAAATTCCACATTCTGTAACTGTCTCCCCTTCCCACCTGCTCTTTCCTTTTCTGTAAATGTATCTGCAGCCTTTCTTGACTGCCTTGTATTTCCCAATATGTAACCCATCTGGCTGAAAAATAAGTTCCATATGGTACATACTTATTTCTGAGACTGTTTAGATTTCTTAGGATGGTGAACGCCTTTGCTTACGTAAAATGCTAATGATACTAAGGTTGTAAGTGTGAACTTCAAATAGGTTATTTTGTTTTTATCTGATACGGAAGTTTAAATATACTTCTATAAAGTTGAATGACACTGTTACAAAGAAGGAAAGGAATAAACAATATAAAAATATGGTTATATAAGTAAAAAATATGCCTCAAAAGCATATGCCTCAGTTAAATAAAAATAGTGGGTTTGTGACATTTTTAGGAGAGCATATTTGTCTTATATTTTAGTATTCTTGAATGGATTCAATTTAAATGACTGTTGACTCAAGAAATATTTTATCAGATTGTTACAGGCTTAAAGTCTTAATTATTCACTTGAGGAAAAGATTAAGAATTAGAGACTGTATTGCTGGTTTGCTCAGACAAAAGTAGGTGCTAGTAAAAGGCTGCAAAATATGGGTGGATTTTAATTTTTTTTAATATGGTGTACTAGTATTAGAGATTATGGTGCTTTAAGTTACAGCTGTACCAAGTATGACATTCTTGACAGAATGGAATAGCTCTGGGAAAAGTGAACTTTAGGAAGTTATGTTGAAAAATCTTAACTATTTATTAGCAGGTCTAAGACCCATATTCTTTAAACAAATTTTTTAAACATTTATTCATTTTGAGAGACAGAGAGCATGAGCATGGGAGGGGCAGAGAGAGAGAGAAGGAGACACAGAATCTGAAGCAGGCTCCAGGCTCTGAGCTGTCAGCACAGAGCCCAACACAAGGCTCAAACCCACGAACTGTGAGATCATGACCTGAGCTGAAGTCCGATGCTTAACCCACTGAGCCACCTAGAACCCCTATATATTCTAAGAAGTATGAGAACAGTAGTGAAATCAGTGGGTACAAAATAAATAGAGCCAGGGTTTTGGCAGGAAAAAAAGGGTCACTGGAACAATGCAAGCTTCCCTCACATTATAGAACCCAAACTACTTATTAGAAGATCCACGTTCTAAGCTTCTTTTATAAATCTTAGTTTCTTTAATTGTCAAGACAATCAAATATCAAGTCAAGAATGTATTTCAAAATATTTAAAATATTTAAAGTATTTAAGCCATGAAAGGTTCTGAAATGAAGTTTTTAATACAATATAATAAAACTTCTACAGTTGGCAAGTGTTTGATTCTAAACATTTTTAGAATTCTAAACATTTTGTATTAACCACATATCCAAAAACAAACCCCAAATATTCTTTAGTGATCTGTAGTGATCTGGGTTTCTAACTGGGTATAGGAGTTTACACTAGATTTATTTCAAAGACAGCTAAATACTGGAGTGAAACACAGCATGGAATACATTCCCTTGAGAGAGAGTCACCATTCTGTCTTCATGAAGCATAGTGTGATCAGATCCTTGGGGAGGAGGAAATTCTTAGAAGATGCTTTTCCAGACTGTATTTTTTTAAAAGCTACAATTTTAATTTTTTTTCATTTAAATGAGATTAAAGGAAGATATAAGAGTTTTTCGTCAAAAAGGAGTATAGATTAAGAACAAGTCACGAAACAGTGGTCTAAAAATCAGGAATTCTCTAGAGCTGTTCTGGTCTAGAATGGCAGCCACTGACCACATGAAGTGTGGCTAGTCCAAACACAGGTGTGCTCTCAAGTGTGAAATATGGACTTCATTTCAGAGACAAGGTACAAACACAGGTAAATGCCTCATAAATAATGTCTTTGCAATTGATTACACATTAAAACAACAGAATGAAGAAGCTGGATAAAATGACAGGTGAGACCCTCTTTCAGCTTCCAAAGCTGTGATTCTACAATAAACATGAGTTTTCTAAGGACAAAAGTGCACTTCGTTTTGGAGGCAAAGGATTATTATTGGACACCGAAGAGTTGAATTACTGTTTTGAAATGTTAAGAGGGTTTTCAGAATTGAACTCAGTGGATTTTATAGTCTTGTGGTTTCTCTTTTAAACTTGTAGTGGCTTTCTTGGGAAAGTATACTTTTCTTCTGTTTGTTTGCTTGTTTTTGTTTTTAAGTAGGCTCTACACCCAATGCGAGGCTTGAACTCACGACCAGGAACTGACTGAGCCAGCTAGCCACGCCCAGGAGAGTGTATTTCCCTAAACTTAAAAACACGATTCCTGTGCCATCATCGGCTTGGACGAAATTTTTCTAGTCTATGTGCAAAAGTCTGAAGAAAGGCTTTGGAAAGGGTGACTTCTCTGAATAAAAAGAACTTCTGCCGTGTTTTAAACCTGTGGAGTCCGTGATGAAGTTTCTTGATATACAGAGAAAGATACATATTCAGGCTATTATTCTTTAGCTGTTGTATTTCTTCAAAGGATACTGCTTAGCGCCACTGTTTATTTACGTAAGTCACTCGGAATGCTTTCTGGCACACGAATAAGCACCACAGAAGTAGCTCTCTAATTTTAACCAACTGAGTCCTAACAGCTTTTGAGATGGGACTGTTACTTTCTCCATTTCAGGCACAAGGAAATGGAAACCTGGCGTGGCTCGTGGCCTGTCCCAGGTCACTCAGCGAGTGAAGTGGCAGAGGCTGGCTGGAAACCCTGGCAGTCGGCCCCAGAGCCTGTCACAGTGTCTCCTCGCTGCCTTGTTGCACTGCTTCATCCCACACCCACCACCCTGTGTCATCAATCTGACACTGTTCGGTGAAGTTCCTAAATTAGAGATTTTAGGTAAACGACCTAAGAGGAGAATGCTTGCCAAGAGGAAAAATTTTTTAAGAGCCATTACGAACATTTAACTCTGAATACTCACCGCCACGTTGGTCTCTTGCTCCGTTTCTGGCACATAAGGGTAATGGTTATAAAACATATCATTTCGCACCATTTTTTTCCTCATTCTGCAGGGCCCTTCTGTCATCTCCAACATCCATTTGTCTAGATGGGAACCGATGGGGGGGCCCCACAACCCTCGCTCCCGCAACAGTTCGTACTCGATCTGGCACCACTCCTCTGTCACGTACTTCAGGGCATTCTGCTGGCGCTACGGGGAGGGGGTCCAGGTTGGTTTTCAAGCAAAAGTGGGAGCAATAATTAAAAGTCTACAAATAACTTAAAACCAAGTTAATATTTGGAAACAAAACCAGTATATACCATTTCAGTCAATAGTATATAAGTAAAATTACATTTATTTGTTGTTCTATAACAATAAAATTGTTAAAAAACATCAGGCTACTAATTTTGTGAGAAGGTATGGTTTTTATGGTGGCCAAAGTGATTACTTTAGCACCAAGTAAATGACAGATATGTACAAGGCACAGTGTGCAGTGCCTTATGAAAATACACTGAAATGGTTAGTTCAGTGTAAGTTAATGGATAAACACAGTAACTTAACGATGAGACCCCTTCCCACCCTCAAGTTGTAAAACAGGTAGGTACTAGAACCTGGATAGGAGAAAATCTAGTGAATCAGATCAAGAAATAGTGCCAGCACACCACATTACTGCCAAACTTGGTAACGTTTCCAAAAATTTTAGGTAAAGAATATAAACATGCAGTTCTGGTAAATAACTTGATATTCATAGAAGAATAAAAGAAAAACCATTTTCAGTTGGCCACTGGGATAGATCCAAACCACTTTACTTAAAAGAAAATTTCTGAATTGGTATAACTTCTTGGTATATATCAAATATCAAGACATATAGCACATTAAAAAATTTTTTTTTAATGTTTATTTATGTTTGAGAGACAGAGAGTGAGCGGGTGAGGGGCAGAGAGAGAGGGAGACACAGAATCTGAAGCAGGCTCCAGGCTCCAAGCTGTCAGCACAGAGCCCGATGCGGGGCTCAAACTCATGAACTGTGAGTTCATGACCTGAGCGAAGTCGGACGCTTGACCAACTGAGCCACCCAGGCGCCCCAAGACGTATTGCATATTTAATGATTGATGGAATAGAAGAATACAATATCAATCTAAGAATAAAGATCTCTTTCTACAACTAACAGTGAAGATTACGGAATGAATAATCTTGAAGTTACATAATACCATAGTAGTATTTAATGTATTCTTGGTGGGGAAGTCAATACCCTGTAACAAATAGCTAGTGTATGCTCCTAAAATATTAGCAATTCAGCATTCAGAAATCTTTAATAGATCTAAATCAGCCATTTTGGAAATAAAATATTTAGGATAAGTTTTTGAGTAATCATGAATTCACCAAGAGGATTTCACTGAATTTATTTCTTACCAACATAATCACTAAGTGACTATAAGAAAAAAAAAATTATTTCATCTTCAAGTTTTTTTTGAATTTTAAGAGACTTTTCAGAGACTTTGATGCATATTTTCATAGTCTCCTTGTTAAGTCTGAGAGAGATTTTCTTGTATTTTAATATTTATTAGGAACAACACATGCAATACGTCAGTACCATTGACATTAATGCTATTTAGTTGTGATTTCCAGTTTGTTGTTTTTTGCAATGCCATCTGCTTCTAGAAAGTTCAAATTTTTCTGTCTTAAAACCAATGGCCAAAGTAGCTGGCAGGGATAATTTAAAACATCATCTGATGATGAACGCAGTTTAGTAACTTACTCTTCGGGTTAAAAAAGTATCATGAGAAAGAGTCTTTTCTCAGTCAAGGAACACAAAACAAACCTTTATTATAGTTACGAATTCTTACCTCCTGATATTCCTTATATTGTGTATCTACTAAGTCACGGACAACAGCAATATGTGTAAACATCCACTGAGAAATCTCCTAACAATGGACGGAAAATGAGATGTTAATATTTCATGGATTGCCTGAAAAAATGCTAACTAGCCTTAAAATAATGCCAAATTACTTATTAAATTAATATTCTGCTAAAGGCACAACTACAAAATAAACAAAACCCTAAAAGATTAATTATCTGATGAATCTAATAGAGGCTTGCATGATGGACACAGATCCACTCCCAGCCCTCCCCTGCTCAATGCCCCTTCAAGGACACGCTTGCTCCTACAGCCTTTGAGAGTGCCATCAGCACCTTCAGGGATCACCACAGCTGCAGAGAACTGCCAGGGAACCCCAAACCTAATGACGGGGTGATTTGGAGGCAGGCAAATTCAGCTATTTCAGCTCAGTACAGGTCAACTGGGGCAGGCCATTTTGGCCCCAAAGCTCCACTTAGGTCAGTTCAGGCTAGACCTGCCTTGTAACCTAGTGTTTCCCTGTGATCAATTCTGCTTCCTTTCTTACCCTTCCACAAATATGGACCACAAGGGCATCTGTAATAAACACCTTGCACCAAACTCCCTCTAGGTGTACTTCCTGGAGAACCTGGCCTAACACATGGAATGTGTGAATGATACATATTCTTTCTCTCAGACCCTCACAGCTGCCTAAGATTCTGGGATGGTAGAGGAAGTATGATGAAGAAGCAATTAACATAGGTAGAGGAGTTTTGAAAAAATCAATCACAGATGTATATGACAAGGTACTAAAGAACAAAAAAACCATTTTGTTCTGCTACCGCTTTAAAATTTATATAATTATCAGTAACAAAATTATCGGAAGTTTGGAAAAACTGGGAAAGATTACCCACTGTCTGATCACAGATCAGTATCTGGATGTCACGTCCAGTTATGAAGTGGCTGTGCATACACAACACTCAGAACGCAATTTTATCATAGACAGTTGGGAGACATTCTCATTATGTGGGTTCTTTCCTTCTCTCTTCTAAAGCAACAATGCAGAAAAGTTGTACTTCAAATCACACGCTTGTACATGTTAAATGTATTGTATGAAACACTACAACTAAACCTTGAAATACAGATTTCTGATAGTACCATCGATGAAGCTGAACAACGTACCTGGGTGGAAAGACTGTGTTTGTTAAGACCACTTTCCTTTCGATTCCTTCTTGATCCTGTTAACTTGGAAAGACCAAAACCACTGCTCACACGGGACAATTTGGATTGCGTGGTGGGCGCCAGAGCTTCTCCTCGACTTATGCATTTCTTCTCGTGGGCTGTGAAATTAAAATTACATGACTTTGCAATTTCTCCATGTATTTCTCAGTCTTACTTTTAACACTTTTGTGTCATGGTTACAAACCACAATTTTGTAGTTATGAAAACAGCTGACATTACAGACACAGACATTCTCTTAGATATCACACATTTACATGGATAACTGCTTGGGAATTACTGTACTAGTTGAATTTACATTTGGCTGAAGCCTCACAGCTCTGCAGTAATACGCAAACTTACTTTAACTGCATTCAGTTTCTGTGTTAACAACAATTCACAACCCCCTATCTAAAATATTTGGTGCTGCATATACTCTGGAATGTAGAATGTTTTGGATTTTAAAAAAGTGATACGTTACCTACACTATATATTATATAGTACCAACAGGAGGTCAATGACAGTAAACCATAAAATGAACAAATTAATATTTCTGCAGCAAAATGTGTGAATATTTATACTAAGTAGGATATATCAAGATAGGTTAGGCTTTGCTAACAAGTGATTTTGGGCACCAAATTCCTGAAAAAACCTTGGATTTTCAGGGCTTTTTGAATTTCAGAATTACAGAAGAGGGATTATGGATTTGTAGACAAGATGGTGACCATAATGAACATCTGCAGGCAGAGTATTATTTACAAATTTATAAATGGCAGAGGGGTAGGTAACACATCTCAGATTTAAAAAAAACAACAACAACAACAAAAAAAAAAACCAACAAAAAAAAACCTGAGGAAAAAAAAGCCAAATCTCAACATAACCATTCTAGAATGGCTGTTAACTTTCACTTTTGCCGCCATAAGACCCTTTTGGGATAGTTTTAATTACGTATCTAAAGTGTACCCATAGACAACAGTCGCATGTAAAATCTCTTGTTCATATCATCTCTGAGGACTCTCTTACCCAGATGATTCTGCCAACACTTTAAACCAGCTTCTTCAATGAGTGGCCTTGCTATAGCTATGTCCACATGACCCCTCTCGTTCACAGGTAGAGTGACTTTGAAAAGCTCCTCCAAGGCTTGTTTCTTACTATGAATTAATTCAGTCCAAACTCTGTTGACAGCTTTTATAAGAAGCTGACGCCCTAGGAAATGGAAAAAAGCAACTTATCAAAAACACAATATAAAGGTAGTTAGTAATTTTCTTCATGTTTTACATCTAAGAATCTCATCTAGGGTACTTAGTTGTCAAAAAAAAAAGGTTCATATCATATTTTTTTATTTTTTATTTTTTTGACGTTTTATTTTATTTTTGGGACAGAGAGAGACAGAGCATGAACGGGGGAGGGGCAGAGAGAGAGGGAGACACAGAATTGGAAGCAGGCTCCAGGCTCTGAGCCATCAGCCCAGAGCCCGACGCAGGGCTCGAACTCACAGACCGCGAGATCGTGACCTGAGCTGAAGTCGGACGCTTAACCAACTGAGCCACCCAGGCGCCCCAAGCTTCATATCATATTAAGCTCAGTAAAAATTATTATTCAGATAACCAAAACAGTGGTTGGTTACTTGGAGAACTTAAGAAATATATATGTTCATGGGGCACCTGGATGGCTCAGTTAGTTAAGCATCCAACTTTGGCTCAGGTCATGATCTCATAGTTCGTGTTTTTAAGCTCCACATTGGGCTCTGTGCTGACAGCTCAGAGCCTGGAGCCTGCTTCAGATTCTCTCTGCCCCTCCCCTGCTTACACTGTGTCTCTGTCTCTCAAAAATAAACATTAAAAAAAATTTAAAAATATATATTAATATGTATGCAAAAGACTGCATTTTTACTTATAAAACTAGAAATTGAATACACAGAAATTTTATTGTCTAGCTTCTTCTATGTAAAAACTTAACCCCATTTAAAAATAATTTTTAAATCTATTTAAGTGGAAAATTAAGTTACTTGTTCCTAAATTTGCAAAAGGAAAAAAGAGAACAAATATTTGAAAAGAATATTTATATTTACTATTAAATTGCATCTTACTAAGGATTCCTTGCTAATTTGTCTGACTCCTGCTCTAGACCAATCTTTACCAAGCATCAGAGTCACCTGAATGGCCTGTTAAAACAGACTGCTGGTCTCCATGCCCAGAGTTTCTGATTCAGTAGATCTGAGTGGGGCCAGAGAATCTGTTTTTCTAACAAGCTCTCAAATGATGCTGATGTGGTTAGTCTGCTTTGAGAACCAACGTTCTAAACTGTTAGTTCCGTGTGGGGTGAAAACAGTCACCGTTCCTCAGTGTCTGGGCTTCAAAATGTGTTAGTGAAAGCAAACAGAGTAAATTAATGCTTAAATGAATGAAAGAGTGAGTGTTGGCCTTCCAAAGGATAAAGTCATATGCTAAACCACCACACTGTATGGCTGGGGAGACCAACACTACTGTAGTTATCTGACTTTTCTATGGACCAACATGGAAATTAGAAATCAATCCACCCCAAAGACTTTAATGCACAATACTTATAAAAATCAGTGGGAAAACTAGATTAAAAGAGAATAAAAATGGTAGTAGTGGGGCACCTAGGTGGCTCAGTCGGTTAAAAGTGTCAGACCCTTGATTTTGGCTCAGATCATGATCCCATAGGAGATCAAGCCTGGAGTTGGGCTCTGTGCTGGGCATGGAGCCTGCTTGAGATTTTCTCTCTCCCTCTGCCCTTCCCCTGCTTGCTCCCACTTTCTCTTTCTCAAAAAAAAAAAAAAAAAAAAAAAAAAAAAGAAGAGTAGTGACAACCTGTCTCAAGCAGTATTTGACTCTAATGTGACATGTCTGACACTACCAATAGGCAGGTCTCTTAATGGCAAATGCCAAGTCAGTATTTGCACCACTAGCTGTGCAAAGGTAAATAAATATCAAGTCTCCCAGTGTTACCATGAAATGCTGAGGGCTAGCAATATCAGCGGTTAGTGGTTTACCCATCTTGGCATAAGGAGAGCTACAGCTACCAGGTTGATTTAGATGTTGGTGGGCATATAGGTGTGGATTCAGGTGTGACCTACTGGGGGGCTGGTTGTCAATGCTGACAGTTTCTCAAGTGAGGTTTTTAAAATTTTTTTAATGTTTATTATTTTTGAGAGACACAGAGAGCGCCAGCTAGTGGGGGAGGGCAGAGAGAGGGAGACCCAGAATCTGAAGCAGGCTCCCGGCTCTGAGCTGTCAGCACAGAGCCCGATGCGGGGCTTGAACCCACAAACTGCGAGATCATGACCTGAGCCGAAGTCGGACACTTAGCCGACCAAACCACCCAGCCGTCTCTTAAGTGAGTTTTTTTGGAAGAGGGCAGGGTGTATCTTAAAACTTAGAAATGAAGGAGTGGGGAGAGAAAAGGAAGAGAACATATTGAGGCAATTACCTTCACTAATATCTTGGCTGTAACCACCATCTGGTTCAATGTCAGAGGGTATCATAATGTGCCATGTAGTCATGCGGGCTTCTGCTTCCAGTCCGAATCCATCCACGTTGCTGAAAAATTCCAGTTTAAACTATATGAAGGAAATGACTGTAGCTGAAAACCATAATGACCAAGTATACCTCTGCAGACACAGGTAAATGCGGGCTCTATTACAAAGTTCCATAATTGGCAGACAGACATTCAGCAGATGCACAAAACAGAACTTCCTACTTTAGCATAAAAATGCCATTTAAAGGGGTGATCTCACAAACCCACTTGACTAACTGTAATTAAAGACACAACAGCACTGAGATGCCTTCTGATCACTATTAACATTTTTACCTAAAAATTATAAAAAGGTCATTTAAGAACATTCTGCTCATATGTCTATGTACCACCTCCCTCCAGTCTCTTATGCCACCATTTTTGCTTTAGTGGCAGTCAATTACTTGCAGTTTCCCCTAAGTGCCACATTCTTGCCTCCTCCAGGGCAATCATACAGATGGCTCCTTCTTCCTACATCACTCTTATCCCCTTTGGAGGGCTAACCTCCTCCTTAACCATGTTCAAGTTGTAACTCGGCAGGTGTCTCCTCCAGTTAGGGGCATGTGTTCCATGCTCCCAAAGCACCATGCTTCTAGCACAGCACTTAGCACCCTGACCAGTCTTGCTTACTTCTATCTTTACTCCTAGACTGCATATTTCAAAACCCCACCATGGGTTCCTTCTTGCTCACATTTCATCCCAGTCCCTAATTCAACGCCCAGCCCCAGCAGACACTGAATACGTATTTGTCAAAGCAATCAATGGAAAAATACTAATTTCACCCATTTAACATATACCACTGCATTTATTTATTGCATTCTTTTCACCTCTCTTAACCTCCAACAATGTGTATTTTGTTTATTTTAAAAGTAAACTTTGGGGAGCCTGGGTGGCTCAGTCAGTTATGAGACTGACTCTTGGTTTAGGCTCAGGTCATGATCTCATGGTTTGTGGGTTTGAGTCCTGCATCGGGCTCTGTGTTGACAGTGTGGAGCCTGCTTGGAGTTCTCTTTCTCTCTCTCTCTCTCTCCTGCTCTCTTTACCCCTCCACCACTCACGCTGTCTCTGTCTCTCTCAAAATTTAAAAAAAAAAAAAAAAAAGTGAACTTTCTTCTTTTAAAATTATACATGTGGGGGCACCGGGGTGGCTCGGTTGGTTAAGTATCTGACTCTTGATGTCGGCTCGGGTCATGATCTCATGGTTTGTGAGATGGAGCTTTGAGTCAGGCTCTGTGCTGTCAGCTTGGGATTGACACTGTCTCTCACTCTCCCTCTGCCTTTCCCCTGCTCACATGCTTTCTCTCTCTCAAAATTAAGAAATAAAAACTTAAGTTATATATGTGACATAAGGTGATTAATGACCAATTTAAAGATACAGAAAATTAAAGAATACTCATTTTGTTGCAAAAATGTAACCCTTGTCTTTCATATTTTCCACGGAGTTTTAAAACTGAGATTTAAAAAAAAAAATGTTACTATCAAAAAAGTAGGACAAAGAGTTCTGGTGGAAAAATATCAAAGATAAATTCAAGGTGGCAAACCGAACATTAAAAAGTTACCTTCCAACATGTAGATTAATAAGGCAGTGAGCCAGACAGCTAATGAATTCCTGGTCGTGGTTCCCAGGTCCCAGGATCAAGTTCCTGTTTACAGTCAGGACCCTGAGCGAATCTAGGAGTGCCACTTGCTGTGGAACGGTTTTGTGTGCCCGTGAGAACTGGTACAAGATGGTCCTATTGAGGCAGTGATAAACCGCATCAAGTGACAATCCCTGTGATCTTCTTTTTGACTAAAGATAATGAAAGATACTTTATTTAGTAGAATGGACAGAAATAAAAGATCCGCGTATCATTCGCACAGAAACATTAGGTTTATTATGTACCAAATGCCATGCTCAGCACAGGCGTGCTAAGCTACAAACCAAAAAGCTTTTGCTAATATGAGGTTCAGATCCCAAGAGAGCCATATACATAATTTAGTGAGATGAGAGCTACACCCCCCAGTGAGGAAAGCTGCTACCACTCCTGTGGGCAGAGCAGCCGGCCAGAGGACATGAGGAAGTGCCATCCGGGGAGAAGGTCCTACCACTAAAGTCGTGTGAGGGGGAGTGATCTCCACTCAAAATTACTGAAGAAACAAACACAACGAACCTAAAATGTTAGTAAAAAACTTCTTTTGACATTCTCATTTCATTTCCTCACTTGCAAAGTTTTCTCTTTGGCATAAATACAAATTTAACGCTTAAAAAAATTCTTAGGTCACATGAAAGAATCTGTGCACCATATGCTAATAACACACAATAATGGCATTTCCCAGTTTCCACATTAAGTGTTGAGTAAGATTAATGACTTGTGCCAAACCAGGCCAACATTCTTTAGTCAAAGATAACACACACACACATACTCTAAAATGACATCTTCAAAGAACTACAGTGAATTTTGTGAAGATTCAATTACAAGGAGAAAATATGCCTTTAATATCAACTCTTCCTGCTCTCTAAATCTTTACACACAAATATATCATACTGTAAAAATAAAACAAAAAAAACCTCATCAAATTGTACTGACTTAAGGTATTTAAACCAAAAGGAAGCTATCTGGGTGGCAAAGAGCAGGGTCAGTGGGGAGGTCAGGGAGAGCCCACAGCTTGAGGGAACTTAGGCAACTTTACAAGGGACACACTGGCACCAGCTATGGGTAAGGAAGGGAAGGGCTACAAATCGACAGTTTTTATTCACTTTCAATACGGTGAGCTTTATGGTAAATGTTAACATTATCTTATTAGTTACATTTATTTCCAATAATTTTGACATATTAGGAAAAGTTTTTCAATAGGAAAACATGTACTCTAAAACTAATAGGGAAATTGGGTTACCTGTGCAATTAGTTGAATTATAAAATCTATAAGAAGTTTAGATTCTTTGTTGAACATGCCTTGCCAAAGCTTGTCCACCACACGTTGTGTGAAATAAAACACATTGTTCACCAATACCTGGTAGCTTCCTCCACTGGTAATAGGCAGAGATGCATCTTCCCCTAAATTCAAGCAGGAAAAAAAAATATCTAGGAAAATTGAATCAACCAGCCTAAGACCAGAATCTCAAACAAATGAGGCTAAGGCAAAACGAATTCATCTACTACATTTAGAAATAAGACCACTAGCTCTAATGTACTACTTCAAGAAAATGATGTTCATGGCCAGAAATCATGACAAATGTTGGAAGAAATCATTTCTGCAGGATAAAAGAGTTATGGATTCAAAGTATGAAGTCTCTTATTGCTTTGAGAACATCTGTGATGAGCAAATAGTTCCTCAACTTAAAATGGCAGTGACAGAGGATCTCTGAGAAAAAAGCTGTCAGGTTATTAGTTGTGAATCGATTCTGTGCGACAATAAAGGGTAAAACAAACAGTCAAACAAAACTCAAGTTGTGATTATACCTTTAAGCACAATGAAGTACTATACGCATTAAAGAGGTTCACAACAACTGTGAAAAATAAACTACAATCAGCGCTGGTGGGGCCAAGAGGCACCTTTCCCTCCCTACACCTCCCTCCACGATTACCTTCACTACTCTTTCTCTTCAAAAAGCTACTGAGGCGCCTGGGTGGCTCAGTCCGCTGCGTGTCGGACTCTTGATTTCAGCTCAGGTCACGATCTCACGGTCATGGGATCAGGCCCCAGGCTGGGCTCTACACTGAGCGTGGAGGCTGCTTGGGATTCTCTCTCTTCTCTACCCCTCCCCACTCTTTCAAAATAAATAAACTTTTTCTTTTTTTTTTAAAGCTACGCAAGTGCCTTCAGTGCACTTGCTGTGTATGTACTACTTCAAGACTAATCCTCCTAACCAAAATTCCCTCTGTAAGCCCCTCCTTTCTAGAAATTCTGGAGCCCCACTGATTGTGATTATTATTCCCACCTAACTCTAACTCCATTATGCAAAACTCTTCATTTTATGCCTTTGCATAGTAAAACTGATACTGTGTAAGTTTTTCTCAAGTAATAAAAACAAACACAAAAGTTTGACCTGACACTATGCTCTGAGAATTGCATGTTAAGACAATACTAAAGATTTCTTGGCAGATTTACTCTAAAACAAAACAAAACAAAACAAAACAAACAAAAAAACCACTTTAATAGCATGGAAGTTCTTTGATTAATATTACTGGGAACTCAAGTAGCAAATATGTTAAATGTCTCCTTTTCTTTCTCCTTTAAATTCTATCATTATTTTACATATAAAAATTAGCTCCACTGTAAATGTATCCAGTTTTGTATTTTTATTGTAACTAGATATAGACATATAGAAAAAACATCTTTATGTGTTTTGAATTTATGTACTGGGTGCCATCCTAAAGAATAACATATACATACCTCTGACCTAACAACTCTACTCACAGATATATATCTAACAGGCAGGTAGAAATATTGCACACACATGTGGCCCATAGGAACAAGCAACTTTATTTCTAGCTGTTTCAACCTTGAAACTACTAAATATCCAACAACAACAAAATGGATACATTTTTATATATGCATATGATAGAATACTATCATATTCTAGTGATGAAAATAAATGGACTCTTGCTACAGGCAACAGCATGGACAAATCTCACAAACATGTTGAGTATTAGAAGCTAGACCACAAAGAATACATGTTATATGATTCCACTTATAAAGTTCAAAAGCATGCAAAATCAATCTGTTGTTTTAGAAGTTGGGACAGTGCCTCCGTGAGCAGTAACTGTGTCAGGGCAGGAGGGACGTTTCTGGGGGTGTCTGTAATGCATTCCTATCTGAGTGCTCTTTTTCTTTTTTTTTTTTTAATCTCAGTGGTCTCATACAGGCGTGATGTCTGGGTGGTAATTCATGGAGCTCTATGCTTATAAGTTGTGTATGTATATCACAATAAGTTAAAAGTACTAGATATTCACATAAATATAACTTGTTGTAAGACAGTTTTAAAAACATTTTTTTCTCTTCCCTTGTCCTCTTCCTGCCACCTGAGTGTACAGATGTGGACAAGCAACTTAAAACACTTCCTGTTGTTGACTCTCTATCCCAGATTAAAAGGAATGAGCTAGATGGGCTTGTTGCTCATTACAGAAAAATACCAGGAAGAGGGAAAAATGCACAGAAAAGATAAAGCTAAAAAGGAGATACACTTGGGGTTTAGATAGAGAAGAAGAATGATTATAGGTACTTTCATAAAGTGAAAATAAAACATAGTATTACCCAATAAGACATCAGCTGCAAGCAAATGGTCCATCACACTATCCAAAATATAAGTCTGAAATTCTTTTTGCTGAGTTCTTGTAGATCTTTCAGGAGAAGCCTAATCAATAAAATTTACAATTAGAAACAGAACCAATTAAACAAAGATAAGGCCTCAATCATAGTTATATTATTAATACTTACATAGTTACATAAAAAAACCCTACTGGGAAATAATAAAATATGACATGAGAGATAGTAGACACCCTTATGCTTTTTTTTATTTTTGTGACCACAGAATTAAAAAGAAGCAAAAGTAAAGTATCATCTTTTGAATCCAGTCCTCCAAAAAGATTCTAAGTATTAAAAGTATTTAATAAATATCTGATAATCTATTAGTATACCTCAATTCCAAAGACAGTTGGCCATTTATGAGATACAGATAAAATAAATCATAGAGCCATTAAAACAGATATAAAACCTCAGGGATCTAGGAGTCAAGGGGGCAAGGTTGAGGGGGAAGGGAATATTAATACCAAATGTTAACTAAGCACATGGCACACAATTTAGCTCTGCGCTTCCACGGTATCGAGGAGAAAAAAAGACGATACGGTTTACAAAGCTTTTTCTTATCTATAAAAAGCAGCACACTACACTGTCAGCAAGGATGTTTACCTGAAGTCGTTCTTAGAGGAAGGTTCTCTAAGGGTTTTTAAAAGGACGACAATGCTAACCCTATCCATAATACCTTTGAGAATGGTTTTGTACAGTACAAAGATGATTTTAGAAATGATATTGAATAAAAGCTTAGGGCACAAAGTTAAACTACAGTCCTCAGATGGCATTTCTGTTATTAGGGTAATATAATCTAGGTGCATAACTGGCAAGTATCTAACCTGAGAGGTGAGTGGCAGACCACTGGGAGCCTACGGATGAAAGGTGGAAACATCCTTCTGTCGTCCTCAAATGCCAGTGGTTTTAGTTGGCTTTTGGTAGGAGTTGGATATGGAACAGTTCAACAAACTGACACAAAACTGTTTCTTAAAAAGAGATCTGTATGTTTTGATACCAGCATAGTAATGATGCTTTGCAGATCCGTGAATACACACATCCGGGACTATGGTTATGATGTTACAAAAGTGGGCTTTAGAAAACTGTTTTGCTTTATGCATTTAAAATTAAATTCTGCTCTATTTTAAAAAATCCACTTCTTTCTATTCTGATTTTCAAGATGGTACTCAAAAAGGGTTTAAAGGAGCAGTTAAAAATCTAAAATCTATATTCAAATCAAAGATCTTATTCTAGGGATTCAAAAACCAACATCTCAACCAAAGTTGCAACAAGCATTTCTCTGTTTTGCTGGTAAGACATATTTATTTTGTTTAAAAATGACAAAATGTGGGCCTAATAACAGTTAAAATAGTACTAAAGTTTAGAAATTTGGTTTGGGATCAGAATAATTTGGGGAAAAATGAAAGATAGGTCATATTGTTTTTAATCTTAATAAATTTTCCTGTGCAGTTGGAACAGATTAATGACAGTGGTCAGCAGTAGAGCTGTGGCCACGCCCTGCCAATTTCTCATGTGGATGGTACAGTGAGAATTCAACCCTGCCAAATAAAGAGAAAACAGCAGATTGATTAGATCTTGGAGGATTACCTTATAATCAGATCAGAGACCATTTTTTCAAACAGCCTGAGCAGATCGAAGTTTACTAAGGAGTAAGGTTCTCCATTCACAGGAAGATTTAAACCCCCCGAAGACAACAGTGTTCATTCTGGATCATCATCACTCAAGGTGGTTGGTTAATGGGATAAATAATAATGGGTAGGGCTTATCAAATCTTAACTAGACAAAGTTTGGAATCTGAAAACAGAGGGACCATGGTACACAGAAAAGTAGCTTCATCAACAATATTTATCTTTACTTAATTAAGAAACATTCTTTTGAATTATGCAAGGATTTAAGGCTGGCTCAGTCACCAATAGGCATTTAATCCTCTGAATCCTCTCACAGAATCTATTATATGAGTGATTATGACCCAGAATTTATGCTTGTTATTGGCTCTAATTGCTGAGTTTAAATGTTCTTGCTGAGATTTATTGTAGCCTAACTTTTAAAGGATTTAAGGCTTAATGAATGAATGCACAGCTGTCTCAGAGACATTAAAAAAAAAATTCTATGGAGTTGCTATATGTAAAAGACAGTGCTTACTTTTATCTCATTATCTCAATCTGCAAAATATCTCTTTGTACCCCATTTTAGGGAGATGGTAACTAAGGCTGAGTGGGTAAGTCACAACTAGGACTCAAACCTCAGTTTCTTTGATGGCAAAATTCATGGCCTCCCATTATACTATACTCTTCCAGCTCTACCGTAAGTCTCCACATTGAAGTTAACAAATGCACAAAAACAACTCTGCTACAGCCTCATCAATCTTCTACATCAATCTGGTCGGCTGCACCAGATACCTGGGACGAGTTCAGGGCAGGGGGAGGACAGGGTGAGCACTATGATCTGCTCCGGTCTGTGGCCATCACATGTCTTCCCGGTAAACACAGGGAAGCCAGTCAACACCAGTATTCAGAGAATCACAGCCTTCTTTCTGCAGCCTGCAGACACCATGCAGAATCCATGCGCACAGACCAGCCAGCCCAGCGGGCCTGCTGCTCTCGACGAGAGCAGTGCAGCTTTGGGAGGAAGACCTTTGGTGTTCAGTGGTTTGTGGACAGGCTGAAGCTCTTAAGGAAGAGGTTTCGAGCTTCTTCATTCCAACTGCAGTATTCCTCTTAACTGATTTCCTCCCTTCTATCAGTTACGGGAGAGGGCTCTCTCTGCCCCCTTTTGCCACTTTTTGTTTGTTCGTTGTCCTACAGTCACCCAGGGTGGATCTCAGACTGATGTGAAGAGAGAAGACTTTTAGAAGATGGCTACAATAGAGAGTTGTGAACTCCTGAGAGCACAGACAGGTACTTATGGTATAAGCCCACCCTCCGACCCCGGGCTGCCATGGTGGTGCTCACGTGCAGCAATGTCACCGGGCCTTCTGTAAGATGCCTGCTGGTGACAGGTACTGGTGGTGACAGACACCGGTGGATGGGAGCAGGGAGAAGAGCTCCTGGACACTCTGGTATATGCCAGCGAAGGCCACTTCGTTTTCTGGGTAAGCCTTACATGCCAGGTTCTGTGTTATGAATCTTAAATGTATTCTCTTATTTAATTCTCACAGCAGCCCTCAGAGACAGGTTCTATTTTTATACCTTGTGAAAGATGGGCAAACTCTAAGGGGTGAAGGGAGCGGAGAGGACACAGCTATAACCAGCACACATTTAATTTCTCAAAAATAGCTTTTGCTGGGTGATTTACATATATTTAACTCCCGTAAAAATCATACAAGGGAGATTAGTATATAAATCATTCTCCAGAGAATGGATTGAGTTCATTGAGACAAAAGTGTTTATATAATAAATAACCGGCCCAGAATTCAAAACAGGTCCTTCTCACTCCAAAACCCATGCTTTTTCTACTGCACCATACTGCCTCCCTTGTACACTCTGGCTCGCCTACACAAATGGGAATCTTTTATAATCAAGTAAGTAGATGATCTTGTGGTGAGATTCCGGCAATCCTAAGACTGAAGATGGCCTGCCTCAAACGTATCGAACTGAAAATCAGTTGGATCAAACCCCATCCTTCATCCAGGTAAGTGGTAAACATACAGGATAATTCTCTTCTTGAACAACATTCAAAATCGTGTGCTTGCTGTTTTTTACACCATCAAAGACATAGAGTGCAATAAATATGTTCTGCATGTTTATTCTATATGTGTATAGAAGAATTGGAAGTCCCTCGAAGGATTAAGTTAATTTTTAAAAGCAAATGTTATCTCTCTTATTAGATGTATCACATCTTCCTGTTCGAGAGCTGCCAGGATATGGTTATAGTTAAATGATTAATATTGAAAAGAACCAAAACTCTGTGCTAATTCTGTAAGAGATGAAAGGACATGTGAAAGGTGGTCCCTAACTTTTAAGGAGTTGATAATCTACCTGGGAGTTTCCATCTTGACATCCCCCCGTTTTCCTTGAATTCTAACCCCACCACCCCTGACTCTCCAGTCCAATCAGACACAATTCCACCACAGGGCAGATTACTGTCCACAACAAGAATGCTACCTCAAGGTTAGTACATGTTATATCAAACTTTTTCTTTGAAAAATATAGAAAATCAAAATAAAAGACAATTATTTTGCTTACCCATGTTTAATTATCTATCAGGGTTCCTACAAATCTGAAAAGGCTATTAATGGATGTATCTGTCCGTATCTCCCACACATGGGTATTTTAGTATCTGGCTCAGTTATGCTTTCTGGCACACACCTCTTCTGAACTTTATTATCTTGTTATTTTCTGATCACCATTTCATTTTGCATAGAATGCTTCAAATTCTTACCTGACGTGCTAAGATACTAGCCATCTCTCTTACTTCTTAAAGTTTCTAACAAGGGCAAGTTCTACCAGGCATGCTTTTAAACTCTTACCATGTGAACTGCTGATGACATTTACTATTTTTCTACCAACGTAAACAGTG
The DNA here is from genome assembly GCF_027475565.1 of Acinonyx jubatus. Lineage (NCBI taxonomy): Eukaryota > Metazoa > Chordata > Mammalia > Carnivora > Felidae > Acinonyx > Acinonyx jubatus. Next base: position 132,997,520 of record NC_069382.1, on the reverse strand, counting down.
TGGTCCTGGTTAAAATGCTTAGCATGACTAGTATCTAAATTACATCAGCAATTTCTTTTAGTTGACCAAAGGGAGAGAGTTTCACATGAATCAGATAAAACATCTCCTGTGGTTTTAAGGCTTCAAATAAAAAATTAACTGTATTAGCCACTAGAGGGAGCAGAGAAAGTGCAGGTTCAGCTACCAAATGGCTGAGAGCATGAGGGAAGTTCCCCAGAGAGAAGAGCAGTTATAGTCTTTGGAACTGAATCTTTTCATAGGATGATATTATTTTCAGAGTCCTGGAATGCACTACTTGACCCTGCTTATATGAATTGACCAAAAAAAATATGAATGTACAGGCAACTAGTTACATATTAAATTCTCTTTCTAGGATCTTTTGAAAATTTTCTAGGTGAACATTTGGTTTTCAGGCATGGCCAATTACTAGAGCCAGCAGTACACTTAGGGCTCATTTTCTGACGCATCAGCTGATTCATATCACTTACCAGCAGAACAGGCAAGTGCAATGGGCTGTCTGCATCTCCCCCAAATTCATATGTTGAAGCTCTATCCCTCAATGTGATGGTATTAAGAGATGGAGCCATCAAAACGTAATTAGGTTAAGATGAGGTCACGATGGTGGAGTGCCCATGAGATTAGTGCCCTTATTAGAGGAAGGAACACAAGAGTTTTCTCGCACATGAGTGCATGTGCGCACGTTCTCGTTCTCTCCTCTCTCTCTCTCTGCCATGTGAGAGTATAACAATGTAGCCATCTGTAAGCCAGAAAGAGGGCACCAGAACCTCACCAAACTGGCACCCTGAGGTCAGACTTCTCTGTCTGGAACTGTGGGAAATAAATGTCTATTATCCACACCACCCAGTCTATGGTATTTTGTTGCAGTCTGAACTAAGCAAGGAAGCAACCTAAAACTTTGCTGCCTTGAGGAAAATTTAATAACTGTATATTAAGCACCTACTATGTGCAACACACCATATCTTATGGTGCAGAGGATACCAAGAGCAATAATACCTGGTTATAATATGAAAGACGGACAGAAGTAGGGAGTTACACACTGAGGAGACAATGACGCTCTAAGTGTTAGAGTATGTGAGAGAAGGTACTGGCACACTAAGGACCATGGGCCAAATCCAGCCCATGTCTGTCTTTGTAGACCAAGTTTTATTGAAACACAGCCATGCTCATTCATTTATGTGTTGTCTACGGCTGCTTCCTAGCTACAGTGATATACTGAAACAGTTGTAACAGAGATTGTATAGCCTGCAAAGCTTGAAACATTTACTATTTGGCCCTTCACAGAAAAAGTCTGTCAATTCCTGGCCAGGAAAGGATAAGAAAGGTTTGAATTAGGGACATGCTTATGGGAGGGAACAGAAAGTAGAGAAACAAATTGTTAGGGTATATAGCACGTCTGGGATAAAAAATTCCCATAGTCCATGATATGTTCTGCCTGTATAACCAAAAGAATTTGAAATCTGAAAGGTATCTGGCATAAAATATGCTTGGTTATTAATGTTCTAATTATAAAAACTGAGCAAAAGACATGTAAATGCATTTTTTTGTCCTTACCTCCAACAAAAGATCAATTAGCGGAGTCTGCTTGCTGGCAGGAGTAAGACAGAGATTGTCTATTATTAAGACCCGCATGAAGTCAAAAACAAACTTTTTAGCTGGGTGATTGGTCAGATACGTCTTCGTGCCCACATTGCAGTACTCTGACTGGCTTCTGTTCATCCCTGTGTCTGCTGCAAAGGCTTTAAATTCTTCTGCTGGAGATCCAACTTCATCATCAAGATCAGTCACCTGGTAAAATCAAGTGGAAATACACACGAGTCATATTTGATTTTATGTGATATTTTCACTTCCATGTTTCCTAAAATCCAAATTATAGCAGCAAGAGTACTTTCCTTCAATATTTACCTCCTACTAGGCTATTCAATACATTACTTCACTGCTTATTTGACTATCACTTCAAGGTAGTAACCGGGAACCAGATGTATGTGTACTTAACCCATGCTCTTTCTAATATTAAAGTGACCAGCCACTACCCGTGTATCTGTTTTATGTTGAATTTTATCTCTACTATGGATAACTGCACTTAAAATAATTGAAATGATGAGAATGACTATATTTGCATATTGAAATATACCTATGGAGAAGTCAATGTCACAGAATTTCAAATTAAGATCTGGCCCAAGGGTGGCATCTAAGAGCTGATCTATTTTTGCAAATTAAAAAACAAAACAAAAAAACAGATAAATAAACAAAACAACAACATAACCAAAGCCAGTTTGGAGCCAAGTGAGAAAAAAAAAAAAAGAGGACCAAAAGACAGATGATAAGCTGCTGACAAGGAAAAGACATTGAGATAATACTAAAGGTCTGTTTTTACCAAAACAAGAGGATTTTAAAATTACAAACAAGCCAGGGTATTAAGATCATGTGTTTTACTTGTCTTTCTTCCTAAAATCCCCTACAGTTTTATAATGAATGTTTCTACCTTTACACATGAAGAAAGGGTAGTAGGAAGAAGGTAGTTTACTCCAGGTCCCAGAATAAGTGGTAGAATTAAGAGAAAACATGAAATTCTGAAGTATAGGGAATACTGTCTTTAGGGCTTTGTTTTAAAGGACAAAAGAAGTACCTGTACTACCTATGATTATATTCTAATAATTTGTTATTACTACAGAATATAAAAAATAAAAGTTGAATGAAAAGACAAACACAGATTTCATTTTTGTATAAAAACAGTCAATCCTATAATTAATTTGTAAAGACTAAATCCAGGAGATGCTGAATTCCTGAGGTAAGGAAAGCAGAGGTTAAGTTCACTCTGACCGGAGTTCTGTAACTCGGCTACGACATTGCATGACACAGCTTTCAGCATGTAAAGCAAGAAATGGGTCCACAGTGACTCAGAGAGGGAAGTGATTAACCAGAGACTTACGAGAATATGTTAAATAAAACCAGAAGTAGAATTCACTGCTATTTTAGAGGAAAGCAGAAGGAGAGTGTGGGGAGCAGACACCAGAGAATAATGTAAGAGGTGAGGTAGAAAGTTAGGAAACTAACTTGGTCAGAAGCTGAAAAGACTGGCAGGAAAACCCTGCCAACCACTGGGGCAGACTAATCCCAGGTAGACGTTCCCCCCACCTTTCCTACCATCTCTGAGTAAGGACGGATATTGAAGGGGAAGACGGTGGCTGCTAATGCACACAGGAAGTCAGGGCTCATCCACATGGAGGCCAGGTCAGGAACATTGTGATATAAGTATCTAAAGAACTGCATCAGGGTCACGGGGTATTCCCGGAGCCAAGACCCCTCTTCTTCTGATTGCCAAGGCTGTCATGGGGACAAGAAAAGAAATAATACGTTAGAAAAACTGACACTGCTACAAATCACTTTAAAAAATCCATTACTCAACTTCTTTTCTAACACTGGACATGGTAATGGTTCACAATGCTTATGAACCACATTCACGAGCAAATATCTGTCAACACATCTAGAAATAAGCTATAACAGACACAGTAGTCCTAGAAACTGACAGGACATTTGTTCACTGGCATAGTCATAGCTCAGTAACTTGAGTCAGTGGTTTTGACTATTTATCATTATCAACATGAGAACAGTTGGTGCCAATAGTGGCTGTGTTATCCACAAAGCTGTCTTATCCTCCATCATGCTGCCATTATGTTAGGAGTAACACGAAAGATGGGGAAGTTACCTCACCTTTCTGAACCTCACACTGTCATATGTAAAATGACAACAACAATGCTTGGAGCCATTATGCAACCATGATATTATGATTTATAATACAAAATATATACTTGGGTCTTTGTCCCATCTCATTCTTGGCACAGAGCTACTAAAACCTTTGGAATGTCCTAAGTGAGAAAAGCCATGAAGGTGTCTTTTGTTAATTATAACAAACCCCTTGGGGTGTCTAGGTGGCTCAGTCTGTTGAGAGTCCGACTCTTAATTTTGGCTCAGGTCATGATCTCACAGTTGGTGGGATCGAGCCCCACAACAGGCTCTGCATTAACAGTGCAGAGCCTGCTTAAGGTTCCCTTTCTCCCTCTCTCTCTGCCCCTCCCCAGCTCGTGCATGCTCTCTCTCAAAATAAATAAATATTAAAAAAAAAAATCATAACAAACCCCTTTCAACCACATCTGAGTTAATGTTAATGATAAGATTTTTGGAAAGCCCCTAAAGATGGAGGCTTGGCAGGGAAACAACCACATGAATAGAGGACTGAAACTTTCATCGCTATACTAAAGCCCTGTACCCTCTAACTTCTAGGAAGGAGAGAGGGTGTGGAGATTGAGTTCAATCACTAATGGCCAATGGTTCAATCATGTCGATGTAATGAAGCCTGAATAAAAACCCTAAAGGACAGGGTCTGGAGAGCTTCTGGCTTGGTGAACACACAGAGGTGCTGGGAGAGCAGCAGGTAGAGAGGGCATGGGAGCTCTGTGCCCTTCTCCACACCCTACTCTCTGCAGCTCCTCCATTGGCTGTTCCTGAGGCACATCCTTGTATAATAAACTGGCAATCAGTTTTTCTAACTGGCAATCTAGTAAGATGTTTTCCCAAGTCGTGGGAACCTCCAATTTACAGCCAATAGAGCAGAAGCACAGGTAACAACATGGACTTGTGACTGGCACCTGACGTGGTGGCGGGGGGCAGTTGTGTGGGACCGAGCCCTTAACCTGTGGGATCTGATGCTGTCTCCAGGTAGACCGCGTCAGAACTGAACTAAGCTGTGGGACATGCAGCTAGCGTGGCAAAACCCACCACACAGTCGGTGACCAGAAGTGTCAGATGCGAAGAAGTGAGGTAGCAGAATATTGAGAGTAGAGGAGACACACAGGAGTGTGTTTTTCCTTCGGAGCAATACAACAACAATAACGATGATGATAAAAAGGGAAAAAGGATATATGGGAACAATACCTATCTTTTGCTAGTTGCCCAGAGAGTGACTTTTTTAACTTAGATTTTTGTATTTGTTTATAAAAAGGAACTAAAACAAGAGCCCCAAGCATTCTAAATTAATACAATAGTAATGTTCTTTTCTAAGATGACATAAGAATAGTTTTGACTAAAATTAGGTTTGTCGGTACGTGTGATCCAAAGAGAGCTAGCTAGTAATTCCTCTTACAATGTGATCTTAAATTGTGTAAACAAATTAAGTCGTTACTCACAGTGTTCCTATAAAAGAAACAGGAACATACATCTTGTCACTTACTCTTTCAATCTTTCATATCCAAGTTAGAAATAAATAGAACAAAAACGAATACAAAATAAAACCAGTGCTGACATTTTTAACCTTTAAATGAAGGTGATTTTCAAAGTTCAAGTAACATATTATTGCAATGACATATACTATTAATGTATATTTGTTATATATACATACATATATGTTAGAATATATATAACACTAATAATATCCATGAACACTGACAAAACACTATGTACCAGGCACTCTTTTTTATCAGTGCTTTGTGTATATATTAACGCCTCATGAAATCCTCACAGCAATCATAACAGGTAAGTTCTGTTATCACCAGCATTTTATACATGAGGAACCTGAGGCACATAGAGGTTAGCATGTCTTAAGTACCAAGTATGGGATTTGAACCCAGACAGGGCTCCAGAGATCACGGTCTAATCAACTGCACAGTGAGTCTCTACAGTAGAGATAACTAAAAGGAGAGACTGTGTAATAAATAAACAGCCATGTTATCTTAGGATTCCCCTATTGATAAAAATGTATCACAGGCAGGAGGAACGACCAACAGGTTTAAGTATCTCTGTAAACTTACTGAATTCAGCATGCTTCGGAGCATCCCCAATAATAAAAAAGCAGCTTCTGTGCACACGTTATGGATAGAGGAGACCACAGTTCCACTTGAGGCAGGAACTCCAAAGATAAATGTCCAAATAGAATCTAAATCAAACTGTAGAGGTCAAAATGAATGAAGATTAGCCACTGTCCATTGTTTTCAGCTAGAGACCCTCACAAGTTCTAATATTCTAAAACTTCTTTGAGACTGATTAGTTTTTTTCAAGGTGAGCAATGATGGAGAGGGATAGAGATGTAGCACTCCTCCCTCCTCTAAATTTTAAAAGTTTGTAAATTTTTACATTTATAAAGAGTGAATACTATGTATCATTCTGGCTTCTGTACCCATGTTAATAGAAAACAATATTTTCTATTTTTTTTCCTCCAATGAAAACAAACAGAAAGAAAACACATGCTAATTAGCTAGGAGATGACATTATACCACTAATGATTTTAAGCAGGATCTTTAAAAAAAAAAAAAGCACACAGAACTCCCCCCCTCCCTCTTTTGGCAATGTTCTAATTCACATACAGGTAATATTTCACAAAATAAAAATCAGTTTAGGAGACTTATTCATAGAGTTTTATATAATACTTCATGACTATGGTGTCATGCTTATTTTGAAAAATTACATAACCAACCGAACTCTGTTAAGCCCGAATCCATATTCTGACTTAATATAAGGGTACACACTTTCTTTTTGTTTAAAAGGTTTTGTCAATTACTAGAATCATTTGATTTAGCACTTGGAGTTATGACAGAAGTACAGTTGAGTTTAAAACTAAATTCCCAAGTCTTTGCAGTACCACAAACCAAAGCTACACAACAGTCCACAACAGTCTTCAGTTAGGATTTAAGTAAAGTCTCAGTGTTTTCCTATTGTGGATGTTATCTATCATTAGGAAATTAAAAATATTTTTGTAATCAGAATTTGCACTAAGAATCCTATCCAGTAAACTCACGGCACATAAACTGCTCTCTTTATTTTTAATTCTATAGAAATGACATTATACTTCTAGATAACATCACAGAACTTGAATTCTTCAGATCTCCATTTAAAATACCATCCAAAGTCTTTATGCATATGGAATCATAGAGAGTAATCATTTAAAAAAAAAAAAAAAAGACCACAGAGGGAAAAAAGGACTTCTTTTTGCTAAAGTTTTCTATGGTAGCTTCATATTTTTCTGTCCCAAACCAAATCCTACATGTGAGAAAGGAATGGAATCCCTTTGGTTTTATTGTGAGCAGCCCATCATCACCCTGTGGGGGTTTTGCGGCACGTATAATCACACTTCCACCTTACTAGATAATTCCTACCTGGCAACCCTGCTTACACCGGCTGCTGATGACAGGCACACTGACCTGCAGGTTCTCAGGCAGCTCACTAACTGGCTGCTGCAGAAACAGTGCCATGAGGAGAAAGTAGAGAGCAGGGACATTAGTGTGTTTAGGAAGGAAGGACTGAAGAACTGGGAAACCAGGAAAATGACAAGCATCACGGTTAATCTCCCTGACCGTCGATCGCCCGCCAGCACTCCTGCCCACGTTGAATCCTAAGAGGAGAGGAAAGGTAACAGTAAGTACAGTAATCAGTAATCGACTGCCGTGCTATATTAACAAAGAAAGGAGTAATTCAGTATATGTGACATTTCTATCCAGAGTATTCATGCTAATAAAGGCAATTAACTACTCCACTGTTGAATTCACCTTCCAGTTACAAGTTGACTTTACTATCTCTGATTTCAGCAAGCCTGTCTATTAGAACACAGGTCTTGAAAAATAGCTGAGACAATCGGATACAAGAGAGAATATAAATTCCACTCATTAAAAGAAGGACCTCAAACGAGCTCTAACATTTCCCTAAGAAGAAAGTAAAATTCAAAATAGAGTCAAAGTTAGGATGCTACAAAAATGTACCTTAAAAAACTAAAACTGCTATATTTAGCATATAATTATAATGAACTATATTCAGTTAATATAGGTCATTTGTCCTGAAGATCATATTAACCTAGTTAACTTTAAGTCATCTACAAGTTTTGAGACAAGACAGAATAAATAAGCAAACTGATCTGTAATTCCGTTCGGAAGTTCCCCAGCACTCCTGGACTGTGGCTGTCTATGCAGAATTCTTCCCAGAAACACAGCTCTACCAGGACGGGGTCAGGGCTTGCGGACGTGGCTTACGCAGCATCAGCCTTTCTAGCAATCTTGCCCCCTCCATAACATAACTCATCAGGACACAACTCCAATAGTTAGTTCTTCTCCCTCCCCAAATCTAGCACAGTGCTCCGAACAGAGTAAACGTTGGTCAGAGTTTCAGTGTAAAACTTATATGAAGGGCAACCAAGAGATGAAGGATTGATTTCTACTCTGGAGCAATCTGTATTTCAAGTGAATATTCATTTTTTCCTTCCAATTTCTTTTTTCTAGGATGAAGTAAGCATGTAACTTGCTACTATTTAAGATAATAAAAGAGAAATTTGCATCCAGCTAGCTTTTTAATAATTTCATCCTAACCAACTGCTTCATGTGTTGTGAATTAATCTTCTGATGTTTGTCTAATTAAAAAATTGTATAGCAATTTACCGACCTCTTTCCCATATCATCTCATTTCTCACACACAATGAACATGTGAGTCAGAGATTACTATTATCCTTTCTATACGGAAAATATGCAATTTGTTCAAAATCACAAAGTTGAAGATTGCTGCTGCTAGGATTTGAGCTGATGTCTGTTTTAGAGCCTGTGAAGTTACACGGTGTCCCCTGGTCTTCTTAATGACACTGCTACATTTCTGAAAGACCTGGCCACTGGTGATTTTTGCCTATAGTGAATTCTCAATGAAATCACCAGTATAAAAAAGTCTTGAGCTTTAAGAAGTCAGAAGACATAAGGTGGTATTTTCTACATTAAATAGGAAAATAAATTTTGAATAAATTGCAGGTCCTAAATGAAAACCAATACCAACATTCATTTGCCTTTCTATTTTTCCCTATAATTAATCTTAAGGAATACTTAACATGTTATTAACAATTAAACATTAATTTAGATTCAAATTACAGCTATGTGGAAGGTATTTTTATAAAAAAAATTTGACAAAACTACCAAATGTGAATAAAACAAAGACATTAGGTTGCTCATCACATCAGACAGAAACAGAATCAAGCGATAGGACACATATCTGTAATACATACACCTATATGTGTGTGATCACACAAGTATTCAGGGAAAATTTAGTTAAATTGAACCAAATTTAAATTACACTTAAGTTCCTAGATTTCGCTCTGAGAACGAGAAGAGCATATGCAATTTGTAAGCAGGTATAAAAGAAGACAAATTCCAAGGCATGAAGTCAGGCCAGATATAGAAAAGGCACCTTTTTCTGATACTACAGACAAAAGAACAGGACTAACACTTAGAAGACGGTTACTCAGACACCAATACTGTCTGACTCAGGAACCTTATGCATGTAACAGTCTTACTTTCCTAATTAGAGAAATTATTCCTTAAGTTTTACTTACTAGCTTTATTTCATATGAAGTATAACAAATCCATAAAATATATACCTGACTCCATAATCATGAAGCTCAAAAGAGATGAGACATGTTAAAGAATTCTGTAAAGCACAATGTGCTATATAAACCTCAGGTGTTACTACTGTGGTTTTTGGCCTTCAGTGGGAAGTGGTGCTCTCTGTTAGTGTTTGAAATTCTCATACTCCACAGAACTCACATTCTGCTGTGCCTTCCATTGCTTGCTCTCTTAGTAGCTATCATTAAGGTCAACAAGTGCAGTGTCTTGCTACCAAACTGTTCCTAACAATAACATTTGTAGGCTATATCCCTCCCCTAGAGTCAATGTAAAATAGTCATTGTTTTTAAACCATGAAAGTGTCTATAATGATAATGTCGAATATATATTTCAAAGCCATCAATTTTCTCGAGCAATCATTTCACCGTAAATTCCTTTCTTCATTACAAAGTTTCTTAAGACATTTTCCAATGTGAAATAACAGTAAAATAATCTTATGTTGTAAACTCAGTCTTGTATCATTTTCTTTGACATATGAATCAGATGCAGGCATCACTTAGGTATTGATGCTTTTACTTTTTTTTTTACAGATAAATCGCATATTCAATTTGGATCCCTAATTTTCCCACCTGATAAGGGTAAACAGGTATTTTTTATGCTTATTCCAGAATATAACTATATATGATTTTAAAATGTAATATTATAAAGACAAATATATTTTAAAATATATATTTCAAGAATTTAAAAAATACTTTATGAATTGAATGACTGGTTTTCAATAAAAACATTATTTTAAATACATATTTTCTAAAATGAGAACACTAATATGAATAGAAATATAGCTGCTCAAATGAATCTAACATAGGAAAATGTAATTTTCTAATATTACGTACATGCTCAGTCCCACATTGAAAATAGCACAGAACTAGCAAGCAGAGAATAAGGAAACTTGGCTGAAACCTCGAGCTAATTAAATCTTTGAGAGGCAATATCATAAAACGGTTAAAAGCATGGGCTTTTGATCTAATCGACCTGGATACAAATGTTGACACTTAGCTGACAAGTGACTTCATACCTATGCTTGGTTTTCTCATAAGTAAAATGGCTATGATAGTATTTATACCTCACAGGACGACCGTGAAAATGAAAATGTTTAGTAACTGGCACAGAACAAGCACTCAAAATACTGATTATTATTAACTGAGTTTGGATGATTTGCTAATTACTTACTTATACATAAGAAAGGGAAGTATACAACAAAAAGATGATAAGGAATTCCCTTGAGTTTTCACATCTTGAATATCCTGTCTAACTTCAGCTTGATTTGCACTTAAAAATGCAAAATTTGAAACTTTCTAAGCTGTTCATTCATTCATTCAAATTCATGACTCTTAATGGCTGTCAGATGAACTGAGGACTGTAAGCTTTCACAAGATTTAAAAATAAAGTACAACAGCTTATCTTATAGCAGCTGATGGTAAAAGTCCCATACCTAATACAGTTCCGATCTTATTAGTTAAGACAGAATCTGTCTGTTCCAGCCACCCTCCACCGCTGAGTCCTTCCTTAAACTTGATGAGAATGGACTGATTACTCAGCAGCACGACAAGAATCCTCATGGCTGCTGTAACTGTGGTGGAGTGCAAGTGTTCTTCCATGAACATCATAATCCAGTCGAAGCCCAGTGTCCTAACCAGTTCTTCACAAGCTCTGTGTAAAGGTAGATAATTAAGAAGAAGAAAAAAACAGAACATTAATTTCAAGTGTTAGGATTTCTAATTTAAAAACATACATAAGTAAGACTAGGTTTTGTTCTCAAGATACTATAAATTGCAAAGTTCAAAAGATCTATTAAAAGTAGCAATTCTTGCTATTGTCTACTATGAATTAACTAGTGATAACCACTGGTACCATCAATTCTAAAAAGATCTTACTTACTGCAAATTAATGCTTGTCTTTTCTTTAGATGTATAAACTAGTTTTAGCAAGATATCTAGAAGTCTGTTCCTCAAAAGTATAAGATTAGCAGATACAAGACCTCCAAAGTCTTCTTCAGTTCCTACAATGAAAATATATACATTAAATTGCCTTAGTAGATAAACCAGTATAAAATATATAACACTGTTCTAAGAAATCTCACCGAAAATTACACCTTTTAGAAAACATTTTCTCCAAAAATAAACTTTTAAAAAAAATTTTAAAGGGAGGCTCAGTTGGTTAAGTGTCTGACTTTGGCTCAGGTCATGATCTCGCAGTTTGTGGGTTCAAGCCCCATGTCATGCTCTGTGCTGACAGCTCAGAGCCTGGAGCCTGCTTTGGATTCTGTGTCTCCCCCTCTCTCCGCCCCTCCCCCACGTGCATACTGTCTTTTTTTCTCTCTCTCAAAAAAAAAAAAAAAAAAAAAAAAAGAAAACATTTTCTCTAGGAGTACTTTAGAATCCTGAAAATTGTTCATTTATATTTGACATTATCTAAACAAGTAATAAAAGACTGTAAATCTTTTCTTACATTAATATTTCTCCACCACCACCAACAGAGGGGAAATTAGTCACGTGAATAAAAACAACAATCCAAATCCTTAATTTCCAGTTTCATTTTGAAGGATATATATAGTTAAATTTACCAAATTTAAAAATGAAAAATAGGAAGCATAAACTATTCAGTAACTGTAATAAAGGAGACTTTGAATTAAATAGCACAGAAGAGAGGCAAAGGCACACAAGTGTACAAGAGAAACTGGAAAAGCAAGGGAGGGAGACAGAAAGCTTATGGTTCTCAAAGGCATGGTGCGGACTTCTGGGCCCAGCCTGGACACTGATGGGCTATGGGCTGGTAAATCACAGTCCCCAGGCCTTCCTTTATTCCAGAATTGAAGTTCTGGCTACATTAGTTGTATGCTTTTACTTGTTTGGGCAAGAGACACTTTTTGCCTTTAAACATTACCTTTTAAAATGCTAATTTTGTGCCTTAAACATTGGTAAGGATGCCTCAAGCTTACCTAGGGGAATTCAAGATTCCCTTCCCTTCTAAGAGGGAAGACTGGTATTTGATAAATTGCTTTGTTGAAAACATACCATACAACCTAAATTGAGATAAGAATCACTTCCTTTCAATTATTTCCTTTTCAATTACTTCTTTTCAGGAAAATGGTGATCCAACAGAAATGAAAAATTCTCCTTAGATTTATATCTAGTTTTCTGTCAGTTTTGCTTCTCTTAATTTTCAAATACAGTTTAAAACAATAAACTCTGAACTTCCAGCTTAAGTTGTTTCCACTCCGACTGATGCTTTCTTCCACAGTGCACTACCCTTTTATGCTATTTTATTCTGCACTGATTATTATATTGCTCTTCAGCATTATTCAAACCATTTTATTTTTTGTAGGTGTATCCTGAATGCTATATAAACTACTTCAAAGAAAAAACTATGGTTTTATTTGGAACATTACATTATAGTTAATGTAATCTTCAGTTCATATCAAATAAACAATGTCATATACTAACAAGACCAACAGTGTGCTTCTGACTTTCTCTATTATTTCAAATGGCAATGAAGTGATGAGAATACTAATGAACTTGGCGCATCAACAGAAAAATTTGCTAATTTATACATCCCCACTACTGTACTCTTCTCAAAGGAAATTTTACACTAGTTGTGCTAATTGAATTCAACAACTAGCAAGAAATATGGAGACTAGAGAAATATTTGTCTCACATCTTTTTATACTTGAAACAAGTGTTATATATTTCCAAAGATTTTTAAAGTACTTTCAATAATATCTGTTTACTTGGTTTATATTAATTCAGAGCTAAGATATAATCTGTGCATATGAAAGAAAAATGTAGTGGTTAAAAAAAGCTTACAATGTTGGTCTGGATTGCCTGGGTTCAAATGGAAGTAGTATGATCTCAGGTAAATGTCTTTTACTCATCTTTCTAGGCCTCAGTTTCTCCCCTTGTAAAACTAGGAGAGCAATAATACCTATTTCATAGAATTGTTACAGGAATATAAAAAGCACTTAAATAGTACCTGGCAGACATTAAGCACTCAGTAAGTGTTATTCATTGATTTTATCTTATGCTTCTCATGCCCTGCTAATTCGCTTTACCAAAGAAACATCAACATTGTTCCAAATGAGGCAGTAGATGAGTGGTCATCAGCAGTCTTATGTTTTGTTAGCATTTGCAGCAAATCATTCAGCCTCTCAAATCTTAGTTTCTTTTTTGAAAAACATGATTACAACACTTCTCTTCTTATTCATGAAGCACTGCAGAGGCTGTGCGCCAGGAGGTATAGCCAACATGGAGGAGAACACCTTTGTGAGGCACTGACTCAACAGTATTTTTCTCCCCTGCCCAGGTGGATAGTGGCGTAAGGGAAGTCACTTATGTGATACGACTTTGGAACAATGTAACATTACAGGTAATAATGTAAGTAATGCTGACAAATATAAGATATTGTGAATTTAATTATAAGTCAACCTAAAAGGTTCTTCCGGAGTGCCTGGCTGCTCAGTGAGAAAAGCAAGTGACTGTGGTTCTTGGGGTTGTGAGTTTGAGCCCCACACCGGGTTAAGAGGTGACTTAAATTAACCTAAAAGTAAATAAAAATAAAAGGTTCTTTCAATGCTTTCCAAACAAATCTCCTATCCTAGAATATATAACAGGAAAAATACAGAACAAGGGGGGAAAACATGCACCACATGAAGAACATATATGAATAAAAAACATGCACCAAATTAAAAAAAAAAAAATGGTTGTCATGGACCCCAAATCCCGCAACTTACGAAACTACTTTCATTTTATATTTACATAAAAGATTCTGAGTAAAATGTTTTTTTCTAAGTGACTACTAAATCTTTAACAGGAAGACAAAAATAATAGTTATACACATATAATTCACACTAGCAAGTGCCTGTGTTTCTAAAGAAATGTATATAAATTTTAAAAAGTCCATTAATGCTCAAAGATCACAGAGTTGAGGCTCCTAGGGAGCTCAGTCAGCTAAGAATCCAACTCTTGATTTCGGCTCAGGTCATGATCTCACATTTTGAGAGTTTGAGACCCGCATCCAGCTCTGTGCTGACAGCAAGGAGCCTGCTTGGGATCCTCTCTCCCCCTCTCACTCTGCCTTGTCCCCGCTCTCTCTCTCAAAATAAATAAATAAACTTAAAAAAAAAAAAAGTCACACAGAATAGAGTTTGCTATTTAAAGGAACACTGCTATGAATCCTCTAAGAATACGAAAGATTTAATTAATATATTCTATTTTTAAGTTTGTTTTTACAGTGATTTGACAACTCTGTATGTTATGCTATGCTCACAAGTGTACCTACCATCTGTCACCACACAACACTATTATAATACCACTGACTATATTCCCTTATGCTGTACCTTTCATCTCCGTGACTTTTCTTTTTTCACTGCTTTAAGACTGTGTTTTTAATTCATGTATAATTAACATCCAGTGTTGTATCAGTTTCAGGTGGACAATGACTCAACCGTTCTATACATTTCTCCATGCTTGTCAAGGTAAGTATGCTCTTTATCCCTGTTATTTCCCCATCTCCCCACCCACCTCCAGGGAAGATTTTAGTTTTAAAGTAAAATCCACACCCTATTAAATTCCATAGGTAATTTTGTACTTCTGCATATCGTACAGGCTTAAAGACAACTGCGAAAGACCAGAAAAAGCAATGTAAGGAGAAAAGTAATATAATAGCATCATATGTAATTCTAAATTGTGCCAGAAAACGGGGCGTGGTAATTACTTTTCAAGCCCCAGACTTAGCTCACCAGTATCAAGCTTCTCTTCATTGTTAATTTCCATAACTACAAATTTCTCACAAACTGCAAACGTTGGTAAAGTAGAAGAAATAAACTGGCCAAACCTTTAAATATAAGAAAAAAAGTTACAGATTTTAGATTTTTCTCTGCCTGAAAAAACCAAAAATATAAAGAAAGAAAACACAAAGAAATGAAAAAGTAGTACTCCTTGTTTTAAATAATCTCTTACAGACCTTTAGGTGATTGCATTTGGTTTACTTCCCCTAGGACCATCTCAATTAACATTACCTGTAACAATGTTTTAAAATAGGCAAAAATATATTCCCCCAGAAATATGAGTCCTTTAATGTACTAACCCTTTAATGCACTTTGAGAACCAAACAGTATGATCCAAATTAAAATGTCCTAAAAAAATAAAATAAATAAATAAATAAAGTCCTAACATTATCTATGTGGATCAACTGTAGCCTAGTAGACGAGAACCTGGGTTTTGGAAACACAGGTAATGTTAAAATCTTGGCTCTATCAGTTTTTAATCTTGTTACTTGAGGCAAGTAGCTTAACTTCTCTGGGTTTTAATTTCTTAATCTGTAAAGTAGAGAAAAATAAAAAACTTGATAGGTTTCAGAGATAATTTTAACAAAGTGATCATTAAGAGTTCCAGAATGGAACTATTTAAATCTAGATTTAAATAAATGTTGTTAAATGGCAATAAACAATTATCTCCAAAATAATTTTTAAACTCCAGTTTTAAATCTTTTGCCAAGTTACAAAAAAATGTCTTCAAGGTAAATGAATATCAAAGTGAGTGATTTACATGCTACACGAATCAGAGACTAGTCTACTGGGAATACTCTAATCAGTCACTCTGATTTTTGCCTGTGATACCTGGTTGATTACATGAAAACAGTCAAACTGAGTTTAAACAATTCTCTATTCGGAAAATACTTTGGTTAGACAGCTTTTTCCTTCCATTTTTGGCTAAGATGGGAATTACCAGGTGGTGAGTAAAACTATTCTACAGATAATCCATAAATATGCCTTAAGCCATTTCTCATTAGCAGCAAAATAATACATCATATAAATGGTTTGAAATATACAAAAATAAAATATCACCATCTGTCTGGGTGATAGAAAATAAATATATAAAAGAGATGACATGCCTGCTACAGGGTGTGTGTGTGTGTGTGCACATGCACATGTGCACACTTGTGCACATACACTTGAGAAGTAGTAGGGCTTAGGGAAGACGTACCAAAAATTCCTATACTGAACACTTTTATGTCCAGGACAAACTCTCACTGGGCTCTCCTACAGATTTTCTCATTCACTAATGACAACAACTGGTTTTACTTTATAAAGGCAAGGGAATATTTTTTGTGCTTACAAATATCTTGAATGTTAACATTATAGGTATCACACAGGCCTAAGAACCAATTTCGTCTCATTCATTTTAATCTCATTGGTACTTTTAGTTAATAAACAGACAGATGCAGAAGTTGTCACTACCTGAGCAGATCATTGCTGTTGGGAAAACCTTGTAGTAAGAAGCTCAGCACATTACTAATGGCAGCAATGGTAGGCTGGGATAAAGACATATCTCGAAGAGTCAGGAGCAACTTGGGGATTAGCTGGAATTCTCTCATTAATTTGGCATTCTTTGAAGCTTCACTATAAGAGAAAGAAGACTTCATATGGTCTGTGCTTATCATCTCTTCTATAATTGAAAAATAAACTACACAGATATTAACTAATACCTGGACTCAGTGAGCAGCTCAATAAAGTGTTCAAATAAGGAAAGATGAAGTTCATATGGTGCATGGAGCCAAACCTACAATAAAAAGAAAGAAGAGTGGTTGGTATATTTAGGGATAAGAAATATCCAAATGACTATCCAACAAACATAAATGCAGCACATAGAACTTATTTCACTTATATAACTAACTGACTATAACCACCTTATAAATTTTTATTTGGTGAAGCCCTATGAAACTGTTTGTACAGAAGACTTCTGGTTCTCTTCATAAAGGATTAATTCCTATGGAATTACCCTCCTAAATAACTGGAAAGGCAAGATCTATAGAAAGCTTATATGGAAATCAGTGACTGAATATTATTACTGAATACTGAACACAACATACGGAAAAGAATGAATACTGAATGCTGTGCATTGAAGACAAAGACTAAGTGACCGAAATCTCATGTGGGGTCCAAAATTGGAAATAACCACTGCAGAACTGTACACCAAACAATTCCTGGAACTTAACAAAGGTCTGAGACTAGTTTGCACTCCCACCAAAGAGTGGGTAGATTTCATAATACATGGGGAGTTAGGTAGAGGCCTTAGAAGTGAAAAACTGAGTATTCGTGCTAGACTAAAGGTAACTCTAGGGCCACCCTAACAAATCCTAATAGTGTGCATCAAAAAGATAACTACAATGCCAGAGCAAAGTTCAATACTTTTATAAGGGAAAACAACGAAGTCTAGCACTTAATGATGTAAAATACAGTATACAATAAAAAATTACCAAGTATGCAAAGAAAAAGGAAAATAGGACACATAAGTAGGAGAAAAATCAATTATTACATATAGCTCAGAAATGACAGATGTTAGATTATTAGGACTTTAAAAAAGCTATTAAAAATATGCTCCAAGGGCACCTGAGTGGTTCAGTCAGTTAAGCCTCTGACTCCTGATTTTGGCTCAGGTTGTGATCTTGTGGCTCATGGGTTCGTCAGACTCTGCACTGACAGTGTGGAGCCTGCTTGGGGTTCTCTTTCTCTCCCCAGCTCTCTGCCCCTCCCCCATTCCAGCTCACTCTCTCTCAGAATAAATAAACTTTAAAAAAAAAATAAATAAAAAAATAGGCTCCACATGCTAAAGAATGTCACCAAAAATCTGAATATGGGAAGGAGAAACACAAAAGAACCAAAGATGCAAAATGAATTTCTACAGATGAGAAGTAAAATATTTAAAATAAAAAATATACTGGATGGAACTAACAGCAGATTGGACACTGCAGAAAATAAATCAGTGAGCTTGAAGATACAACTCAAAATCGAGCATGAGAAAAAGAATGAAAAAGAAATTACTAGGTAGAGCTTTAGAGACTTGCAGGAAAATACCAAGTAATCTATCACATATGTAATTGGAGTCCAGAAAAGGTGGTGGGGAGGGCACAAGGAAAAATAGCTGGAAAAATAATGGCTAAAAAATTTTGAATTTGATAAAAATGACAAACTCACAGATCTAAAAGTCAACAGACTCCAAGCAGAAGAAATATAAAAAAAAAAAAAACAATGGAGTGACTGACATCTTTAAGGTATAAAAAGAATTTTGAACAGTTTACTAGAATTCTATTCTATGCAAAAATACCTTTCAAAAAAAGAAAAAAATAAAGACTTTTTTAGACGGAGAATTTAAGGCTAGTAGGCACTATGAAAAATGTTAAAGGAAGTTTTTCATTTAGAAGAATTATATAAGATGGAAATCTGGATCTATACAAAGGAAAAAATGCCATGAATATTATATATGTAAGTAATTATGTATAAAAGAATTTTTGAATGTCTTTAAAAGATAACTATTTAAGCAAAAATAATACAGAAAGTATTGTGGAGATCCATAAACATATAGAAGTAAAATGCTGGACAATAAGAGCACAAAGGACAGAAGGAGAGAAATGGAAGTGTATCTTTGCAAGGTTTCTACACTCTAGGTAAAGTGGTATAATATACTTTGAAGACAGACTGAATCATTATAGAGGTCTATTATAAATTCTAGAACAACCACTAAAAAAGAAAATGCCTATATTCTATCACCAGTACTTTACTTTTATCTGTCAAATGCTGTTTTAAAAATAGGATGAATTAAGTATTATAGATGATTATGGCTTGCAGTAATTAGGAATGCTATATGATGCCATAAAGTGTGCAAGGTAATTTAAAATGAAGCCAAAACTTGTCAAACAACTAAATTTCTGATGTTTGTATTATAAGATTTTAATCAGATACTTAAAACTAAAAGTAACCCATGATTTAAACATATCAGTTACCAGATGAAAACAAGCCGGGCTTCATTAGGTAGGTCTCCTTAGTACTACCAGAGTTCTCTCTGCATACCTTTACCTCTGTGCTTTCACAAGTTTTTAATCGTCTATTTATTTGCTTTTCTCTTCTAATGGACTAAATGCCTGGAGGCAAGGACTCTATCTTTTATTTTCACACCATTAGCACCTAACACAATGCCCGGCTCAAAGATGCTCAGTAGGTATTTTCTAAAAGAATGAGAGGTTTGTGTATTATAGTTTTAAATATCGGGTTGAGAAATGTATACTTTATTGTGTTGGAAGGGAAATCACTGTAAGTTTCTGAAGGAGTGATATGATTATGCCTCAGAAAGAATGAGGTCGAAAGATCTATGGACAGGCTGAGGAAAGGGGGAAAGAAGTGACAGTTATCCTAGTAGGTAAGAGGAGTTGATTAGGGCTTAGACTAGGATGTCAAAGTAGAAACAAAAGGGTCAACTACATGAAATACGGAAGTACAGTCTATAGGACTTAATTTCAGACTGTTTATAAACAGGAAAGAAGAAGAGGGATGATTTTTCAATTTCAAGCCTCAGTGACTAGGGACATGGTGGTATTATATTAATAGAAACAGAAGTTAGAAGGAAGAACTAATTTGGGGAAGGATGGTTAAGTTCAGTTTAGGTGTTCCTGGGACATAAAACGAAAATGTTGAGCAAGAGATCGGAACTAAGTGTGGAAATTAGATGTCAAGCTAGAGATTCAGATTCGGGGCTCAACTTTGTAGAAGATGGGATGGGGTAAGAACCTCAAAGGAAGAAAATGATAAAAAAGATAAAGACAGTGGACGATTTTATGTAAAATAATGAAAATTCCAGAGCCAGAAAATTATGGGGAAAGCAGTGAGAAAGACACAGGAGCCAGGACAGTGCTGCCTGAGGGCGAGCAAGAGAGCTGAGTGCTGTGAAAAGAGGGAGACCCTGCATCATTTGCTCTGGAGCTGTGGGTACTAAAGATGGAGTATGGGGCCAGGCTGCTAATACACTTCCAGATAACGTTTCAGGAAAGCAATTAGGGCACACAGCCTGTTTGTTAGGGATTTAAAATAACTGGCAAAGCAGAGCTTACAGTATTTATGAGGCAGAAGAGTTCCAGCCTAGACTTTACAGCTAGCACACATTAAGTACTAGGCACCACTGTGGGTGGCAGGGATATAGATGGAGACATGATCTCTCTACACATGAAGCCAACAGCTCCACAGGGGGTTTAAATAATAGTTCAATACTAAACTATTCTTTAATATTAAACTATGTGTTTAATACTAAAATAAATATTTAAAAGTTAACTCTATCAACATACAGAATAAGAAATGGATTCACTGACTATATATTACCAGTTAGTATTCATGTACATACTTCGAAATCACAGAGTAGATCCTGGAAGGCAGTTGAATTTGGAATAATGGAGGTCTCATGTCCACTATCAACAGTTCCCACCAAGGAAAACGTTAGATGGAGAATGTGGCTGTTGAGGAGGGAACGTTTCTTCTTAAGCAGCATTGCCAGCAACTAAAAGGAAGCAATACCAAATGCCCTTTGATCAGTCATCACAAACATACACACACACACACACACACAAACACACGTGGGAGACCTTTATGTAAAGCAATTCCTAAGACTTCTAAGCTGACTTCTATATTTTTATTATGACAATAGAACATTAGAGAAATCTGAAATGAAGGGTAATCCCATCACTATCATTAAAATATCTTTTACTTTTTCAATTCATATATATGTAAATTGTTGCCATCATATGCATACAATTTTTTCTCTTTTTCCCATAACGTTTTATTGAAAGGATTTTTCTTTTACAACATAGACTTCATGATTACAATTTTAAAACGGGTGAATGTGGGTGTTTGGATGGCTTAGTCGGTTAAGCGTCTTGACTTCGGCTCAGGTCAGATCTCACGGTTTGTGAGTTCGAGCCCCACATCAAGCTGTCTGTTGTCAGCACAGAGCCTGCTTCCGATCCTCTGTTCCTTCCACCCCACTGCCCTTCCCTGCTTGCACTCACTCTCTCAAAAATAAATAAACATTAAAAAAATTTTTTAAAAAAGGTTGAATGATAGGTTCTGGGATGGTTTTAGAATTATTAGTCATTCTCATACTGTTGGAACATTTAGATGGTTTGTATATTTTCATGGTAAAATATGCCACAACAATCATTTTGAAAGTTCTGCAAAATAAAACACTTACCAAAATAGTGTGATTAAATCTACAGTAAACAGTTTATTCACTACTAATGAACTACCGGCTACAAGTTAGAAAAGGCATTTGTACTTCACCTACACTAGAGGGATTTAATCTTGCTCCAAATACTTGTTTCTCTTCTGACAAATCACTTTCTGCCTAAACCTAGTAGATTGTGAATATATGAACACTGTATATATTTTAAATCCCACATGACTATTCAGGATTAGCAATGGCACAGATATTATACAGTGGCTCTCACATCCACTAGGTAAGTAAAGGGGGGGATAAAGACGACCAGGTGTGGAAGGGAGAGACAAGGAAAACAGGGAAATCTCTGGATCTATCACCCATCTGGCAGTCTCTAGAGCAGCTGGCAATATGACCCTATTTCATTCCACTCCTATTTCCATAGAGGAAAATAACTCCAAACTAGCAAATCTATGAAATACATCAAAGCTATACTGAGATAACACAGCCTAATTCAAGAGTTTAGGAAGTGAGATTTGGTGCAATAGGTTAAAAAGCTTGAGCCAAAATAAACAATTCATCTTCTCATTTGAAATACATTAGTTTTACTAAAAAGTACCGACTTTTAAAGTTTACTTGGATGAGATCATTCTTCCAGAGTTTGAAAAAAATATGTATAATGAAAATTGAGAAGATTTTTTTTTCAATGCCGAGTAAAGTGAAGGCAAAGCTCTATGGTTACAAACCTGGTAGCCCTTGATTCTTTCCATTTCTTTGCTGGCTAGTGGGTTACTCTTGACCACACAAACCAGAGCCTTGACTGCTGCATAGAGCCCTTCCACATCAGAAGCCATGGCCACCAGGCCCAGGATGGCTGCAGCTCCACCAATGTACTGCAAAGTAGTGGCAACAGGCTTAGGGACAAATGTTCTTACTCCTGATCAAAAGATAGTGAAGAATAATTAAATTCCCCATGTAAACAAGAACTGAATAAATCATCTTAAGAAGTATTTAATTTTAAATTATACTTAAAAGTAAATAAACACCTCTATCTTAAAACAAAAATTCTAAAAACAAATCCAAGGTAGGATGTGGAAGGTAATAAATGCGAATGTCTACACTCTCAGAGATGAGGTGGGAGTAAAGGAGTGAGTAGAGAAGGGCTGGGTTTGAGAGCAAGCCCAAAGGTTCCGAACGACTGTGTAGCTTTGGACACTATAAAGAAAAAGCACAGAGGCATTGGGAACACATTTCTGAGGTGAGTAAGAATGCTTTATTAGGTACTGCTGGGGAATAAACTTGGGGAGGGCAACAGCACTTTAACTCTGAACTGGGGAATGGGATGCGGATGTCATTCAGGCAAGGACCAAGTATTCCCAAGAGAAGCCAAGCCGGGCACCTCACTGACCATCACTCAAAGCTCTCCTAGTCTGAGTAACACTGCATCAGTGACCCCAGGAGAGCATAATCATGTGGAAACACAGGCCTAGAACTAACTTCATGTCAACTAAAAAAAATTGCGTCTATATTCCTAACCTTGTTTTTAAAAAAAGGCATTGTTTGAATGTTGTTTGTCTATTAATCAAGATTGAGTTTTCCAAAAATTAAACTAACATGTGTTTTATATTTTTATATGCTTTGCAGCACACATAATACTTGCATATATTATGGCACAAAATTTTGAAAACTACCTTGTAAGGTAATTAGGACCAATATTACTAGTTTACAGATAAGAAGTTGAAGTCCAAAGAACTCAAATGTCTGGTGTAATGCCACAGAGTGACAGAATAGGAGCTAGAACCTCAATCTTTGAATTCTTCACCCACTGGTCTTTCTACTATTCCATGTGCTGCTATATTTTTGCAAAGGACATAGTTCAGGCTCAGTAAATACTTGCTGTTATCAAATACAGAAAAACCACCATGTACCTTAGCATAAAGGAAACTGCTTTATCACGCAGTGGAGTTAAAGAAAAAAACCAAAGTTAAGATATGTGCATATTGAGACAATAAAAATTGCCAATGTCTGGTAAACATGTAGGAGTCTGACTTGCATAACGCTTTCTGCTAATCTAAAGAGAACCAATATTATGTATTGATTTGTGTGTTAAATATAGAATGGCTGGTTCTGAATTTTGAATCACCTGACTGGATTATGTCTCAGGATTCTATCTAATAAAAAAAAATCAACTCTTTTTAAGCAGACAGCAGGTATAAGGCTCTGCAGAATGTCTACCAGCTCTAATGTTTACTATAGTTGGATTCACTGTTTACACTCCAAAGCTCTTATGTCTACCTCACTTCCAAATAATAGATACACTCATGGGTGTCACCAACACTGAAGAAAACTATGCAATTTTCATCAATATTTCTCTAAGTCTTTACATCTGTCCCTAAATGTAAGTGTGAAATTTACCTTGAAATTACACAGAAATAGTCAGCGTCCATCAGTGCTGACAAAAGGGGGACAAAGTTAACGGGATTTTTAAAAAGATTATGATTTTTAAAGTTGACTGGAGTTTGAGATTGTTACATTAATCTCTAGATATTGCAAGAACACTACAGGTCGGCACTATAAAATATGAATTTAAACACCTCTCCTCCTGTGAGGAAAAGTGAATGCAGATTTGAAGGTAAATAAAGAAGTTTAAAACAGTAAGACAATCTGACTCACCCAGGTATCCAATCAGAGTAGCCCCAACTGTCCGTGCAGGCCCATTAAGATGTCCTGCTGAATTGTGTATCAACTTCACAGGAGTGGCATTCTCATGAGAGGAAATGCCTAACTGAAGAATAAGAAAGGAAAAAAAAAAATGTAACTATAGAAGAACAGTCTGAACATTTTATTGGAAAAGGAAAAAAAGAAAAAGAAAAAAAGACCTGACTGGTACCATATCGTTTCTTTCTCTCCTTATCAGAATACTAAAAACATGGGCATTCATGTTTTTAAAATGTATGAGCTCTTCCAATGGGTAGAAATTCACAGAAAGTAAATTAAATACAATCTGCTCAGATAAAGATGGTGAGGAGGCCTTGGAAACAGTTTGAAGGGTCTTTCTGAATGAAACTGTCATAGTTTAAAAGTTCTTATCATTCACTGCCTCACAGTACTTCTTATTAGTCAACATAATATTAGCTTCACTTCATTTCCAAGTAAACGTCACATAAATTATTCAAGTGTTTACAGATAAAACATGCCTACAGAAAGGACATGTTAAGTTTTGCACGTGTACACACTCATACATGTAATGAGCTTTCAAAGCAAACGCAATCCTAAGACTTTAATTCTACTGTTACCTGTAGAACTAAATTTACGTATAGTTCATGTTCTCTGGAAGATGGTACATGTATTTACAGACAAACGACTGTTAATACTTACTGTTCCCAAATCCTTTCCTTCCAGTCTGTTGGTCTCCTTCCCCCTGGGCTTTGCCTCCCCTAATCAGCCAAAACACCTTGCCAAGCTCACTGATGACACTCACATCACTAGACCCACTGGTCATCAGTCCTCAGTCCTAGTCTTTCTTGACCAGACATATTCGCCATGGCAAATCATGGATTTCCACCACATCAAACTCTCCTAGTTTCTCTCCTTTCTTGTTAGCTGTAGCTCCTCACTGTTTCCTGCTGGTTCTTCTTGATCTCCCCAGCTCTACAGTCCTGGATGTTCCAGGTCTCAGTCTGTCCCTTTCCACATCTAACTACACTTTGCTGAGAGCATCCAGTCTTGCGGCTTTAAATACCACCTCTGAACATCTATGGTTCAAATCTCTCCCCTGAACTTCAGATTCATATTTTCAGTGGCTTTGAGATCTCTACTAAGGTGTCTAATATGCTGCTCAATTTTCCCAAAACACAGTTCTCAATGTTCCTCTCAAAACTGCTCTTCCTGAAGTTTTCTCCAAATCAGAAAAAGTAACTCTATTTTCTTCACTGTTAGAGCAAAAAACCTCAGAGTTATCCTTGATTCCTTCCTTTCCCTTACATCTCACACCCAATCACCAAAACTATTAGCTTGATCTTCAAAACAGACCTCAAATCTATTCATTTCTCATCACAGCCACTGCTATCACCCCTGTTCACAAACCCATCATCACTCATACGAATTATTACAAAACAAAACTACTCACCTTTTTCCTACCTTTGTCTCCCTTCAATCTATTCTTAATAGAGGTCATAGTCATCCTGGCTAAAAAGTCAGTCACGACATCTCATTCGTTAGGTCTGGAACCCTGTAACGCTTCCCATGTCACTTAAAGCCAACACCTTTACCACTGCCTATAAACCCTAAGTGGTCTAGTGCCCATTACCTGTTTGAATTCCTCTCCTACTACCCGGTTTTCTCTCATTTGCTCTAGTCACACCTGCCTCCGTGGCAGGTATGTACCCTCCTCAGAGCGTTTGCACTTGTACTGCTGGGACAACTCCCCCTGCCCGCCTCCCACCCCCGATGCTGTGCCATGCCTATATTTTCATGACTTGCTGCCTTACTGCTCTCAAGTCTTCTCCAATTTCACCTTTACCATGAGGCCTCCTCTCATCATCCAATTTAACACTATAAACTGATCACTTTTTCCTTCCTTTATTTTTTTGCAGAGCACTCTTCATCTTCTAACATATCCTATGATTAGGCTATTTTCTTAGTTATTATCATTTGTCTCTCCACTACCATGTAAGAACCACAAAGGCAGGGATTTTCTCTGTATCTTCTGCTGTGACCTAAACCAAATGATACCTGGCACATAGCAATTATTTTCTTTAGTTATCTGCAGTTCAATTTAACTGCCAAAAAAAATATAAGGATTAATATAAACCATGCACTTAGAAGGAAATTCTCACTTTTCCAAATTAAGCTAATTATCTAAGCATGTTTTGGCTTAAACCCAAAGCCAAATAAAACAGATACAAACAATACATAAAAGGCATTATTTTCAGGGACTACTCATACTTGGGTGGTACCTGTAACAAAGCTCGGAAACACTGTTCCTGAGAAAAGCAGCCACAGTTTACTAGGAAATCATTCTGCTTACCTGCTTAGCGATGGCTTTGCTGTCCAACTTGTTGTACACTTTCCGGATTCTTGCCACCGTTAGGGAAGACACAGAGAGTGCATAGAGGCCAAATGATACTTTTTCTTCCGGTACTAATGACACAGGAGATGGGACTACACCTTCAGACTTTGCATCTTTACCTTCAAAAGAAGAATGATCCTTTTCAAAATTGTCACTATTTCTCCTATCCTAACACAAATTTTTATTCTTACTATTTTTAAATGGGTAGAGTTGAGAATCTATTTTTTTTTTTTAAGTTTATTTGTTTTGAGAGAGAGAGACAGAGACAGCATGAGTCAGGGAGGGGCAGAGAGAGAAATGGGGAGAGAGAATACCCAAGCAGGCTCCATGCTGTCAAGCATAGAGTCTGATGTGGGGCTCAAACTCATGAACCCTAGTTGAAATCAAGAGTCAGATGCTTAACCGAATGAGCCACCCAAGTGCCCCAAAAATCTTTTAAAGTGGAACAAGGGAGCTAAATTTAAAAACTATTCTATTTAAGTTTTCAGCTATTCATTTATTTCTCTTTAGAAAATAGAGAAAATCAGCTAGTCATAGACCTTTACATTCCAAGTTTTATTCTAGTCATAGACCTTTACATTCCAAGTTTTATTCTTAAAATGTGTTTTACAAACAGCATAATGTAAGGGGAAAGAGTTTTAACTGTTATCAAACAAATCACAAAACATTTCCTCAAGGATCAAAGGAGAAAGAGAATGAACACGAGTGGAAGGCCTGTAAGCTCTGTAGCACCAGGTATCCTCCCTGACAAGAGTGCTCAGATGGGCCTCCCTATATTCTTCTAAACAACGTAAAAAGTTAAAATAAATAAGTAAGTAAGTAAACAATGTAGCAGAGGAGTTAAGAATACAAGTTTCAGACCTAGGTGGCTTAAGTTTGAATCTCTGCTTTTATCACTTCAAAGATGCATGACCGACACATCTCTGGGCTTTAGTTTTTTCATCTGTAAAATCAGGATTAGAAAAACAGTACATAAACACCAAACTTTGGAGGAGATGAACAAACATTTATGAAGAGCTCCAGAACAACTATCTCCTTCATGTGTATTAACTTATTCGCATATACTGATGCTCAGTGTTAGCTATTACCAGATGCTATCTAAATCAAGTACGTGAGTAACAAATTACTTAGCCACAGGATTTTTATCGCTTACTACACTTATCCCAACTCTTCTGAGAGCTTCGGGAGAATGAGAATAAGAGGATGAGGGCATCACTTGGAAAGAGTATTACAAAGGAATCACAGCTTAGTATCGGTTCCTTTGACTCTACCTTTTGGGAGAAAGGACAAGAGTGGACTGTAGGAATAAAGGAATGAAGAAAATATTAATTAGTCTAAAGTAAAAAAAAAAAAAAAATACGTGTTTGTCTTTTCTGGAAACACCTCTCCTTCTTTTAACCAGAATAGATACACTTTAAAATGCTTTATGTAGTAAGAGAAATTGCAGAAAGAAGGCTGTGGTTAGACTCTTAGAGGGTACGCACATCTTGGAGCCAATAAGATAAACTAGAAAATTAGTGATGGGGCATGAAGACAATCAGGAAAGAATAGCATGATCAGTGGAGGAGAGCATTTGGAACAGGAGTGAGTGGTGAACACTATCACACTGAAGAAAAGTGAAGGAGAAGGCTTTTTTAAAGATAAACTTAATGTAGAACCGTATATACGCCCTACATGTAAACCTGTATGTACAGATGTACATGCACTTATTCATGTATCTACATGGCAGGAGATAAGTTTTACACAACTTTAAAGAATAAGTTACTCACATGGCATACATACGGCCTGAAAGCTTCCAACATAATTTGGTCCCAGTTCATAAATGGTAGTAACATTTGAAGGAGGTAAAACTTCTTCCAGAAAATGCGTGGGTCCCAGGCGCCAAACCAGTGAAGCAATCTGGCGCTGGGCAGGTGGAGTGCCAACATACGCATAGACTGTGCTGACCACTGGTGGGTTTGCAGAACCCGAACCCCCAGGGGTACTGTGAACATAATGCAGCTGTAAGAAGAGTGAAAGCAACGTGTGAGATAGAACAAAAAGAACCCCACTTTCATCAGGAAAATAGCTACTTTTTGTGTATAGCTTCCAATTCCTAAGGTCATCCAACTTTATAAATGTACAAAAGAGGCTGGGTTGAGAGCTATGAGGAAGGCCAAGATTCTGGAAGCTGATGTGGAAGAAGGATTTGTTATCATCCAACTCTTAGATATAAACTATCTAACGCCAGAAAGGGCAACATCAAATACAGAGTTACTGTTACTGTCTGGGTAGTTTCCATATCAAATTAATGATGCTTGCATGAAATTTTGAGGTTGATATAAAAAGAGAGTTTCCCTACTATAGAATTCAAGTAGTCTTGAAATTATCTGGGTTACCTTCAATCTGAGTCTGTCAACTAAAATAATTCATGAAGAGTGTTTTATAATGGGTAAAGCGCTATAGAAATTATAAAAATTAACAGTCTATTATATAATTTATACACACACATTTTAATCTCAACATAAAACACATTCTCACACTAGTGTTTACTGACAAGTTGCCAAAATTATCATTCAATTCATTTAATAATAAATAGATAAAGTATAAGAGATAATCAAGAAATCAAGTTGTTTCTTGTGGTACAGGCAGCTTTCTATCGCTTGATAGTATGAAGGACATTTCGGTTGATCGTTTTGTTCTAACAACTGTCCTAGCTTCAGATCACATCTATCGTTCCATATATTACAGTTCCCAGTGATGTTAATAGCATGAGTGTGGAGACCAACACGTGGCCTAAAGTTGGTTTCACAGGACGGTTGACTTCTAACAGGCATAGTGATGATGATGATGATGATGATGATGTAAAAAAAAAAAATCAATGAAAAATCTCCTACCTCTCGATTCTAGAAGCTGAGGACATTTTTATTTTAAAAAATAATAAAAATAACAAAGAAGCAAACTCCCAGAGAATCTACAAGCCCATTTCAAATGCAATCATGTGTACAAAGGAATAAATTACTATTCCCACAGAATGCATTTTAGTGTTTATCATATTGAAACACAATGTCACAATAAGATATCATTAACGAAGGAAATGTCTTCAAGGAAGCTGTCGATTTCACTGCCTTTTAAACTTTAATTCACACAAAAGGACAAACTTTGCTTTTGTTGCTTTCAAGTGATAATCGCTATAAAAACAGATACTATCCTTTAGAAGCTAATGTGTGATTTCAACAGGTTGCTAGCTGAGTTCTATCGAAAGTAACTAGCAGCATTCATCCTGATGCAAAAAAGGAACTTTTGACTCTTTATTGGTTATTTCAACTCTCTTGCCTCTCTTCTGAATATTATAGTGTATCTATATCTAAAGTAATACTTACATACTCATTCATTCAGCAAACAGTAATGGAACACCTACTACTAATTATCAAGGGACTAATCTGGGTGATCTGAGAACAAAGAAGACTAAAAACAATTCCAGCTCTGAAAGAATATAGAGTCTACTGGAACGCATAACAACAATGAAGTGACAAAACAGTGTGTTTCATAGGTTATTTAGGCATCCTTCAACTGGTTTTTCTGTTGTGAAGAATCACTTAGCAATCTGGCTCAAGCGCTGACATATTCACTAACTTCTTTAGTACCCTGAACCTCTTCTTTCTATTCTTCTCAAATAAATTGATATGAATTAGCCAGCCACATGACTCTTAAACATATTGTTCAAATGGGTACTAAAGGTCAATTTAAAATTAAGACAGCAATTTAAAATATACCCCCTCGCAAACACACATACACAGAAACACACCCACCCCTAAACTACCTGGTAAAGCAGGTTGACTTACAGGCACGAGTCTGCTTACCTTCACAGTGTTAACAAGCTGTCCGTCAATATAGAGGGCTGCAGTACTGTTTTTCAGCATGCCTTTGCTCATCACCAAAACCAGATGATGCCACTGTCCCTCAACTATAAGTTCCCCACATCGGAAGCGGGCACAGCATGGGAGAATCTCATAAAAAGAGGATTCTTCACTAAAATCATCAACTAAAATAAAGAGGAAAAAAGAAACAAAAAAACTCAACACCCTCATTCTAACAATTACTCATATATAGATCTTGACTTTATGTTCAAATATAATGATGATGTAAATGAAAATACCCTATCCATTTAACAGCTTTATCTGCAGGAAGAAGTAAAACCTGAGATCTATTTTGCCTTCTTCTGCTCAAGATATAGTTATAATCAAATAAAGTTATAATAGATGATGAAATAAATAAATAAAACAGATAATAAAATAAAGTTACAGGAGACAACAAAAAGAGGCTAATTGATTATTACCTGTCATAAAAGGTCTGTTATAAAAGGTCGTTTTAAATTCTCATTTGCCATGCATTTGGTTACAACATTGGTTAGAAAATTAAAAATTTTACTCTTGCTATATGCTCTGCTCAATGATACAAGAGTCCAACTATTTGTTCTTAGTGTGCGGCTATACTGCTCTGGCCCCTGCCTGATGACACCTGAGAGTAGGGAGGTGATTTATGGAGTGGAAAGCTTTATTTGTTCATTCATTCATTCATTCATTCATTTCAAAATTTTAATTCTGGTAAAGTGAACATACTGTGTGTCTAATACAGTGATTCAACAATTCTGGGCATTACATAGTGCTCCTCATATTAAGTGTACTATTCAAACTTCTCCTATTTTACTCATCCCCTACCTACCTTCCCTCAGTTAGTTAAGAGTCTGTTTCTTGATTTGTCTTATTTTCTCCTTTGTTCCTTCGTTTTGCTTCTTACTTTCCACATGAGTGAAATCATATGGTATTTGTCTTTTTCCGACTCACTTATTTCACTGAGCTTAATGCCCTATAGTTTCCATCCATGTTGTTACAAATGGCAAAAACTCATCCTCTGTTATGGCTGAGTAATATTCCATTGTATATATATGTATGTATGTGTGTGTATATATCATATCTTCTTTATCCATTCATCTATTGACAGACACTTGGGTTGGTTCCATTATCTTGGCTATTGTAAATAATGCTGCTATAAACACAGGGGCACATGTAGCTTTTTGAATTAATGTTTTATTTTCCTTTTTAAAAAATTTTTATTTTAAGAGAGAGTATGTATGCAAATGGAGAAGGAGCAGAGGGAGGCAGGGAGAGAATCTCAAGCAGGCTCCACACTCAG
This sequence comes from Acinonyx jubatus, assembly GCF_027475565.1. Taxonomy (NCBI): domain Eukaryota; kingdom Metazoa; phylum Chordata; class Mammalia; order Carnivora; family Felidae; genus Acinonyx; species Acinonyx jubatus. The sequence goes on along the minus strand of NC_069382.1, from coordinate 132,965,862 downwards.
TGCAGAGCCCGACATGGGGCTTGATCTCCCAACCATGATATCATGACCTGAGCCAAAATCAAGAATTAGACACTTGATGGACTGAGCCACCCAGGTGCCCCTAATGTTTTCGTTTTCTTTTCGTAAATATCCAGTAGTGGAATTACTGGATCATATGGTAATTCTATTTTTAAGTTTTTTGAGGAAAGGTCATACTGTTTTCCACAGTGGCTGCATGGAAAGGTATTTTTTGATCCAAGTTTCCTCCTTCACCAGACAACTCTGATTATTTCCTAAAATTCTGCAATCACTTCCTGACTCCAATCTGGTTTCTCTCTGCTACCCAGTATGTTGCCTGATCTTGCCAGGAAATAATGGGTCAATATTAATTCAACCTTAATGTTAAGCTAATTAAAAATTAATTTAATTTTTAAGCATTCAAGAAGTGATGAGACAACAGTGTATATCCAGATGTTAAAAACTCACTGCTCCACCCTCCCCACGAAAAGCCTTAAAAAGAGCTAATCTGTAACCATGTAACATACAGCAGATTCACCGTTTTTCAGGATAAGTACATATAAGGAAATACACTAAAAGATAAAACTTTAAATTATACGAAGAAAGAATTACAAATAAAATACTAATTTTTAGAATCTTAAAATATCTGCATATACTGACAGGCCAAGATTACATTTTAAAATGACAATTCAGAATATACATCTATTGATGAATTAAGAAAAGCAGAATCTAATCGATAGGTGATCTGATACAGGAACAGAATTGAACAACCTAGATGAAAAGCGGGGTCAAACAGCTTTGAAAGGTCTACTGTATAGACCAAAGGATGTGAAAGAAAAGATAAAAGGCATGGGTGAAACCAAGAACTCTTCCCTTTCCCTTCCTGTTAATAGACTGAATCTTCTCCAGAATTGTAGAAGATTTTACTCACAAAAATTTTCTGAGTTTCACATTCTGGATCAGGCTTAGTCTAAGCCACATCCAGCATTCAGTGGTATGTCAGGAGATCTTGGTGAGCCAACTGGTTTCTGACAACTCTTAATTACCTAGGCTTAATGGGCTACAGCTGTTCAGAGGATGGATCCTTGTAGTAGTAACATCATCTAAAGCTAATGTATCTATTCCTGTAATTTCTAGTGATATATGGACTACAGTAGTCTTGCAAATGACATTTCATGAAAATGATATAGAGTTAGAAAACATTCTCCTAGTTTAAGGAAATATCCCTAGACCCATTCCTTAACTTTTCCATTAAATTCTATTCTTTTTCCAAATTCCCCATTATTATTCACTTTACTTATTATTTTCTCATCATTTCCCTTTCTCATATTTTCCTCTTTTTTCTTGTTCGTTTGTTCATTTGTTCATTCACTCATACTTTTACAGAATATTTTACATGTTTTAGGTGGCAGGGCTGCCTAGATTACTAAGGTAATAAATTACATTGTGTAATATAATTTACCACAGTTCTAGTAGGGTAACCAAAGACAAATATAAAGAATTAAAATCTTGGAAGTCCAGATAACTGATAAAAAAATTAAGATGGGGCACCTGGGTGGTTCAGTCGGTTAAGTGTCTAACTTCGGCTCAAGTCACGATCAAATGACTCTCGAGTGCGAGCCCCGCCTTGGGCTCTGTGCTGACAGCTCAGAGCCTGGAGCCAGCCTGCTTTGGATTCTGTGTCTCCCTCTCTCTCTCTGCCCCTCCCCTGCCCCTGCTCCCTCTCTCTCTCTCAAAAATAAACAAACATTTAAAAAATTAAAAAAAAAAATTAAGATCCATGACAGTGGGCATTAGAGGAAGGGGAGATTCAAGAAATATGAAGGAAGGGGTGCCAGGGTAGCTCAGTTGGTTGAACATCCCACTCTTGATCTTGGCTCAGGTCATTATCTCATGGTTTGTGGGTCTGAGCCCTGTGTCAGGCTCTGCAAAGTGGAGCCTTCTTGGGATTCTCTCTCTTCCTCTCTCTCTCTCTCTCTCTCTCTCTCAATATAAGTAAATAAACATTAAAAAAAATATGAAGGAAGCACATGTAGTAAGACTTAGCGGAAGGGGTGATATTGAGATTTTTAGCTGGGCTAAACTGGTAGTGGGGAGTGTCATTTAGCAAGCAGGAAAACAGAAAGAGATGCAGGTTTTATAAAGAAGAAACATTCCATATGAGCTGTATTCATATGAATGTCTAACTTGCAGTTAAAATATGAGGAGACGGACACCTGAATGGCTCAGTAGGTTAAGCATCGAACTCTTGGTATTGACTCAGGTCATGATCTCTCAGTTTCATGAGTTTGATCCCTGTGTTGGGCTCTACACTGGCAGCACAGAGCCTGCTTGCGATTCTCTCTCTCTCCCTCGCTCTCTGCTCCTCCCCACTCACATCTCTCTCTCTCTAATAAATACACTTAAAAAAAATAAAAAATGAAACAAAAAATGAGAAATCCTGGGATACAGACAAACAAACAAAAATTAATTCTGGAACTGCTGGGATTAAAAAGACCTAAATTTAACAGACACAGATTTTTTTTTTCTCTCAAGACAGCAGGATGAGTACAAAGACTAAAGATGAAAACTTGGAGAATACTAATTTGAAGTGGAAGATGGAAAAGAAAAGTGTTGAAGGAAAAGTATAAAAAGGAGGTCAAAAGAGTGGGTATCTGCAAGACTGAAGAGAGTTTAAATTAGGAGGAAAAACATCAACAGGATCAAATAAAGCGTCCTTGTAAGAATTTTAAAGCAGTGACATTGTATTGATGCCTGCCTCTGTGCTAGTCATGAAGAATATTAAGAAAAAAGGCCTTACCACCTAATTAAGCTAACATTCAAATTTTTGAATACCAATATGTGAAGCAGTATGTGGTATTATTCAGTTAATTAAAAGGTAAATTTAGTAGATGATAAAAAAAAGAGGTATACTTATATTACAAATGCTTATATTCAGAGCAAAGAACATTCAGTAAACTGAAAGTTATATTATATGTTGTTTAAATCATTTAGAAAGATATTCATGAATGTCTTGAGTTTGAAGTTCTGTTGGATAGCAACGTAACATTATGGCATGTCGGAGAGAATTAGGATTATTAAATGGTACGTATTAAGTCTTGAAGGTAAGTGATGGATAAAGTAATTAAAATGTTATTGTGTCTAGCACAGAGTGGCACATATGGTAGGCAGGTGCTCGATGAATATTCATTAGTTAAGCAGAATTCATGGTCAATGAAAATCCTTACTAAAATATATCAAACAAGCAATCTGCTTTCCTAGTGAAAGCTGCGATTTCTTGGCAAGTAGAGATGACTCTTTATTTTAGGAACTATATCCATTGTTTTCTATCTAAGTCTCTTTGAAAAGTGCCTTAAAATTCACTGGTAAACAATATTCAACATTTCATATAACCTGTTCTATAATAGTTTAAACTGGAAAAGAATTACTAGCTGGACATTAAAGATGAGTATTATAATGATGTTTAATATTTTCAATGTTTACAGGAAGCAAAAAGAAACAGATACTGACCATAGTTTTGGAGTAGTTCCTCTTTGGTGGAGACAATCAGAGATCGGTCTTTTGCTGACAGAACGACGGCAAGGCACACGTAATGCTGCTCAGAAGAATTTGCTCGGCGCACAATAGTAAGAAGTCTGACAGGGTGGTTATTTGGAGGAGAACTAAAATGTTCAATACAAAACCAGCTAGAGTAGCTTAAGCCAGATGGAGGAGGGAAGAATCTTTCACCTAAAATAAAAAGAGAAAAATAACAACGAAAGAGTGTGTTGGTTCGTACGTACATTTTAAAGAGAAGGCAATAAACTCTAAAGAAAATAGAGCCTACTAAAAAACAACGAATCTCAGGAGCAAAGTAAGTAATATTTACCGGAACCAATGCCGCTGACCACGGCCCCATCGGTAAGACCTGTTGTGACAGCATTGTTTGTGGGGGCATTATGGGGGGCCAAACTGGGCAGGAACAAGCAGCTATTAAGAAAAGACAATGTACATATTAGAGATCAACCATTTTCTTCTCTTATCACTATGCGCTTACCATAGTGAAATAAACTGTCATCATTTCAGGGTAACTTGAGCGAAGAGATCATGGAATAAATCTGCATGCCTAATAAAGTCCTTCCCTTATTTTAAATACGTACGAGTGCTGAAAGATATACTTTACAAAATCTCCAATGGCATCACTTTTATTTTAAATTAAAAAAAAAAATCAAAGTATAGGTCGCATATGGTAAAATGTACCAATGTACAAGCATGTTCAAGACACCTGGAACCATTTCATCACTGCCGAAAAATTCCCTTGTGCCCTTTTCCAGTGAGTCATCTTCTTCTGTTCTGATTGGTTCTGACTATGCCAAAATAGGTTTTAATCCACCATTCAATAATAACCCATGACAGTGTTCTTAAAACACAAATTATATATAGTTTTATGTATAGTTTACATATAATTTTAGATTGGTGTATATGAATCCCACAGACAACTAGTATAGACATAGATCTATCAATATTAGCATTTGTGTCTGTTTTGAAGCTCATGGATTTTATAAGTTCTTCTAGATTCTCCATAGATTCTTTATTGTTGCTTCTGCTACTAAAGCATTTTCTGCCACTTGAAATTACTCATTTGATGTAATAGTCATTGACTATTTACGATGTTTAAGGTACTAAACTAGGTAATTTATGGAAAAGGATGATGATTAAACCCAAAGAGCTTCTAATATAATTTTAATTTGCACGTGACCTATTGTTCTAAATCAAAGGTTGACGAACATTTTCTGGGAGGGCCGGATCATAAACATTTTATGCTTTGCAGACCAGAGAGTTTGTCATGACTATTGAACTCTGCCATTCTAGCATGAAAGCTGCCACACACAATACTTACATAATTGACTGTGGCTATGTTAAAATAAAACCTTATTTACCAAACAACAACAAAAAAAAGTTTACAAAAAAAAAAAAATTGTACCATGGATCTTAGATTACTGACTCCTTTAACATATCAACTTATTCAATATAATAATTCAAAATAATTAAATCTAGGGGCGCTTGAGTGGTTTAGTCGGTTAAACATCTGACTTCAGCTCAGGTCATGATCTTGCCTTTCGTGGGTTTGAGCCCCGTGTCGGGCTGTGCTGACAAGCTCAGAGCCTGGAGCCTTCTTTGGATTCTGTATCTCTCTCTCTCTGCCCCTCTCCTACTCGCTCTGTCTCCCTCTTTCTCAAAAATAAACATTAAAAAAACATTTTTAAATAAAAAAAATAAATGAAAATAATTAAATCTAAAAACCTTAAAATAACATGCTCAAAGAACTCAATCATTTGGGAATACAAAATATATAGCATATTTTAACTAAGTATTTTTAAAACCAAGGATCGATTTGTCAAAGGCAAGTAGGAGGCATAAAATAATACAATAAGGCTTGGCTACCCTGCAAATTCCTTACCCAAACCCTTCAAGGGATGTGTCAAATTCAACAAAAGCTGGAGTAACTGATGACCCATGAAGTCTGATGTCATGTGGGGTTGTCATGGAGACCAGACACTTCACCCTAGTTAGGGGTACAGTACTTCCTTCTGCAGATTTTACCAGGCTCTTGCTTATCCGGTAATGGTTATCTTCATGTAAGCTGAAAACATTATCAGAACCCAGGCCTTCCATAGATGTGATCATGCTACCTGTAAGTCAAAGAAAATCTCTTGGGAAAAAATACCATGTAGATTTTTAAAATAATTGCTTTACAAGGTTGACTTATTTTTAAATACCACTCTTTAGTTTCAGTATATGTAATAATTTTATTCTTACACATCAAAGCTAATATCCAGTTTTAATGTATTTTATGCTCATTTTTCAACTTAAATAGAATGTGTTTCCTTTTCTACTTATTACTAAAGGCATAAACACATTGCAGGATATGTTGTGGAAAACTACAGAGTACAAATAAGAATAAAAATTTCCAGTAACCACTATCCAAACTACTGTTACAATGTAATTCACTTATAAATTATAGATCATGTTTTTAAAAACCAGATTAGATTATACTTTTATTTCACAAATTATTATTTCTCTTTCACAAGAAAGCACAATATTCAAGAAGGATTACAATGGAAAGAGATGGGTCATCTTTATTAAAAAAAAAAAATCAGAAATAAATAGCAAAAACTTGTTTCTCTCCCATTTTCTCCCTACTTTTCACTCTTCCCTTACAACCATTACAATCAAATATATAAACACAAAATTAGTTGAATTAAAAAAATCCTATATGCATGCAGATGGTGACAGTTTGAAGAATAAAGAGAGAAATTTTAAACAAACTGGTCTGTTTTTTAGGAAGATATTACAAATGTAATGAATGGAGAAAATATTCTCTCTCAAGATAAACCACACAAATGTAACTGTTTTCTCTCTTAACTGTGCTAGTGCTTTAACTGTGCTAAGCATTCAGGCAACTCTAGATGTATTTCAATATTCTCTTAGAGAAAGGAACTATTTTTGTTTCTATGCTTTGCGAAGGAAATCACAATTCAATTCAAACTGTGTTAAGTACAAAAACGACAGTAACAAAAAAGTATATACACATCTAGGGGAGGTATAGTGATAGATAATGTAAAACTGAAATACTTTGTTTGCCAATAAGACGACGCTGGAACTCAAAACATCTTAGCTTCCAAAACACAGCGTTCACTAATCACGGATGATAAGTGGCAGGGGGTAAAAAGTTAAGACTGAAATAACAGTTGGTGGGTGCTTAATCTTTGGCATTCTCACCTGAAAGAACTCGGGGATGACCCACGTGATCACTACATCCTTTCAGGGCGGCTGTTCTACTTTCCTAAGTTTTATGCTTTCCTGCTTCGCTAGTAGTGGTTACTTCAATCCATCCAAACAAACGCCAATCATACGGCTAACGATTATACAGAATGAATCGTAAAGGGAAAAAACCCAACAAAACCACAGAATTCGCTTCGGGAGGAAAGGTGGTGCAGGGTGCAGAATTCTCCCGTGCCTGGGGTGGAATCTGCTGGGCATCTGTTCACTGCCACGGTCCCCGCCAGACTGGTAGGCAGGCGGTGCCTGCACTCTGGCCGCCAGCAGCCTCCCAACAGCCCAAGGCGCAAACTCCCCTCAGGGGCACCTCCTCAGCAGTGCTACCACATACCTGTCTACCCAAGTGCCATCTGCTGCTGCTGGCATTTCAGCCCGTCTTCTCTGCGCTGGCTATTGCCAGTGTGCCAGATGTCAAGGTCCACAGGAGAGACCCATCTAACACCCCACTTCTCCTTCTAGGATCACCTTTCACCTCCACTTCACTCCAGAGCCACAGGTTAGGCATGGTCCTTTTCTCTGTTCCACTCCTCCAGTTTTTATCGCCACTGTCTCCCCCGCCCCCCGCGCCCTCCAGTTCACTCCTTTTCTCTCACTACATTTGCTTTTTTGGCCTACTTGTTATTCTCCAGTCCAGTGATCGATCCCTTTTCTCCCAGCCTGTCACTGGCCACCTGGTCTCACACTTCCCTACTCAACCTATACTCCTTGATATATCTCTCTCTTCAACGCCTTTTAACAGTATTTTTGACATCCTATCCTCCATATCCTCCTGCAGGAGCTGTCCTGCAAACCCGTGGCCTGTTAGGAATCTAGCGACCGCTCTAGTTCAGGCGGCAAAGGCTACTTGAAAGAGGCAAAGACATTATGAATCCTCTGAGAAAGAGGTACTATCTCGTCCAGGCCAAGTGTTACTCTGCTAGTCATTCTCATCTCCTCTGGACCCTGCTTACATCGTGATTCCTTGTTCACCCCCAGCTGCCCCTTCTTCAGACAACCAGATTTTATGTTTCCTCATTTAAATAACAACAATCCCTTTCCTTTCCTTTTTTTTTTCACAGTAAAACTTGTTGAGGTAGTATTTATTCCCTACATGATTTTCATCTACAAAATAACCAAAAAAGGCAGCTTCAAAGGTCAACTTACTTCTCATCTCTGGCTCATAACTCAGTGAACTTGGTTTGTGGACCCTATATTGTTTTAGCAGTTTTTTGTCCCAGGCACCACAATTTAATGGACTTGCCAAACGTAAAAACTCCCTAAAGAAGAGAGAAAGAAAGCAGTTATTCCTTGATTGAGAACATTACGTAATTCACAAACCAAACACAAAATATGGGATTTGATGAAGTATAACAGACTAGTTAAAAATATAAAGCCAACCCAAACAATTATTATAAAATAATATATGTTTTTACATGTGAATTACCTATCACTGAAAAGAGAATAGAATATTGTAAAGGGCTAAAATATGAAATTTGGGGAACCTGTTCTCCTAAAATGTGATATGCAGAAACGTAACAAATTGTCTAGGAATTACACAAATAGGAGTCCTTCGTATCCAGTCATTTATAGCATCCTGTGTAAGTGGGAAAAAGGTATTTCTCTGAAATTTCAACTCCTTATAGCAGAAAAAAATTAGGTCAGGTACCCTTTGCCAGTTTTTCATGTAGAGTATAATACAATGACTTTATAACCTTACAGCTCATGGCTCATCAATAACACAGGTATCTATATCTTCATGTGACATTTGGTTCTGAAAATTCATTCACTGTGAAAACTGAGCCTATCCACTAACTAGGCAGTATAAGTTATTTAATAAAATATTAGTATTAAGTATGAGATAAGATCTTTCTGTTTCATTCACTCTATTTTTAAAGCAGATTACCAAAAATAATCAGGGGGAAATCTCCATGCTCTTTGTAATACTTTAGGTCATCCATAAGATGATGGATAAAGTGAGTAGGAACAGTCTCATTTATCTTGATACAATACTGGTTAGTAAATGGTTTTTTCTTAATTCACTGTTAGATTGGAGCCAGTTAAAAAACATAAACTACAAATAAAATCCAACCATTTTTAGGAAAGTCCTTAAAAGCTTTATAAAAAAGGACTACTTTAACAGCAGAAAAAAATTGTAAAGAGCTGCTTATATCTGAAAGTGACAAGATACAGGAGTTTGTTTTTTTTGTAAATAAGGAAAAGATAACTTACACTTTAAATCTTTTTGGCAAGGTAGTTTCAAAGAAAATATTTTTTTAAGGTGTTTTATCCCTAAAACACACAGTACTGCTTCTCTTTCAGTAAAAAGATTTAAATATATGTATCTCTTGAATGGTTAAACTCTGTTAAGGTGTATCTATACACAGAATACTCCTCAGCAATAAAAAGACTACTGAAATGTAACAATCTGGATGCCTTTCTAAGGCATTATGGTAAGTGAAAACAGTCAATCTCAAAAGTTCATGTACCAAATGATTTCATTTACATAACATTCTCAAAGTGACAAACTTACCGAGATGGAGAACAGATTGGCAGTTTCCAGGGGTTAAGAATGGTGGGGGTTAGGGGAGTGGATATGATAATAAAGGAGTACCACTATAGAGATGTTTGTGATGCCTTGATTGTGTAGTGGGCATATAAACATGTGATAAATAATAAGACCCACAGCATACAAGGATACGTTGTAGCAATGTCAGTTTCTTAGTTTTCATGTATTATGGTTGTAGGAGATGTAAACACCGAAGAAACTTGGAACACAGAACCTCTCTAAATCTGTAAGTAATTTAAAATTAAAAAGTTCAAAAAGTATTTAAGAGAAGCTTTTAATTTTTTTTCAATGTTTGTTTTTTTTTTTTTGAGACACAAAGAGCATGAGGGGGGAGGGGCAGAGAGAGACGGAGACACAGATTCTGAAGCAGGCTCCAGGTTCTGAGCTGTCAATACTGGGCTTGAACTCACAGACCATGAGATCTGAGCCGAAGTGGGAGGCTTAACTGACTGAGCCACCCAGGCGCCCCTCTTAAGAGACTTCTTACACATAAAAAGTTCTCAAATACAAAGTAGATGTAAGTCATAAAGACATGACTTTATTTTTAAAGGAGAGTTTGCTACATTTGAGTGGAAGAAATAAGCACCCTCTGTTTTCTAATAACTGGGCTTACCTAAGACCAATATTTTGAGCACTTTGCCCATTTTTATTGTTTTGGTTTTGCCCACTGATACTTGGATACATGTGTATCATAGCAAAAACTCTTGAATACCAAGACTCTGGGAACTGCGGTTACTACCTGTGGCTTGTTCAACGGCAAGAAAGAGGACACACTGACCTCAGCACCATGGGCTCCAGAGCCTGAGAAGCTAGTCGTTCAAACATCCGCTGGAGGGGCGGGTGCAGTGAGTGGTCCTCGTCTGCCAGGGCGGCACTGCACCGCTGCAGCAATCGGGCGTGAAGGCCAGCTTCACACATGACCTGCTGGTTTCTCTCTGTGTGCACCAGGGCTTGTAAGATATTTGCCACAGCAAGTTGAAGGTCCAGAGCATGCTGAAGTGAGAGAAATCCATGCCACCAGGGCATTCTTAGGAAGAAAGGTGACAGTTCTCTCCACATGAAGCACAACTTGTAATAGGAGGTCTCTACACATTTCAAATTCCCTTCAGATGAATTAAGAAGCTGATGCAGAGTGATCTAGCAATTCAAACAAGGCTAGGCAAACGTTTCCTATCCTCGTTTCACCGGAAGCACACCCAGCTGGACTCCTCTCTCCTCCAAGTCTTTTGTACTGAAAGACTACCTAATAGTATTTTAATTTTTATAGAAGTAATGAATGTGAGGTCTTTTACTTCATGAGTAAACAACCAGTGTAAAGGAAAGCCTTAGAGGCTTTTGTGACACTTTAAGCCTTAGAGGCCATACAACATTTTAGCATAATTAGTCACTGAAGCTCCCATTCACCCAAACTCTTGAGTGCTACAAGTCAAAACATAAATAGCCTCAAAATGGTATCTTCAGTTGTTTTTTCTTTCTGTATGATTCATTAACAGTTTCCACTGATAAGCAGGACTTAGAAGGAGAAACAATTATTTTAGCACTAGAAGTAACCATCTTGGCTACATTTGTACCAAATGAACTGTATTCTAAAACATATATACCTACCTCACAAGAAAGTTAAGACTCAAGTTGAACAATCCTATTTTTTCCTCTCCGACTTTAGTATGTGATATGGAACTGTTCCTTATCACTCTTTCTTGGACCCAGTCCCTTGCTTACACAGTCATATTCACATCCTTTTACTCATTCGCGAAGATGGAAAGGAGCTAACATATCCACACTTACTTCTGGCTGTGTCACTGACCCAACAGAGGCCAGGAGGTCCAGCATAGCAAGCATGGCTCCAGGATGAATGATGACAGCATCAGAACTCTGGAAAGATGTAGTTGCCACATGTAGTTTCAGGTCAGCGACATTTTTAGGAGGGTAAACAGGGGGAGTTGAAACAGAATGATATGCATGCCTGTAAAAAAGAAAGAAGGGTAATTTAGCATTAAATTCAAATACATTCTCTTTTCCATTTCTTCATCTTTTGTTAACTTTGTCCACTGATAAACAAAAACCTTTGTAATTCAAGACTGGGTTACAAAACACTTTAAGGTTGGGATATGAAAAAGCAATATATTATCAATTCTTAGAGTTACATACAATTTAACCATCGATTCTTCTAGACTATGTCTTTACCACTTGTCACTGGGATTGTTTCATTAAAGAAGGGCACATGATGACCAAAGTTAACACTCCTCTCTGATAGATTTGAAAGTGCTAAGAGAGTAAATCCTCAAAGCTCTCATCACACGGAAGTTTTTTTCCTTGTATTTATTTGAGATGATGGACGTTAACTAAACTTACTGTGGTAATCATTTTACAACATGGGGTGAGGCAAGTCATTATGTTGTATACCTTAACTTATAACAGTGCTCTATGTCAATCACGTCTCAATAACACACACACACACACAAAGAAGAATGACACCTGTATCAGAAGATACAACAAATAGGTGAAATCACAGTGATTCAAACTCTAGGAAAGGTGAAAGTTCTGATAAAATATGATGAGGGTATAAATTGAATGAAGTCAAATCCCTCACTAAGATTTTCTTTTGAAATTACCTATGTGTTTGTAACCTTTCCCTAAACTGTGGGCAACATAAGCAAGAACTAACAAGATCCGGGGCGCCTGAGTGGCTCTGTCGGTTAAGCATCCGACTTGAAAGCTCAGGTCTTGATTTTGCAGTTCATGGGTTCGAGCCCCACACTGGGCTCTGTGCTGACAGCTTGGAGCCAGAAGCCTGCTTCAGATTTTGTGTGTGTGTGTGTGTGTGTGTGTGTGTGTGTGTGTGTGTGTGTGTGTGTGCTTTCTCTGCTCTTCCCCTGCTTACGCACTCTCAAAATTAAACATTAAAAAAAAATTACCCACAGATGGTCACGTTAAGAAATAAAATGTCTTATTAAAAAAAAAGAGGGCGCCTGGGTTGTCCAGTCGGTTGAGCATCCGACTTTGGCTCAGGTCATGATCTCGCAGTCCGTGAGTTCGAGCCCCGCGTCGGGCCCTGTGCTGACAGCTCGAAGCCTGAAGCCTGCTTCTGATTCTGTGTCTCCCTCTCTCTCTGCCCCTCCCCCGCTCATGCTCTGTCTCGCTCACTCTCAAAAATGAATACATGTTAAAAAAATTTTTTTTTTAAAAAATGAGCTGACAACATCTATAACTGGGTCAAACTGAGTCAGGGATGGCTCAGAATCTTGGCCACCTGACAATATATATGTTAAGCATCAAGGAAGTTTTCCTTTAGCTTATTTGGAACTACGCTCACATTCTTTTGCATTAATTCACCCCTGAAAATATTCATCACAATTTTTAAAAACTTAGAAGGCATATTTTTACATAACAAGCTTCTATGAGATAGAAAGCCTAGCCATGTCCTGAACATTCCACATTTCTTCTCATCAATGATCTCCACTTTCTATTTCATACTATTCTTCTACAATTCATGAGTTTTGCACATTTTGTATCCTGGCACTAGAAAACAGATGCTTGTGGCTTCAGCCTATGGGAGCTCTTTGTTCCAATGAATTGGTTTCAGCATAATTTGTCTGTTGCTGAGCTCTGTCACTGGGAGCAGTGCAGTTTCAGCGCTCTGGCACAAGAGCAGCTTGGGAAACAGATGCTTTAAGTCAGTGATTTTGTAGCAAAGATCTGGCATTGCCGTGGCTGGTTTTTTTGTTTTTGTTTTTTTTTTTTTTAAAGTACCATTCTCTTTTTAACAGAGATTCCAGGAAAGTATTCAGCTCTACTTACATAAAAAAAACACACGGGCTCTCCTAGTTTATTTAAAGTCTGCATGTCCTCCACCCACTCATTTTTTTCAACTGCTTTTTTTTTTTTTGCTGTTTTTGTTATTTATTTCTAAACTTACTAGGATAGATTTCTAAATGTTTATTACCAATAGCTATCCTCTTCCTATGTTGTTCTTTTATTCTGTGAAATATTATGATCCCATCTAGAAAAAAAGATGATAGTGTAGTAGGAATTCTGAACTATTAAGAAATTTCATAAAAGTTGACATAATTTGAAGAAAAACCAAATTCTAGTTGTATACTTTAGTCACAGTCCTTCCAAAATTATTTCTGAGTTGCCAGATTTAATGTAGATTGAATTTAAATTATGGATATACCCAGGAAGGAGGCTTTGTGCCTTCAGAAAACAAACTCTTTATTAATTAATATATACCCATTATACCAGTACCTTTTATTATTATTATTTTTTAAATTTTTTTTTCAACGTTTTTATTTATTTTTGGGACAGAGAGGGAGCATGAACAGGGGAGGGGCAGAGAGAGAGGGAGACACAGAATCAGAAATAGGCTCCAGGCTCCGAGCCATCAGCCCAGAGCCTGACGCGGGGCTCGAACTCACGGACCACGAGATGGTGACCTGGCTGAAGTCGGACGCTTAACCGACTGCGCCACCCAGGCGCCCCATACCAGTACCTTTAAAAAAAAAAAGTTTATTTATTTGGGGGAGAGGAGAGAGAGAGCGAGAGAGAGCGCACGCGCATGTGGGCACAAGCAGGGGACAAGTAGAGACAGGGAGATAGAGAATCCCAAGCAGACTCTGTGCTGTCAGTGCAGATTCCAACATGACGCTCGATCTCACAGATCGTGAGATCACGCATGACCCGAGCCAACATCAAGAGTTGGATGCTCAATTGATTGAGCCATCCAGACACCCCACAGTAGTATGCCTTTTAATCTTATATAAGATAACAATACTCTGATATAAAAATTGCATTCATTCTTCTCAAACTGGGAAAATACTGTAAACACTGCTAAATCTAAAACATGGTATTTATTAACTAAAATTAGGCCTATTTTAACAGGCATTATATAATATTAATACTTATTTAGCCACTTAGGTATCACCACAGGTATTATCATTTTTAAAATTTAGACATGAGAGTAAGTTTATTAAACGGATAATCTCAAGCAAGACCTACTCATTTACAAACGTAGGCTAAAACAACATTTCAAAATTTAGTTAATTTTTATGCTGCCATTACTTTTAAAACTTAGAAAAATTGCTACTTAATATTTCAATCTAAATTTTCATATATATTTAAGATTTACCTACCTCTTTGGGGAATATATTCTTGAATATTTAAATTCTGAATATGCTTTGCCTTAATTACCATCAAGTGTGTATAGACACTGAGTAACAGATACCATGTTTGAATAATAACTAGTACTCGCCACCTTTTTCTCCCCTGCAGATATATTATAGAAAACCTTGGTTTTTATTTTGTATTTTGTTTTCGTCTCCTTCCTCTAACTGTGATTAAATATCGTTCAGCTATAATTCTGTTCCATTATTCTTTCTGAATAATGAATACTAATGAAAAATGTTATGAGTTTTGGTTTTCTAAATACTATAAGGTTTCTTAGGCATTTCCCCCCCATTCTTAAAAAAAAGAGAAGAATCTCCAGCATTTTACAATAACAGACAAGAATCACAAACTCAAAACTTCCTTCGTGTCTGAAAATTCCAATAAGCCATAAAAACTAATACATTGTTGGTTTCTCCTTTGGCCAACAAAAACAACATATTTTGCCACAAGAAGAAATGCCATGAGCTGATGTAATTTGTTGAGACGTTCTAGAGATATTCTAATTTCAAGTTACCATATCTGCATGTGAAAATAAAAGCACTGTTTTATTAGCTTATGATTCTTATCACTGAGCAAAATCTATGTAACCTGACCAGAATGGCAACCTGAAAATGTCAACACTGACCTTACTATTAGCATGAACAATATTGGGAACTTCCTTGGGGTAAAGCCAACCTGAGAGCCTAATTAGCATTCCCATAGAAAAGATTCAGTTAAACAGGGCTGTGGATTCAGTGAAGGTTTCCCCCAAGTCAAAGATATGGCATCCTCACATGCAGCTGTGTTGCAAATGATGACAAAATGTTCTTGATCTAAGCCCTTAAATAACTCTCTATGATATGGAATGAAATTTCCCTTTGTCAAATTATCATTTAAATAAAACAGTTCTGATGAATTTCCTTTCATGTGTTGCTTTAATCTATGAATTTCTATTGAAAGTATTTTATAGTTTTTGGTTAATACTAAAAAATGGTTAAATGTTTTTAAACACAGCAATTTTTATACCTTTACCCTTCAGGGAATCATAAATGTGACTTTTAAGAATGAAAACTAGTAATTAAAACTATTTTTCTAATATCCAATATGTGGGATAGTGAGCATACGTGAATCTTCAAACACTAAGAATACCTTTTACTGCCTTCATTTTAGCAACAGAAGATACTGTATCAACTCAAATTGATTTTATGGTTTCTTGCATTAAAAAAAAATGTTCTTAGAACGACAAAAAAGGAATAGTTTTAAAATAGAAATACACTGAACAACACTAAATTTGTTTAAGACTATTCTGAACTCTTCTATGATTTACTGTCAGAAAATGAGCTGTAAGCTTCAGTGCAAACATAAGAGAAAAAGGAAAATACAAGTCCATATATCTGATGAATATTACTACTGAAATATATTGAAATACAGGATTTGTAATAAATACTTTTAATACAAAAACTCGACTAACATGCGAGTTTCAAATCCTGAATAAGAGATAAAATTAATCAATAACATAGCTGAACCTCAGTATTCAATTTTAGAAAGCTACAATGGAAGAATATTAATACAAGACCAAAAGACTTGTACTTGGTTATGAGAAAAACTGGGGAAGGAAGGGTATTGGTTTCAACTGCACAGACTATGATCATTTTAAATATAGGTTGCAAATGGCATCTTAAATGGATCTTAATTGTACTCTTGTCAACCAACTGCTGGTTCTTTATATTCATAAGCTTTATATACAAGGAAGACTAGATCAGCTTAGAAACAGATATACACAGAACCAATGAAAGCAACAGCTAGGTAAGTTTTTTTATTCGCTTTTTCCAAAGGCTGGCCATGACAAGTCTCTACAACAGCATCACATTTCAACTGGTTGAACCTGATTGAGAAAACACACATTTCCTTGCCAGTGCTGTGATGTTCATTTTGGAGTAATGGTAAAAACTGAAGAATGCTTCCTAGCACCTTTAAAGTAAAAAGAAAAAGTACTCTACATAAAAAAGCATTAAGTCCTCATTTCTAAATTAATTTTGATAAAAGATACACTGCTCTCAAGGCAAAATGTATATTTCACTCTAAATATTAGAGTCAAATGACAAAATTCTAAACGTCCCTCATATCTTCATGGCATTAACACATTTTGTGCTCATAAATATACTCAGAAGTTGACAATTCTAAAACCTAAAAAAATCTGAAAGCCAAAAAATTTTTGTACAAAGCACAATCACCACATTTACACATAATTAAGCACAGGGAAGAAAAAAAACACACAAATAAAGATTGACTTCCATTATAAGATCAGTACCTTTTCCTGGACAAAGCTGGTGTACCCCAAGGAGAGGGGAGAGAAGACTCACTTGTCAGGCAAGGAGGGATCTGTTCTGCACGACTACAGACAACAAAACAGACAGGGTGGTTTAGAGAGGTTAGAAGAGAACACCAGGTTGGCAGTTGGTTAGTTTCACAAGAAATACCAGTAAAAGTTTAATAAGGAACACCCTCCATACTCAGCAGGAACAAGAAACAAGACTACAACACATGCACTGAGGGAAACAGAAAAGCATGCTTAAGGCAGATGCTTATCCATTAATGTTACACTTAACACATTTGTTAAACAGAGTGTCATAAGGCCTGCTTTTCACAAAGTAAACTAAAACTGAGGTATACTAACTAGGATGAGTAGAAAAGGGGAAAGAGGTTGAATCTACATATACAAATTTCAATTTCAAACAGCTTATTCCTTGAATACTACGCCATACTATGTTTCTTTTTAACAATATATATGCATTTTTAAAAAGTAAAAAACTGGAAAACAGTGTTTCTTACATTACTTGTATTTTCTTATCTGAAGAGTAAGGTCTAAGAAATATGGTCAAGAAGCAAGAAACATCTCTCAGTAGATATTTCAAAGTAGATACTTCACAGTAAATGATGTAAAACCTATTAGAAGCTATCCACATAGAATTACTTGCTTTACATATGGGGGCAATATAGAAAACATTTCAGTTATCTCATGAAATAAAACTATGTTAACTTTAAAAGTGATAATGCGTGGGACAAATCAGCACCATGACCACTCTCACATTATCTTCAAGCTGAGAACGCTTTAATCACTGAAAATAACTAATTTAAGTAAAGTGGTACTCCTATGATCCACCTTAGAACCCTGGAACTCCCTCATTGTAGATATTATCACAATATATTGTAGTTGTTTATTTATGTGTCTGTGTTTTAGCTAAAGGATGGCCACGTCTAAAGGAGTCTTGTGCTTGAACTCTCAAAATAACATCGCGTGGAACAGTTGTTCGTAAAGTATTTTTTAATGAACGAATAAGTAAAGAAATCTGATAGACTCTTGAACTATCATCGTCTCTTATGGAACTATATTCTTTTTCAAGGATCATGAAATATTGAGAGTGATTATGAATGTTGAGAATATATTCTCCGTCTGGAAATACATATAATCATAACCACTGTCTCCTGCTGATAACTAATATCTTTAAGTCCGGATATACCTAATGTTGAGGATAGAGGAGAAAGAACAATAGTAAATACCAGCGTTAAAGTAAACTTTATAGAAACTTACTTTAAGTACATCAAGAGCTAACTGACCCTAGATTTACAAATAATACACAAATGTTCATGTTGAAAACCTTAACATCAGAGCAACGGTAATATTCGCAAATAAGTGATAAACAAGCAAATAAAAGATTCATTTTCATTTCCTTTCAAGTTAACTTATAATTCAAGCCTTAATGCTGAAGTCACACAGAGCATCTCCTTTAATTCAGAGCAGAGCAAAGCCATACCTGTCAAAAGAATCTGTAGCTACTTTGTAGAGATAAATAAAGAGTTTACTGCAGTGCCGTAAAGTGGGTGACACTGTGTCCATCGAGATTACATCTTCCTCCAAAAGTCTTTGAAATGGCTGTGTGTTTGAGGGGAAGACATTCATGGGGCTTATTTTTCTTAGGTCTGAGAAGCAGCCAAGAAATCGAACAGCATCTGCCAACTTCTCATACTGAATCTCTGTTTTGAAGAAATGAGAGTTGGCTGGCTCATAGCGCATTGCTGCAGTCAATGTGCAAAACACAGTGTGGAGAAGTTCAAACACTTGATTCTGGTTCACTTTCTCCCAGCCATTCTTGGGTGGTGAGCTCAAAGACCTTTCCATGGCAACAAGCAAGGATGTAATGTACACAAATCCTCCAACTTTCCTAAAAACTGTTCTTGAACGATGGCTTTCTCGAAGGACTGATAGGAGGGCCTAAAGGGGATGAAAAAAACAAAACCCCTTATAATTCAAATTAAAGCAAAATACATGAACGTCAAAAGGGAACATGATTTCTATGAACATACAATAGTAATGTTTTTGTCATTTCCCATTAACCAGCCCTATAATGCATGTCAAATATTTTACTAATTAAAAAATACCATTTTACACAAAAATAGACACATAGATCAATGGAACAAAATAGAGACTTAGAAACAAACCCACACTTATATGGTCAATTAATCTACGACAAAGGAGGCAAAAATATACAATAGGGAAAATAAACAGTCTCGTCAACAAATGGTGCCAGGAAAACTGGACAGCAAACTGCAAAAGAATGAAAGTGTACCACTTTCTTACACTGTACACAAAAATAAACTCAAAATAGATTAAAGACCTACTTATGAGATCTGAGACCATAAAACTAAAACAAAAAACAAAAAAAAAAAACCACAGGCAGTGATTTCTCTGACATCAGCTGTATAAACATTTTTCTAGACATGTCTGCTAAGGCAAGGGAAACAAAAAGTAAAAATTAAACTATAGGGACCATATCAAAATAAAAAGCTTTCGCACAGCAAAAGAAACCACCAATAAAACAAAAAAGACAACCTACCGAATGGGAAAAGATATTTGCAAATGATTATCTGATAAGGGGTTAATATCCAAAATATATAAAGAACTTATACAACACCAAACAAACAAAAAAATGCAATGTAAAAACGGGCAGAAGACATAAACAGACATTTTTCCAAAGAAGACACACAGATGGCAAACAGACACACGAAAAGATGCTCAACATCACTAATCATCAGAGGAGAGCCAAGATGGTGGAACAGCATGGAAGTTTTTTTGCATCTCTCATTGCTGAAATGCAGCCAGATCAACGCTAAACCATCCTGCACATCTAGAAAAGTGATCTGAGGATTCACACAACAATCTGCACAACCTGAACCACAGAACTCGGCAGGTACACAGCGCGGAGAGGTGAACTAGGAAAAAGAAAAGCTGAGGAGGGCAGGGAGCTGTTTTTGCTTGCGGAGAGAGGTCGGAGATGGGGAAGAGTATGGGAAAAGCACCTCCCCTCCAAAGCAGCTGGAGAGAAAGTGGAAAGTGGAAACAGCTTCAGGGACTGAACAAAAAAAGGGAGAAAGGAGAGGGTTTAAAATTCCATCAAGACTTTATAAACAGGAGGAGTGCAGAGTCTGAGGCTCCAAAGCTTGATACCTGGTGGTGCTCTAGTGAGAAGGGCAAATCCCCAAGAGCAGAGAGCGAGGTCCGAGGGGTCCACAGGCCACAAGGGGAGTGGCGGTTCCTCTGCAGGGAGGACATTTGGTAGAGGCTGTGCGGCCACCCCACAGGCAAAGGTACCAGCAGGCCCCAGAGAAAAACCACATTCACTGGTGTTGCAACAAGGACGTTAAGGGGGAAGCCTGGTGCTAGATGTGTGTTGTCATTTTCCATAAACCCTGAAATGCTGCTGCTACAAGGTTGCACAAACTTTTTCTGAGGCGGATTGGCACCCAGCCAACAGTCTCTGGGCACTGGCAGAAGCACAATCTTGTGAATGTTCCTGGAGTCGGGCCGCACTCGCCCATTGCTCAGCAAGACCCTCCTCCAGAGAATCTGAGTGGGTCAAAGCCACAATTCCTCAGAAGAGAGGGGTTGGAGGAGGAGCCAACATGGCAGAGAAGTAGGCGGATCCAAAGGTCCCCTGTCTCTCAAACAAAGCCGTCTTGAGGCCAAAGGACTTTGAATCCCAAGAGTCTGGGAAGAAGAGGCAGAGTTGCTTCCAGGGACCCACCGGGACAACCTGACAGGCCATAGGTGGAGCACTTCAAGGAACAGACAGCATAACCACAGTGGAGGCGGTACTTGCCTACCACCATACCATGCCCCTTGGTGCCTGGTAACTACATATCTACTAGAGTGGGATTAACGCTGATGAACCAGATAGCCCTTGCTCCAGACAAGCTCTGTTGCATTGCCTGGTTTAATTCTTGGACAATTCTTACTATATAGATACATTCATCCTTTTCTTCTTATTTCTTCCCTCCTCTAGTCTGGTTACTCTGGTTATTGGTCTGTTTAAGCAGACATATTTAATCCATTCTCTTGATACATGTTCTATACCTCCTTCCTTATTTTCCTTTCTCTCTCTCTAGATTAAGGCTATAGTTTCTATTGCTGGTCAATTTTTATTTTTTCTTTTTCCCAACCCTGTTGTTTCTCTCATTGTATGGGATAATGCCTCTTCCATCAGCAATGCCTCCACCCTGTTGTCTACTGGTAGCTGGCGTTTCTGGCTTTTTGTTTTTGGGTTTTTTGTGTTTGTGTGTTTTCTTTTTCTGTTTGTTTTTTGTTTATTTGTCTGTTTGTTTTCCCTTCCAGGGCTACTTCGACAATCAAAGTACACCTGGTGGAGGGTCCAAAACATCACTACGAGTAGGGAAATAAAGTAACCAAACTCACAATAACAGACAGTAAGTAACTCCAAAAAACACCTCCTGAAGGGCCAGGCCCTAGACAGTGTACGGCCCCTCTTTAATATAGTAGTGCTTGCAGAAACAGGGCACATAATAAGTTTTTAAGACACATAAGGGACAGAAAACTAGCCAAAATGATGAAACGGAAGAATTCTCAAAAGAAATTCCAGGAAGAAATGACAGCTAAAGAACTGATCAAAACAAATAGAAACAGTATAATTGAATAAAAATTTAGAAAAATAGTCATAAGATTAATTGCTGGGCTAGAAAAAAGCATACAAAGACAGATGAGAATCTATTGCTGCAGAGATCAAGGAACTGAAAAATAGTCATGAATTAAAAAGTGCTGTAAATGAGGTGTAAAATAAACTGGAGGCAGTGACAGTGAGAATTGAACAGGCAGAGGGGAGAATAGGTGAATTAGAAGATAAAATTATGGAAAAAGAGGAAGCTGAGAAAAGAGAGATAAAAAAATTCTGTATCACAATGGGAGAATTAGAGAACTAAGTGATTCCATGAAATGCAACAATATCTGTATCATAGGAGTTCCAGAAGAAGAAGAAGAGAGAGAAAAGGGGCTGAAACTGTGCTTGAACAAATCATAGCTGAAACTTCCCTGATCTGGGGAAGGAACAGACAATGAAATCCAGGAGGCACAGAGAACTCCCTTCAGAGGTAACTTGAATCGATCTTCTGCATGATGTTATCATAGTGAAACTGGCAAAATACAAGGATAGAGAGAGAATTCTGAAAGCAGCTAGGGAAAAATGGGCCTTAACATACAAGGGTAGACACATAAGGATAGCAGCAGACCTATCTACTAAAACTTGGGAGGCCAAAAAGGAGGAGCAGGAAACTTTCAACGTGATGAACAGGAAAAATATGCAGGCAAGAATCCTTTATCCAGTAAACTTGTCATTCAGAATGGAATGAGATATAAAGGTTTTCCCAAACAAACAAAAACTGAAGGAATTCATCACCACTAAACCAGCCCTAGAAGAGATTCTAAGGGGGATCCTGTGAGACAAAGTACCAGAGACATCGCTACAAGCATGAAACCTACAGACAACACAATGACTCTAAACCCATATCTCTCAGTAATAACACTGAATGTAAATGGACTAAAAGTTCCAATCAAAAGACACAGGGTATTAAAATGGATAAAAAAAACAAAATCCATCTATTTGCTGTCTACAAGAGATCCATTTTAAAACTGAGGACACCTTCAGATTGAAAGTGAGGGGATGGAGAACCATCTATCATGCTACCGGAGGTCAAAAGAAAGCTGGAGTAGCCATACTTATATCAGACAAACTAGACTTTACACTAGATTTTAAAATAATTACGGGGTCTATCCATCAAGAAGTGCCAACACTTATAAATGTCTATGCACCGAATTCGGCAGCACCTAAATATATAGAACAATCAATCACAAACATAAGCAGTCTTATTGGTAAGAATGTGGTAATTGCAGGGGACTTTAATACTCCACTTACAACAACGGACAGATCATCTAGACAGAAAATCAATAAAGAAACAATGGCCCTGAATGATACACTGGACCAGATGAACTTGACAGATATATTTAGAACTTTCCATCCTAAAGCAGAATATACATTCTCCTTGAGTGCACATAGAACATTCTCCAAGAGAGATCACATACTGGGTCACAAAACCTCAATAAATATATAAGAATTGATATCATACTATGCACACTTAAGGATCACAGTGCTATGAAACTTGAAATCCAACACAGGAAAAAGTATGGAAAACCTTCAAATGCATGAAGGTTAAAGAACATCTTACTAAAGAACAAATGGGTCAACCAGGCAATTAAGAAAGAAATTAAAAAATACATGGAAACAACTGAAAATGAAAACACAACTATCCAAACCCTTTGGGATGCAGCAAAAGCAGTCCTAAGAGGAAAATACATTGCAATCCAGGCCTACCTCAAGAAAAAGAAAAATTCCAAATACAAAATCTAACGGAACACCTAAAGGAACTAGAAGAACAACAAATGCCAAACCCAGCAGAAAAAGAGAAATAATAAAGATAAGAGCAGAAATAAACAATATAGAATCCAAACAAATAGTAGAACAGATCAATGAAACCAAGAGTTGGTTTTTTGGAAAAATAAACAAAATTGATAAACCCCCAGCCAGACTTCTCAAAAAGAGAGAGGACACAAATAGATAAAATCACAAATGAAAATGGATTTATCACAACCAATCCCTCAGAATTACAAGCAGTTATCATAGAATACTATAAAAAATTATATGCTAACAAACTGGACAACCTGGAAGAAATGGACAATTTCCTAGACACCCACATACTACCAAAACTCAAACGGGAAGAAATAGAAAATTTGAATAGATCCATAACTCGTAAAGAAATTGCATCAGTTATCAAAAATGTCCCAACAAATAAGAGCCCTGGACCAGATGGTTTCCCTGGGGAATTCAACAGATATTTAAAGCAGAATTAATACCTATCCCTTTTCAAGCTGTTAAAAAAAAAAACGGAAGGAAAACTTCCAGATTCATTCTATGAAGCCAGCATTACCTTGATTCCCAAACCAGAAAGAGACCCCACTAAAAGGAGAATTACAGGCCAATATTCCTGATGAACATGGATGCAAAAATTCTCAACAAGATATTAACAAATCGAATTCAACAGCATATAAAAAGAACTATTCACCATGATCAAGTGGGATTCATTCCTGGATTGCAGGGCTGGTTCAATATTAGCAAATCAATCACTGTGATACATCACATTAATAAAAGAAAGGAAAAGAACCATATGATCCTGTCAATAGATGGAGAAAAAGCATCTGACAAAATATAGCATCCTTTTCTAATAAAAACCATTAAGAAAGTTGGGATAGAAGGAACATACCTAAACATCATAAAAACCATACATGAAAAGCCCACAGCTAATATCATTCTCAATGGGGAAAAACTGAGAGCTTTCCCCCTGAGATCAGGAACATGACAGGGATGTCCACTCTCACCACTGTTGTTTAACATAGGGTTGGAAGACCTAGCATCAGCAATCAGACAACAAAAGGAAATCAAAGGCATCAAAATTGGCAAAGAAGAAGTCAAACTTTGACTTTTTGCAGACGACATGATACTCTACATGGAAAATCCGAAAGACTCCACCAAAAGACTGCTAAAACTGATACCTGAATTCAGCAAAGTCGCAGGGTACAAAATCAATGTACAGGAATCAGTTGCATTTTTATACCAATGATGAAGCAACAGAAAGAGAATTAATGACACTGATCCCATTTACAATTGTACCAAGAACCATAAAATAAAGGAATAAACCTAACCAAAGATGTAGAAGATCTGCATGCCGAAAATTATAGAAAGCTTATGAAGGAAACTGAAGAAGACACAAAGAAATGGAAAAACATTCCATGCTCATGGATTGGAAGAATAAACATTATTAAAATGTCAATAGTACACAAAGCAATCTACACATTCAGTCCAATCCCAATCAAAAATTGCACCGGCATTCTTCTCAAAGCTAGAACAAACAATCCTTAAAATTTGTATGGAACCACAAAAGACCCTGAACAGCCAAAGTAATATTGAAGAAGAAAACCAAAGTGGGAGGCATCACAATCCCAGACTTTAGCCTCTACTACAAAGCTGTAATCATCAAGGCGGTACGGTATTGGCACAAAAACAGACACATAGACCAATGGAATAGAACAGAGAACCCAGAATTAGACCCACAAATGTATGGCCAACTAATCTTTGACAAAGCAGGAAAGAGTATCCGATGGAAAAAAGACAGTCTCTTTAACAAATGGTGCTGGGAGAACTGGACAGCAACATGCAGAACAATGAAACTAGACCACTTTCTTACACCGTACACAAAAATAAACTCTAAATGGATGAAAGACCTGAATGTGAGACAAGAAATCATCAAAACCCTAGAGGAGAAAGCAGGTAACAACCTCTTTGACCTCAGCTGCAGCAATTTTTTGCTATACACATCTACAAAGGCAAGGAACTAAAAGCAAGAATGATCTCATCATTGGGACCTTATCAAGATTAAAAGCTTCTGCACTGCAAGGAACCAATCAACAAAACTAAAAGGCAACCGATGGAATGGGAAAAGATATTTGCAAATGATATATCGGATTAAGGGCTGGTATTCAAAATCTATAAAGAACTTACCAAACTCCACACCCAAAAAACAAATAATCCAGTGAAGAAATGGGTAAAAGACATGAACAGACACTTTTCTAAAGAAGACACCGAGATAGCCAACAGGCACATGAAAAGATGCTCAATGTCATTCATCATCAGGGAGACAGAAATTAAAGCCATAGTGAGATACCACCTCACACCAGTCAGAGTGGCTAAAATGAACAACTCAGGAAACTACAGATGCTGGCGAGGACGTGGAGAGATGGGAACCCTCTTGCATTGTTGGTGAGAATGCAAACTGCTGCAGCTGCTCTGGAAAACAGTGTGGAGATTCCTCAAATAATTAAAAATAGAACTTCCCTATGACCCAGCAATAACACTACTAGGAATTTATCCAAGGGATACAGGGGTGCTGATGCATAGGGGCACATGTACCCCAATGTTTATAGCAGCGCTTGCCACAATAGCCACCTTATGGAAAGAGCCTAAATGTCCTTCAACTGATGAACGGGTAAGGAAGATGTGGTTTATATATACAATGGAATACTGCTTGGCAATGAGAAAGAACAAAATCATACCATTTGCAGCAACGTGGATGGAACTGGAAGGTATTATACTGAGTGAAATAAATCAGTCAGAGAAGGACAGATATCATATGTTTTCATTCATATGTGGATCTTGAGAAACTTAACAGAATAACATGGGGGAAGGGAAGGGGAAAACAAACAGTTACACAGAGGGAGGGAGGCAAACCACAAGAGACTCTTAAATACAGAAACAAACTGAGGGTGGACAGGGCGTGGGGGAGAGGGAAAACGGGTGATGGGCATTGAGGAGGACACTTGTTGGGATGAGCACTGGGTATTGTACGTAAGCCAATTCACTAATCATCAGGTAAATGCAAATCAAAACAACAAAATATCTCATACCTGTCAGAATGGCTAAAATAAAAAACACAAGAAATAACAAGTGTTGGTGAGGATGTAAAGAAAAGGGAAGACTCATGTGCTGTTGGTGGGAATACAAACTGGTGTAGCCACTGTGGAGAATAGCATGGAGGTTGCTTAAAAAATTAAAAACAGAAATACCATATGATCCAGTAATTCCATTACTGGGTATTTACAAAAAGAAAATAAAAACACTAATTCGAAAAGATGTATGTACCCCTGTGTTTACCACAGCATTATTTGCAACAGCCAACATATGGGAGCAACCCAAGTGTCCATCAATAGTTGAATGGATAAATAAGATGTGGTGTGTATATATGTAATGGAATATTAGTCATAAAAAAGAATATCTTTCCATTTGCAACAACATGAATGGATCTAAAGGGTATAATGCTAAGTGAAATAAGTTAGAGAAAGACAAATACCATAATTCATGGAATTTAAGAAAGCAAGCAAACAAACAAGAAAAAAAAGACACAACAAAAAGAGACTCAAATAGAATAAACTGGTAGTTGCCAGAGGGGAGGTGGGGGGGGATGGGTGAAACAGGTGAAAAGAATTAAGACTACACTTATAGTGATGAGCACTGAGTAATGTATAGAATTGTTGAATCATTATATTGTACACCTGAAACTAATTTAACACTGTATTAATTACACTTCAATTAAGAGATGTATTAAAGGCAAGAGATAATTTTAGGAAACACTGTCACATATTTCTTTTGATAGAATAAGGCTACACCCAAATCCTGATGGAAAAGTTTTCCTATGTCTTTGATGGATAATGATGTCAGTAAATTCAGTGATATTTACAAAGTAATTGTATTAAATAAATAAAATACACATTCTAGTATAATTTTACACAATCACGAACATTTATAACTGTGTATGTATGCAAACTGATTTATTCTAGAAAGGATCAGAAATCAGGGCAGCCAAAACCAGAAGTATTTCAACTCATATAAAGTGACCATATCCTGATACTTTGGAAAGAGGAGTCACTTCAAAGGACTTATTAGACAGACTCTCCTGCAAAGTGAATTAGAGTCTGATAGCTGAAAGCATGCTCTTGCCCAGAATAGCTCTAAGTACTATGAAATAAAACCTGAAGGTCAAACAAGTAAAACAATCTTTTAGAACTATTTTTCTCTGAACTACCACACTTTTTAACTTAGTTTAATATTAAAAATAACACATTATAAAACTGCCTAACATTTTGTGGGCTCTTAATATGTACAAGGCACTTCTTTCAGTTGTGTACTATCTTATTTAAACCTCTCCATAATGCTGTGTGCTAGGCACTATTACTATCCAGTTAAAATGTGGTTCAACACGGTTAAATAACTTGCCAAAAATTTTACAGCTTACACAATGGCAATGAGGGGATATAAACCCAGGTGCAATGATGCCCCTACTCGTGCACCTAATCATGCCACTTACTGCCTCAAACAACAATCTGAAATCTGTGCTGACACATGGGCTCCTTTTCACTCTGTTTCAGCCGCTGGAACACCAAGGATATTTAATACTACCTAACACGCAGTTTACAACCTTTCCAATCATTATTCTTGAAAAGGTCATTTTATTAAAATGTCTCCCATTTCTAATGGTATTTGAAGAAGAGAAATGGTAAATATTAATACATATAATTACCCTTTCAAAATATACTACAGAAATTATATATAACTATGCCTTAATTATTTTAAAATATACAATCTGTATATATAAATAAAATTCTAAAGTACAATGTATTCCTTCCATTATTCTGCCAATAAATTTCCATTATAATAGGATCTGATAGTATAGTTTCCACACCTTGTCAAATTTAATAAACTGTACTTACACTTGCAATATCAACTCATATGACCATAATATTTTGTAACTTTTTTTACTTTTAAACATTTTATAATCTAGCCTGGAGACTAAATGCAAGGGCTACAGTCAGAATGCTCGGGTTGAAATTCTGACTCCAACGTTACAAAATGTTTTACTACAGTCAGCCACTTAATCTTTCTGTGCCTGGGTTTTCGCTTGTATAAGGGTAGTAACGATAACTTTCTCCACAGGAAGTACCTGCAAAAGCGTTAACAAAGTGCCTGATATAAGCCCATGACCGTCGTCATCTTTAAAAACACACTGGGGAAACAGTACAAGTATTATTGTATATAGAAGGAAGGGTGAGTTCAGAGGTAAAGTAATATTCAGAAAACCGTATCACAGGTTAGAATTAGGCTTAAGCGTTAGAAAAACAATTGACTGAGTCCAAAAGTCCTCAGTCCAGTAGTCTGTATCACATACTTCTGGATAAGTTCATCTCCTACTACCTCAAAACTGGTACTCTCCTGGCACTCCTGACATCATCACAGCATAATCTCAGTATTTGAAAATTTTCAAATACTGGTAATAATCTAATATGCTGCTGAAGTCAATAATTAATGGTAAGGAGCAAACCCTAAAGATACAATGAAATGTTGATGGTAGGTGGTGGTTAGACACAATCATCAGCTACATATGAATCTGCAATAAACATAATGCATATAATTCAAATTTGTGCATTGATAGAATCATAAAATACTACATACAGAATTTTGGGTTTCTGCCCCAATAATTACAAATTAAATAGGTCTGTGGTTGTGTCAGCTGAACAGAGGCACCAAGAGGCGGTTCTGAATGCAGTGAAAATGGGAATTGAAATCGAGGTCCTCCCAATCCTCCTCACCCCACACTCCCTCCTGTCCTCGAAGCAGTGGAATGTTAGAGCCAGCTCATACTGGCTCTTGAAAGGCAAGTGTTCTATTTTTGGAATTTTATGTGCTAGTTGTTAAAACATAGCCATAATTAAAAATTAAGGTCTATAACTTACAACTAAATTGCTTAATTAATTTATTTATTTAAATATTTTTATTTAGTTTTGAGACAGAGAGAGACAGAGCATGAACAGGGGAGGGTCAGAGAGAGAGGGAGACACAGAATCCGAAGCAGGCTCCAGGCTCTGAGCTGTCAGCACAGAGCCTGATGCGGGGCTCGAACCCACAGACTGTGAGATCATGACCTGAGCTGAAGTCAGACACTTAACCGACTGAGCCACCCAGGCACCCCTGAATAAATTATTTTAAAAACAAACTAAAAGTAAATACTCAAAACTCATCACTTCCTACTTATTTTCTATATTTTACTATTACCTGTACTCTTTTTTTAATTAATTTATTTGTTAAAAAAAATTTTTTTTTTGGAGTGTTTATTTTTGAGAGAGAGAGAGAGAGAGACAGAGCATGAGCGGGGGAGGGGCAGAGAGAGAGGGAGACACAGAATCTGAAGCAGGCTCCAGGCTCCGAGCTGTCAGCACAGAGCCTGACGCGGGGCTCGAACTGATGAGCCGTGAGATCATGACCTGAACCGAAGTCGAATGCTCAACCGACTGAGCCAGCCAGGCGCCCCTTTATTTTTTTAATGTTTATTTATTTTTGAGACAGCAAGAGACAATAAGGTGCCGTGGGGGTGTGTAGAAGGGTCATAGAGAGGGAGAAAGAGAATCCCAAGCAGGCTCCAAGCTGTCACACACAGCCCAACACAGCGACTGATGTCCCAAACTGTGAGATTGTGACCTGAGCCAAAATCAAGAGTCAGACACTTAACTGACTGAGCCACCCAGGTGCCCCTATTACCTGTATTCTTAAGATACTTTACAATGGGGTGCTATTGTGTGTCTCTTCCCAATCCACATTCAGTAACACATTAATTGCCTGAAACAGGTCACCGTGGCAGTAGTCACATCATGGAAGTCAATAAATGCGACACATTAGGGGCACCCCCCTCAACCCTGCTCCAGTCTAAGAGTTATTACCATTTACCAGAACAACGCTGCCTTAAAGTTACAGGTCAGCTACTTACTTCTTGGTAACTCTATCTACTAATGTTTTACAAACCCAATTAAAAAGGTACCAAGAAAGAAGGAAAACGTTATGTTTAAAAAGCTGACAACCTTAACATCATTTGAAGGCACTTATTTTTTTCTAAACAATCCTTTCTGACATACAAATGTTCCTAAATATTGACATGTGTAAATTCCTTCTTGTCTGTGAGTTGTGCTCAGATTAATTGTGTTTTAAAATAAAATGCATAGTGGTGCTTGGGTGGCTCAGTCGGTTGAGCATCTGACTCCTGATGTCATGCTCTCACAGTCGTGGGATAGAGCCCTGCGTTGGGCTCAGTGCTGACAGTGCAGAGCCTGCTTCAGATTCTCACTCTCTCCCTCTCTGTCCCTTCCCTGCTTGCTCTGGCATGCACACTCTCTCTCTCGCTCTCAAAAAAAATTAATAAATGTTAAAAATATTTTTTTAATAAAATAAAATTCATTTTCAAAACAACTATCAAAACAGGATGAAATGTACACAGCACAAAGAAAAAAATAAACTTATTCCTGAGAAATTCATTGCATAAAGCAAAAGTTAATGAAGGAAATATATGATTCTAGAAGGTAGATATACGACCTGTGATGTCTGTGCCAGGAATGGGGGAAGGGTGTGAGGAAAGGATGTCAGAGGGGAAGGAGACAGAATCCTGAGGACCCTGGAGGCCAGAGAAGATACTGGCTTTTCTTCTATGACTATGATTTTGGCATATTATTAGACTTGAAGAAAAACTACAGGAATAGCTTAGGATAGCTTTAAGTTATTAAAAAATAACCACAGATATTAACAGTAAAAGAACAGTAAGAATAGTAACAACACGGTTATTCAACTTACCCTTAAAATGTCGGTCTTCAACTGCAATTCTGTCGGTGGGGCTGAGTGCATTAACCCCAGGAGAGTGCCCATGTCATCCTCCCCGTTTGGGGACAGCACCAACTGCTGGATAATCATCAGGGCATGCTGCCGGCACTGAGGGTACTTCACGATATTATGTGCACATCTCGCACCTCCAAATTCCCGGAAAATTCCTTGAAAGAGAAAAAGGAACAACATGGGCTAACTTAAAACATTCTAAGACAAATCAGATGAATTAAAATTCTTTTTGTAGGAAGAGTAACTCAAAAGAATGCAAATAAGATGCACCCAACCATTTCCCCTTTTAAATTCAACACAAAACTGCACTGTGGGATGTCAGCAAAGGCATAACCAAATCCTCTCTAGATGTCTTTAATGCAAGAATAACACCCTAATATGTTCACCATGTTCACATTCTCCAAATCTAGAACATACAGAAATTCCACAGGTAGCCTCCAACGAGACCCAATATTTTTATGTAAAGGCTTTAAGCTGAACAATAATGGAAATCAATTTGTGTAAAAAGCTCTCATAGGAACAATAGCCCAAATAAATGAGATTTAAACTGAATGAGACATTCAAAATAGTAGCAAGAAAGGAGTGGAATACATTATTCTACAATGAGTAACATTGCAAGGAACCAAACTTTTCAAGTAAGTAGAGCACACGAATAAAAAAAGACAAACTCTATAATAAAAAGAAATCACTGTACTGCTCCAAAGCCTTGTAGATTGATTCTTCATCCCCTGTTATACAGATGAGGAAATGAGACATACAGAAGTTAAGTAACATGGCCAAATTCACACAGCTAGCAAGTGTCAGAACAGGATTGATACCTAAAATAGCCCAGCTTTAAAGCTTTATGCTTTTAGAGTACCTGGTATATGCCACTATTACAATAACTTATATCAAACAGTTTAGTATTATTTGGTTATATGTTTGGTCCCCATTAAACTTGGGATTTCCTCCAAGTCTGTATTTTTATAAATGTTTCCTGAGTGAAAAGATGTCAGTGTATTTTGCTGTAGCAGCCACTGTCCTCTCAACTTAATGACTTTCTCTTTTCAAACTTTGTAAGAAGTGAGCGTTAAAGTCATGTGCTGAGGTTTAGCACACGGAAAGCCATGTATTTACTTCCAGGTGGCCAGTTAGTCCGCATTACATAATCATAATGGCTATTATTTTCTGAACACTTAACTGTGAGCAAAGCACTATGTGCCCAAGATCACATAGTTAGTAATATCGTTCTTAAATGACCTACTGAATTCATTCAACTCTGTTTTGGCATTTGCTAAAACTGTATTTAAGTAATGACATATAATTACATGTTTACATCTTTTTCTATCCAGTGGTAATTCCTTCAGGGCAAGAATCATCTTTGTATCTCTAACACTTAGCATGGTGCCTGGGACACACAATACATATTAAATATGTTGAATATTGAGTTCCTTTGCATACTCAGGCAAATAGACATGCATGTGTTCCCTAGCTCACTTATTTGTTCGCTCACTCATTCATCCATTTGTGGCTTCCCATAATACTTAAAATACAATTCACATTTCCTTGGCATGACCTAAAAGGCTCTCTATGATCTGAACCCAGCCTATTCATCTCGATTCATCTTCCCAATACTCTTCTCGAACTGTATTGACATTGTTGCCTGAGAGATTTCTGATGTTGGCTAAAATTTCAAGTAATCTATTTTTAAGAGCAAGAGTGGTATTTTACAAATACAAGTGGACTGTCAATGATGGGCAGAAAAGAACTGAAGAGAAGTTGAGGCCGAAGATAAAGACTTAATAAATCCATTTTACCTGGGAGAGGCAAGTTTTATTAGAGAATCACTTTTCAATACTTCCTTAAAGATGTAACATTATAATACTTTAAGTTGAATTACTAAAAATTAAGAAAGTCATCATAGAGAACAGATATTTTGGAAAATAAGCAAAGCCATTCAACTAAGAGTATAATATGTAAATAAAAAAAACAAACTATTTCAAAAACAAGGCATACTATAAACAGCAATAAAATATAAGAACATATTTTGAAATAATAATAATGTTACATACTTTGTCAATAGACTTATAAAGGTTGAAAGTCTTGCATTTCTACATAGGATGGAACCATCACTGAATCAATAGTTTTTTCTATAAGTGATAAGGACATTTCAGAAGCAAAAATCATTAGAGAAGATAAAATCAGAGAGAACACTCTCTGAAAGCATTTGCTAGTAGCCTGGCTAGTCACCTGCATTTGTGTTTGATCCTTGAAGCAGCACTGTCAAGGTCTCCATAACCAACAAAGCCAGGTGTTTTTGGTCTTCAACTGAACTATTATTTCTTGAGTCCCCTAGGAAAAAGGATCAAAGGTTCAAATCACAAAAGTTGTATGCTTATTTTGTTTTTGATTCAGGTTTTTGATAATTTAATTGTTTCTTTAATATTCACTTTTACCACTAATGCAATTGATATAATGCAACCTTTAAAAATGATACACATGTCCACCAGCTACCAAAATAAAGTCAAAATCAGTGTTCACAGGTTTTATTTTGGTGTGGCTAGAAAGTTACAACTGTCTAACAAATATTAAAAAGGAAAATGTCAACACTGGGTGATATATGGAATTGCTGAGTCACTAGATCATTCACCTGAAACTGATATAACACTATATGTTAACTGGAATTCAAATAAAAACTTAAAAAAAGGGGGGATGCCAAAGTTAAAAGTATTTTTCTCACAAACGTTTTCCTAATCAAAGCAGTTAACAAGAGGATGCTAGATTTTAAGGCACCAAAGAGAAAGAAAAGTTTATGAATAGTGCATCTATTCAAACTATATTAATTCAACATATTTAATACTTAAATGCCAGAAACTGCTATGCTTTTATTAGATTTATTAGAAAGGATGAAAAATATCAAATTTACGGTACCTAAATAATAATACATGTGTATATACATAACATGACTAAAAAGATATATATTTTTTTGTTCTCTGTAATCAAAAACATTTTGAGGTACCTAAACTTTCCAAATCTTTCTAGGAGCTTTTTAAATTCCCTCTTAGAAGCAGAAAGTAGCAGCCATGAGTCATGTGGACCATGTTTCCCTTAATTTTTACCATAAATTATTTTCTACTACAATGGCCCCTGCTCCTTCCCAATTCCCTAACAGAGGTTGAATGAACAAGTTAACTGTGTGAATTATTTGCAAGGATATCACAATGCAGATGAGTAAGTCATTCAAATCTATAGCCAAATAAATGGCAAAACATGAACAAAACATGCTGCCCAAACCCTTTTATCATAAAAAGTGAATGAAAAATGCTTTACCTTGTTCATTTAGTGCCTGAGTTGGATCCTTCAAGAGAGCAGCATATTTGTGCAAAAGGTTTACCATGACCTCCAGAAGGCCCACCTCCCTGAACACATCTTTAAATATGTAGTCATGTCGTGTAAACTTAAGAAGCGTCTTCATTGCAATAATGCTACAGTGGTAAGAAGAGCTAGATTTTAAGAGGATGCTAACGCTAATGAGTTCTTTACAAGGGATATAATTCAAGCTAAAAACAACAAACTCCAGCATCTCAAAGTATTTGCTTTGTACTTCTGGGAGCTTAGAAATCTTTTCTGCAAACTGTGACAGTGTGTGCTGTGACTCCAGGATGAAGTAATTGGCATTGTCAGCCATGTAAATATTTGTGATGGCATCAAGAATGATTTGGGCAAGGAAGTTGGTTTTTGCTTTTAAAAATGCATTCTGAAGAACTGCAAAGGCTTGGATGTTTCTCACACTGTGACCTAAAATGGAAAACAAGAACACAAAAGTAGGTACTATGTGACATTTTAAATCGTGGCAAACTAGTCTATTTAAACAGATCACAAATTGTAATATTTATTAACTATTTACTAAGAACACATCCCATTTTCACAAAAATTCTTAAATTACCTACTAATTAGCTTCAGTCATTTCATTAAAAATAACAATACTGATTAAACTTTTAATGCATCATTATGAATATTCCAATTCAAGAATAGTAGATGTTGAAACGTTAGACTGTTACAGAGAATAAAGCATGTTATGTAAGCCCAGGCTTCAGAATTTGGAAATGTGCAGGGATTTCACTTATTATCTGCAAGACAGACCTTGTCTGTAAGAACAGTTACCTCTCAAGAAAAAACCTTTAGCCTGAAGCCGGAGGCCAGAGAGCAGCAAGAATGCAGGCAGGAAAACAGGGGTCTGAAAATTCTCTAAGTTCCAGTTTTCCCTTTATAATTACTACACTAGAACCTCCATAAATTTTAATTTGAAAATTTATTTTGTTTTCAAGCTAGAAGTGCAATTTCTTTACATATATGTTTCTTAAAGCAATTTATGGCTAGCTATTAGCTGTATTTTTAAACATCTGGTTTTCAAACACACCAACTTAAAAAAAATCTGTATACATGGCTCTTGTGAGGCAAATTAGTAAAAATAATTATACAGAAATTAACATAGAAAGTATGCGAAGCACCTGAAAACAACTGTTTGCCTCTAAAAACTGTCCCCAGCCCTACAACTATTAGAAGTATAGGTCATTTGTTAAATGACCAAAAAATTAACATAGTGTCAAGAAATTAACATAGTGCCTTAAAGAAAAAGCTGGATTTTTAAATGAAGACAAACAGGGACGCCTCGTGGCTCAGTTTCGGCTCAGGTCATGATCTCAAGGTTCGTGAATTTGAGCCCCACGTCATCAGGCTCTGTGCTGACAGTATGGAGCCTGCTTGGGATTCTCTCTCTCTCCTCCCTCCTGTTCCTCCTCCACTTGTGCTCTTTCTCTCAAAATAAATAAATAAACTTAAAACATAAAAAAAAAAACTAAAAAGAAGATAAACACAGAACTAGAAAAACTAATCCTGGCTTGGACATTCTTTTTAGTATGTATACATATATATATTTTAACGTTTATTTATTTTTGAGAGACAGAGAGTGAGCGGGGGAAGGGCAGAGAGAGAGGGAGACACAAAATCAGAAGCAGGCTCCAGGTCTGAGGAGTCAGCACAGAGCCCGATGTGGGGCTTGAACTCATGGACCACGAGATCATGACCTGAGCTGAAGTTGGAAGCTCAACTGACTGAGCCACCCAGGTGCCCCCTGGCGTGGACATTCTTTAAAAAATGAAAAGGATTGGAAGATTTAGTATTGTTAAGATGTCAATTCTCCCCAAGTTGATTTACATTCTAAGTATTCTCAGTCAACTCTCAGTCTCAGGCTTTTGTTTTTTGTTTTCAAAATTTGACATGATTAAATTTATATGGAGTTCAAAGGATATAGAAAAGCCAAAGTGATTTTGAAAAAGAAAGACAAAATTAGACAATTTAAAATGACTCTAAGACTTATTTTAAAGATACAGTAAAAAGAAAAAAAAGATACAGTAACCAAGAAATTATAGTTTTGGCTTAAGAACAGACACACATTGATCCATGGAGCAGAACTGAAAAAGAATCCCAGATATATGTTTGTACATGGTCTTCCCCCCCCCTTTTTTTTATTTTGAGAGAGAGAGGTAGAGAGAGAGGGAGGGAGAGGAAGAGAGGAGGAGAGACAGAATTCCAAGCAGGCTCTATGCCATCAGCACAGAGCCGCACATGGGGCTCGATCTCACAAACCATGAGATCATGGCCTGAGCCAAAATCAAGAGTCGGACGCTTAACTGACTGAGCCACCCAGGCACCCTATACATGGTCTTTTCAACAAAAGGTCTTGGATACCCATACTGGAAGAAAAAAACTGTATTCCCTGCCATATACAAATATTAACTTAAAATGCATCACAGATGTTGATATAAGAATCAAAATATGAAACTCCTAGAAGAAAACACAAATTTTACGGATTTGGGGTTAAGTAACATTTTTTCAATCTGAGGTCAAACCTAAAAAATATTTTTTTTAATGTTTATTTATTTTTGAGAGAGAGAGAGAGAGCGCGCGAGCGAACACGTATGCACGAGCTGGGGAAGGGCAGAGAGAGAGGGAGACAGAGGATCCAAAGCAGGTTCTAGGCTCCACGATGACAGCAGAGAACTCAATGTGAGGGTCAAACCCAAGAACTGTGAGATCATGACCCGAGCTAAAGTTGGACACTTCACCAACTGAGCCACCCAAGTGCCTCCCTACAAAATATTTTTAAAATGATAAACTGGACTTTATCAAAATTAAAAGTTACATTCTTCTAAAGATGCCACTAAGAAAAAAAGGCCAAGTTAAGATCGGGAAAACATACTATAACACAAAAAATACATATATCTTATAAACGATTTATCCAGAATATCTAAAGAACTCTTAAAATCCCAGGATGAACAATCCTATCAAACACTGGAAACAGAGATCTGAACCCAAGTAGAGATACAAATGGCAAATAACACATTAAAAGATGCTCAAAATCATTTAGAAAAATGTAAATTAGAAAACACAACTAGATACTACTACATACTCACTAGATTACCTAAATTAAAAAGACTAACACCATTAGTGCTGCTGAGAATGTAAAGCAAATTTTCTTACATTGTTGGTGTGAGTACTTCAGAAAACAGTCTGGCAGTTTCTTGTAAAGTTAAATATTCATTTACCATATGACCCAGCAATTCTACTGCTTGGTATTTACCCCAAAGAAATGAAAATATATGTCCCCACAAAGACTTGCTTCATATAAATGTTCACAGTAGCTTTATTCATGATAGTTAAATAAATGCTGTCAATTGGTGAATGGGTAAACAAATTGTGACATATCCAAATGAAATACTATCCAAAAAAGGAACTTCAGATACATGAAATAATATGAATGAATCACAAAAGTGAAAGAAGCCAAATACAAAAAACTACATACTCTATGACTCCAGTTTATGAAATTCTAGAAAGGGCAACACCAAAGGAGATCAATGGTTGCTAGCAAGTTGGTGGGAAAGCAGGGACTGAATGGAAAGGGAAACAAGTAAATTTTTAGAAGGGTGGGCATATTCCATATCATGATTATGGTGGTGATTGCACAACCATATGCCTTTATGAAAATGCATGAGATTCGACACTAAAAATTGACAAATTTTAATATATGCCAATTATGTCTCAACTATTGACCAGAGAAAAAAGACATTCCATACTCTCTTTATGTGAATAGAGCTATCTCCTTTAGTCAGCACAATAACCCTACAATGCAGGCCATGGGATATAGCTATCTTTTGAGTTATAACTGAAACTCAAAATGATCTATCCTGATCCATTCATTTTATAGAATATTATATTAATTTTTCTGATGAAGAAAGTGATATTTAGAAAGGTTAGATAACTCACAATCATATGAATTCTGATTCTTAGGGCACTGTCCTTTCTAGTTAACCTTGCTTTCGTTCACATTAGGTCACTGGGTTCTCACAGTTAACCCTGCAAGGTTATGTATTTTACTATCCCAGTTACAGATGGGACAATATAAGGCAGACATACGAGGAAGGTTAATTTTGCTGCATTAATTCTCTCATTGCAAAGTTATGCGAATATAACCAGCTATTATACCACTATCATGATCGGATTAACCAAGTGAAACAATAATAAAGTTTAAAATTGGAAGAATACTGTGAAATATTTTTAAATTAACTCAAATAGTTGTAGAATAATCAAGCTACAGTCTGTAAATCAGAAGTTTTTTGAGAGTCCTATTTTTTTCTTAATAATTAAATAAAATGAAACGCTTAACTACTCAGTAAGATATGCCTGGATTTCTACTTACTGCACAAAGACTCACTTGAAGAGTTCTGTACAACCTACAGACTGACAGGACAAGTCACTGTAGGAAGTCTGTCTGACAACTCCAACCTAAGTCATGACTTTTCAGTAGAATTTTCTCCAGCGAATTAAATTTAGAACTTTCTAGTATATCCATTTATTCTCACTAAAGAAAAAAATTTATAACCATTGACTTCTATGTCATAAAATACATAGATAACATACTGTGGAATTTAAACAATCACACATGTTGATATCTTCTGGCTAAATTTTATGCCCAAATATCATAACTATATTGAATATTTAGTGACAATCACAGGAAAGAAACTATGAGAGGCCTTGAGGCTTACTATATTCCATAACATTTGTTATGCATTTAAAATAAATAGGGCACTTGCGTGGCTCAGTCGGTTAAGCATCTGACTTCAACCCATGTCATGATCCCCCACATTGTGGGTTTGAGCCCCGTGTCAGGCTCTGTGCTGACAGCTTGGAGCCTGGAGCCTGTTTCAGATTCTGTGTCTCCCTCTCTCTCTGCCCCTCCCTGTTTGTACTCTGTCTCCCAGAAATAAACATTAAAAAAAATATTTTTTATTAAAAAAATAAATAAACAGTAAAACTAGCTTGCACTCTTAGGTAACTAAATGTTATTAACTAAACAAGGTTTCTTAGTAAAAGAATCACTAGATAAGGAGTCAAAGTTAGGAAATCTGAACTATAAAATTCATTCTCTGACCTGAAAGAAATAATATAACTTCTTTATACCTACATTGCTCAGTTTTACAATATAAGCACTTGTACCTCATGCTTTCTGTTTATATCTTCTAGAGAAAAACATGGCAATCAGCATGTTACTCAAGTTCCAACCATGTAAATTGGAAATGCTTTAGCATGCCAATGTTCAAAAAAGGCATGTTCTGACTGTTGTTTGAATGTTAAGATGAAATATTAAGATGTAAATTTCACTGATGTTATAATATTTTCATTATATATACATATGTGTATATATGTGTATGTACGTGTGTGTGTGTGTGTGTGTATATATATATATATATATATATATATATATATATATATATATATATTTGAAGTATTTGATCTGCTAAAGACTGTCACTTAAGAACTTGCACCATAAAGAAACCATTAACTCTAATGAAAAACAGCATATTACCTTTACACATGTACCATAAAGAGAAATCAAAGTCAAACTAATTTATTCTGTCTCTGTTTCTCTGAGTGGCTCAAAACAGGGGAAAATAACAAACAAAAAAAAGGACTCACCTTTGCCTGCAGGCTGAGGTACTGCAAATCCAGGCAATAGAAAGGGTGCCCCTGTGGTAATACCAGCTGGTTTTAGTTCATTGACACCATATGTTGTTAGGGAAGTTATCAGATTAACCAGATCTTTCAAGGCATCTTTGGATTCTGCTTCTTTTGCTTGTTCCAATCTAGGAAAAGTATGGTTTAGTAAATATTTTTTCTCTCTTGTTGTATTTTCAAATTTAACACAGAAAGAAAATTTCAATTTGTACATGCAATAATATATAAAGCACTCCAAGAGGTTTCATCGTACAAGTTTTCCTATATAAAAACATACTATCTTTTAAAATCTATAAATTTTATTATAAGACATTACACCATAATGAAAGCAAATTATATTAAATAGTCTAAAGACCTCATATATAAGTGCTGATTTTACATTTAACAGTGTTATTTTAGATAGCTCACTTTAGCCTTTGGTAGAAAGTATCTACAAAATAAAAGAATTAGGGGCGCCTGGGTGGCTCAGTCAGTAAGCGGCCGACTTCGGCTCAGGTCATGATCTCGCGGTCTGTGAGTTCGAGCCCCGTATCGGGCTCTGTGTTGACAGCTCAGAGCCTGAAGCCTGTTTCGGATTCTGTGTCTCCCTCTCTCTGACCCTTCCCCGTTCATGCTCTGTCTCTCTGTCTCAAAAATAAATAAACGTTAAAAAAAATTTTTCAAAATAAAGAATTAGATTAAATCTCTCTTAAGTTTCCTAAATTTCCAAGGTTATAAAGTTTCACTGTTTACAACCAAAAATCTTATTAACCATTTCTTTCCAAAGACAATTTCTCAGTTAACTTTCAAAAATTAATTTCTTGGAAAGTTTTAAGTCTTTATCTGTATTCATTAATTAATTCAGGTACTCATTAGAATACATTAAATAGTCCTTAGAGTCTAACAATTTTTTAAAACAATGTTTCTTTAAAA
This sequence comes from Acinonyx jubatus, assembly GCF_027475565.1. Lineage (NCBI taxonomy): Eukaryota > Metazoa > Chordata > Mammalia > Carnivora > Felidae > Acinonyx > Acinonyx jubatus. The sequence goes on along the minus strand of NC_069382.1, from coordinate 132,924,729 downwards.
GAACATTTGGAGTCATTATGGAATTATTTCTTGACTGTGGCTTGAGAACACAAATTGGGGTGCAAAACTATCTTTTTTAAAGAGTAAGATTTACTGGGGCTTCCTAATAGAACTAATTATTCTCATTAAAATAAAACTGGAGAGGGGCACCTGCGTGGCTCAGTCAGTTAAGTGTCCGACTCTTGATTTCAGCTCAGGTCATGATCTCAAGCAAGGTTCATGGAACAGAGCCCTGCATCTAGCTCTGCACTAACAGCATGGAGTCTACTTGGGATTCTCTCTCTCCCTCTTTTTCTGCCCCTCCCCCCTTTCTCTCTTTCTCTGAAAATAAATAAACTTCAAAAAAAAATTAATAAAGCTGGAGAATGTACAAAAGTAGAAAAGAAATATGCTTAGGCTCATAACTTAGACATTTTGATATGGTTTATGTACTTTTTTATTGTAAAAAGTTTGGTCTTAGTAGTAGTTATTTTTATACCATATAAAGAATTTTATAACCTGTTTTTTCCATTTACCAGTGTCAATACAAATGCTCTTCCATTTATATAAAATCTCTTTACATATTCTTTTAACGGCCATGAAGAGCCAACCACAAATTTGGGGAGAGAGAGAGAGACGGGGGACGGCCAGCAGAAATCAGAATTCAGAATCATTAATATGCATAAAGTTTTGCCTACAATATTCACAATTATATTTTTAGGATTAATAAACATAAGTGAAATTATTCTATCAAGAGTATCGACATTTTTGAGGCTCTTGATAATATCTGACCAACCTGTGTCCTCAGAGAATTACACCAATTAACACCCTCTAGTAATGTGAAAGGCTTATTTCATCAACTTTTATGTCCTCCTTTGTAAATTAGGGTATATATGCAAAATTCTCTTCTGGGAAGTTGCCTAGTAGTACTGGCAACTGGATTAAACTGGTGTTACATATAAGGAGTTTACAAAATAGTACTGGCTTACAACAAACCAAATGATTTACAAGTAAGTAAAGAGCCAAAACAACTAATGAGGCATGAGTATTTTCTTCCTAATAAAATTCCAACCAGCCATTTTCCCACGATATGTATAAAACATTTGGGGTGGAAAAGGGGGCTAGTGAAACATTTTGTTTTATATATACATTTGTAAGGTTTCATTCAATCTACATAATTATTCTCATTCACTGCATTAATAAACCATTGGTATAGTAAGAAATACTAAAAATGTAACTAAGCGAGAAGCATTTACACTTTACGAAGATGTTCATTAGTTCACCTAAGCTCTTTTTCCTCAGCTACCGAAGAGTACATACACTTTCACACCTAACCACTGACTCCACCAAGTTTGTAGCCCGCATTTGTCAGTTTAAACTCACTTTTTGTACTCTGTTGACAGAACAGGAATAAAAAGAAGTGATTAAAGTCAAGGGGATAAAGTATACATTAACTAAATCATTAATTCCTTTTTTTCCATAACCCCAAACCACGCTGTTCCCAATGATGAAAAAAACTGAGTAGACATTTAAAATATGTTCTTAAATTGTGGGATTTTACCTAAGCAAGAGATCACAAAGGAAATTATATCCTTGCCATATCCGAAAATCATCCAAAAGAGTTTGGGAAACATCACTGGAATCTTTGAGGAAACAAGAAAGCCCAGCAAACATTTCAACAATTTCTAGGGGAGACAGGTCATCTGATTGCTGCATATTCTGAACACATGTAGATAAACATTCTTTTTCTGTAAGAATTAAGAATTAAATACATATTATTTATGTCAATTGCTTAAGAAAATTTTGATTCTTAACTGTGTTTAATAAAACATTAAGTGAAACATTAAGTATTAATCTATGAAATATTATAAGATAAATGTTACACATTCTAAAAGTAAATATGATATATATATTCATTGGAAAAGCTCTGCCTCTAAGTAGTAAACAAAGGGTAAAACAGGAAATGTTGGAAAATAGTTGACATTTATCTAGTTTTTACACCATATTTGGATATTTTTCATTAAACAAAATGCTGCCAAATGACATTTTTGAGCTTTTATATTAGCATAGTCAAAGAAAGAGAAAAAAACCCTATCTTCTATGTTTAAAAATAAAAATCCATAACTAGTTTAAAAGCTAAAATTAGAGTGAATATGGACAATGAAATACAGAAATACTTCGGGAAATAAAATTTTTTAAATTATGCTTGCACTACTTATTACTCGTTTAAAGCAAAGTTGTACCTATTTACTGACATTGGGGATTGAAGGCTTTTCAAAAAAGACTTTCTCATATCTGTAATGAAATTTATTTGTCTAAAAAAACCCAGAGTCATATAACAAAGGCTAAAAAGATTTAACACAGAAATGGAGGCAAGAACATTTAATGAAGGACTGATGTTAGGTGAGTAAAAAAGTTGTATTAAAAATTATTTTGAAGGATTTTCAGGAAAAAATATATAATAAGTGAAGTATTTGAGATGGTACATTGTCTTCTATTTAGACATTTAAATGTCTATAAAGACATTATAGCTGACACTTATATAGGACTTGAACAGAGTGGATAATTTCTCCTTAGTGCTGGTGAAGAATCTACCTAATTTCATTTATGCTACATTGGATACATAGTTATCCATTTATGAAGTATCTTCAGAAAAGCTTTAAACTATAGTATCTCAAATATAGTTTTTTTTCATAGAAGAGTAGGAAAGAATAGGCTGACACAGAACTTACATTATGATTAAACATTTACATGACAATGAAATTATTTCAAGTCTGTATATATCTATTGTTTGGAACATATAAAAATTTCTCACATTTGAAATGCCTCACAAAGAATATTTTTTTTTCTCCTGGCAAATATAGTTTTTAATTTAAAATAGAACCTTTAGAGAACTGAGAAATAAAAAGCAATCTGTCATCATATGAAGAAGAGAAAACTGGAAGAAACGTAGAGCTCCTAAAATGAACATAAAGAAATATTCACCATGAATATACTTCACTACATTGACACTAAGACCGTGACGGGATATGGTCATAAGGACTTCTCCAGCACTCTTCCTCCACGGCAGGTTGTAGGGAGGGCACCAAGAGGTTATTGCACTGAATAAAAGCTGGAGATCATCTTTTTGAGCCAGCTCCTCCGCCGGAGAAACAAAACTGCAGAGTTTCACTAAGATCTAAAAAACACAAAACATATCTGTATTTAAATAAATGAATGGTTGGGTAAAGGGAGGAGCTAGAAAAGGACTACATCTGATGATTAAAAACCCCGAGAGTTCAGGGTTAGTATTAGGTGATATCATTAAAGCCACAATGATGGGTTCTCTACCTTAGGCAGCATTAAAAAAGACACCTATAATTTAGAAGTGTGTTATGGTAAAACAGTAAGCCAGCCCTACTTTTATCAGCTCATTGAAAGAAAGAAAGAAAGAAAGAAAGAAAGAAAGAAAGAAAGAGAGAGAGA